>NC_134353.1:253512373-254112373 GCF_048569485.1 Anomaloglossus baeobatrachus | reverse complement strand
GTAATGAGATACAGTGTGCTTTAGCCATTTGTGCTTTACTTTTTCATTGCTTCTCTGCACACTTACATCTCATCTCCCCCATGTAATGTTGTATTAGATTGGTCACATTTCCATCTGACTGAATTGTGTTTTTTACTTGGAGTCCCTGCCCCTACACTGTGTCTTTATTTGCATGTGATACCGTTTCTTCTGTTTTGGTCACCCTGCCTTGTGGCAAATACCTTCCCTTCCCCCCCTCTTTTTAATCAATAAAAGATTTACTTTCTGACCTTATTTGGTTCTCTGTAGAATTTATTTCTACCTATTGGTGTTTCTATGCTCGGTACTTGATAGAGTATCTTTGTGATCTGATGCCATACTTGAGTCCCCATCCCGCATGTTTCTAAGCTGATCTTAAGCCACTAAAAATGCGGGATTGCCTGTCAATAATGGTAATTCCATAGCCATGGCGATTACTGTGATTGGAGAACAACATCGCATAATCGGGCCTGTATAAGACCTGGCACATTGTACCCAAGAAATAGTGTAAGGAGATTTGCTGGAGAAGAGATAGTGTTTTAGAATGATGCCTGCTGCTGCAATGTAACAAATCTATTTTATTAGATAATACTGCTCTTATCTACATTCAGTGTAGGCAAGCTGCTGGAGAAGGGATAGTGTATTAGAGGGATGTAGGCAGGGATTCTAGCCTTACAGACCTTGCCGCTGCTAAATTAACACAAGAGTCCTTTTCAGGGCTAATTTAAATCTACTCTATTCTCTAAGAATACTAGTCTTAGCTGCAATTAATGTAGGGAGCGCTGGTGGAGAAGGGATAGTGTATTGGAGGCATTTAGGCAGTGTTGCTGCTAACGATAACTGGGTGGTTGTGCTTATGACACGCCCGTGCCGGGGCCTGTGGGTTTCTCATTACCAGGCCACGGTTCTGCTCCTGGGGCGCAGCGGTGGCAAGACCTGGTTCGCTGACCCGGGCGGTGTAGTTTTAAATAGGAAGGGGATGATGACAGTTTATTTGTGACGCTACCTGTGGTATGCAGCAAGTTAGATGCTGCCACTGCGGTATGGGGACCTCTGGGACAGATGGTGATGCAGCTGATATGGTGCAGCTCTCCACAGGCAGATCTGGGCCCCAGGGCAGATAGGGGTAGTAATAGGCGACGGCAGGGGTTGCAGGGCCGGAGGCACAGGCAAATAATGGAGCAACACAGGGATGCAGTCTCAAGATGTTTACTCACTGTAGCAGGTTCCAAGGTAACACAACATCAGTGACTGCCTTTGGAGTGCTAAGTTCCACTGTAAAGGGCTCCAGCCAATCCCAGGTAGTTTGGAGGTCAAGTCTGGTGCACCTTTCTTATGTGTACCTTCCCTGGTCATCTTTCTGTGCTCACTTCTCCCTCCTGTTTTGCACCTTCACACACAGAGCCCTGAGCCGGTGTCCGCAGACCCTTTTGGATGGCTTGAAGCTCTACCCCTTGGCCCTATGTGGTTACCCTCCAGCAGATTCATGTGCGGATTTGGCTTCAGTGCTAGATGTGCCTTCAACCTCTGGTTTTACTAGCGGAGTACTTAGGTTCTTCTCTTCTAGTTTAGGGACCAGTCCCCAATCTGCGGCCAAGTCCCTACACTCTGTTGCTGTACGTGGAACAGGGCCACGGAGGTATGGCGTACTTCCCGTGGTCACTAGGACCCCTTCTGTCTTGTGCCCATTCCGAGCTGCACCAGCTCCAGGCCACAGGTCTTCACTCCTCCACTGCTCCTTCTCGACTCTCATTCACTACAGACTTCCCTCACTCACTAGACTCCACCCTAGGTGTGTTGGATTAGGAGAGGGAGGTGTCATCACTCAAAGGGGCTATACATAGCCTGATGGCACCAGGCCCCAACCCTGACCCGGTGGGAGCTGCTGACTGAGAGTGTTGTGTGTTTTATGCGCATACTGGTGGATGACCTCTTCCGTACCCAGGATGGAATACTATACCTCTGGATAAGGTGCAGTACCTCTGTGGCGACTGAAGCCTCAGGGGTGCCACACTTGGCACTGCTCAGTACTTAACTGAGCATCAGGTGCTCAACACTCTCAGTGCATGAGCTAAATCCTCAAGTCCAGTAGAGCAGCAGCAGACACTGCCCAACAAACTCCGTTCCATCTTCCCAAGCACCATAGTCCCTATCATCCGTTTGCAGCTGGCATTGCCTAGCAGCTTCTGTTTCGTTTGCACTGTCCAAATATTCCCCCCTGACTAAAGTGTGTGGGGTAGTTCTGCTCAAGTCTATGTTGCGTAAAATAAATCGCTTTCATTCCTGGAACGGGGACTCAAGCTGAACTAATTACACAGTTACTTTGGCTGGGGGGAACAATTGGATGGTGCACATGGATCAGAAGTTGGATACGGATGACTGTGAAGGAGAGGAAGATGGAATGGAGGTAGCTGCTACCTCTGGATGTTATGAACTGTGGTGGCCAGGGGCTGCATCAGGGCAAATGACAGAACAAGAATCCGGAAAAAATTCTCGATTCGAGTACCGATCACTCGAAAACTTTTGTACTCACTCATAACTAATCATTGCCTTAAATTTCTTGCTGCTGCTACGTTAATCCACAAGTCAATTTCATTGCTAATTCAAGCATATTCTATTCTGTAATAATGCTGCTCTTAGCTGCAATTAGTGTAAGGAGAGCTGATGGAAAAGGGATAGTGATTATTGCCTTACAATTTTTCTGCTGCTCTGTTAACCCAAAGTCCTTTTCCAGTCTAATTCAATTAAATTCTATTCTTTAAAAATACTTATCTTAGCTGTACATAGTGTGGGACTACCTCTTGAGACAATAATTGATGTTCCCACCATCAAATTCTTCTTTCCATGGTTGCTCAAATATTTGGGCATCACTACACACAATTTCTTGATGTCCACCTTGAAAGATGCAGGGCAAGAGGCCAGGAAATGGAAAGAAATGTAAAGAGCTTTTCGGAGTGTGGGATCACTTATCACCTGGGACTCACCATGATGGAAGGAAGGAGAATTAGGGGGAGGATTATGTGGTGCAGACTCTTGACTATTGAGACTGAACCATGTGGATGAAAGGGGTTATGCTGGTAAACATACCGGAAGCAATATCTGACACTTAATCGACCACCTGCTTGCAGTGTTTTGGCTTCAACAATGGTGTCACGTGCCCCCTTGCAAAGTAATACAGGAAGCTAGGTGTCCTGGATAATGATGAGCGGACTCTGAGATAAAAGGGACTGGCTGATCCCAGTGATCCGGTTTTTAAAATCCAGTTCCGGGCTGGATTCCGTTCCCCATAAAAGTCCATAAGGACTAGAATCTGGTTAAAAATAGTGGTAGAAAGGATAGGGGATAGTCGCAAGCGCACTGTACTTACTGAGGCTACTGCATGACTGTACAATGCATCCAGGCTTCAAATTCACTTCCGGGGCCAAGCATTACATTTATCGCATATGCACTGCTTTCCCCGCCCACCGATGCCTGTGAGTGGATGCAAACAGACGCGCCCCCACCCTGAGTAACTGCACACCTGATGCTTCCAATCACAGGCGCTATATGCATCTATTGTGGTATAAAAATAAATAAATAAAATATTTGTTGTAGGGTCCCCCATCTTATGATACCCAGTGCAGATAACGCATACACATATAAGCAACGGAAGAATATGATCCTGCACTATCAGATATTACCTTGTCAGATACTGTTGGAGAAGGAGTTTACTCAGGTGCTCCGTGGAATGCTGGCAAGGGGTGCGTGCTAGTGGTTAGGCAAGCATCCGATAAATTGTCCATGTGGAAGGAAGCGGCACTCACCATTGCCATAGCGTAAAATTCTGCTTTACTAGAAAATGTGTACTACAATCATGTGGGGAAGAGGTCAGGTGCAGGGACTCCAGGGGACAACTTCCATTTTTTGCTGAATGTGCTTCTACTGGACCTGTAGAAGTGCATTCAGCGCAAAACAGCTGTCGTACCCTGGAATGCCTGCACCCGGCCTTTAAAGCATACAGCTACAGGCTGCAGCCTCCACCCTTACTCTTATTTTGGCTGTGTAACAAAATAGGAGAAATAGAATGCAGCTTATTATTGGTAATCATGTAGATAATTTTAAAAAAACGGCATGCGGCCCTCCCAATTTAGATACACAGCTAAAATAAAACTCAACAGCTGGAGGCTGCTATTCTCAGGCTGGAGAGACCAATGATTATTGGGTCGCCTCCCAGCCTAAAAATAGCAGCCTGCAGCCACTCGGATTGTTGCATCCATTAGATGCGACAATCCCTACACTTTACGCTGCTCTTCCTGATTGCCCTGGTGTGGTGGCAATCAGGGTAATGTCAGGGTTTAATTACAGCCCACAGCTGCCACTAAGCCCTAGATTAGAAATAAGGAGGGTCTATGAGGGCCCCAATACTAATCTGTAAGTTAAAGTAAATAAACACAAACATCGAAACAAATCCTCTATTTGGAATAAAATACAAAAGAACACCCTCTTTCACCAATTTAACCCTCAAAACACCCCTGCAGGTACGACATAATCCACACGAGGTCCCAAGACGGTCCTGGCTTTGCTACATCCGAACTTGGAGAGACCGAAAATATGTCCGATCTCTCAAAGCTCCATGAAACACTGAAAAGAGGGACTCCGCGGGCAGCAGTGATGTCACTCAGTTCACTGGAGGTCATATCCATTTTCCCATGGTATAACCTCCGGTGACCTGAGTACTGCACTCTGGCATAAAGCGCGGGGCCATGCCTTGCCCCCCGCCAGCCCTTTAACAGTGACAGTGTCAGTCAGGGGTCAGGGAGTGTGGTGCAGCCCAGCACCCTACTCTACCCAGCCGGCACCGTCACTGCTAAAGTGCAGGGCCATGCCCCGCACTGTGCCAGCCCTTTAACACTGATAGTCTGATCTTGTTGGGTAGCTGTAATAAAAGTAGTATCCATGCTGCTCATCAGTCTGTAAAAGTTACCTGCCTTAGCCTGCTCTTGCTGAGTAGCTGTAGTAAAGGCTGTATCCATGCTGCTTGTTAGTCCACAGAAGTTGCCTGCCTCAGCCTGCTCTTGTTGGGTAGCTGTAGTAAAGGCAGTATCCATGCTGCTCATCAATCTATAGAACCTGCTTGCCTCTGCCTGCTTTTGCTGGGTGGCTGTAGTAAAGGCAGTATCCATGCTGCTCATCAGTTTGTAGAAGCCGCCTGCCTCAGCCTGTTCTTGCTGGGTGGCTGTAGTAAAGGCAGTATCCATGCTGCTCATCAGTTTGTAGAAGCCGCCTGCCTCAGCCTGCTCTTGCTGGGTGGCTGTAGTAAAGGCAGTATCCATGCTGCTCATCAGTCTGTAGAAGCCGCCTGCCTCAGCCTGCTCTTGCTGGGTGGCTGTAGTAAAGGCAGTATCCATGCTGCTCATCAGTCTGTAGAAGCCGCCTGCCTCAGCCTGCTCTTGCTGAGTGGCTGTGTGCAGCTTATAATGATGATCACTGGCTGTGTCAGAGTCACTACCTCTCTCCTCCATTTGCATTGCATGAATATGAAGAAAAGATGGTCACAAGGTACAGGAGAAAACTGAATCCTCGTGAAGCAGCAGTTCACGGATTAATATATATTACAGGACATACCTGCAGAGTGACTGAGCGGCTCACTGCAAGCACCGGCCTTTATGGCAATTGCCAGAGATGCCAGATGGCCAGTCCGGACCTGGTTTAGAGATGGGAAAAAAGGTTTGCACTAGCTAAATCTGGGGTCTACTACACTACTCTGAGGCATTAAGACTACAGTAATGCCAAATTTCCAGTCAGCAGTTAAATCCCAATATCCTGTCCACCTCTTGCGATTACTAGCCCTCACGTGACGTTATGACTTGCATCCATCCTTGACATGATGCCTGCATTTTCACATTGAGTGGTGGCTGAGGAAATTTGCACTGCTCTGTTATGGCTGTCATGGTCTACTGAAGTGGATGACAGACCGAAGAGTATGCATCTTTTTCTCATCTCTAGTTATCTTATGTGCATCTGATGAACTATTGCAGACTGTGCATGTACACTGTGATTTCTGAGTAGATTTAATCGTCTTGCTTCTTTATGATTACAGCTTTCGTGAACATCTGATCAAGATACAAAACATTTGCAAGGGGATACTATAATTAACGAGCAAATTCACATTTCAACATTTAGAAATAAGGTCATAAGTTAGTCATTACACGGCATATAAATATGTGATTCTGACTCACGGAAATATGGGGAGTTGTTTAATTAGATTCTCCCAACACTATGCTTGTCTTTGCCTGTATCTGAAGTTAAGATACCATTAAAGGCACAGATGATTTCTTTCTTTGACTAATAAAATAGCAGTTTTGTAAAGCCAATGTTGGCAAAGTCGATTTTTTTTTCATCTTTAAAAACATTTTGTACCATAAATTGTTATGAAATCTAACTGCATCTGTTTAACCCCTTCACCCCCGGCCACTAAAACACCCTAATGACCGGGCCATTTTTTGCAATTCTGACCAGTGTCACTTTGACAGGTTATAACTCTGGAACGCTTCAACGGATCCTGGCGAGATTCTAAGATTGTTTTCTCGTGACATATTGTACTTCATGTGAGTGGTAAATTTAGGCCGATATTTTTTGCGTTTATTTGTGAAAATGTAGGAAATTTTGCGAAAATTTTGAAAATTTCGCAATTTTCAAACTTTCAAAATGTATTCCCATAAATCTGAGAGATATGTCACACAAAATAGTTACTAAATAAAATTCCCACTTGTCTACTTTACACCAGCGCAATTTTCGAAACAAATGTTTTTTTTCGTTAGGAAGTTAGAAGGGGGTCAAAGTTCATCAGCGATTTCTCATTTTTCCAACAAAATTTACAAAATATTTTTTTTAGGGACCACATCACATTTGAAGTGACTTTGAGAGTAGAGATGAGCGAACCGGTCCCGGTTCGGCTCGAGGTCGGTTCGCCGAACGGAGGTCCCGTTCGAGTTCGGCTCGTCGAACGTTCGACGAACCGAACTCGAACTGCATAGGAAACAATGGCAGGCAATCCCAAACACAGAAAAACACCTAGAAAACACCCTCAAAGGTGTCCAAAAGGTGACAAACAACTCACAACACATGGGAAAGTGACAAGGACATATACTCATGCGAAAACAAAAGAGCTGGACAAGAAAAAAGAGGAGGAGACACAGATATAGGCATGGCACGCCCTTCTAAAATCATGTAAAACAACGCAAGGTGACTCCAAGCGGAGTCTCCCTTTTTCCATAAATTGGGCCACACAGACACCCCATCAGTGGCAGCACTTGTGCCCCAGTTGTACACTTCACAGCTAGATTTGCATCAAGCACATTCAAAAATACGCCATTCCTAACCGTCCCCAGGATGACACCGGGGTAGGTAGCTAAGTCTTTCCTGATCCCAGCTCTGTTCATCTTGGCTCCTTTTAAAAAACACAGCAAGCAAGGGTTACTCCAAGCGGAGTCTCCCTTTTTTTCCAAAAATTGGGCCCCACACACACCCACCCGTTCAGTGGCAGCACTTGTGCCCCAGTTGTACACTTCACAGCTAGATTTGCATCAAGCACATTCAAAAATGCGCCATACTTAACCGTCCCCAGGAGGACACCGGGGTAGGTAGCTAAGTCTTTCCTGATCCCAGCTCTTTTCATCTTGGCTTCTTTTAAAAACACAGCAAGCAAGGGTTACTCCAAGCGGAGTCTCCCTTTTTTCCAAAAATTGGGCCCCACACACACCCACCACTTCAGTGGCAGCAGTTGTGCCCCAGTTGTACACTTCACAGCTAGATTTGCATCAAGCACATTCAAAAATGCGCCATACTTAACCGTCCCCAGGAGGACACCGGGGTAGGTAGCTAAGTCTTTCCTGATCCCAGCTCTGTTCATCTTGGCTTCTTTTAAAAACACAGCAAGCAAGGGTTACTCCAAGCGGAGTCTCCCTTTTTTCCAAAAATTGGGCCCCACACACACCCACCACTTCAGTGGCAGCAGTTGTGCCCTAGTTGCAAACAGGATGTTTTGATTTGCATCAAGCACATTCAAAAATACGCCATAATTAACCGTCCCCAGCATGACACCGGGGTAGGTAGATAAAGTCTTTGCTGAACCATGACTTGTTCATCTTGGCTTCTTTTAAAAACAATGTAAGCAAGGGTTACTCCAAGCGGAGTCTCCCTTTTTTTCCAAAAATTGTGCCCCACACACACCCACCCCTTCAGTGGCAGCACTTGTGCCCCAGTTGTACACTTTACAGCTAGATTTGCATCAAGCACATTCAAAAATGCGCCATACTTAACCGTCCCCAGGAGGACACCGGGGTAGGTAGCTAAGTCTTTCCTGATCCCAGCTCTGTTCATCTTGGCTTCTTTTAAAAACACAGCAAGCAAGGGTTACTCCAAGCGGAGTCTCCCTTTTTTCCAAAAATTGGGCCCCACACACACCCACCACTTCAGTGGCAGCAGTTGTGCCCCAGTTGTACACTTCACAGCTAGATTTGCATCAAGCACATTCAAAAATGCGCCATACTTAACCGTCCCCAGGAGGACACCGGGGTAGGTAGCTAAGTCTTTCCTGATCCCAGCTCTGTTCATCTTGGCTTCTTTTAAAAACACAGCAAGCAAGGGTTACTCCAAGCGGAGTCTCCCTTTTTTCCAAAAATTGGGCCCCACACACACCCACCACTTCAGTGGCAGCAGTTGTGCCCCAGTTGTACACTTCACAGCTAGATTTGCATCAAGCACATTCAAAAATACGCCATTCTTATCCATCCCCAGGATGACACCGGGGTAGGTAGCAAAGTCTTTCCTGATCCCAGCTCTGTTCATCTTGGCTTCTTTTAAAAACACAGCAAGCAAGGGTTACTCCAAGCGGAGTCTCCCTTTTTTCCAAAAATTGGGCCCCACACACACCCACCAATTCAGTGGCAGCAGTTGTGCCCTAGTTGCAAACAGGATGTTTTGATTTGCATCAAGCACATTCAAAAATACGCCATAATTAACCGTCCCCAGCATGACACCGGGGTAGGTAGATAAAGTCTTTGCTGAACCATGACTTGTTCATCTTGGCTTCTTTTAAAAACAATGTAAGCAAGGGTTACTCCAAGCGGAGTCTCCCTTTTTTTCCAAAAATTGTGCCCCACACACACCCACCCATTCAGTGGCAGCACTTGTGCCCTAGTTGTACACTTCACAGCTACATTTGCATCAAGCACATTCAAAAATACGCCATAATTAACCGTCCCCAGCATGACACCGGGGTAGGTAGATAAAGTCTTTGCTGAACCATGACTTGTTCATCTTGGCTTCTTTTAAAAACAATGTAAGCAAGGGTTACTCCAAGCGGAGTCTCCCTTTTTTTCCAAAAATTGTGCCCCACACACACCCACCCATTCAGTGGCAGCACTTGTGCCCTAGTTGTACACTTCACAGCTACATTTGCATCAAGCACATTCAAAAATACGCCATAATTAACCGTCCCCAGCATGACACCGGGGTAGGTAGATAAAGTCTTTGCTGAACCATGACTTGTTCATCTTGGCTTCTTTTAAAAACAATGTAAGCAAGGGTTACTCCAAGCGGAGTCTCCCTTTTTTTCCAAAAATTGTGCCCCACACACACCCACCCATTCAGTGGCAGCACTTGTGCCCTAGTTGTACACTTCACAGCTACATTTGCATCAAGCACATTCAAAAATACGCCATAATTAACAGCATGACACCGGGGTAGGTAGATAAAGTCTTTGCTGAACCATGACTTGTTCATCTTGGCTTCTTTTAAAAACAATGTAAGCAAGGGTTACTCCAAGCGGAGTCTCCCTTTTTTTCCAAAAATTGTGCCCCACACACACCCACCCATTCAGTGGCAGCACTTGTGCCCTAGTTGTACACTTCACAGCTACATTTGCATCAAGCACATTCAAAAATACGCCATAATTAACCGTCCCCAGCATGACACCGGGGTAGGTAGATAAAGTCTTTGCTGAACCATGACTTGTTCATCTTGGCTTCTTTTAAAAACAATGTAAGCAAGGGTTACTCCAAGCGGAGTCTCCCTTTTTTTTTCCAAAAATTGTGCCCCACACACACCCACCCATTCAGTGGCAGCACTTGTGCCCTAGTTGTACACTTCACAGCTACATTTGCATCAAGCACATTCAAAAATACGCCATAATTAACCGTCCCCAGCATGACACCGGGGTAGGTAGATAAAGTCTTTGCTGAACCATGACTTGTTCATCTTGGCTTCTTTTAAAAACAATGTAAGCAAGGGTTACTCCAAGCGGAGTCTCCCTTTTTTTCCAAAAATTGTGCCCCACACACACCCACCCATTCAGTGGCAGCACTTGTGCCCTAGTTGTACACTTCACAGCTACATTTGCATCAAGCACATTCAAAAATACGCCATAATTAACCGTCCCCAGCATGACACCGGGGTAGGTAGATAAAGTCTTTGCTGAACCATGACTTGTTCATCTTGGCTTCTTTTAAAAACAATGTAAGCAAGGGTTACTGCAAGCGGAGTCTCCCTTTTTTTTTTCCAAAAATTGTGCCCCACACACACACACCCATTCAGTGGCAGCACTTGTGCCCTAGTTGTACACTTCACAGCTACATTTGCATCAAGCACATTCAAAAATACGCCATAATTAACCGTCCCCAGCATGACACCGGGGTAGGTAGATAAAGTCTTTGCTGAACCATGACTTGTTCATCTTGGCTTCTTTTAAAAACAATGTAAGCAAGGGTTACTCCAAGCGGAGTCTCCCTTTTTTTCCAAAAATTGTGCCCCACACACACCCACCCATTCAGTGGCAGCACTTGTGCCCTAGTTGTACACTTCACAGCTACATTTGCATCAAGCACATTCAAAAATATGCCATAATTAACCGTCCCCAGCATGACACGGGGGTAGGTAGATAAAGTCTTTGCTGAACCATGACTTGTTCATCTTGGCTTCTTTTAAAAACAATGTAAGCAAGGGTTACTCCAAGCGGAGTCTCCCTTTTTTTCCAAAAATTGTGCCCCACACACACCCACCCATTCAGTGGCAGCACTTGTGCCCTAGTTGTACACTTCACAGCTACATTTGCATCAAGCACATTCAAAAATACGCCATAATTAACCGTCCCCAGCATGACACCGGGGTAGGTAGATAAAGTCTTTGCTGAACCATGACTTGTTCATCTTGGCTTCTTTTAAAAACAATGTAAGCAAGGGTTACTCCAAGCGGAGTCTCCCTTTTTTTTTTCCAAAAATTGTGCCCCACACACACACACCCATTCATTCAGTGGCAGCACTTGTGCCCTAGTTGTACACTTCACAGCTACATTTGCATCAAGCACATTCAAAAATACGCCATAATTAACCATCCCCAGCATGACACCGGGGTAGGTAGATAAAGTCTTTGCTGAACCATGACTTGTTCATCTTGGCTTCTTTTAAAAACAATGTAAGCAAGGGTTACTCCAAGCGGAGTCTCCCTTTTTTTCCAAAAATTGTGCCCCACACACACCCACCCATTCAGTGGCAGCACTTGTGCCCTAGTTGTACACTTCACAGCTACATTTGCATCAAGCACATTCAAAAATACGCCATAATTAACCGTCCCCAGCATGACACCGGGGTAGGTAGATAAAGTCTTTGCTGAACCATGACTTGTTCATCTTGGCTTCTTTTAAAAACAATGTAAGCAAGGGTTACTCCAAGCGGAGTCTCCCTTTTTTTCCAAAAATTGTGCCCCACACACACCCACCCATTCAGTGGCAGCACTTGTGCCCTAGTTGTACACTTCACAGCTACATTTGCATCAAGCACATTCAAAAATACGCCATAATTAACCGTCCCCAGCATGACACCGGGGTAGGTAGATAAAGTCTTTGCTGAACCATGACTTGTTCATCTTGGCTTCTTTTAAAAACAATGTAAGCAAGGGTTACTCCAAGCGGAGTCTCCCTTTTTTTTTTCCAAAAATTGTGCCCCACACACACACACCCATTCAGTGGCAGCACTTGTGCCCTAGTTGTACACTTCACAGCTACATTTGCATCAAGCACATTCAAAATCCACAAGCATTTACTCTCCCCAGGATGACACAGGGGTTGTAAATTCCTTCTGGATCCATGACTTGTTCATTTTGATGAATGTCAGTCTGTCCACATTGTCACTGGACAGACGCGTGCGCTTATCTGTCAGCACACACCCAGCAGCACTGAAGACACGTTCAGAGACAACGCTGGCAGCTGGACACGACAAAATCTCCAAGGCGTAAGTTGCGAGCTCTGGCCATTTTTCTAGGTTTGAAGCCCAAAAGGAGCAAGGCTCCAGTTGCACAGTCATGGCATCGATGTTCATTTGGAGATACTCCTGTATCATCCTCTCCAGCCGTTGACTATGTGTCAGACTTGTTGTCTCTGGTGGCATTGCTAAGGATGGTCTAAAAAAATTATGAAAAGATTCCATAAAATTGCTGTTACCAGCACCAGATACGGTCCTACTGGTACGTGTAGACTGTTGAAGATGACGAGACCGTCCCATGTTTGTCAAGTTACAACTGGGAGATTCACTCACTGCACCTGCACGGTTGTTTGGTGGAAAAGCGGATCTAAGATCGAGTAACAGCTTCTGCTGATACTCCTGCATACGTGCGTCCCTTTCTATGGCTGGAATTATGTCACAAAATTTGGACTTGTACCGGGGATCTAATAGTGTGGCAAGCCAGTAGTCATCATCACTTCTAATTTTGACAATACGAGGGTCATGTTGGAGGTAGTGCAACAAGAAGGCACTCATGTGTCTTGCGCAGCCATGCGGACCAAGTCCACGCTGTGTTTGTGGCATAGAGGTGCTAACCGTTCTTTCTTCCTCTGACATCTCCCCCCAACCTCTTTCAACTGAAATTTGACCAAGGTCTCCCTCATCTGCTGAGTCTTCCATGTCCATGGACAGTTCGTCCTCCATTTCTTCATGTCCTCCTGCACCTTCCTCAACATCTCGCCTGCTACCATGCGCCCTTGTTGATCCCTGTCCCCCATGCTCCCATGCCTGGCGCCTTGGTGATGATGAACGTCTGGACCTTGGTGATGTTGTTGTGTCTTGCGCATATGAATCCTCCTGTAGTTCATCCCCTTCCTGTTGTCCTACCCCCTGACTCCGAATAGTGTTTAGCGTGTGTTCCAGCATGTAAATGACTGGAATCGTCATGCTGATAATGGCATTGTCAGCGCTAAACATATTCGTCGCCATGTCGAAACTGTGCAGAAGGGTGCATAGGTCCTTGATCTGAGACCACTCCATCAGGGTGATCTGCCCCACCTCTGCATCTCGTTGGCCCAGGCTATACGTCATGACGTATTGCACCAGGGCACGGCGGTGCTGCCACAGTCGCTGTAACATGTGGAGAGTTGAATTCCAGCGTGTCGCCACATCGCATTTCAGGCGATGAACCGGCAGGCCGAAAGACTTCTGGAGCGATGCAAGTCGCTCAGCTGCGGCGCTTGAACGGCGGAAGTGAGCAGACAGTTTTCGTGCCCTGTTCAGAAGGCCATCTAGGCCGGGATACTGTGTTAAAAATTGCTGCACGACAAGGTTCAACACGTGAGCCATACAAGGTACGTGTGTCACCTTGCCCAGGCGAAGGGCCGCACCCAGGTTTGCAGCATTGTCGCACACGGCCTTACCAGGCTGCAGGTTGAGTGGAGACAACCATTTATTAAACTCGGACCGCAGAGCTGACCACAACTCCTCAGCTGTGTGACTCTTATTCCCAAGACATGTCAAGCTAAAGACCGCCTGATGCCGTTGCACTCTGCTGCCAGCATAGTAATGAGGGGTGCGTGATTCCTTCTGCACAGTGAGAACGCTGGTGGCCTGACCAGGCAGGCTTGGGGCGGAGGTGGAGGACCCAGATGAGGTGGAGGATGCAGAAGCAGTGGCGGAACTTGGACAGACAGAGGATTGACACACAAGTCGTGGGGACGGCAAGACTTGTGCAGCAGACCCTTCACCATCTATCACCATAGTTACCCAGTGCCCAGTCAGTGACATGTAACGTCCCTGTCCATGCTTACTGGTCCAAGTATCGGTGGTGAAATGCACCCGTTCACACACAGAGTTTCTCAAGGAAGCGGTGATGTTGTGTGCGACATGCTGGTGTAGCGCGGGCACACCTTTCTTAGAGAAGTAGTGGCGACTAGGCATCTGGTACTGGGGCACAGCGACAGACATAAGGTCTCTAAAATCCTGTGTGTCCACTAGGCGGAAAAGCAGCATTTCTGTAGCCAACAGCTTACAGAGGGATAGAGTCAACCTCTTAGCTTTGTCATGGGTCGCAGGAAATGGCCTTTTATTTGTCCACATCTGAGGGGCAGAGATCTGGCTGCTGTGTGTAGACGGTGTTGAGTAGGGTGTCCCTGGAAAAATGCAGGTTTGTGAGGAAAGTGCAGGCGGAGACATGATGTTGCCTTCATCCAAAGTTGGTGCTATCGATGTCTGAGACAGCTGTACACACTCACTTGTTTCCCCTTCCAAAACAACTGACGACCTACCAAGCAAACTGCCTGTTGCGGTTACAGTGGTGGAAGTTGTGGGTGGAAAAACATGTGTGACAGCTGTCCCCACAGTCCTAGAAGATGACGAGCGCGCGGATGCACTGGAAGGGGCAGGCGGTGGATGGTTCGCTCCACTAGGCCGCATTGCAGCACGGTGAGCTTCCCACCGGGCCATATGATATTTATTCATGTGACGATTCATGGAAGAAGTTGTCAAACTGCTGAGGTTTTGACCTCTACTAAGAGAACCATGACAAATTTTACAGATCACATAATTTGGGCGATCTTTTTCTATGTCAAAAAAGGACCAGGCTAGGCAAGGCTTAGAGGCCATGCGACCTGATGATCCACCCCGAATAATGCTCAGAGGCAGAGTGGTGGCTGAGGATGCAGTTGTAGACGTGCTACCAGTACTCCGACTCTGTCCAGGAAGGTGCAAGGTAACTTCGTCATCAGTTGCATCCTCCTCCACCACCTCTGTTGACCTCCTCGAGTGCCTGACTGTGGGTTGACAGTAGGTGGGATCTAGAACTTCATCATCAATTGTTGTGTTTGCACTCCCCTCCCCCTCTGACCGAGCCTCTTCTTGCCCTGACCGAATATTTAAGTTGTCATCCCAATCGGGTATCTGAGTCTCATCTTCATCAGTATGTTCCTCATTGTCTATAACCAGAGGTGTTACAGTTTGTGACAAAGGGTCAACATTATGCTCCGAAACTTGGTCCTCACGGCCTGAATCAGAGTCACAAAGGTTCTGGGCATCACTGCAGACCATTTCCTGTTCTGTACTCACTGTAGCTTGGGAGCAGACCTCTGATTCCCAGGCTATAGTGTGACTGAACAGCTCTGCAGACTCAGCCATCTCAGTTCCACCATACTGTGCAGGGCTGATGGAGACTTCAGAGCTGGGAGAAATCAAGTTTGATTGGGATGACAACTCAGCTCAGAGGACTGGTGTTTTTTGGATGCGGTACTTGAAGTGGCTGAGAGGGCACTTGTTGGACCACTTGAGATCCATTCAAGCATTTTCCTTTTTTGCCCATCATCTACCTTTGTTCCTGTTGTTCGTGTCCGTAAAAAAGGGAGCACATCGGATTGTCCACGGTAAGTAGTAGACATCTTACTTTTGCTGGTAGATGGTCTATCTTCAGCAGATGATAATGGAGCTTTGCCACCTTCCCCACGGACAAAACCTTTTTTGCCTTTTCCACCACGCCTCTTCCCCTTTCCACCAGCATCTGTCATTTTGCCACTCATGTTGATTGCGACAAGATTGTGCACTGAAAATGTGGTAGTAAAAATTGAGAGGTGGTGTAAATTGCAGTGGTGGTCTAGCTTTATTAACAGCCGAATAATAAAGAATAAATATCCCTGACAATGCAACTACGGCCCTTAAACTGGCAGCAAAAATTGCTAGTATAATGGCTTAGTTATAATGAGTTGGAGTGTGCAATGCAGGCAGACGTGCTCTGCAAATGTCTTTGCACTAGTGTGACTATACAGAAGTCCAATAGCCACAGATAGGATGCCACTAGGTACACTGAGTGTTTGCTAGTATAATGGCTTAGTTATAATGAGTTGGAGTGTGCAATGCAGGCAGAGGTGCTCTGCAAATGTCTTTGCACTAGTGTGACTATAGCAAAGTCCAATAGCCACGTTTAGAATGCCACTAGGTACACTGAGTGTTTGCTAGTATAATGGCTTAGTTATAATGAGTTGGAGTGTGCAATGCAGGCAGACGTGCTCTGCAAATGTCTTTGCACTAGTGTGACTAGACAACAGTCCAATAGCCACGTTTAGGATGCCACTAGGTACACTGAGTGTTTGCTAGTATAATGGCTTAGTTATAATGAGTTGGAGTGTGCAATGCAGGCAGAGGTGCTCTGCAAATGTCTTTGCACTAGTGTGACTATAGCAAAGTCCAATAGCCACGTTTAGGATGCCACTAGGTACACTGAGTGTTTGCTAGTATAATGGCTTAGTTATAATGAGTTGGAGTGTGCAAAGCAGGCAGACGTGCTCTGCAAATGTCTTTGCACTAGTGTGACTAGACAACAGTCCAATAGCCACGTTTAGGATGCCACTAGGTACACTGAGTGTTTGCTAGTATAATGGCTTAGTTATAATGAGTTGGAGTGTGCAATGCAGGCAGACGTGCTCTGCAAATGTCTTTGCACTAGTGGGACTAGACAACAGTCCAATAGTCACGTTTAGGATGCCACTAGGTACACTGAGTGTTTGCTAGTATAATGGCTTAGTTATAATGAGTTGGAGTGTGCAATGCAGGCAGACGTGCTCTGCAAATGTCTTTGCACTAGTGTGACTAGACAACAGTCCAATAGCCACGTTTAGGATGCCACTAGGTACACTGAGTGTTTGCTAGTATAATGGCTTAGTTATAATGAGTTGGAGTGTGCAACGCAGGCAGAGGTGCTCTGCAAATGTCTTTGCACTAGTGTGACTATAGCAAAGTCCAATAGCCACGTTTAGGATGCCACTAGGTACACTGAGTGTTTGCTAGTATAATGGCTTAGTTATAATGAGTTGGAGTGTGCAGAGGACAGGAGGGTACAGTGCCAGGATTGTGGGGCTCTGGGTAGAGGAATGGAAGCCTGCCTTTCTATTCCCTCCTAATAGGGAAATGCAGGGAGGAAATCCCTGACCTTGGCTACACAGACGCTGTCGCTGTTTTCAGGACCTGTCACCTTAACTCTGACACTGCCGGTTTGAGCCCTTAAAAGGACTGCTAGAAAGTGCTCTCCCTAAGCTGTCCAGCGCTGTGTATGGAGCGCATACAGCTGTATCAGCGATAGGACAAAGGACGGAGCTGCGACAGTGATGTCTGACACCAAAGACGCAGAAGAGATAATGGCGTCCTGGAGGAAAATGTCCGGTTTTATAATGCAGGGACATGTGACATGGACATCCTATCACACATGCCATTGCTTCTCTGGCTAAAAGTCCACTTAGCTGTGTGTGTGTCTGGGATTGGCTGACATGCTGGCCCGCCACACTACACGCGCGCGCTTAGGGAAGGAAGACAAGGAAAAAAAAAAAAAAATGGCGATCGCCATTATACAAACAGCAGTGATCTGAAGGCGCTGTTCCCGCACACTATACACTGAAATGTCATAATAGTGTGATTCACAGAGTGACTAAAGCGGGCTTTACACGCTACGACATCGCTAATGCGGAGTCGTTGGGGTCACGGAATTTATGACGCACATCCGGCCGCATTAGCGATGCCGTTGCGTGTGACATCGATTAGCGATTTTGCATCGTTGCAAAACAGTGCAAAATCGCTAATCGGCGACACGGGGGTCCATTCCCAATTATCGTTACTTCAGCAGTAACGAGGTTGTTCGTCGTTCCTGCGGCATCACACATCGCTGCGTGTGACGCCGCAGGAGCGAGGAACCTCTCCCTACCTGCCTCCCGGCCGCTATGCGGAAGGAAGGAGGTGGGCGGGATGTTACGTCCCGCTCATCTCCGCCCCTCCGCTGCGATTGGGCGGCCGTTCAGTGACGTCGCTGTGACGCCGCACGGACCGCCCCCTTAGAAAGGAGGCGGTTCGCCGGTCACAGCGACGTCGCCGGACAGGTAAGTATGTGTGACGGCTCTGGGCGATGTTGTGCGGCACGGGCAGCGATATGCCCGTGTCGCGCAACAGATGGGGGCGGGTACGCACACTAGCGATATCGGGACCGATATCGCAGTGTGTAAAGTAGCCTTTACACTATTACAGCTGAAAGACAGCTAGGAATTAGCTGTTTTTTTGCTGCTAGAACTGTTCTCGAACGTTTCTAGAACTATCGAGCTTTTGCAAAAAGCTCGAGTTCTAGTTCGATCTAGAACAGGCCCCAAAATCACTCGAGCCTAGAACTGGAGAACCTCGAACCTCGAACCGCGCTCAACTCTATTTGAGAGGCCTAGGTGACAGAAAATACCCAAAAGTGACCCCATTCTAAAAATTGCACCCCTCACACTGCTCAAAACCACATCCAAGAAGTTTATTAACCCTTTAGGTGCTTCACAGGAACCAAAGCAATGTGGAAGGAAAAAATGAAAATTTTACTTTTTAACACAAAAATGTTAGTTTAGCCATAAAATTTTCATTTTCACAAGGGAGAAAAGTGAAAGTGCACCATACAATTTATTGTGCATTTTCTCCTGAGTACGCTGATACCACATATGTGGTAAAAATCAATTGTTTGGGCGCACGGCAGAGGTCGAAAGGGAAAGAGCGCCATTTGAATTTTTGAACGCAAAATTAGCTGCACTCATTAGTGGACGTCATGTCGGGTTTGAAGACCCCCTGAGGTGCCTAAACAATGGAGCTCCCCCACAAGTGACCCCATTTTGGAAACTAGAGCCCTCAAATAATTTTTCTAGATGTTTAGTGAGCACTTTGAACACCTGGGGGCTTCACAGAAGTTTATAACGTTGAGCCGTGAAAAGAGTAAGACAATACCTCATATGTGGTGGAAAGTAATTGTTTGGGCACATAGTGGGGCTCAGAAGACAAGGTGCACCATTTGACAGCAAAATTGGTTGGCATCATTAGCTGACGTAATGTTGCATTTGGAGACCCCCTGAGATGCCTAAACAATGGAGCTCCCCCACAAATGACCCCATTTTGGAAACTAGACCCCATCAAGGAATGTATCTAGATGTTTAGCGAGCCCCAAGGACTCCACAGAAGTTGATAATGTTGAGCCATGAATACAATTTTTTTTTTCACCACAAAACTGTTACTTGAACCAGGTAGCTTTTTTTCACAAGGGTATAAGAAAAAAATTCACCATAAAACGTATTGTGCAATTTCTCCTGAGTACGGAGATACCTCATATGTGGTGGAAAGTAATTGTTTGGGCGCACGGCGGGGCTCAAAAGAGAAGGAGCGCCATTTGACCACAAAATTGGTTGGAATCATTAGTGGACACCATGTCACGTTTGGAGAACCCCTATGGTGCCTAAACAGTGGAGCTCCCCGAAAAATTACCCCATTTTGGAACTAGACCCCTCAAGGAATTTATCTAGATGTTTGGTGAGCCCCTTGTACCCCCAGGGGCTCCCCAGAAGTTGATAACGTTGAACCGTGAAAATTATTTTATTTTTTTTTAACCACAAAATTTTTGCATCAACCAGGTAGCTTTTTTTTACAACGGTATCAGGAAAAACTGCACCATAAAACATATTGTGCAATTTTTTCTGAGTACGCAGATACCTCATATGTGGTGGAAATAAATTGTTTGGGCGCATGGTGGGGCTCAGAAGAGAAGGAACGCCATTTGACTTTTCAAACGCATAGATGCGGTGCACTGATCGGCCACTGCAGGACGCACGGTCGGATGAGATACAAAAAACGTTGGGGATACGGAAAAAAGTCACGCCAAAAATTGAGCAGGGATGCCGATCCGTTATGTGCATCCCTAATCAGCACTTGGCGAGACCCATGGACGCATGCGATACAAGAAGCGTCGGAGATACGGGAAAAAAAAAGTCCCGCCGAAAACTGACCACGGATGCAGATCCGTTATCTGCATCCCTGATCAGCGCTTGGCGGGACGCATGGACAGGTAAGGTGTAAAAATGGACAGGGGATACAAGAAAAAAAAAAAAATAAAAAAAAAATAAGTTATACTCACAGTACCCAGGAGGATTAGCAGGAGGATCACTGACCAGAAGAACTGCAGGAGGACAGGAGGAACAGAAGGCAGCCAGATGGACAGCTTTACACGAGCAGCAGGCAGGACGTTGGACAGATCAGCAGAAGGACCCAGCGATGGAGGCAGATTTGATCGAGCAGTGAAAACCTCGGATGACCCGATGAAGGCAGGTAGGGGACGTCGGGGGTGGGGGAGCAGAGGGGGGGAGGGGGGAAAGCATGGGGGGCAGTAGAGGGGGGGGAAGCAGAGGGGAGGTGAGAGCAGAGGCAGAAGGAAGGAAGCAGAATAGAGATCACAGAGGAGGCAGGCAGATCGCGTGGGGAGCAGATTGGGATGTCGGGGGGCAGATCGGGGCGTGGGGGGACAGATCGGGGGGGCACGGGCAGGGGCCATCACGGGAGCGCGCAGGGGCTGCAAGGGGAGCGCGCACAGGCTGCAAGGGGAGCGGAATACTTACCATTGGAGCAGGAGCAGAAGCGGTAACATCAGCGGCAGCAGCAGCGGTGGCGTGGTACCACAAGTACCAGCCAGTCCACGCTGCAGACATGTTGGGGGCCAGATCGGGGTGTGGGGGGACAGATCGGGGGGGGGGGGCACGGGCAGGGGCCATCACGGGATCGCGCACGGGCTGCAAGGGGAGCGCGCACGGGCTGCAAGGGGAGCGGAATACTTACCATTGGAGCAGAAGCGGTAACATCAGCGGCAGCAGCAGCGGTGGCGTGGTACCACAAGTGCTAGCTAGTCCACGCTTCAGACATGTTGGGGGAGGCTCCCCAGACCAGCACAGGCCTGGGGAGGGTGGCCACCTCCAAATCAGACCGCCCCACTGCACGCTGATTGGAGCGATTGCGCGTCATAGCACGATCGCTCCAATCAGTGCTGCAGGGGCTGGGGGCCACCTATGATATGCTGCAGCTGCTACAGTACATCATAGCTGGATCTCACAGTATCGCACTAATTCGGGCATTATTTTTGCCGAAATCAGTGCGAAAGATGTGGTTGGCGGTTCAGATTTCAACAGCCAATCACATCGATCGTCGATGGGGGTTGGCGATGCCACCCCCCCTGGGGTCAAGCAAAGGTCCCCTGCTGTAAGAAACAGCAGAGGACATCATTTGAAAGCCGTTGCTATGGCCACGGCAATCAAATGAAGTTTAGGCCGTAAAATGATGTCCCTGGTCGTTAAGTCACGTTAAAATAGGAAGTAATTTTACTGCCCGCGGTCATGAAGGGGTTAAAATATGTCTAGATTGCCAACGATACAAATATTGAAGTGAATTGTCAAGCACATTTTCATAGTTAATAATAGCTACTGGGGTTATATACTATACCAAGGCCATTTATTCTTTCACTCTGGCTACTCAAATGCAAGTTTCAAAGGTCCTTATTACACTGTTCCACATATTTTAAAAAGTTGTTAGGTTCAGTTATGAAAGGAGCCATTTCTCAATGATTTTGAGCGCCTGAATTTAAAATTTTATTTGGCTCTTGTTTCCATAAATAAAACATGTCTAAATTCTATTGCGAATTATAAATTTGGTTCTCATTCAGTGACAACTCTTTTTTTGCTTGTCTCTTGTACTTCTACATTGGATCATATCTTCCAATTGTCCAACTGTAATCTGCAAGCATTGATGGATTCCATATTCCTTGATATCTTTGTGCTCGTCGCTCACTGCTCTACAATTTGATGGAAAAGCTCTAGATGAAAATGTAAGAAATTAATCTTTAAGGACATGTTGCAGCCAAGATCCATATATATTTTGAGGAGATTTTCCACCAACTATTTATTGTTATCTGCTCTTGAGTTTTCTAAAAAATTAGTTATCACTAATGCAAATGATACCCATACAGCCATTTCCTTGTGCTGCACAAACAGAGAAACTTCTCATCTCAAAAAAGCTTACGAACCTGAGGTCTAATAAAGACTCCTTCCTTTATCTTTGGTTCACTCAACCTTGGAAAAATATCATTGAGATACTTGAATGCGTCTGCATTTTTATCCATTGCCTCTACAATGTTCTTGATTAGGCCCAATAAGTGCTGGATGCAGGACAATTTCACTACCTGTCTGAAGTGAACATTGGAGAGGCTAATCTTTTTTATTGAAGTGATATTCTAATGCATGACTATTCCACTCACACTAAGGGTACCTTCACACTTTAGCGATGCAGCAGCGATCCGACCAGCGATCTGACCTGGTCAGGATCGCTGCTGCATCGCTACATGGTCGCTGGTGAGCTGTCAAACAGGCAGATCTCACCAGCGACCAGTGACCAGCCCCCAGCCAGCAGCGACGTGCAAGCGACGCTGCGCTTGCACGGAGCCGGCGTCTGGAAGCTGCGGACACTGGTAACTAAGGTAAACATCGGGTATGGTTACCCGATGTTTACATTAGCTACCAGCGCACACCGCTTAGCTTAGCGCTGGCTCCTTGCTCTCCTAGCTACAGTACACATCGGGTTAATTAACCCGATGTGTAATGCAGCTACATGTGCAGAGAGCAGGGAGCCGCGCACACTGCTTAGCGCTGGCTCCTTGCTCTCCTAGCTACAGTACACATCGGGTTAATTAACCCGATGTGTACAGCAGCTACATGTGCAGAGAGCCGGGGCCGGCAGCACAGGCAGCGTGAGAGCTGCGGAGGCTGGTAACTAAGGTAAATATCGGGTAACCACCTTGGTTACCCGATGTTTATCTTGGTTACAGCTTACCGTAGCTGCCAGATGCCGACTCCTGCTCCCTGCTCGCTTCATTTCGTCGCTCTATCGCTGTCACACACAGCGATCTGTGTGTCACAGTGGGAGAGCGCCTTTGAAGAAAACGAACCAGGGCTGTGTGTAACGAGCAGCGATCTCGAAGCAGAGGCCAGATCGCTGCTCAGTCTCACACACAGCGAGATCGCTAATGAGGTCACTGCTGCGTCACAAAAAGCGTGACTCAGCAGCGATCTCGGCAGCGAGCTCGCTGTGTGTGAAGCACCCCTAACAGCAGCAGTTTTTTGTTTATCCACCATGGAGAAAGAGTAAGAGGGCACCTACCTGTAAGTCACCAAAGAGGGGACACAAATGTTAGGCGTAGTTCAGGCACCTCAACAGCATTTCACGACAAATATTTCTGTCATGTAGCCTGCATAACCAACGAATTGAAGGTAGCACATTGAAATTATGCAGCAAGATGGCTTTAAGACTTGTTTTAGACGAATCGATGAAGAACCTACATTCCTTCTGATTATGACTTCTCCACAGAACATCTTTTAAACTGTTGATGTTGTTGCATATCACCAGATCACTCTCCATAAATACGTTTTGGACAAGATCTTTATCACGATTGCAAAACAAGGAACTCTTAACATCACCTGCTAGGAGATTCTACTTCTGTATCCTGGAACCTAAAAGCTTAGCTGTACTCTTGCACAGATACAAATCTGTAACAAGATTGTTCAGTTTACTCTGTGCTATATGGTGGAGTTCAGTTGTGGTTGCTGACAAATTCTGGGCCTTGAGAGGAAGATGCTTTATGATACCAAGCGCCCTCTTCTTCCTCACTTGACTGAAAATGTTTCTCGTGCTTTTTGAACCGGCAGTTCTTCCATATGTGGTGGTACTGGATATAGTGCAGATGGAATGTTTGAATACTGTAACGTAAACTTCTTCAATGAAACTCCTTTCCTAATGGGGGGTACTGTGATCTGTTGGCTCTTTCCATATCATTGAGACTGCAAAAGGCATAGATTGCCTCTTCCCATTCAACTGGGTAGATGTGATGCACATCTAGTGCAGCATATGTGGGGAGCCCAACTTTTGTTACTGATTAGACATGAGCGAACTCAAGGGTCCGTTTCTGAACACCAACTCAAAAAGGAGAGCTCGGGTTCAGAGTTTGGATGCTTTACGTGCAATATTAACTCGTGTGAGCAATGCTGTGCTCAGGTACGCTTGGTGCTCAGCCCTATGCGAGCCACTTGCAGTGTTTGAACCGCTCACTCTGGGGTAACAACAATGTGATTAGATGTAGTATGTAACAAAAACAAATTTGAAAAAGCCTAAAAAGAGCAAGCAAGTGTAACAGGAAGTATGCACTCCTTAACCATGAGACATATTGGATATTAATATTGAATACATCATATTCACAAAGTGTAAATAAAACGCCTGACCTCATCCTACGCTGTAAGGCTATGTGCGCACTTACCGGATTTTGCTGCGGATTTTCCGCGGATTTGCTGCATGTTTCGCTGCAGAAAATGTTCATAACATCTCTGCAGTGAATCACCAGCAAATCCTATGGAGAAAAAAAATCCTGTGCGCACTAGGCAGAATTTGACAGCTGCATGTTTTGCTGCGGAAATCCCGCAGCAAAAACAAGTGCATGTCACTTCTTTTCCGCAGGTAGCTGCGGGTTTTCCCTAATCTAATATAAAAATCACGCAGGGAACAGCTTGCGGAAAAACCGCACCAAATCCGCACCAAATCCGCACCAAATCCGCAACAAAACGCGACAATCCGCATGCGGATTTTGGTGCGGAATTTGGTGCGGATTTTTTCCGCAGGTGATAACATCTTTGTGAGCCTGCGGAATTTACACAAGGAAATTTCATTTCCCAGTGCGCACATAGCCTTACATTTTTCTTTAATATACTGTGCAGGATATCTATATGTGCAGGATAAGTTGCTGGTTAATCACATGATGACACCGATCACATGTGTGAAAGGGAGGTGTTTGCCTGCATTGGATTTTAAAGACATTGTATCACTTCATGGTTTTAGCTTCTGAGTAAAGGCTGCTTTACACCTTACAATTTCACATGCGATCTCGCATGCGATGTGACACGCCCCCATCGTATGTGCGGCACGTTCAATTTGTTGCCCGTGTCGCACAAACGATTAAATCCTGTCCCACGTACTTACCCTCCATACGACCTCAATGTGGGCGGCCAACATCCACTTCCTGAAGGGGAGGGACGTTCGGCGTCACAGCGACGTCACACGGCAGCCGGCCAATAGAAGTGGAGGGGCGGAGATGAGCGGGACGTAAACATCCCTCCCACCTCCTTCATTCCGCATTGCAGGCGGGACGCAGGTAAGATGAGTTAATCGCTCCCGGGGTGTCACACACAGCGATGTGTGCTGCCTAAGGAACATTGAACAACCGGACGTGTTTTCGTACAATCGCAATCGCACGTAGGTTTCACACACTACAACAACACTAACGATGCCGGATGTGCATCACTTATGACGTGACCCCGCTGACACATCGTTAGATTTATTGTAGCGTGTAAAGCCCGCTTAAGAGATATTTCCTCAAAAGGCATAAACCCATTTGTTTCCAAAAAGGGACTTATTGTGATTTTTGAGGGCTGTTGGACATTTTATACTTTACTGTCTGTTTTTAACCCTGGATTAATAAAGAAGATATTTTTATATGTTGTGCTGGACTGCAACTCTCAGGAGTTAGTCTCTCTTATTGAACTGTCAAAACACTGGTCCTACAGTAGTTGGCCAAAATCACTGGCATGCAAGACTGTAGTGCACCTAAAGCACAAGTCCACACACCAGGCCAGGACTCCCACCTTCGTGTATTGGGCGTAGGAGATGAGCACCTTGCTCACGGCTAGAGATGAGCAAACCCATGAAAGTTTGGTTTAGCTGGTTCAACCGGACTTTAGATATAGTTTGGTTTGGGACCTGGACTTGACCTGAACCACAGTGGAAGTCACTAATTGGGTAGTTTGGGTCTCCGCCCACATGCAGCCAGCTATAAACAGATAACTTCCAAGGATGGGTGGAGTGGATGGGGTTTTTCCATTTTATTTTTGATCCACTTATATCCTATCATGCTGTTGTTACCCCCAGTGTGAGCCATTCAAAGGGTACTGCACAGCGATGCTCAAGCAAGTGGTTTTGTATACATAAAGCACCCGAACTTCAAACCCTAATTCTGGGTTTTTTTTTTGTAAAGTCTGTGTTTGGTATGGACATCGAACATCGAACATTGGGTTCACTCATCTCTATCCACAGCTACTGCCCAGTGGAACATAACAGGCATTCCATAATTTTGTTGCAGAACAGTTGCCGTGGCATAGAATGACGCTCCACCATGGCAGCACGCCATTAATGCCAATTGTCAGAGATTGACAGCAGCATTTAACAGGTTTACAGTCGCAGGAGGAGCACCCTTCCAACCATAGCTGTTAGTGGTAGTTGTGGTTGGTTGTCACAGCCATTATCTCCTGGGGAGGGATCATCCCGTGAGCCTGCTCAATACACTCACTGTTAAATGGTTAAAAAGAGTATGTCACACACAAAACTCAACTTAAACAACTTATAAAAACCTATAGGAGATTTAGCCCACATAAAACTCATACCTGCAGTTTAGATTGCCGAGCTTTATTTCTCCAAATGGTTTTATTGCGTATGCAGATGAAGACTTCTGGATGTACAATTGCCATGCCCCATGAATTAATATGTTGTGCACTGAATTAATTGAATTCAAGACATTGCATATCTGTAAGGACCGCTCGTCCTACACACACAGTGTCAGAGTGGGCATGCTCTCATCTGTTCTAATAAAATCTGATTGAGAGTTGTCTGTAAATTGTCGCTAAAATATAAAGGTATCAAAGTTGCCCAAAAGAGTAAAAGAAGACCTGTCACCAGGTGAAATTGTCCAGTTCTTGCTGTCGTGTTTTATATATTATTGTACATATAGTCCATAAAAAGTAGCTCAAAATGAAGAAGCTCATATCTCGCGAACACTATTTCGGATTTAGAAAAAACAAACATAATCAGAGGAACAGCAGGAATAAAAGAAGAAATGGCCACTTTTGACATAGTGACAGGTCCCCTTTAAATTTTGTCTAATTTTAAAGTGAATACATAATAGTATAAATAGTGTTATGCTTAAAGCATTTCTAAGAATAAACTGAACTGTATTTTTCCAAAGTACATATCTGTAAATTGCTTTAATTACTCATCAAATGTGAAACCATTATACTGTCATTACAGTATATGAAACAAGTTGCTTCACAAAATACAAATGTTTCTAAACATTTTATAATATTTTAATGCATTTTATAATCTCACATATTTCTCTATTTTTACTTCTTTTTTTTTTTTCAAATTAATGCTGACATTTTTAACTCAAGTGTATTAATTCAAATAGACTGAATTCTCTGTGAAAAATGTGACATCCTAAGTTTCACCAGTAAAGTATGATGCATTTTGGACACAATGGTATACGCTACTTTTAAAATGTTTTTCAGACTGTCATGGAAAAAATGTATTAAGAAAGATATGGAAATAGGCTGTGAAAATGACACACAAATTGCTGTTGATTATTTTAAGTAAATAGCACAAGAAACTGTTATAGCCCTGATCTTAGCATTATGTACATTTATACAATAAAATCTAATATATAAAGCTGAGTATGTGTGTATGTCCGCTAAAGGAATTCGCACCGTCGCATTTACAATCACGAAATTTTGCACAGACACTCCATGTGACTCAGGGAACGTCGTAGACTATATTTTGACAAGAAAATGTAACCCCACACTTTACAGTTAGGCGGGCTTTGCACACTACGACATCACAGGTGCGATGTCGGTGGGGTCAAATCGAAAGTGACGCACATCCGGCGTCGCAGTTGATATCGTAGTGTGCAAATCCTTTTTGATACGATTAACGAGCGCAAAAGCGTCGTTATCGTATCATCTGTGTAGGGTTCGACATTTCCATAATGCCGCTGCAGCGACAGGTACGATGTTGTTCCTCGTTCCTGCGGCAGCACACAGCGCTGTGTATGAAGCCGCAGGAATGAGGAACATCTCTTACCTCGTCCCGGCTGCAATGCGGAAGGAAGGAGGTGGGTGGGATGTTTACATCCTGCTCATCTCTGCCCCTCTGCTGCTATTGGCCGCCTGCCGTGTGACGTCGCTGTTACGTCGCACGACCCGCCCCCTTAGGAAGGAGGCAGATCGCCGGCCAGAGCTACGTCGCTGGGCAGGTGAGTGCGTGTGAAGCTGCCGTAGCGATAATGTTCGCTACTGCAGAAATCACAAGATATCGCCGCTGCGACGGGGGCGGGGGCTATCGCGCTCGGCATCGCAAGCATCGGCTTGCGATTTCGCAGCATGCAAAGTACCCCTAACTCTCAAAAAACATGCCTCCATTAAAATAAATTGAGCCTGGAACTACTGTTTTTAATTTCAGCTGTGATTGGTTGCTATAGGAACAAAAGATATTGTTAGTATAAGAAGCTTATGAGTGTGAGGTAATAAAATGTCAGTGGGGAGACAGAGAGAGAAAGAGACAGAGAGAGACAGACAGAGACAGAGTAAGAGGCACACAAAGAAAGAAGCAGACAGAGACAGACAGGGAAAGAGACAGAGATATAGAGACAGACAGACAGGGAAAGAGACAGACGGGGAAAAAGACAGACCTGGAAAGAGACAGATCTGGAAAGAGACAGACCTGAAAGAGACAGACAGACAGGCAGACAGGGACAGAGACAGGCAGACAGGCAAAGAGGAGACAGCCGGAGAGACAGACAAAGACAGATGGGGAAAGAGACAGAGAAATAGAGACAGACAAGGAAAGAGAGAGACAGAGACAGTCAGACAGGAAAAGACATAAAGAGATGGACAAAGACAGACAAAGACAAGACAGGAAAAGAGATGGGGAAACAAACATGGGAAAGAGACAGTTAGGGAAAGAAACAGAGAAATAGAGACAGACCTTGAAAGAGACAGAAGGAGACAGGCAGACAGGGAAAGAGACAGGTTCGTGTGGCGTCACAGCGACGTCACTTAGTGGCCGTCCAATAGAAGTGGCGGGGTGAAGATGAGCAGGCGGAGCATCCCACCCACCTCCTTCCTCATTGTGGGTGGCCGCAGGTAAGGTGATGTTCCTCGTTCCTGCGGTGTCACACATAGCGATGTGTGCTGCCGCAGGAACGACAAACAACCTGCGTCCTGCAACAGCAACGATAATTTGGGAATAGAACGACGTGTCAACGATCAACGATAAGGTAAGTAATTTTGATCGTTAACGGTCATTCGTGCGTTTCACACGCAACGACATCGCTAACAAGGCCGGATGTGCGTCACAAATTACGTGACCCCAACGACATCTCGTTAGCGATGTCGTTGCGTGTAAAGCGGCCTTTAGAGTATAAAAGAAAGTGTTTTCCCACCAGTAGAGGTCAGATACATGCTGGAGGTACAGAAACAAAAGAGGCGATGCTATATAACAGATATACATACCTGCACCATAACTAGCTAAAAGAAGGCATTAAATTGCACTAGCTATTGACGTCTACCACTCTAAAGGCTGCTTTACACACAACGATTTGCCGAGATTGCTCAGGTCGTTTTGTAGCGGTCACACGTACACATCTCACAAACGACGCTACATCATTCAACGATATATTGTTTGACCAAGGCGGTCGTGTGGATGTTGATTTTGAAACTGAACGACCTGTCAACGATCAACGATTTTCACCCTATTTGCGATCGTTCGGAGTCGCACGTAGGTGTCACGCGCAACGACATCGCTAACGATGACGGAAGTGCGTCACGAAACCCGTGACCCCGACGACATATCGTCAGATAAATCGTAGCGTGTAAAGCAGCCTTTAAGTCTTTGAGAAGGACACAGCAGACCTTTCAAAATTTCCAGCTAGACCTTAAAGAGAAGCTGTCATTAGGGTTGTGCATAGTAAACTACAGTATAGTGAACTCAATTATGAGCTGAGATCTCAACCTGCACATACGTCATCTCAGCACCATTTTACTGAAACCTGCCGCTAGATCAATCTGCGCAAGCGTCACTCACAGCCAGGATGGTGCCAGCACAAAATTTAAGTAGGGAAGAAAATAAAGATATCAGAGGCAGAGCCGAAGATCCTACTCACAGTTTCGCCCTACTTTCCTGCCCCAATGTATGGAGACCAAGATTCCACACTGGGATTTCTGAAGGAAGGCCGACACCCAATAGAAGGAAACTAGAGCCACAAATGAGGCACTTTTCTAGGTCCAGGTGGCATCTGAGTTGTTACTGAAAGCACCACCTAAAGTCGTGATTTGTTAGACATGTCACGGTCCAGGTTCCATAGCCAAGCACTGTCCCATTACCATCAAGCCAATAGACTTTGGCCAATGCTACTCATATTATGCATATCCGTTCTTGCAGTGCTGACTCTCTGCACAGATATGGGCCTCAGGCAAGTCCGTCTCAGTGAATGGACTGCCAATCGGTATGTTGGTGATATAGGGGTAGACAAAACATAGGAATGGATCCTCCAGAGGTTCTACTGGCCCATATTTCTGAATTATTACAGGTCCTGTCGCACTTGTCCCGAAATCACCCTGGATGCTCATTTCTGTAGCCTCTTGGTTCCGTTACCCATCATTGAGGTCCCGTTTGATTGTATAGCAATGGATTCTGCAGAACCATTGGTCAAGTCCACCAGAGGGCATCTGTATAGTCTAGTGGTATTGGATAATGCTACACGGCTCTGTTGACAAATTTCTCTAAGAGTATAGCCAGAGAACTGGTCCAGATGTTTTAATGAATCAGAATTCCAAAAGAGATCCTGATGGACCAAGAAACCCCATTCATGCTGAATGTCATGAGGGAATTGTGCAAAGCCCTGCAAGTCACTCAACTGTGGACCTCGTGTAGCATCCAGGGGGCAGAGGTCGTCAGGCACGGGGAATCTCGTACCTGTGTTACTTGTCACTGGGCTGGTGTGATGATCTGGGATGTTGCGGTGGCTTGCCCGGCTTCGTGCCCCAAGCTATACACCAATAAGGACCGGAAGATGGTGGGGATAGTAGTAGGATGAATATCGTAACACCACCTGTGGCATATAGACTGGGATTTAGCCACCGCTGCTGTTGCTGTCCTCCGGGGCGGATTGTAGTAGCAGCCAGAGATGGTATTGCTCTCCACAGGTGGAGCAGGCCCTGGAGAGGATGATGAGGGGAGTAGTGATGGCGTTTGAGCGCCGAGGCATGGGGCGGCGATGCTGGTAATCAAGAGTCAGAGTCAGTGGCTGCGGTTCCAGGTGTCTTTACTCACTCTTTGTGCTGTGCGGCTCTCCCGGATAGTACTGGTCACCTGCTGTGAAGGGCTCCGTCGAACCAGAATCCCTTCAGAGGTCAGTCCGGTGTGGTGCTCGGTGAGTGCCTTCTTCCTAGCGCCGGATGTGTTAGATTCCCGTGGCTTAACACTAGAAGTCCCAGAGAGGGGTCATTTAACATTTCTACCTTTGGAACCCATAGAGCTCGAAATTTCTGGGACTTCTAGTGTTAAAGCAAGTAGTACTCTTGTCCCTATTTGCAGGTACCGCGGCTCCGCAATGGGACCTGGTCCAGTGCAAGGCCCTGGATTCTCTCTAGTACTGTGCTTTCAGGCTCTTTGTGGCCAGGGAACCTGGAAACTTCCCTGTCCTGGTAGATTCTGGAAAACCAACTTGGAGAATGATCTTCCGTAGGGTCCTGCACCCTGAGTGTGGCGCCGGTTTCGAGGGAGCTTTTAACCCCTTAACGACCGCGGGCCGTAAAATTACGTCCTAAATGACATAATCTTACTGCCCGCGGTCCTCAGGCGGCAGCATGCCGCGATCGGCACACATCTCAGCTGATTTTCACAGCTGAGATGTGTGCCTGCTAGGCACGAGCAGAATCGTTATCTGCTCGTGCCGATTAACCCCTTATATGGCGCTGTCAATACATGACAGCGCCATTATAAGCGCGATCGCGGTAAAGTTTTTACTTACCGCCGAAACCGGAAGTCACGTGACGCGATCACGTGACTCCCGATAGTTGTCATGGTAGCACAGGGTCATGTGATGACTCCTGTACTACACCTGACTGAGTTTCACTTTCGCTGTGCCCGGGGCACAGCAAAAGAGAAAGAGAGCGTATCTGCTGTTTACAGCCTTGCAGCTGTGATCAGCAGATACTGCAGAGCGATCGGAATGCTGATCGCAATAGCCCCCTAGGGGGACTAGTAAAATAAAAAAAAAAAAGTTAAAAAATAAGTTTTAAAAAATTAAAAAAAAACAAAAAAACCTAAAAGTTCAAATCACCCCCCATTCGCCCCATTGAAAATTAAAGGGTTAAAAAAATAAAAAATATACACACATTTGGTATCGCCGCGTTCAGAAACGCCCAATCTATCAAAATATAAAATCAATTAATCTGATCAGTAAACGGCGTTGCGGCAAAAAAATTCCAAACGCCAAAACGACGTTTTTTTGTCGCCACAACTTTTGCGCAAAATGCAATAAGAGGCGATCAAAACGTAGCATCTGCGCAAAAATGGTACCGTTAAAAACGTCAGCTCGAGACGCAAAAAATAAGCCGTCATTGAGCCTAAGATCCCGAAAAATGAGAACGCTACGGGTCACGGAATATGGCGTAAAACGTGCGCCACTTTTTTCGGACAAACTTCCGATTTTTTTTAACCCCTTATATAAAAGTAAACCTATACATGTTTGGTGTCTACGAACTCGCACTGACCTGAGGCATCACACCCACACATCAGTTTTACCATATAGTGAACACAGTGAATAAAATATCTCAAAAACCATAGTGCTATCGCACTTTTTTTGCAATTTTTCAGCATTTGGAATTTTTTTGCCATTTTCTAGTACACTATATGGGAAAACTGATGGTTTCATTTAAAAGTACAGCTCGTTCCGCAAAAAATGAGCCCTCACATGACCATATTGACTGAAAAATAAAAAAGTTACGTCTCTCAGAAAAAGAATGGCGAAAAAAAAAAACGGAAAGCGAAAAATAGGCCGGTCGTGAAGGGGTTAAGCTCGCACCTCGGCAACCACAAGAACAACCCCTCTGTCCCACTGGAGCACTGGTAAGACACGTCTGCTCCATTCTTCTCCTGCTGGAGAACCCCCTAACTGTTGTGTTGGCTCCCAACTCCCCCTAAGTGGTTGCTCCTCCCCTGGGTCCCTATCACTAGTGGGTGGTGCCCCCCCATGTTTGAAGGCAACCTTAAGACCCTACCCTAGCCCGGTCCCCTTTGGGGAGGGCAACTTGGTGGTGTATTTGAGTGTGTAAGTGGTCAAACCGGTACCGAACTCCTCAGGATCCAGGTGTAGCATTACACCTTAAATCAGGCGCAATACTCTGTGGCGACTGAAGCCTCAGGGGCACCACACTCGATATACACGTTCTCGTGTAATGGTCTAATAAAACTTGGAAGGCCATGCTAAGGAAGGTTGTAAAGCAGGATAGTGAAGACTGAGAGTGTCTATTACCATACCTCTTATTGTCCATCAGAAAAGTCCCACAGGCCTCTACAGGGTTTCCTTGATTAAGCTGTTATACAGCCGACACCCTGTGTCTCTTGGATATAGCAAAACAGATCTGGAAAGTAGATGTTACACACTGCAGGAGTATAATTGAGCATGTAGCCCAAATGCAATAAAGGATTGCTGAAATGATGACAATTGTGAGAAAGGACTGCCTCCAGGCACAAGAGGCCCAATCAAAGGTGTTCAATCTTTTAGAAACGGTGAGACAGTTCAGCCCTGGGGATTGGATACTAGTGCTGGTACCAATTCTGGAGAGTAAGTTGCTGGCCAAATGGCAGGGCCCCCTACGAAGTGGTTAAAAAGCTTGGCGAGGTTAACTATAAAGTTTGCCAGCCAGGTCAGAGGAAACCTTACCAGATGTACCATGTCAACTTGATCAAGCTGTGGCAATAAAGGGAACCTGTGAAAACTCCAGGTTTGGTGGCTAAGCCTGAAGCAGACATGGAAGTTGACACCAGGGCACAGATGCAGACACATGCGCAAAAGCAGCAATGCCGAAAATTGCCACATCAGAACAGAGACCTGTTTTCAGACTTACCAGGTTTTACTCATATCATAGAGCATAAGGTTCTTACGGAGCCTTGTGTTTGGAGAATTTGAAGCTGTATCTGACCCCCTAAGCCCACAGAGAGCTGTCCTTGAAAGAGGTGAATTGGATGCTGAGCGTGGAAGTCATTGAAGAGACTAAAAAGGGCTGATCCAGTTTTCATCTTAGTCATGAAACAAGATTGCTAATGGTGGTTTTGCAAAGCCTATCGGAAGCTGAAGGAGGTCTCTAAGTTTGATATGTATAAAATGCCCTGTGTTGAGGAACTGATTGAAAGGATAGGGCCAGCCTGCAACATTACTATCCTGGACCTCACCATGGAGTATCGGCAAATCATCATCTCTATAGATGCCAATGAAAAGACAGTCTTCTGAACACTAGATAGATTTTTCTGGTACACAATGATGCCGTTTAGCTTGCAAGGCGCTCCAGCCATCTTCCAAAGAGCCATGGTCTAGATCCTAGCTACCCGCAAGAAGTATGCAGCTGCCTACCTGGATGGAAGTGATCTTCAGGCAGGATTGGGGAAGCTCCAAGTGAATAAGGTTAACACAATCCAGAATTGGCCACATTTGTGCTAAAATAAAAAATTTAGAGCATATCTAGAGATTTTTGGGCTACTACTGTCATCCCTAACCTCGCAATGACACCTGCACCACTGATCAACTTCCTTAAGAGTACAAAGTTGGCAATGACCAAGCGGTATGTAGAGGTGGAGACAGCTTTCTATGAACTAAAATTAGTCTTATGTAAACAGCCTGAATTAGTGACACCTGACTTCAGTAAGGAATTTGTGGTCCTGATGGACGCATCAGAGGTCGGGTTAAGGGTCGTCTTGTCTCAGGAAGTGAACGAAAAAGGTCACCCAGTTATATAACTTAGCAGGAACTGTGAGAAGAACTACTCCATCATGGAGAAGAAGTCATTTGCCATTAAATGGGCCATGACCACTTTAAGATACTATTAGGCGCATCCATTTCTCACTGAGATGAAAGCACTAAAAGAAAGAAAATAATTTCAGAGCAACCAGATGGTTCCTAGTACTCCAGGACTTTAGCTTCCTATGTAGAGCATAAGACCGGGAAAGTACATGGCAATGCTGACGCTCTGTTGATGGTCCACTGTCTTATGGAGGAAGGTGCCAAGACCCCCGGCTTTGGGTAGAGAGGGGGGATATGTAACATTGCTGCTGGACATGTCATGGATGGGAGATATGTATGACAGAGGAGGTTATCCTGTGTAATGTAAGCCCGTAAGAAAAATCCAGTAAGTTTAGTTTTGGGAGTGTCAAAGTGTAGCAAGGGCCCGGTTTACAAGAAATCGGAGAGATGGGTGGGACTGGCTGCTCACATATCCTCACCCTGGGGCGTGATATGGCAGATGTAAGAAAGTCCAGGTGAATTCATTAGTGTCTGTGTGTGGAGGTATGAAGTCCTCCTGTTTAAAAGTCTCCATGCTTGGACTTGTATGCTGTTCTAATAGTGTTGTTAGGATTGTGTAGCCTGTTTTCCTGCCAAGAAAGGCTGTTTATTTTTCTTTATGGAGTTTTAATTAAGCAATTCATAAGTTTTGATTAAAGTCACCTCCCGTAACTATCTCAAACGCTGCCAAGTGACCTGTCTTCCTATCAACATTGGCTAAAACAATCTTAGAGGCAATGTCCACGCCTTACAAATAACTTAATAAAGTTCCTAAAGCAATATAGTTTTCAATTTCTCTCATACACATCTAAGTTTTATAAAGATTTTTAGGGTGCATGTGAGGTAATTTGACCTTTTGGAAACAGCAGTTCATTAGGAAAAATCCAGCTACAGTGAAATATCAATGTCTTTTTAAGTTGATTAAACATAATGAAAACTAAGGAGTTGGTGCCAAACTATAGCAGGAGAAAGATGAAATGTTTATCTGTCACTTTTGCTAATCAGGAACTGGAGCAGGTTGAGAGTTAAGGGCACTTTAAACACAGCGACATCGCAAATCTCTGCAAGTGGCACACAACATCGCTAAGAACGGTCACCCGTACTTACCTGCCTAGCGACGTCGCTGTGGCCGGCGAACCGCCTCCTTTCTAAGTGGTCGGTTCGTGCGGCGTCAAAGTGACGTCACTAAGCGGCCGCCCAATAGAAGCGGAGGGGCGGAGATGAGCGGGCCGAACATCCCGCCCACCTCCTTCCTTCCTCATTGCCGGCGGCCGCAGGTACGGTGATGTTCCTCGTTCCTGCGGTGTCACACATAGCGATGTGTGCTGCCGCAGGAATGACGAACAACCTCTGTCCTGTAACAGCAAGGATAATTGGGAATAGAACGACGCGTGAATGATCAATGATAAGGTAAGTAATTTTGATCGTTAACGGTCGTTCGTGCGTTTCACATGCAACAATGTTGCTAAAGTGGCCGGATGTGCGTCACGAATTCCGTGACCCCAACAACATCTCGTTCGCAATGTCGTTGCGTGTAAAGCGGCCTTTACAAACATTTGGTTTTCCATTTGGGCAGCAAACTGACTGGAGGTGTTATACAGAAAGAGTTTACAAGAAGGGGATGAACAAACCGCACTTCCTACGTTTAATGTGTGCAAAAAATGTTAGAAATGTTCTACCAGCCCTCAGTGGCAAGTGTCATCTTTTCCGCAATCAAATGCAGCGGAAATAGTTTGCCAGTGTCTAATGCTAATAAGCTCAATAAACTTATCAAGAACGCAAGCTCGACGGTGGGCCACCATCTCGACACGTTTGAGGAGGTAGTGGAGAAAAGAATTCAGAAGAAGGGCTATAAGGAACAATAATGCCCACTCATTATATGAGCTGTTCATAAGACAAAGAAGCACATTTAGTAACCGTCTAATCCAACTAAGGTGTAAGAAAGAAAGATACATGAAATTGCTTGTGCCGATTGCTATAGGAGTGTATAACAATTACCTAAGTGTGAAATCCTCAAAGTGAAGGTTATTTTATTAGTTTATCAATTGTGTATGACCTGTATGACCTGTCATTAATAATAGTGATGTTTGACAGTCTTCTGTCAATTCTACTGTTATGTTGTTTTTAAAACTTTCAGGTCTATGTTCTGCTGCTATGATTCTGCAATTTCCCTCGGGATCAAAAAAGTGTAGTGTATCATATGGTAATGAGTTTCCCCTAGTAACAGTTGTAAGAAGACAGAATCTTATCTTAGTAAACTGAAAAACTGTATAAAAATGAAAACCCCAAATCAATAAATCCCAAATGAATAGTATGTGATATTTACTGAACAAAAATACAATCACTACACATTTGTTTTTGCTCCCATTTTTCATGACCTGAACTCAAATATGTAAGACTTTTTCTAGGTACAAAAAGACCTTTTTCTCCCAAATATTGTTCACAAATTTGTCTATGGTCCCCTTCACACGCACTTGTCTCTGGTACATGTTTGGCAGTTTTCTCACGTACCGGAGACACGTACACACGTAAACCTTGGTATTCCTATGGTTTTGGACACACGTAAGTATTTGCGCACGGAACGTGTGTCCGTTCCGTACTTACGAGTGTCCGTGTGTTTCTCACGCCATGTCTGTTTTCTCTCCGGCATCACAGGTGTCACACGGAACGCAAACGTGTCACACGTAACACACACGGACCACACGGATGTGTTCCGTGTGATACGCACCAGAGAGAAGACATGTGTCTGTGAGAAAAAAAACCCCAAAACTTTACTCACCTTCTGCTGCCTTCCTGTCTCTGCCGCTGCTGTCACTTGCTGCCGACCGCCGCTCATTGAATATTCACTTCACTGCGGCCGGAAGCAGCAGCGGGGAATCGGCAGGACCGGAGACCGAAGATCAGCACCACGGACAGCGACGCAAGGGACAGGTGAGTAGAAAGTTTCCGTTCTCTGTGTGTTATCACAGATAACACACGGAGAACACACGTGAGCCATAAAGTTTTTAACGGACATGTCAAAGAGGCCTAAATCTGATAGTGAGCACTTCTCCTTTGCCTTTTGTGTACAAAGAAAAACTTAGATCGTAGAGTCCGGCTAATGAAAAATGGAAACAAAAACAAAAGCGTTGCATTTATATTTTTGTTCAGTATATACAGTTGAAACTAGAAGTTTACATCCACTATCTAAAAAGACACATCTGCATGTTTTTCTCACTATCTGACATAAAATCAGAATAAACCTTTCCCATTGTAGGTCAATTTTAGGAACCAAAATTATTTATATGTGCCAAATGCCAGAAAAATGAGAGAGAGAGAGAGAATGTTTTAAGACATTTTTATTACTTTCAGCAAACTCAAAAGTTTACATACACTAAAGGGTGCTTTACACGCTGCAACATCGCTAGCGATCTCGTTAGCGATGTGACACGCCAGATCGCACCTGCGATCTGGCATGTCACATTGCTAATGAGATTGGTAGCGATGTCGCAGCGTGTAAAGCACCCTTAAGACTACTCTGCCTTTAAACAATATGGGACAGCCCATATGGTGATGTCATGTCTTTGGAAGCTTCTGATAAGATTATTGGCAACATCTATGTTAATTAGTGACATCCCTGTGGATGTGTAGCGCCCCTGAAGCCATCAGGGAGCTACAAGGTACTGCATCCCTCACCAGGATGCAGGGCCTACCTCCTTGGGACCCAGAAGACCAGTGCCGGCAACACACATACACTCCAGAAAATCCCAGTTTTCCCCAACATTCCCCTATAGAATGGTACCAGGCTAGGGTTGGACCAATGGATGGCTGCCTAGAGGTGGAACCAGTCCAGTCCACTAGTTGACGAAGGTGGGAGGGGCAGACAGTGGACAGTCAAACAGTGGAGAGTGGGGAGTTGAGCAGTGACTGTAAAAGTGAACAGATGTGCTGACAGGAGTGAATAGTGAACTGAAGGCCTATGCGGTTAGTTGCAGGTGGAGTACGGTGGAGTACTCCTGGAACTACGCACAAACGGGGTACAGGACCCTAGGTCAGACAGAAGCTCCAGGCAGGTCTGATAAAACCTGCACAGTGAGGGGACCATCAAGGATCTCACTGACCTTGAAGTTCAGGACTCAGTAGCAAAGGGAGAACTGGGGACAGGACCAGAGACTCCAACCCCACAGGGTTCATGCTACTGTCATACGGACTGCAGTAGAAAACCAGGAGGGGACCCCCAGCTGCTCTACGCCACGGGGACCCATCAACTAAAAGACAGGTGCAGGGGAAGAAGCCACCAGGTTGCTAAACCAGCACTGGGACTAAGGGGACCTTAAGGTGAAACCAGCCAGCCTCGGGTGACCAATTACCACCAGAAAGTGAGTAAAGAACCAGTTGCACTGAAACCCTTGTGTGACCTACCTTCTTCCGACACCAGTCACATCACCTACCCTCTGGGGCCCGGCCCTGCTTGCAGAGGGCCTAACATCCAGGCTGCCATTAACAGCAGCCCCAGTAGTGAACATTGTGCAGCAGCGTTTCCATCCACATAGCTGCAACACCGCAAGTGGTGTCATGTGTGAACATTATTCTAATCCCCTGTAAATATTGCTGTAATACTATTGTATGTTTTGAGGATTTCGATAGCGTTAGGGCAATGACAGCCAGAGACGAGTTTGTGGTACAAGATGTTTATGATATGTAACCACGGTAGATACACAACGGAAATACACAGTATAACAAACACATGAAAATACCTTTCCGAAACGGAGCGAAGGGGATTCCCGGGGCCACGCACCGGACTCCCCCAGGGAGACCACCAGAGCGAACCCCTATACAGGGACTGTCCGGCAATCAACCCCGGAAGGCCTAAATGCGCCGCAGCCGGGACACAAGGGGCAAGCGGTAAAGTCCAGAAGTGTCCGTACGGGATGAAAGTCCAGAATGGTTATGAACCGGAAGAAACCGGGCAGACGTGCTGACCAAAGACGGCAGACGGAGTCCGGGCACAGTTTGAAGAAACCGGGTGTGGTCCAGAGTCGGTCGGTAGATGTTCAGGAGGATCCAAAGGTAATCAAGTAGCAGCAGCAGCAAAGCAGGAGCACACAGCAAGCAATATACTCAGGCACTGGACTAGGCTTAGAGGCGGCCTTTTAAGCAGCTGGACAGGAAGTAGGGCAACAGAACATAAAACTCCATGTTAACCGAGGGCAAGCTCTTTCAAAAGAGGACTGGAAAACCCGGAAACCTGACATTACTCCCCCCCCCAGAAACGGCCTCAGGACGGGTCAGGGCCCGGCTTGTCCGGGTACCGTCGATGAAACTGAGCGATCTTCCGGGGTGCTCGAATGTTACCCACCGGTTCCCAGGAATCGTCCTCGGGGGCGTACCCCTGCCAACGTACCAGATACTGAAGCCGACAACGATGGAGCCGGGAGTCAATAATGTCCTCAACCACGAACTGCTCCTCGCCGTCGACCATCACAGGCGGAGGAGGAGGCACGACACGACCATGAAACGTATTGGGAGAGACGGATTTGAGGAGAGAAACATGAAAGACCGGGTGTACCTTTAGATGGTGCGGTAACCGCAGCCGACAGGCCACAGGGCTCACGATCCCGGTGATCTTGAACGGACCGATGAATTTTTGTCCCAGCTTCTGCGAAGGGACACCCAATCTCAGGTTCTTGGTGGATAACCATACAGAGTCCCCTACCTTATACATGGGTGCCGGTTTCCGGTGAGCGTCTGCCGACCTCTTGTAACGCTCCTGAGCTGTAGCCACAGTGTCCTTCAGAACCTCCAGATTTTGTCGTAGCTCTGTCAATCTGTCCTCCACCGCAGGCACTGAGACCGCAACCGGTGACCTAGGCAAAATAGTCGGATGGTAACCCAAGTTAGCAAAGAAGGGCGTTACCTTAGTGGAGCTGCTCTGAGTGTTGTTATACGAGAACTCCGCCAACGGAAGCATCTTCAACCAATCGTCCTGCAGATGGCTGATATAACAGCGAAGGTATTGTTCCAGGGTTTGATTGGTCCGTTCGGTTTGCCCATTTGTCTGAGGATGGTATGCAGAAGACAAACAGACATCAATCTGGAGTGCCGTACAAAACCCCTTCCAGAACCTAGACGTGAACTGCACGCCCCGGTCAGAGATGATCTCGTCTGGTACCCCATGCAATCGGAATACGTTCTGGATAACCAGATCCACTGTCTCTGCGGCTGAGGGAAGACCGGCACACGGAATAAAGTGAGCAGCTTTAGTCAACCGATCCACCACCACTAAAATGGTATTGTGACCGTCTGAGACGGGCAACTCCACAATAAAATCCATTGAGATAGACCCCCAAGGGCGAGATGGCACGGGTAACGGTTGGAGGAGTCCTGTAGGAGCCACACGAGGGACCTTGCACCGGGCACAAACCACACATGAGTGGACATAGTCCTTTACGTCCTTTAAACAGGTAGGCCACCAGAAAAAACGGTTCAGAAATTCCTGCGTCTTCTGTACCCCCCTATGACCAGCCAACACGGAGTCATGGACCAACTTGAGAACCCGAAGTCTTACGGCCTCCGGGACATAAATGCGTCGCTCTCTCAACCACACACCATTCCGAAGAACAAGAGTTACATCATTCGGGGGGGCAGCAAGAAATACGTCACCATCATAGGCCAGCTTGATGTCCTTCCACAAGTCCTGGTCCTGGATTACTCCAACGAAATTGGCATCCGATAACACGGTCTGAGACGGGGTTCCAGGCACGGAGTCCACGGCGTGGATTCGGGACAAGGCATCGGCTTTCCCATTACGTGAACCTGGACGGTATGTAACGACAAAATTGAACTGGTTAAGGAATAGGCTCCAACGGGCTTGCCGTGGAGACAGGCACCTGGCAGACTTAAGAAATTCCAGATTACGATGATCTGTGAGTACTATCACTTGCTGCGCGGCTCCCTGTAAGTGGTGTCTCCATTCCTTGAAAGCGGAAATAATCGCTAACAATTCTTTGTCCGCAATGTCATAGTTCCTTTCTGCAGGGGACAACCGGCGGGAAAAGAAAGCACACGGATGTAAGAGACTCTTGTCCCCAGTCCTTTGAGAAAGGATGGCCCCTAATGCGTAGTCGGAAGCGTAGACTTCCACGATAAAGGGAAGTGCGGGATTCGGATGTACCAATATAGGCGCTGAGGTAAAACAAACCTTGAGACGATGGAAGGCTTCCTGGGCCTGGGCGGACCACACAAACTTCTGTCCTTTCTTGGTTAACAGAGTGATGGGACGAACGATCTCTGAAAAATTACGGATAAAACGTCGGTAAAAGTTGGCAAAACCGACAAAGCGTTGTACCTCTTTGATGTTTCCCGGTTCCGGCCAGTCTAGAATTGCTTGTATTTTGCCAGACTCCATGTTCAGTCCCTGAGGAGAGATGACATAACCTAAGAATTGTATCTGTGAGCAATGGAATTCGCATTTCTCCAGTTTGATGTACAGGTGGTTTTCCCTCAGCCGGGTAAGTACGGTCTTGACGTGCTCCTGGTGTTCCTGTAGGGAATCAGAAAAGATTAGGATATCGTCCAGATAAATCACCATGAATTGGTCCATGATATCCCTAAAAATATCGTTAACTAGATGTTGGAAAGCCGCGGGAGCGTTACAAAGTCCAAAAGGCATCACTAGGTACTCAAAATGTCCATACCGACATCGGAACGCGGTCTTCCACTCGTCTCCGGGACGTATGCGGAGTAGATTGTATGCCCCACGGAGGTCCAATTTGGTGAATATTTTTGCCTGTTGGACCCTCTCCAATAGCTCAGGAATCAATGGTAACGGATACCGGTTCCGGATGGTTATTTTATTCAGTTCCCGGTAGTCAATACAGGGTCTTAGAGTCCCCTCTTTCTTTTTCACAAAAAAGATGGGTGCCCCTGCTGGTGAGGTAGACGGACGAATAAATCCCTTAGCTAGACTTTCATCAATGTAGTTTTTTAGTGCTTCTAGCTCAGGTGCCGCCAACGGGTAGACATGACCAAACGGGATCTCCGCCCCTGGGAGTAAGTCTATGGGGCAATCATACGGTCTATGCGGGGGAAGCCGATCGGCTTTTCTTTTGTCGCATATGTCCGCAAAGTCGTTATACACCGGGGGTAGAACAGGTACCTGTACAGTGCCCTCCGCATTCGGTGTTACTGGAACCGGAACAGTTGGACTAATGGTCGGAATACTCTGCGGTGGGAAGGATATTTCCTTAGTTTCCCAATCGATGACCGGATTTGTAGACCGTAGCCACGGAATACCTAAAATAATCGGAAAATGAGGAGAAGAAATTAGCATGAAAACAAGGGTCTCCTGCTGACCTGGCTTCATGACGCATTCTAGCGGTACGGTTTCCCGATCAACTGGTCCAGAGATTAACGGAGATCCGTCTACCGTCTCCATGGTAACCGGTGAGGCTCTTTGCTGAGTCCGGATACCGTGTTTCCTGGCAAAAGAGGAGTCCATGAAATTTCCCCCTGCCCCAGAATCTATCATTGCAGAGGTAGGTATTAGCTGTCCCTCCCACCGGATCTGAATGGGGAGCGAGCAATGGGTATATTTCCCTTCCGAGTCCTTCGGTGAGGTTGACATTACAGTCAAGGGAAATACCGCATCCAAGTGTCCACTTGCCTCAGAGATATCGGACTCTGCGTCCGTGTTGTCACACTCTGCCATGGCTGCCAATACCTTATTTGGGCGATTCGGACGTTTCGGGCAGTCGATCAAGAAATGGTCCGATTGACCGCAATAGAAACACAAACGCTCACGGAGCCGGTGTTCGCGACGTTCATTGGTCTCTCGCTTTTGCAGAGAGTCCACTTGCATAGGAACGTCCTCGGCCTCCCGTGGCGTCCTGAGAGCGGGTTCTCTGGAAGGAAATGCAAAGTTGTTTACACGGTTTACAGCTGCCCATTTTTCCTGTCTACGTTCCGTCAAGCGGGTATCAATACGCACACAGTGCTGGAGAAACAGTTTAAAATCCCCTGGAGATTCAGAACGAGCTAACTCGTCCTTGATGGTACCGGACAACCCCTTTCTGAAAACAGACAATAATGCATTGTTTCCCCAGTCGGTGTCTACCACTAACCTCTTAAATTCAGTGGCGTATTCAACGACAGAACGCTTTCCCTGACGTAAGGAAAGGAGAGCCGATTCAGCGGTAGCACGGCGATTCGGATCATCAAACATCTGCGCCATTGCGGTCAGAAAATCATCTAGGTGATTTAAACGGATGTCCCGGTTCTCTATCATAGGATTAGCCCAAGCCAGTGCTCGTGAGGTTAATAACATAATTATACATAACACTTTGGACCGGTCAGAACGGTAATAATCGGCATGTACATCAAAAAACAGTATACATTGGTTCACAAATCCACGAAACTGACTACGGTCACCATTGAAACGGAATGGGGGTAACCTAGGCATACCGGCAGCTGATACGGACGTAGTGGGGCCGGCTTCCTGAGCCTCCACTCTGACTTGCAAGTCCTGTATAGCCGGACCCAGTACCTGGTGATCATGGCCCAGCTGTGCCTCCACATCTCTAAGTTTAGTCTGCACCACCTCCATCTCCTGCTGCAAGGAGTTAATCATAGAAAAGAGCTGATCTACTCCTCGTGTCTCAGTCATTGCCCCAGCGAAATCCTCTTATGGCCTGAGTATAATGTAATACTATTGTATGTTTTGAGGATTTCGATAGCGTTAGGGCAATGACAGCCAGAGACGAGTTTGTGGTACAAGATGTTTATGATATGTAACCACGGTAGATACACAACGGAAATACACAGTATAACAAACACATGAAAATACCTTTCCGAAACGGAGCGAAGGGGATTCCCGGGGCCACGCACCGGACTCCCCCAGGGAGACCACCAGAGCGAACCCCTATACAGGGACTGTCCTTCAATCAACCCCGGAAGGCCTAAATGCGCCGCAGCCGGGACACAAGGGGCAAGCGGTAAAGTCCAGAAGTGTCCGTACGGGATGAAAGTCCAGAATGGTTATGAACCGGAAGAAACCGGGCAGACGTGCTGACCAAAGACGGCAGACGGAGTCCGGGCACAGTTTGAAGAAACCGGGTGTGGTCCAGAGTCGGTCGGTAGATTTTCAGGAGGATCCAAAGGTAATCAAGTAGCAGCAGCAAAGCAGGAGCACACAGCAAGCAGTATACTCAGGCACTGGACTAGGCTTAGAGGCGGCCTTTTAAGCAGCTGGACAGGAAGTAGGGCAACAGAACATAAAACTCCATGTTAACCGAGGGCAAGCTCTTTCAAAAGAGGACTGGAAAACCCGGAAACCTGACAATTGCCCTTTTCAAAAAGCACCCAGGGCATGGGACCGGGCAGCAGCCACCAAAGTGACATTCCCCAGTTATTTACCACCCGGGACCAAGTACCCCACGACCCTAGGCGACACAGATGTATTTTAATGCACACAAGAAACACACTGCTTCTTTGTGTAGCATCATAGGAAAGTCAAAAGAAATCAGCCAAGATCTCAGGAAGAGAATTGTGGACTTGCACAAGTCTGGTTCATCCTTGGGTGCAATTTCCAAATGTCAGAAGGTGCCTCGTTCATCTGTACAAACAATTATATGCAAGTACAAACAAGATAGGAATGTTCAGCCATCATAATGCTCAGGAAGGAAACTGGTTATGTGTACCAGAAATGAACATATTTTTGTCAGCCATGTGCATATCAACCCAAGGACAAAAGCAAAAGATCTTGTAAAAATGCGGGCGGAAGCTGGTAAGATGGTGTCATTCATTATCCACAGTAAAATGAGAACTGTATCAACATGGGCTGAAAGGTCACAATGCCATTACTCTGAAAGAAACTATAAAAAAACATATTAATGTTTGCAAATGCACACAGTTACAAAGACCTTAATTTTTGGAGACATGTCCTGTGGTCTGACGAAACTAAAATTGAACTATTTGGCCATGCTGACCATCGTTTGGAGGAAAAAGGGAGAAGCTTTGAAGCCTAAGAAAACCATCAACACTGTGAAACACAAGAGTGGCAGCATCATGTTCTGGGGTTGTTTTACTGCAGAAGGGACTATTGCACTTCACAAAATAGATGGCATCATGCAAAAGAAGATGATGTGGCAATACTGAAGCAACATCTCAAGACATCAGCCAGGAACTTAAAGCTTGGGTGGAAAGGAGTCTTTGAATTGGACAATAACCCGAAGCATACTGCAAAACTTGTTACAAAGTGGCTTAAGGATGACAAAGTCAATGTTTTGGAGTGGCCATCACAAAACCCTGATCTCAATCCTATTGAATATTTATGGGCAAAACTGAAAAGGCAAGTGTGAGCAAGGTGACCTACAAACATGGCTCAGTTACACAAGTTCTGTCAGGAGGAATGGGCCCAAATTCCTGCCAACTACTGTGAGAAGCTTGTGGAACGATATCCAAAATGTTTGACCCACGACATACAGTTTAAGAGCAATTGTACCAAATAGTAAGGAAATGTATGTAAGCTTTTGACTTTGCAGCAACTAATAAAAATGTATTAAAACATTCTCTCTCTTAGTATTCTGGCATTTGGCAAATATAAACAATTTGTGTATTCTTTATTGACCTAAAACGGGAAAGATTTATTCTGATTTCATGTCAGATAGTGAGAAAAGCATGCATATGTGTCTTTGCAGATAGTGTATGTAAATTTCTGGTTACAACTATATATATATACACACAGCTAGGTCCAGAAATATTTGGACAGTGACACGAGTTTTGTTATTTTAGCTGTTTACAAAAACATGTTCAGAAATACAATTATATATATAATATGGGCTGAAAGTGCACACTCCCAGCTGCAATATGAGAGTTTTCACATCCAAATCGGAGAAAGGGTTTAGGAATAATAGCTCTGTAATGCATAGCCTCCTCTTTTTCAAGGGACCAAAAGTAATTGGACAAGGGACTCTAAGGGCTGCAATTAACTCTGAAGGCGTCTCCCTCGTTAACCTGTAATCAATGAAGTAGTTAAAAGGTCTGGGGTTGATTACAGGTGTGTGGTTTTGCATTTGGGAGCTGTTGCTGTGACCAGACAACATGCGGTCTAAGGAACTCTCAATTGAGGTGAAGCAGAACATCCTGAGGCTGAAAAAAAAGAAAAAATCCATCAGAGAGATAGCAGACATGCTTGGAGTAGCAAAATCCACAGTCGGGTACATTCTGAGAAAAAAGGAATTGACTGGTGAGCTTGGGAACTCAAAAAGGCCTGGGCGTCCACGGATGACAACAAGGGTGGATGATCGCCGCATACTTTCTTTGGTGAAGAAGAACCCGTTCACAACATCAACTGAAGTCCAGAACACTCTCAGTGAAGTAGGTGTATCTGTCTCTAAGTCAACAGTAAAGAGAAGACTCCATGAAAGTAAATACAAAGGGTTCACATCTAGATGAAAACTATTCATCAATTCCAAAAATAGACAGGCCAGAGTTAAATTTGCTGAAAAACACCTCATGAAGCCAGCTCAGTTCTGGAAAAGTATTCTATGGACAGATGAGACAAAGATCAACCTGTACCAGAATGATGGGAAGAAAAAAGTTTGGAGAAGAAAGGGAACGGCACATGATCCAAGGCACACCACATCCTCTGTAAAACATGGTGGAGGCAACGTGATGGTATGGGCATGCATGGCTTTCAATGGCACTGGGTCACTTGTGTTTATTGATGACATAACAGCAGACAAGAGTAGCCGGATGAATTCTGAAGTGTACCGGGATATACTTTCAGCCCAGATTCAGCCAAACGCCGCAAAGTTGATCGGACGGCGCTTCATAGTACAGATGGACAATGACCCCAAGCATACAGCCAAAGCTATCCAGGAGTTCATGAGTGCAAAAAAGTGGAACATTCTGCAATGGCCAAGTCATTCACCAGATCTTAACCTAATTGAGGATGCATTTCACTTGCTCAAATCCAGACTTAAGACGGAAAGACCCACAAACAAGCAAGACCTGAAGGCTGCAGCTGTAAAGGCCTGTAAAGGCCTGGCAAAGCATTAAGAAGGAGGAAACCCAGCGTTTGGTGATGTCCATGGGTTCCAGACTTAAGGCAGTGATTGCCTCCAAAGGATTCGCAACAAAATATTGAAAATAAAAATATTTTTGTTTGGGTTTGGTTTATTTGTCCAATTACTTTTGACCTCCTAAAATGTGGAGTGTTTGTAAAGAAATGTGTACAATTCTTACAATTTCTATCAGATATTTTTGTTCAAACCTTCAAATTAAACGTTACAATCTGCACTTGAATTCTGTTGTAGAGGTTTCATTTCAAATCCAATGTGGTGGCATGCAGAGCCCAACTCGCGAAAATTGTGTCACTGTCCAAATATTTCTGGACCTAACTGTATATATATATATATATATATATATATATATATATATATATATATATATATACGAATATATCTATATATGTACGAATATATATATATATATATCTATATATGTACGAATATATATATATATATATATATATATATATATATATATATATATATCTATATATGTACGAATATATATATATATATATACACGAGTGTATGTGTGTATATATATATATATGTCTTACCGGTCAGTAGCTTGGATGCATTCCGAAGTCACAATTCTGATTGGCAATAGTAGCAAAGGTTTATGCACTTTTAATTCACCTTTACTAAGGAAAAGGGATGTACAGCTTTTATTTCAACTTTTAACTGTAACTCATATTATGATATGTATGTGAATATTTAATTCAGGCATTCAGAGGATAGAATTTGTACAGCTTATTTTATTCACATAATTTAATAAAGTATGTTATGTTTAATTATATATTTCAAATACTTTATAAAATGTCTAACAAAGTATCCTTAACAAATTACTTTCATATTAAGAAGATTATTATTACGTAGATACTATTTAGACATTATTATCAAACACAATGAAAATTAATCCATGAATTTGAAAGAATAAGTATATAGAGAAGATTCCAACAAAGATTCACAGTCCCTGATAGAGGTAGCCAAGTACTTCCGAAACTTCTAAGATCAACTATTGGCCACTAAAGGCTCACTTGCTTCAAGACCGTGGCTGTAATAACTGTTATATTGCCCAGACCATGCTAGGAACCCAACCTCTGTAAACCAGGTGCTATCTTTCAAACCCCTCGTTGTCAATGGTAAATTAGGAGGAGCATTACCACTTAGGTGTAGGAGCAGTTTACTGTTCCTTGGCCACAAATGTGCTGTCACTCCAGAGAAGAAGTGTTCACCTTGACATGTGCAACGGTGGAGCAGTACGTGGCATGGGATTCTTTGCGAGAAGTATGAGAATAGAAGCTGCACCATACATGGAACTCTGTACTAAATAATATGCATGAGAAAACTCGTAAAGTGAATAAAATAATGTCAAACATAAGCATCAAGGCAACAGTGCTCAAGTGGTCTTGTTGACTGAACTTTGAGTCTGCGGGTGTTTGATTCAAGGCTATGATTTAGGTGACATTCCCTGTACATATCCCCTTGATGCACAGTGTCACTTATCTTAGTGGTTGTGTACCGCCCTGAGGCCTCGGCTGCGGCCACTGAGCCACTCGGACCCGTGCTCGTGTACTGCGGGTGGTGGCTCGAGCCTCTCACAGACCCGGGGGTCACGTCGCTCTGAAAGGGGGTAGTGGCGGTGCACGCAAGGGTTTTGGGTGGAATAGGTAAAGTTTGTGACGCCACCCATGGGTTGTGGTGATTGTATGGTGGATACCACCGCTGCCGTTAAGGTACGGGGCTCCCGGGAGCGGTGTAGAGGGTGCAGCTAGGTGTAGACCCCTCCGTGGGTAGGGGGTGTTGGTCCCGGGGCCCGAGGGAGGTTGCAGGGCGCAGTGTCGCGGTGCGGTGCCTGATGGCACTGTTGTACTCACGATTAAACCACACAGAGTCACTGGTAAACCACATTCGGTGAAGATCAGTGCCCGCAGTCGGCTGCGTGAGTCCCCAGTAAGGGTGGTGATGTCGCCTTTCTCCTGCACCTCTAATTGTGTGTTTTGACGCCTATGCTTCAGCAACGGTAGTCCGCTCCCCGACTTTTAGATGCCGGAGGAGCCCCTTTTGCCCACAGGCACCGGCCCGTGGATCTCTGGCCCTTGGCGGTGGCTCTTATCCGGAATCGGTGGGCGTTTGCCGGGAATCAGGACTTTGGGTGGGAATGATCCCTGAGGTCCAGTCCGCAATCAGTGAACTTGACTACACCTAGTGGCTTCTAGGCTAGTTCGGGGTCTGAGTACCCTGCCTGGTGCTCCAGTAAACAAGTTAGCTCCCCGGTTCGGGTCCAGCGGGCCACCACCTGGTCACGGTCCCTACAGTTCCGCAGTTCTGTCCTCCCGGACACCTGCAGGCAGCCACCACCGTCTGCCTGCCTGACTGATCAGGGGTCCTAGGCTGCAACCCAGGCCCCTCACAGAACTGTACTCCTGTTAGCTCCTCTCCCTAACCTCTCCAAACTTAATCTCCTTGTATTTCCTGCCTCAGGCCAGCAGACTCCTCGGGGGGGCGTGTCTATCCGCCTGACTCTGCCCACCTGGTGTGCCTGTCTGACTCTGAGGGAGGCAATCAGGTCTTTGTTGACTGATGGTACTTTACTGGGGTGGGGGTGTGTGTAGTGACCTGTGACCCCTGGAGATCCAGGGCGTCACAGTTGCACTTCCAACTGAATCTAAATTGATATATCTTCCAAGTGCTTGTGTTGCATTCTCCTTTCCTCCTCACCATGACTTCTCTTCATTGGCAGACTTACATACTTTTGGTCAGTTATGATTGTCCTAACAGTTGCTGTTCTGAGACTATGCACTAAGCCTCTCAGCAACTGTTTGAGTAGGCTGACATCTCATAGGCCTCATGTAAGAAGCCTGCGATAGAGGTTCATCGGGAATCTATCTCTGTATGCTTTTGATTACATTTGGCTATATTCAGGTTTTTTATTTAATTTCAACTTAACAAATGATGTTATGTTAAATAGAGGAATATCGGGGTTCACAGTCATGGAGAGAATAGAGCTGCACACAAACACTATGTTGTGTGCATAAGCCCATGAAGGAACAGGGGCCTTTCTGTTTTAACCTATCCTGGTTCTACTCTGTTGATGTTGCTGGGCACCACTGTACTACTTCTGATGGCAATGGAAGACATGGCGATGCTGGCATCACTGATTGGCTCTGTAGAAATCCCAGCAAAATTTCATACATTATTTTGTGCTGGACTACATCCAGCTTCATATGCCTATATTGCTGGGATTAGTGGTGCAGTGTTGCTACTGACCAGCCGCTCATTAGGAGTAAAGTGTTCCCTGTTGAAACCTATAACGCGTCACCAGACCCTATTTAAGCTCTAGTTAACTTGGAAGTGCCAGATATTGTATTTGGTTTCTCTATACTGTTATTGTCCATTTGTGGTATTCTGTTTATGATCCAGCCTGCAATCCTGACTTTGACTTAAAATGCTATTCTGTTTTCCTGGATTATGACCATTATTAGTTTGACCCTTCTTTGAAAGACGTTCTGGTACCTGACTTTGGCTATATTCAGGATTACAGTTTTATGTCCTAATTTTGCTTCTGTCTTGACTATAATATTACTGACTCAGCTAGTTTGACCACACTTATCCCAGGTTCACTCCTCTGGCCAACAGCTGTTCCATGGATGTAACCCTGTTGTCCATATCCCTATAAAGGGGTTAATGGGTGAAGGTCTAGGTTTCTCTGGGATCAAAATATAGGAGTAGCTTATTCAAAGGCTGTATAAAGTTGTTTTTTATAATCCAATGGCTTATAACAGATTCATACACACACTCAGCTCAACTCCAGCAACTTATGAAATATTTAACTATTTTTACTTTTCTTTAAAAACCTGCTTTGAATGAAGTACCGGAGTGCTAAGAGAATAGAAGTATAGCGGATATAATTTTTTTGGACAGCAGAAAATAAAAAAAGGTCTTCATGTGCATGACCCCATATACTACTTTAGAAACTGGCTTAGCAAATAGTAAAAGTAAAGTAAAACAATAATAGACAAACAATTTAAGGCCTCTTTCACACGTCCATGAAAAACACACACTTTTTCACGGATGTGTTAAAGGTGCATATGGCCCTCCGTGTGCCGTTATTTTGGCACATAAGTGTTTTCCATGTGCTATCCGTGAAAACACACCGAGAAAAGGAACTTTATGCTCGCCTATCCCTGGCGCTGCTCTCTGTGGTGCTGATGTCTTCCGCTCTGTGGTCTCTGGCCCTGCTGACTCCCCACTGCTGTTACTTCCAGGTCTGCAGTGCAGTGAATATTCATGAACATAATTAGCCAGCCTGGAAGCAACAGACAGCAGAGGCAGAGACAACAGCACTGGAGAACGTAAGTATAGAAAATAATTTTATTTCACAGGCACGTGTTTTCTCCGGTACGTGTCAGACTGATGTCACACGGATCACATCAAAGTGAAGGCCATATGACATTCGTGCTACTGGAGAAAAACTGACATGTCTATGTGTGTTCAATGTAAATACACGCATTTGTGCACAAACCCATTGATTTTAATGGGTCTACGTGTGTCCATGTCTCTGGTACGTTGTAAGGCCTGCGACACACATCCGTGCCTCCAGTACTTGTGTGCCTTTTTTTCACGTACCGGAGACACGGGCCCACGTGGTCCTATGTATTGTCATTGTTTTGGACACATGTAAGTATTCAGGAACGGAACGTGTGTCCATTCCGTACTTACGTGTGCCCGTTTTTTAAAACCGCTGACATGTCCGTGTTGCTCCGGCAGCACGGGTGTCACACGGCCCGCACCCGTACCGCACGGATGTAGTGTGGATGCGGGCCCGAGTTACACGTGCCGGAGAAAGACACGTGTCAGTGTAAAAATAATAAAAACACATACTCTCCTCCATCATACCTGCAGTTTCTGCCGCGGCTGTCCCCTGCATCCGTCCCCCAGTGAATTTGAACAACGCTTCTCCTTCACTGGGGGCCGGACGCAGCATCAGCGGGGCGTGGCTTTGGCCGGACGCTGTCATTCAGCACCTCAGACAGCTCCGGATGATGCAGGTAGGCGGGACTTTCCGTTCTCCGTGTGATAACGTATAACACACAGAGAACACGTACGTGCCACAAAAACGGCACATGGGGAACACACCACCCCTTAAACCCGTACGTGACAAAAACGTTACGTTTTGTCACGTAAGTGTGGCAGAGGCCTAAAACAGACATCACACGTACCGGAAACACGGATTGTGAAGGAGGCCTAAGGATGATTTTTTTTAAAAAACTTACACTGTAATCATAGACATACAGTATATATAGTATCCAAAAATCAGTATTTCAACAAATAAACCAGATGCATATACAATCAATACAAAGTGATTCTAAAGTACTTGTTCTTGAAAGAGGTTTAGTTTCAAACAATTAATAAAAATCTTCCCACATATAAGATTAATTAGAAAAAGTCAGACAATTAAAAGGTATTTCTGAAGTCGTCTTTTGAGCAACTCACAACTAGAGATGAGCGAACCGGTCCCGGTTCGGCTCGCGGCCGGTTCGCCGAACGGGGTCCCGTTCGAGTTCGGCTCGTCGAACGTTCGACGAACCGAACTCGAACGTATAGGCTATAATGGGAGGCAATCACAAACACATAAAAATGCATTATAAATGTACACAAACAGTTAAACATTGCCATAACACTTACCGGTCCTCGCGATCCCTTCTGCACTCTGTCTCCTGCCGCTATTCCATCCGATGAGCGCTGAATCCTCCCGGTGACCTGCACTGCCAGCAGAGATGCAGGACCTATCGTGACGTCAAAATAGCCATGTGACCAGTCACGTGGCTATTATCTCATTGGCTACAGACTGTTCACATCACTATGACACGTCATGTAGGACCTGCGAGTGCATCTCTCCGGTACACGGTGCACATATGTGTATCGCCGTGTACCGGCGACATGCTCTAGCACACGGTTGACTCCCCGTTCCGTTAGGGACCGGCTGACACAGCCGGTCATTAACGGAGATCACCGTTGCCATAGCAACGCAGTTAGCGGAGACGTCACCGCTAACCGCGGCTCCGAGAGCACCGTTGCTATGGTAACGTGTCTGTCAGCGTTACCGCTGTTACCGCTGACAGCCAGCAGTGATCACTCACGGAGTGAAGGCTGCACGCTGCTTCCCGATTGTAGTGATGATTGTAGTGAGGATGGAGGTTCCCCAGCCCCAAGTGATGAGCTGGTGAATCTCATCCTTCCTCACTACAATCGTCACTACTACTACTACACTAGTGAGGATTGTAGTGAGGATGGAGGTTCCCCAGCCCCAAGTGATGAGCTGGTGAATCTCATCCTCACTACAATCGTCACTACTACTACACTAGAAAGAAAGAAGACAGAAGAGCAGGATCGTGGAGGGCTGACAGGGGGTAATAAAGATGGAGTCTCTAATGTGTCTGTGTATTTATTTCTATTAAAGTATTTTTTCTCTGTGTGGCGTTTTTTTTTTAACCCTTTATTGGAGATTCTTAATGGCCGGGTCAAACGTGCCTGACATTAAGAATCTCTGGCTTAATACTGGCTAGTAAAACAAAGCCAGTATTAACTCATGATTACCCAACAAGCCACCCAGCTCCAGGGCTGTTGGAAGAGTTGGATACAGCGCCAGATGATGGCGCTTCTATGAGAGCGCCATTTTCTGGGACGGCTGCGGACTGAAATCCGCAGCAGAGGCGCCCAGAAACCTCGGACTAACCTGTGCTGCGGATTCCAATCCCCAGCTGCCTAGTTGTACCCGGCTGGACACAAAAATGGGGCGAAGCCCACGTCATTTGTTTTTTAATTATTTCATGAAATAAGTGAAATAATTAAAAAAAAACGGGCTTCCCTATATTTTTGGTTCCCAGCCGGGTACAAATAGGCAACCGGGGGTTGGAGGCAGCCCGTGGCTGCCTGCTGTACCTGGCTAGCATACAAAAATATGGCGAAGCTCACGTCCTTTTTTTTCTAGTTTTTTGGCAAAAAAAATAAAAAATGCTTCCCTGGATTTTCCATTGCCAGTGAAGGTAACACCAAGCAGTGGGGGTTGGCAGCCAGTAGCTGCTTGGATTACCCTTAGCTAGCAATACAAAAAATGCAGCGGGAGCCCATATATATTTTTTTTAATTATTTATTTAAATAACTAAAAATAAAATGGGCTTCCCTGTATTTTGATTGCTGGACATCACAGTGCTGTAAAAATAAATCTTTAAAAAAATGACGTAGCGCTCCGCGGTATTTTTGATTCTCAGCGCAGATAAAGCAGACAGCTATGGGTTGCCACCCCCATCTGCCTGGCATTACCTTGGTTGGCAATCAAAATACAGGGAAGCCCATTAATTTTTTCTATTTAAAAAATAGTTAAAAAAAAAATGACGTTGGGTCCCCCCATTTTTGATAGCCAGCTAGGGTAAAGCAGACGGCTGTAGCCTGAAAACCACAGCTGGCAGCTTTACCGTGGTTGGGGATCCAATGTGGAGGTCCCCTCAGGCTCTTTTTTATAATTATTTTATAAATATTAATAATTACACAATAAAAGTAGGGTCCCCCCCAAATTGGATCACCAGCCAAGGTAAAGCGGACAGCTGTGGTCTGGTATTCTCAGGGTGGAAAGGTCCATAGTTATTGGGCCTTCACAGCCTAAAAATAGCAGGCCGCAGGCACCCCAGACGTGGCGCATCCACTAGATGCGCCAATCCTGGCGCTTCACCCCAGCTCATCCCGTGCCCTGGTGCAGTGGCAAACGGGGTAATAAATCGGGTTGATACTAGCTGTAAAGTCACCTGAGATCAAGCCCAGCAGTTTGTGATGTCATGGCGTCTATTAGATACCCAACATCATAAACTGTCAGTACTAACAAAAACAAAAAAATCGACAAAAGAAATTTATTTGAAAAAACAGTCCCCAAAACATTTCCTCTTTCACCAATTTATTGTAAGAAAAAAAATAAAGGGGTCCCACGACGACTCTGGACCGTCTAGAATATGGGGGGGAGACACTCAGGGAACATATCCCCCATTTTCTAGGAGTGCGGACCCTTCATGTGAGGAGTGTGGGTGCAATGAATCTGCACTCACTCTCCCCGGGTCCACAGCAGCAGAGTCCATGTCGTAATGGTTGCTACCAAAGCTGCAATGCCCTGCTCATGAGGTAAGGGCATGCCTAATCAGGAGAACTACTGTAGAGGAAGCTCTGCTCACTGGTATATAGGTGCTCAGAGGTAATAATAGATAAAATTAGTGAGTAACCTCGGCACTCTAAATCTCCCAGACTAAGTCAGTAAGTCACAACGGATAGTAATGCAAAATCACTCTTTATTGGTCCGTATTAAGAAAAAAAAATTTTTCATAAGCATATATGTTTTTGTCCAAAACAAGTTACAAATGACGTTTCGGCCTGAGCCTTCGTCAGATTGGACTTATCTGCATGTAATCATGAAAAATGACAATAATCAGTATCACATAAGAGTGAGAGAACAATAACATAAACTAGAACAATGTAGAGGTACAATTGGGATGCAGCAAAAAAATTGCAACACAGCAAGAAATGAAACACATGATACAAATGTCATAATACAGTACAAGGACAATATAGTAATGACAAATATGGGGTCAGAGTAGACTTAGACAGCTCTGGTACGAAAGAGATGTCAATCATAAAGTAACATGTGCAGTAGGTGTAGAGCTACAGTATGCATGGCAGAGCTAATGGGTAGACCGACCATAGAAAAAGAACAGAGAAAAAGTGGAGAAAAAGTGGAGAAAAAGGTGGAGAAAAAGGTGGAGAAAAAGTGGAGCAAAAGTGGAGAAAAAGTGGAGAAAAAGTGGAGAAAAAATGGAGAAAAAGTGGAAAAAAAGTGGAGAAAAAGTGGAGCAAAAGTGGAGAAAAAAAATGGAAAAAAAGTGGAGAAAAAGTGGAAAAAAAGTGGAGAAAAAATGGAGAAAAAGTGGAGAAAAAGTGGAGAAAAAATGTAGAAAAAGTGGAGAAAAAGTGGAGAAAAAGTGGAGAAAAAGTGGAGAAAAAGTGGAGCAAAAGTGGAGAAAAAGTGGAGAAAAAAAAAGAAAAAAAGTGGAGAAAAAGTGGAGAAAAAATGGAGCAAAAGTGAAGCAAAAGTGGAGAAAAAGTGGAGAAAAAGTGGAGAAAAAAATGGAGAAAAAGTGGAGCAAAAGTGGAGCAAAAGTGGAGAAAAAGTGGAGAAAAAAATGGAAAAAAAGTGGAGAAAAAGTGGAGAAAAAAATGGAAAAAAAGTGGAGCAAAAGTGGAGAAAAAGTGGAGAAAAAGTGGAGAAAAAAATGGAGAAAAAGTGGAGAAAAAATGCAGAAAAAAATGTAGAAAAAGTGGAGAAAAAGTGGAGAAAAAAATGGAGAAAAAGTGGAGAAAAAGTGGAGAAAAAGTGGAGCACCCTTTGGTGCCTTTCATGTGGCACTAAGGGGTGCTTAGCTTTGTATTTAGCCAAAAAAATGAAAAAAAAAATGACGTAGGGTTCCCTCTAGTTTTGTAGCCAGCTAGGGTAAAGCAGACGGCTGCAGCCTGCAGACCACAGCTGGCAACCTCACCTTGGCTGGTAATCCAAAACTGAGGGCACCCCACGCTGTTATTTTAAATTAAATAAATAATTTAAAAAAAAAAACACGTAGGGGTCCCCCAAAACTGGATCACCAGCCAAGGTAAAGCAGACAGCTGGGGCCTGATATTCTCAGACTAGGGAGGTCCATGGTTATTGGACTCTCCCCAGCCTAAAAATAGCAGGCCGCAGCCGCCCCAGAAGTGGCGCATCCATTAGATGCGCCAATCCTGGTGCTTCGCCCCAGCTCATCCCGCGCCCTGGTGCGGTGGCAAACGGGGTAATATATGGGGTTAATACCAGATGTGTAATGTCACCTGGCATCAAGCCCTGGGGTTGGTGAGGTCAGGCGTCTATCAGATACCCGACATCACCAACCCAGTCAGTAATAAAAAAAAATAGACGACAAACACATTTTTATTTGAAAAAACACTCCCCAAAACATTCCCTCTTTAACCAATTTATTAGAATGAAAAACAAATCCAGGTCTGCTGTAATCCAAGGGGTTGCCATGACGATCCACACTGTCCCAGTCAATGAAGAGCAGGATGCTCCCCATTGGCTGGGAGAGCAGTGCAGTGACCTGAGCTAACATCAATGGGTCAGCCCAGGTCACTGCAGGGGGGTGACAAGTGCTGCTGTCAGCGAGGTACATTACCTGCGCTGATCTCCAGCACTGCCGACAGCCCCTGTCACTGAGTTCAATGACCGGCGCCTTCCCCTCAAGTATCGCGAGAGGTCCGTGACGTCACCGCTAGTCAGTCTCGGGTCGGAAGCGAGAGAAGGTGATGTGACAAGCGGGCGGCGGCCATGGACCATGGAGGACAGTGACAGCGCTGAGGTCGGGATGGCGGGACTTCATCACCGCAGGTAAGCCGAGCGGGGGGGGGTTTGTGTGTGTGTGTGTGTGTGTGTGTGTGTGTGTATGTATGTGTACATGCCGCGGGCAGGAGGGGGCGGGGCGAGCTGAGCGGGAAAGTGTGGGCTTCCTGCACGTAACTAAGATAAACATCGGGTTACTAACCAAAGCGCTTTGCTTGGATACCCGATGTTTATCTTGGTTACCAGCTTCTGGCAAGCTGCCAGCGATGGCTCCTGCTCACTGTAGCTGTAAAAAGCCCTGCTTTTTGCTGCTAGAACCGTTCTCGAACGTATCTAGAACTATCGAGCTTTTGCAACAAGCTCGAGTTCTAGTTCGATCTCGAACAGCCCCAAAAATCACTCGAGCTTAGAACTGGAGAACCTCGAACCGCGAACCGCGCTCAACTCTACTCACAACGCTTCAATCTACTTACAGTCCCTATATTTCCTGTTTTCTGGTAGGGCGGACTCTCCTATTAGAGAGACAGTTCTGGTGAATAGCAAATCTGTAGTATTAGGTTGAGGTCAAGCTGGTATAGAGCATCCAATGATTCTCAAATGCAATAAAACGGATGCAATATGCTAATGATACTCGGCTCAAACTTTGCTGCGAGCGTGAGCCAAAAGTCATTTACTGTGCTTTGATTCTCTTGTATGCAAGAACCTAGGTAAGGAGAAGATTGAGAGCTTAATTTCTTCTTTTTCTCCTTTGCCTGCCTCTGCGTTTAGCGGACTGCACTGAGATGACAGCCGAGTGCAGGCCAAGTTTTGCACATACCCATAGACTTAAATGTGTGAGCACCGTTCAAGTTACACTTCCAGTCACATCATGTAGTGATTTTTTTTCATGCCAGATCGGCATGAGAAAAAAAAACATTAATTGGTGTAACGCTACGTCCCTGAGCTCCTTGCTCTGTTGCAGGGTAGTGCACTGTCACTCACTACCACGCCCGGGTCCCTCCATGCTGCCCGGTGTCTCTGCCTCTCCTCCATGTGGTTTCTCCTGCCCCGCGTCACACCATCTCCAGGAGCACACCTAAAGAGTGCGCTCATGCTGCTGCCCCTCGCTTAAAGGGCCAGCAAAACCACTACTAAGAAGGGTCTCTCAGCCTATCGCTGAGTGGCACTGGGTATTTACGGCAATCTTCCACTAGTGGAGTGGCCTGTTCAACACCATAGATTCTGTTAGTCAGTTTTTTTCTTTTTAGTCACTTCTCAGGTCACTCGTCCCTTCCTAGTAATAAAATAAACGTGGCTCACTACAAAATTGGGTGCTCTGGAGTAAAAAAATCAAAATAAGCGAAAAATTTCCGGCACACCACAATAGAATTATAAGAAAGTCCAAAGTTGTGCTTGACAATAATGATTTATTTAGTATTTGCAAATACCAAATAAATCATTATTGCCAAGCACAACTTCGGACTTTCTTATAATTCTATTGTGGTGGGCCGGGATTTTTTCGCTTACTTGTCCCTTCCTGTCCTGTATCCTGGTCCTGTCCTACCCGTTCATCCTGTTGGCTCCTTGGGCCAGCCTGTCCTGTTCAGTACCTGGTCCCAGCCCGTCCTGCCTGTTGGCACCTGGTTCCAGCCTGTCCTGTCCTGTCCTGTACCTGGTTCCCAGCCCATCCTGCTTGTTGGCACCTGTTTCAAGCCTGTTCTGTGCCTGTTTCCCAGCCTGTCCTGCCTGTTGACACCTGGCTCCAGCCTGTCCTGCCTGTACCTGGTTCCAAGCCCATCGTGTCTGTACCTGGTTCCAAGCCCGTCCTGCCTGTTGGCTCCTAAATCCATCCTGTCCTGCCCATACCTGGCTACCAGCCCGTCTTGTCTCTTGGTACCAGGTTCCAGTCTCGTCCTGCCTGTCCTTGGACTCTAGAGAAAAAAAGTATTCAGCTCACCCATGTAAGGTCCTCCAGTCTGCGGTTGATGCACGTAGTCCTACGGACAGGCAGGTCCAGCTTCAGAGTAAACAGTAATAGAAAATGAGTGGGACTCAGAACCAATATGGATGAATAAAAATCTTCATGCTTTATTTGAAAAGTTTAAAAATAAAGAAAAGGGTCACAAAATCATCCAAAATCGCCATGCGACTTGCCGTGCGGCTTGATGCGTTTCGGACACAAAAGGGGAATTTAAAAACAGTCCTTAATCATAAGCCATGTAGGATGGGAGGCAAGAGATATATATAGCACCTTAAGAAGCAATGAAATACAAGAGCAAGATGGAAAACAGGAAGGGAGTCCACCCGAAAACATGCAAATTAGTAAGAGGGTTGAAGAAAAAACAAAAAAGCAGCACCAAATGTGCACTAAGGCACTAAACATTCCAAACTGTACTTATTTTAAAATTTTGAGATTTTTGGCAAAAAATTGCAATTTCTTGAGCTGCTTCGCCACGTCACGGCAAATCTCATTTGAAGCAGTCCTACACTAAAATATTTTTATAAAATGTGCCATACGGCCTCACATATGAATAGTAGAACTGCTCTTAGCAGCACTCACCTGGTCTATTTCAATCCCGTACCCATGACTGAGTCATGGCTGTGGGCGGGACAGGTCCAAGCAAATGCTGCATGAAGTAAATAGCCTGTGGACAAAGCCTGATGACTCAATGTGAACAGTCACCAACCGCCAAAATCTAGACAGATGGAATACATCCCAAATTGGGGTGCAAAGCAAGGTGGAGGTCAACCACCGACCAATTCAATGAAGAAAAAACAAAAAAGCAGCACCAAATGTGCACTAAGGCACTAAACATTCCAAACTGTACTTATTTTAAAATTTTGAGATTTTTGGCAAAAAATTGCAATTTCTTGAGCTGCTTCGCCACGTCACGGCAAATCTCATTTGAAGCAGTCCTACACTAAAATATTTTTATAAAATGTGCCATACGGCCTCACATATGAATAGTAGAACTGCTCTTAGCAGCACTCACCTGGTCTATTTCAATCCCGTACCCATGACTGAGTCATGGCTGTGGGCGGGACAGGTCCAAGCAAATGCTGCATGAAGTAAATAGCCTGTGGACAAAGCCTGATGACTCAATGTGAACAGTCACCAACCGCCAAAATCTAGACAGATGGAATACATCCCAAATTGGGGTGCAAAGCAAGGTGGAGGTCAACCACCGACCAATTCAATGAAGAAAAAACAAAAAAGCAGCACCAAATGTGCACTAAGGCACTAAACATTCCAAACTGTACTTATTTTAAAATTTTGAGATTTTTGGCAAAAAATTGCAATTTCTTGAGCTGCTTCGCCACGTCACGGCAAATCTCATTTGAAGCAGTCCTACACTAAAATATTTTTATAAAATGTGCCATACGGCCTCACATATGAATAGTAGAACTGCTCTTAGCAGCACTCACCTGGTCTATTTCAATCCCGTACCCATGACTGAGTCATGGCTGTGGGCGGGACAGGTCCAAGCAAATGCTGCATGAAGTAAATAGCCTGTGGACAAAGCCTGATGACTCAATGTGAACAGTCACCAACCGCCAAAATCTAGACAGATGGAATACATCCCAAATTGGGGTGCAAAGCAAGGTGGAGGTCAACCACCGACCAATTCAATGAAGAAAAAACAAAAAAGCAGCACCAAATGTGCACTAAGGCACTAAACATTCCAAACTGTACTTATTTTAAAATTTTGAGATTTTTGGCAAAAAATTGCAATTTCTTGAGCTGCTTCGCCACGTCACGGCAAATCTCATTTGAAGCAGTCCTACACTAAAATATTTTTATAAAATGTGCCATACGGCCTCACATATGAATAGTAGAACTGCTCTTAGCAGCACTCACCTGGTCTATTTCAATCCCGTACCCATGACTGAGTCATGGCTGTGGGCGGGACAGGTCCAAGCAAATGCTGCATGAAGTAAATAGCCTGTGGACAAAGCCTGATGACTCAATGTGAACAGTCACCAACCGCCAAAATCTAGACAGATGGAATACATCCCAAATTGGGGTGCAAAGCAAGGTGGAGGTCAACCACCGACCAATTCAATGAAGAAAAAACAAAAAAGCAGCACCAAATGTGCACTAAGGCACTAAACATTCCAAACTGTACTTATTTTAAAATTTTGAGATTTTTGGCAAAAAATTGCAATTTCTTGAGCTGCTTCGCCACGTCACGGCAAATCTCATTTGAAGCAGTCCTACACTAAAATATTTTTATAAAATGTGCCATACGGCCTCACATATGAATAGTAGAACTGCTCTTAGCAGCACTCACCTGGTCTATTTCAATCCCGTACCCATGACTGAGTCATGGCTGTGGGCGGGACAGGTCCAAGCAAATGCTGCATGAAGTAAATAGCCTGTGGACAAAGCCTGATGACTCAATGTGAACAGTCACCAACCGCCAAAATCTAGACAGATGGAATACATCCCAAATTGGGGTGCAAAGCAAGGTGGAGGTCAACCACCGACCAATTCAATGAAGAAAAAACAAAAAAGCAGCACCAAATGTGCACTAAGGCACTAAACATTCCAAACTGTACTTATTTTAAAATTTTGAGATTTTTGGCAAAAAATTGCAATTTCTTGAGCTGCTTCGCCACGTCACGGCAAATCTCATTTGAAGCAGTCCTACACTAAAATATTTTTATAAAATGTGCCATACGGCCTCACATATGAATAGTAGAACTGCTCTTAGCAGCACTCACCTGGTCTATTTCAATCCCGTACCCATGACTGAGTCATGGCTGTGGGCGGGACAGGTCCAAGCAAATGCTGCATGAAGTAAATAGCCTGTGGACAAAGCCTGATGACTCAATGTGAACAGTCACCAACCGCCAAAATCTAGACAGATGGAATACATCCCAAATTGGGGTGCAAAGCAAGGTGGAGGTCAACCACCGACCAATTCAATGAAGAAAAAACAAAAAAGCAGCACCAAATGTGCACTAAGGCACTAAACATTCCAAACTGTACTTATTTTAAAATTTTGAGATTTTTGGCAAAAAATTGCAATTTCTTGAGCTGCTTCGCCACGTCACGGCAAATCTCATTTGAAGCAGTCCTACACTAAAATATTTTTATAAAATGTGCCATACGGCCTCACATATGAATAGTAGAACTGCTCTTAGCAGCACTCACCTGGTCTATTTCAATCCCGTACCCATGACTGAGTCATGGCTGTGGGCGGGACAGGTCCAAGCAAATGCTGCATGAAGTAAATAGCCTGTGGACAAAGCCTGATGACTCAATGTGAACAGTCACCAACCGCCAAAATCTAGACAGATGGAATACATCCCAAATTGGGGTGCAAAGCAAGGTGGAGGTCAACCACCGACCAATTCAATGAAGAAAAAACAAAAAAGCAGCACCAAATGTGCACTAAGGCACTAAACATTCCAAACTGTACTTATTTTAAAATTTTGAGATTTTTGGCAAAAAATTGCAATTTCTTGAGCTGCTTCGCCACGTCACGGCAAATCTCATTTGAAGCAGTCCTACACTAAAATATTTTTATAAAATGTGCCATACGGCCTCACATATGAATAGTAGAACTGCTCTTAGCAGCACTCACCTGGTCTATTTCAATCCCGTACCCATGACTGAGTCATGGCTGTGGGCGGGACAGGTCCAAGCAAATGCTGCATGAAGTAAATAGCCTGTGGACAAAGCCTGATGACTCAATGTGAACAGTCACCAACCGCCAAAATCTAGACAGATGGAATACATCCCAAATTGGGGTGCAAAGCAAGGTGGAGGTCAACCACCGACCAATTCAATGAAGAAAAAACAAAAAAGCAGCACCAAATGTGCACTAAGGCACTAAACATTCCAAACTGTACTTATTTTAAAATTTTGAGATTGAAATAGACCAGGTGAGTGCTGCTAAGAGCAGTTCTACTATTCATATGTGAGGCCGTATGGCACATTTTATAAAAATATTTTAGTGTAGGACTGCTTCAAATGAGATTTGCCGTGACGTGGCGAAGCAGCTCAAGAAATTGCAATTTTTTGCCAAAAATCTCAAAATTTTTAAAATAAGTACAGTTTGGAATGTTTAGTGCTGTAGTGCACATTTGGTGCTGGCTTTTTGTTTTTTCTTCATTGAATTGGTCGGTGGTTGACCTCCACCTTGCTTTGCACCCCAATTTGGGATGTATTCCATCTGTCTAGATTTTGGCGGTTGGTGACTGTTCACATTAAGTCATCAGGCTTTGTCCACAGGCTATTTACTTCATGCAGCATTTGCTTGGACCTGTCCCGCCCACAGCCATGACTCAGTCATGGGTACGGGATTGAAATAGACCAGGTGAGTGCTGCTAAGAGCAGTTCTACTATTCATATGTGAGGCCGTATGGCACATTTTATAAAAATATTTTAGTGTAGGACTGCTTCAAATGAGATTTGCCGTGACGTGGCGAAGCAGCTCAAGAAATTGCAATTTTTTGCCAAAAATCTCAAAATTTTTAAAATAAGTACAGTTTGGAATGTTTAGTGCTGTAGTGCACATTTGGTGCTGGCTTTTTGTTTTTTCTTTAGTAAGAGGGTTGGTATATCATTTGATTCTCTTAACCCCATATGCGTATGTATATCTACTGGGGAATTCAATGAAAAACAATTCTTAGATTACAAAAAGACCTCAAAATAAGGTCAATGCAAGCATACATGTGTATATGTGCACCATTCCACCCACCCATATATTTCGTATAGCAATTATTTCACTAAGGAAACAAGAAGATTATTTCATTGGTCTATGAAAAGATGTTCATGCAGATATTATAATAAGTGGATATAACTTATATAGATGGTATGTGTACACATGCATGTAAATGCATGTGCTCTGTGGGTGCAGGGCAAAGAAAAAGATAGATAGAAATAGAAATACATGTATGTGGACTAGATATTATATCGTCTCCAGTGTAGGATTTTATATATTATAGACATATGAAAAAAAAAAAAATATATAATATTTTTATTTTAGTTTTTATTTTTATTTCTATATTTTGTATGTGTAGCTATATGAGCTCTATGTACACATGTGTGTAGTGTGTACACATGTGTACGATGGAAGAAACATATAAAACATAGGATATCCAGGAATTCAGTTATGAGAATTATTAATGAGATTTATATCCTACTCTGAGATATGAGTAATTCTCCAATAAATTCATATTATCCTTTTGTGTTAATATTCATATCTTCTGATTGTTTCCTCAGTATATATCTATCACACAAAATGTTCATATGGCCATTGATATTGGAGGTGAGGTAGAATAAAAAAAACCAAAAAAAAAAACCTATGATTATATTTCATATATATATATAATAATCATATGACATAGCGTAGATCGGAACGATAATTAAGTCCCTTTGGATGCCGGGTATCGAGCCGTAATATCCATTTGGCCTCGGTGTAGAGAAGTTCACGAAACCAATCGCCTCCTCTTAGAGGTTTTTTGACTTGCTCGATGCCTACAATGTTCATAGTGGAAAAATCACCGTTGTGAAGGTCAAGAAAATGTCTGGTGAGACCTGAAATAGATCTTTTATATTTCGGCGGATTCGAAGAAAGAGTTGGGAGTGGGATGTGGGTATGCTCGGATATCCTTTTTCTGAGAGGCCTGGAAGTGCAGCCTATGTAGTCCTTCGAGCATATGGTACAAGAGGCCTTATATATAACATATGTAGTAGAGCAATTTATGAAAGTGGAAATGTTATAGGAAATGTCACCCACTGGAAAAGACAGCGTTTTTCTCATAAATTTACAAAGTCCGCATCGTGGCAAAGCGCACTTGTGAGAGCCTTTTGTACTAAGCCAGGTCTCTGTTTTATTTTGAGAAATGAAAAGACTAGGAGATATCATATTGCCTATGGTTTTGGCCTTCCTGGCCACGACATTGACACCATTGGATAATATTTGAGCTAACTCCGGATCCTGTTGGAGAAGGGGAATATAGCGTAAAAAAACTTTTTTTTTTATTTCAGAAAAATAAAAAAAAAAAAATTTTTTGGTACGCGAGATATATTGCTCTACTGCATGTGTACACATACCATCTATATAAGATATATCCACTTATTATAATATCTGCATGAACATCTTTTCATAGACCAATGAAATAATCTTTTTGTTTCCTTAGTGAAATAATTGCTATACGAAATATATGGGTGGGTGGAATGGTGCACATATACACATGTATGCTTGCATTGACCTTATTTTGAGGTCTTTTTGTAATCTAAGAATTGTTTTTCATTGAATTCCCCAGTAGATATACATACGCATATGGGGTTAAGAGAATCCAATGATATACCAACCCTCTTACTAATTTGCATGTTTTCGGGTGGACTCCCTTCCTGTTTTCCATCTTGCTCTTGTATTTCATTGCTTCTTAAGGTGCTATATATATCTCTTGCCTCCCATCCTACATGGCTTATGATTAAGGACTGTTTTTAAATTCCCCTTTTGTGTCCGAAACGCGTCAAGCCGCACGGCAAGTCGCATGGCGATTTTGGATGATTTTGTGACCCTTTTCTTTATTTTTAAACTTTTCAAATAAAGCATGAAGATTTTTATTCATCCATATTGGTGCTGAGTCCCACTCATTTTCTATTACTGTTTACTCTGAAGCTGGACCTGCCTGTCCGCAGGACTACGTGCATCAACCGCAGACTGGAGGACCTTACATGGGTGAGCTGAATACTTTTTTTCTCTACTTTCCCTGTTTTTGGCGTTTTTTATTCGCGCCCACCCTTGAATTTGTTCTAACATATACTGGATTTATAATGCTACGAAACGCTTTAATATATATCTCCAGCTATGCACATACAACTATAAGAATCTAACATATATAAGAGTTTTTCTACTATTTTGGTCACAAATCATACCTGACGCCTGCCAAACATCAGCACTTTTTTGTCATCAAGCATATATATACACATATATATATTTTTTTTACAAAGAGCAAATTATGGATATCTCATCATTTGACAATGAGGAGAGGCGAAAAAAACTTGAATCCATTTTTTCTGATAATATTGTGGACACACCTGATTTTCCCCTTGGCTCAGAAAAAACATACCTTTTGGGACCTTGAAAAAGCGTTCACACAGAGACTCAGGACCTGGTGGGACTCAGCCACTCTCAAAAAGTACATTGAAAAATCCATAATCTCACGTGGCTTAAGAATAAAGAAGTTCCCCACCTTTATATTCCACCAAGATTTTCAGACAGAGTGGAATAATATTCTTACCACCTGTTCACTCAACCTCATGAATCTCATCATCAAGGAGGAGGAAGAAAGACTAAAATCTTTTGACATACAAATTAATGAAATTCAAGATTTCTTGAACAAAAATTATGATGCAGTGGATTATAAAAAAACTCCATGATAAATTCCTCATTAATATCCATAGAATTGAAGATAATCTCATTCAATACAAACAAAGAAAGTATAAGAGGGATACTAATGATTACAGTACCAACCAAGTTTATTCTTGGAATACGTCAAAAAGATCCATCTTGAAATACCGCAAGGATTATAATCCTAAGGAAAAGTCTGTAATATTCACTTCAACCGACCTGGATACCACAGGTGGAAGTGGCAGTTCATTGGATTCAGATAGGAGTTCAAATATTGCTGAAGGTGCGATTCCCAAGAAGTCAAAAAACGGAATGGCCATCGAGGAGGAAGGAAGCACCAGAGGTGCGGTAAAATTCACTCCTCGACGCACCAACAGAAACCGGCATCAGAGGTATTAAGTACATCCAATCATGCTGAGTTTTCTGTTATAAATCTATCTGCATGTTCTATCAGCTCTGCTCAATTACAGGTTCTTAAAAAGGGTCTGAATTTTGCCCCTACATCCCGGGCCGATTTGTTTCAGACCATTAAGGACATTAACATATTTATCAGAAACCTTACGGTTAAAAAACATTTTCTTTCATCTGAACAGAGCCGTGCTGATACTGCTTCCACCTCCAGTGCCGCCACTGAAGTATCCTCCTTTCCATTACATATGAGTCTCAGGGAACATATCTCCACAAAAATCCTGTCTGAAATGGACAACTCCAATAGTCCTGAACTTCATATTTCTCCGTTTAAAACAACGAATAAAGATTTTTATCCAGTGGCTTCACGTGTTCCCATTATGGACACATACCAGGATCTAATGGAAACCGAAATAAAAAATATTCTTTCCTCCAGTTCTGCATCGTCCAACAATCTTACCACCCATGAGTGCAAAGCTCTTAAGGATTTGAGTAAAAACCCTTATATCACCATAAGAGCAGCCGATAAGGGTGGCTCAGTGGTCATTCTCGACAGTTCGCTGTATGAGAGAGAAATTATGCACATGTTGGAGGATCCTACCACTTATAAACGGCTCACATCTGATCCTACAGAAGCCTTTTCCAGGAAATTAAATACCATTCTTGACCAAGGATTGTCTTTGGGTATTTTTGATAAATCAACCCGTGATTTCCTGATTAATGATGTTCCTGTGTGTCCAATCTTTCAAGGACTTCCCAAAACCCACAAGGGTCTCTTTCCACCACCACTACGACCTATTGTAGCCAGCACCAATTCTCTCACAAGTCGGACCTCAGATTGGCTAGATAACATCTTACAGCCTCTTGTAAAAGATTCAGCTGGCTACATCAGGGATTCTAAACATTTGTTACAAATTCTTCCTGCCCTTACCTGGACTGACAACCTTTTCTGGGTCACAAGTGATGTTGCATCATTATATTCATGCATTCCACATAAATCAGCTCTTAATTCCTTATCTCACCATTTAAATCGATTGACCAATATGAGTGACATACACAAAGATTATGTCATTTTGATCTGTGAGTTTCTTTTGAAACATAATTTTTTCAGCTTTAGCCAACAGTTCTTTTTACAAGTTAATGGATGCTCTATGGGTGCTAGTTTTTCTTGCGTTCTAGCTAATTTATACATGGTTTCCTGGGAAGCCATATACATACATACACCTGACAATCCCTTTTTGGATCAAATTTTTTGGTACGCGAGATACATAGACGATCTCATAATGATCTGGAAACGCAAGAAAAACGCACCCATCACAAACCTATCAGATAATTTTCTTTCTTATTTGAATTCAAACCACATGAATTTGAGCTTTACTGTAATGTTTTCTGGAAATTCTACCCCCTTTTTGGATGTATATCTTACCGGTGACCCCGAAACAGGTTCCATTAATACTTCTTTATATAGAAAACCGCTTAGTGGGAACACTATCTTGCATGCAAATAGCAATCATGCTAGACATACCATAAATAATCTACCCCTTGGTGAATTCCTCAGAGCACGCCGGCTTTGCTCTACAGATACTGCCTACTCCCTGGAATTGGAAACTATGAAGAAGCGTCTACAATACAGAGGTTATAAGAATAAGATCCTCTCTCGTGCTGAAAAAAACGCTGGAGAAAGAACCCGCAATGATCTACTATCTGACAAATCTGATGAAAAAAACTGCCGCATTGTCTTCTCTACTCCTTACAGTGTTGATTTTTCTGAAATAAAAAAAGTTTTTTTACGCTATATTCCCCTTCTCCAACAGGATCCGGAGTTAGCTCAAATATTATCCAATGGTGTCAATGTCGTGGCCAGGAAGGCCAAAACCATAGGCAATATGATATCTCCTAGTCTTTTCATTTCTCAAAATAAAACAGAGACCTGGCTTAGTACAAAAGGCTCTCACAAGTGCGCTTTGCCACGATGCGGACTTTGTAAATTTATGAGAAAAACGCTGTCTTTTCCAGTGGGTGACATTTCCTATAACATTTCCACTTTCATAAATTGCTCTACTACATATGTTATATATAAGGCCTCTTGTACCATATGCTCGAAGGACTACATAGGCTGCACTTCCAGGCCTCTCAGAAAAAGGATATCCGAGCATACCCACATCCCACTCCCAACTCTTTCTTCGAATCCGCCAAAATATAAAAGATCTATTTCAGGTCTCACCAGACATTTTCTTGACCTTCACAACGGTGATTTTTCCACTATGAACATTGTAGGCATCGAGCAAGTCAAAAAACCTCTAAGAGGAGGCGATTGGTTTCGTGAACTTCTCTACACCGAGGCCAAATGGATATTACGGCTCGATACCCGGCATCCAAAGGGACTTAATTATCGTTCCGATCTACGCTATGTCATATGATTATTATATATATATATATATATGAAATATAATCATAGGTTTTTTTTTTTTTTTTTTATTCTACCTCACCTCCAATATCAATGGCCATATGAACATTTTGTGTGATAGATATATACTGAGGAAACAATCAGAATATATGAATATTAACACAAAAGGATAATATGAATTTATTGGAGAATTACTCATATCTCAGAGTAGGATATAAATCTCATTAATAATTCTCATAACTGAATTCCTGGATATCCTATGTTTTATATGTTTCTTCCATCGTACACATGTGTACACACTGCACACATATGTACATAGAGCTCATATAGCTACACATACAAAATATAGAAATAAAAATAAAAACTAAAATAAAAATATTATATTTTTTTTTTTTTTTCATATGTCTATAATATATAAAATCCTACACTGGAGACGATATAATATCTAGTCCACATACATGTATTTCTATTTCTATCTATCTTTTTCTTTGCCCTGCACCCACAGAGCACATGCATTTATATGCATGTGTACACATACCATCTATATAAGATATATCCACTTATTATAATATCTGCATGAACATCTTTTCATAGACCAATGAAATAATCTTCTTGTTTCCTTAGTGAAATAATTGCTATACGAAATATATGGGTGGGTGGAATGGTGCACATATACACATGTATGCTTGCATTGACCTTATTTTGAGGTCTTTTTGTAATCTAAGAATTGTTTTTCATTGAATTCCCCAGTAGATATACATACGCATATGGGGTTAAGAGAATCCAATGATATACCAACCCTCTTACTAATTTGCATGTTTTCGAGTGGACTCCCTTCCTGTTTTCCATCTTGCTCTTGTATTTCATTGCTTCTTAAGGTGCTATATATATCTCTTGCCTCCCATCCTATATGGCTTATGATTAAGGACTGTTTTTAAATTCCCCTTTTGTGTCCGAAACGCGTCAAGCCGCACGGCAAGTCGCATGGCGATTTTGGATGATTTTGTGACCCTTTTCTTTATTTTTAAACTTTTCAAATAAAGCATGAAGATTTTTATTCATCCATATTGGTGCTGAGTCCCACTCATTTTCTATTACTGTACTTGGACTCTGCCTGCTCTGTTGGTACTTAAGACAATGCCTGCCTGTCCTGCCCTGGCAATGCCTTCTGCCTTGTTAGTGACTTTGCCTGTCTGTCCTGGCCTGTTGGTGCTAGAGAGACTGCCTATACGTCCTGCCTGTGCTACCGGCCTTGAGCCACCCTGGTGGTCCCTGTCTGCACTTGAGACTCAGTTCTGTCGGCTCCTGTGTCCACTCTAGTTCTGGGAGTCAGCTGCCACAGTTTGGGTCCTCTACCCCATGTATGGGTAGACCTGGGGTCTCCCTGTGGTCCAGTGGGTCCACTTCAGCTCACCGCAGTACCAGCCACCCAGCAGCGAGCATGACAGTTGGCACTGTTCCATAGTATATCATTGGAGGAAGTGCTATCAGATAAAGCATCAGATAGCACTCGTCTGTGTTATACGGTGGTGTGAGCGAGCCCTAATTAGAACTATAAAGCTCAGCTCAAGTTTTCCTATACCATATTCAAATGTCAGTTGTTTGTTCTGAGTCTACACTGTTATCACTGTAGTTGAAAATAGAGAAAAAAAGGCATTTGATCAAGCACACAGCTTGAGACAGTGAGAGCTATGATGCTAAATGTGATTCTACAGGACTGATAAGAGCAGCTTGATGAAAAGAAGGAGAGGGAGGGCAAGGGAGGTGAGCAGCCAACTGTTGTATAGGAATCAAAGAAATTACTGGTTTAGTGCTCAGATTTATTAAATACACCCGTTTGGAAAGTAAGATTTTAATCAACATCTCATTGAATATAAGAACAAATACCAAAACTTTGACAAGACTAACTTTCATCATTTTATTTAGGAAAATTAATTTAGAAAAATGCATGGTGCCAACAGTGAAACATGGTGGTGGTAGTGTCCTTATGTGGGGCTGAATGGGTGCTCTTTGTAGAGTTACATTTGGTAGTTATATTTCATTGATGGTATCACGATTACACAGATGTATCACACTGTATTGAGAGAGAAGATGCTAACATCACTCCGTGCCATTGGTAGATGTGCACTTTTCCAAAATGATAATGATCCAAAACACACATCTGTGGCATTTTTGAAGAATAACAGGGTGAGAAAGATTCAATGGCCAAGTATGTCTCCTGAGCTGAATCCAATTAAACACATGTTGGGAATTGTGAAGATTGTAAACGAAATGAAGGGGTGCACAGCCTATAGTAACACGATGAGTGCTGCCTAATGTGTGCAAAATAACAATGCACAGAGGAGAAAAAGAGCACACATGATTCAGGCGCACATCAAAGAATATTGTAATCATATATATTTTATTTTTATAAGAAAAAACAGTTTATTGGGCCCATGAAAAACACACACAATAAAATCATTTAAAACCATACAATACAAGACACAGCCTCTATAAGGCCGGTTTCACACATCCGGCTTTTCGCCAGTTTGCCGGATCCGGCGCTCTCCCGTACAGACAATACAGTACAGTGACAGCGCTGTAACTTCCGGGTCACATGCGCCGGTCACATGACAGCGCGTGACCAGCGCTTGTTGCGCTGTCACTGTACTGTAGTCACTGTATGGGAGAGCGCCGGATCCGGCAAACCGGCGAAAAGCCGGATGTGTGAAACCGGCCTAAAGTGACTCCGGGATAATAAACTTAGTCAATATAAGACAGATATAATATTATCAAAATTGTACATCAATTGATTCTCCAAACCACAGATCTAAAGCCTGCTTTACACGTTGCAGTTTCGCATACGATATCGTATGCAATTTGCAACGCTCCCATCGTATGTGCAGCACGTTCAATTTGTTGAACGTGCCGCACAAATGATTAACCCCCGTCACACATACTTACCTTCCATACGACCTCGATGTGGGCGGCGAACGTCCACTTCCTGGAGTGGGAGGGACATTTGGCGTCACATCGACGTCACGCAGCAGGCGACCAATAGAAGCGGAGGGGCGAAGCTGAGCGGGACGTATACATCCCGCCCACCTCTTTCCTTCCGCATTGTGGGCCGGGAACCGCAGGAGGCAGGTGAGATCTGTTCATCGTTCCCGGGGTGTCACACACTGTGATGTGCGCTACCCCGGGTACGATGAACAATATGACGTTCAATTCGTCAGGAATGAACGACGTGCATGCGATGAACGGTTTTTCGTTCAATCGCAATTGCACGTCGCTGTCACACGCTACAACATACCTTATGATGCCGGATGTGCGTCACTTACGACGTGACCCCGCCGACACATCGTAAGATATCTTGTATCGTGTAAAGCAGGCTTAAGGTAAATAGTGATTACTTGCATGCAGAAAGTAAGCTCTACTGGTGAGGTAGATAGTTGTGTGTATATTATATATATATATATATATATATATATATAGATACGAAGTATGACACTATCGTATATGTACTGTCTTATAAATGACCATATCAAAAGACAATAGAGGCATAACCAATACCAGGGACAGTTAATTGGCAACAATATAACAGTGTGAATCAATCATACAAGTGCATATCAAATATACAGTTAGGTCCAGAAATATTTGGACAGTGACACAATTTTTGCGAGTTGTCTTTGCATGCCACCACATTGGATTTGAAATGAAACCTCTACAACAGAATTCAAGTGCAGATTGTAACGTTTAATTTGAAGGTTTGAACAAAAATATCTGATAGAAATTGTAGGAATTGTACACATTTCTTTACAAACACTCCACATTTTAGGAGGTCAAAAGTAATTGGACAAATAAACCAAACCCAAACAAAATATTTTTATTTTCAATATTTTGTTGCGAATCCTTTGGAGGCAATCACTGCCTTAAGTCTGGAACCCATGGACATCACCAAACGCTGGGTTTCCTCCTTCTTAATGCTTTGCCAGGCCTTTACAGCCGCAGCCTTCAGGTCTTGCTTGTTTGTGGGTCTTTCCGTCTTAAGTCTGGATTTGAGCAAGTGAAATGCATGCTCAATTGGGTTAAGATCTGGTGATTGACTTGGCCATTGCAGAATGTTCCACTTTTTTGCACTCATGAACTCCTGGGTAGCTTTGGCTGTATGCTTGGGGTCATTGTCCATCTGTACTATGAAGCGCCGTCCGATCAACTTTGCGGCATTTGGCTGAATCTGGGCTGAAAGTATATCCCGGTACACTTCAGAATTCATCCGGCTACTCTTGTCTGCTGTTATGTCATCAATAAACACAAGTGACCCAGTTCCATTGAAAGCCATGCATGCCCATGCCATCACGTTGCCTCCACCATGTTTTACAGAGGATGTGGTGTGCCTTGGATCATGTGCCGTTCCCTTTCTTCTCCAAACTTTTTTCTTCCCATCATTCTGGTACAGGTTGATCTTTGTCTCATCTGTCCATAGAATACTTTTCCAGAACTGAGCTGGCTTCATGAGGTGTTTTTCAGCAAATTTAACTCTGGCCTGTCTATTTTTGGAATTGATAAATGGTTTGCATCTAGATGTGAACCCTTTGTATTTACTTTCATGGAGTCTTCTCTTTACTGTTGACTTAGAGACAGATACACCTACTTCACTGAGAGTATTCTGGACTTCAGTTGATGTTGTGAACAGGTTCTTCTTCACCAAAGAAAGTATGCGGCGATCATCCACCACTGTTGTCATCCGTGGACGCCCAGGCCTTTTTGAGTTCCCAAGCTCACCAGTCAATTCCTTTTTTCTCAGAATGTACCCGACTGTTGATTTTGCTACTCCAAGCATGTCTGCTATCTCTCTGATGGATTTTTTCTTTTTTTTCAGCCTCAGGATGTTCTGCTTCACCTCAATTGAGAGTTCCTTAGACCGCATGTTGTCTGGTCACAGCAACAGCTTCCAAATGCAAAACCCCACACCTGTAATCAACCCCAGACCTTTTAACTACTTCATTGATTACAGGTTAACGAGGGAGACGCCTTCAGAGTTAATTGCAGCCCTTAGAGTCCCTTGTCCAATTACTTTTGGTCCCTTTAAAAAGAGGAGGCTATGCATTACAGAGCTATGATTCCTAAACCCTTTCTCCGATTTGGATGTGAAAACTCTCATATTGCAGCTGGGAGTGTGCACTTTCAGCCCATATTATATATATAATTGTATTTCTGAACATGTTTTTGTAAACAGCTAAAATAACAAAACTTGTCTCACTGTCCAAATATTTCTGGACCTAACTGTATAGAGCTTTTATATAAAAAATAATACCAGCGATTGCCAAGTGAATAATACCTGAGAAACCATCGGTATTTAGCTCTAGAAAACAGCACTCTATCAGGGTGATGGTGTGACCAGCAGAAGGTTATTAATGCAATACTGCAATACTGAGGAGCTGCCACCTAACTGCCTAGATACCTGCTGGCTGCATAAACACCAGATATAAATCACCCAAAAAGACCAAATATACACACATGGTCAAAAAGGACCGAGAAAGTCTCATCAGAGAAGTATAATTACCAACCGGGCCCGGTGTATAAGTAGAACTGCATGCAAAAAGATATAGGGAGAATATCAAGGAGCAAAAAAGCAATGTATGCTGTAAGAGAGGCCGTGGGGAGAGGCCCACGTGTTACGCTGACTAGCAGCTTCGTCAGGGAATTCTGAAGAGACAAGTTGAGCATCACAGTTCATCCAGCATCCAGGCTCTAAAAGAGGACACTTTAGAAGAATGGAAAAAGATGGATGTTGCAATATATTCCCAACTTGTTCATTCCATGTTGAGAAGGTCCTAGAAAATACTAGATGTAGTAGTGTTTAATGTGGAGAGTAGTATTCATTTTTGCAGCAACTAATTTGAGAAAAACTGAAGATTTTGTAATGAAAGTTATATTGACATTATTTTCATGTTAAGGGTTTAAGAAAATGTTCTATGAAACTGAGTCTTGTCAAAATTTTAGAAATTGTTCTTGCATTCAGTGAAATATTGATTCAAATCTTACTTTTCAAAGAGGGTGTACTCATATATGTATATATGTCGAACACTGTATACTAGGAGTTAACTCCTCCCCTGAAATGTAACTATTGTTCATGCTCAGCCAAGGACTGAGCAGGTACTAGATCCATGGAAACGAGCTGTACACTATGAAACATAAAAGCTCCCACTGCGAGAAAATGAGAGCAGATAGAGGAAGTAAGTTTATTGCTGGTTTCCTTATTTTCAAGCTAATTAAAGTAATTTATTAACTTGAAAATACTCCTTTAATCAATTCTGGTTATTTAATATCAGACTTCAGAAATGTAACAGATGAGATCTAAAATGTAAATTAGCATTATAATTATGTTTTACATTTCCAGTTCCTCTGAAGCCCGCAACTTTCAAGATAACTGCTTATGTTGATGACATATAGCAAAACACTATGTTCACACATTTTAGAAAAGTAGATTTTCTTTCTCGATTTGTGGATGGAAAATGCACAATTTCTGGTTAGAGTTCTGGGTGGAAAATTTACCAAATCTGATTCACATATTATGGAAAAAAAATATCAACACTGAAATTAAGATCAATGGCAAAGCCGTTATCCACAACTCCGCATTGTTGCATATTGTGTGGCTGATTTCTGTAGGTGAAATTGGCAGAAAAATCCACAATAAAATCAGCTGCATGGTTCCCTCCACTTCTTAAGGCCCCTTTACACACTGAGACTTTCAGCGATCCCACCAGCGATTCCAACCTGGCCGGGATCGCTACAAAGTCTCTGGTGAGTCTCTGGTGAGCTGTCAAACAGGCAAACCTGGCCAACGACGCAACAGCGATCCGGACCTGCAGAACGACCAAGCTAGTCAAACACTGGAAACGAGTGATGTGTCACAATATCTGTCAATCACTATTCTCTGTCAGTCGGTCTCTCCCTCTCGGTCTCTATTCTCTCTCTGTCGGTCCGTCACTATCTCTGTCCCTCTCTCACAGTCTGTCGGTCATTTTCCCCTCCTCTCTCATACTCACCGATCCCCAACGCGGCGCTGCACGGCATTCACACTGCTGCGGCGGCTTTTCCTCTATTTAAAAAGCCGGCCGCTCATTAAACAATTTCGTATTCCCTACTTTCCCCGCCCACAGGCGCCTATGATTGGTTGCAGTGAGACACGCCCCCACACTGAGTGACAGGTGTCTCACTGCACCAAATCACAGCAGCCGGTGGGCGTGTCTATACTGTGCAGTGAAATAAATAATTAAATAATTAAAAAAAACGGCGTGCGGTCCCCCCCAATTTTAATACCAGCCAGATAAAGCCATACGGCTGAAGGCTGGTATTCTCAGGATGGGGAGCTCCACGTTATGGGGAGCCCCCCAGCCTAACAATATCAGTCAGCATCCGCCCAGAATTGCCGCATACATTATATGCGACAGTTCTGGGACTGTACCCGGCTCTTTCTGATTTGCCCTGGTGCGTTGGCAAATCGGGGTAATAAGGAGTTATTGGCAGCCCATAGCTGCCAATAAGTCCTAGATTAATCATGTCAGGTGTCTCCCCGAGATACCTTCCATGATTAATCTGTAAATTACAGTAAATAAACACACACAACTGAAAAAATCATTTATTAGAAATAAAAAACACAAACACATTCCCTCATCACCAATTTAATCAGCCCCAAAAAGCCCTCCTTGTCCGGCGTAATCCACGGACCTCCAGCGTCGCATCCAGCTCTGCTGCATGCAGGTGGTAGAAGCAGGAGAATACACCACCGCTCCTGTCACCTCCACGCAGCTAATGAAGGCAATAGCGCGATCAGCTGAGCTGTCACTGAGGTTACCTGGATCCAGCGGTGGCCGCGGGTAACCTCAGTGACAGCTCAGCTGATCGCGCTACTCACCTCAGTTGCTGCGTGGAGCTGACCGGAGCGGCGGTGAGTAGCGCGATCAGCTGAGCTGTCACTGAGGTTACCCGCGGCCACCGCTGCATCCACCGCTGGATCCAGTGACAGCGGGTAATCTCAGTGACAGCTCAGCCGATCGCGCGGCTGTCTTCATTAGCTGCGTGGAGGTGACAGGAGCGGCGGTGTCTTCTGCTGCTCCTGTCACCTGCATGCAGCTGCGCTGGAAGCGACGCTGGAGGTCCGTGGATTACGCCGGACAAGGAGGGCTTTTTGGGGCTGATTAAATTGGTAATGAGGGAATTTGTTTGTGTTTTTTATTTCTAATAAATGATTTTTTCAGTTGTGTGTGTTTATTTACTGTAATTTACAGATTAATCATGGAAGGTATCTCGGGGAGACGCCTGACATGATTAATCTAGGACTTATTGGCAGCTATGGGCTGCCAATAACTCCTTATTACCCCGATTTGCCAACGCACCAGGGCAAATCGGGAAGAGCCGGGTACAGTCCCAGAACTGTCGCATATAATGTATACGGCAATTCTGGGTGGCTGCTGACTGATATTGTTAGGCTGGGGGGCTCCCCATAACGTGGAGCTCCCCATCCTGAGAATACCAGCCTTCAGCCGTATGGCTTTATCTGGCTGGTATTAAAATTGGGGGGGACCGCACGCCGGTTTTTTTAATTATTTAATTATTTATTTCACTGCACAGTATAGACACGCCCACCGGCTGCTGTGATTGGGTGCAGTGAGACACCTGTCACTCAGCGTGGGGGCATGTCTCACTGCAACCAATCATAGGCGCCTGTGGGCGGGGAAAGTAGGGAATACGAAATTGTTTAATGAGTGGCTGGCTTTTTCAAAAGAGGAAAAGCCGCCGCAGCAGTGTGAATGCCGTGCAGTGCCGCATCGGGGATCGGTGAGTATGAGAGAGGAGGGGAAAATGACTGACAGACTGTGAGAGAGGGACAGAGATAGTGACGGACCGACAGAGAGAGAATAGAGACGGAGAGGGAGAGACCGACTGACAGAGAATAGTGATTGACAGACATTGTGACACATCACTCGTTTCCAGTGTTTTAAGTCCCCTTTACACACTGAGACTTTGCTGCACAGCGGGAAACAAAGGACCAAAGAATGGTCCTGAACGATTTGTAGCGATCAGCAACTTCACAGCAGGGGCCAGGTCGCTGATGTGTTTCACACACTGCAATGTCGCTGGGGAGGTCGCTATTACGTCACAAAACCGGTGACATTACAGCGATGTCGTTTGAGATGTTGCAGTGTGTAAAGCCACCTTTACAGAAGTAATGCAGATTTTTTTTTTTTGCAGCAATTCCACTAGTGATAACAATGATCTTACTGCTGTCAGTCTGGTGTAAAAATAACAATCGTGAGTCCTTTGTCACTGATATGTGGAGAATCAAACAAGTGATAACACATAAGACTGCTGTCATCAGCCAATGCCTGGATAAGAAGACTAAAGCTGGTGTCACACACAGCGACAACGACAACGACGTCGCTGCTACGTCACCATTTTCTGTGACGTTGCAGCGACGTCCCGTCGCTGTCGCTGTGTGTGACATCCAGCAACGACCTGGCCCCTGCTGTGAGGTCGCCGGTCGTTGCTGAATGTCCAGCTTCATTTTTTGGTCGTCACTCTCCCGCTGTGACACACACATCGCTGTGTGTGACAGCGAGAGAGCGACGAAATGAAGCGAGCAGGAGCCGGCACTGGCAGCTGCGGTAAGCTGTAACCAGCGTAAACATCGGGTAACCAAGGGAAGACCTTTCCCTGGTTACCCGATGTTTACGCTGGTTACCAGCCTCCGCTCTTGCTGCCAGTGCCGGCTCCTGCACTGTGACATGTGGCTGCAGTATGCATCGGGTAATTAACCCGATGTATACTGTAGCAAGGAGAGCAAGGAGCCAGCGCTAAGCAGTGCGCGCGGCTCCCTGCTCTCTGAACTGTGACATGTAGCTGCAGCACACATCGGGTTAATTAACCCGATGTGTGCTGCAGGAGAGCAAGGAGCCAGCGCTAAGCGCGGCTCCCTGCTCTCTGAACATGTAGCACAGCGACCTTATGATCGCTGCTTCTGCTGTGTTTGACAGCTAAGCAGCGATCATAACAGCGACTTACAAGGTCGCTGTTACGTCACCGAAAATGGTGACGTAACAGCGACGTCGTTGTCGCTGTCGTTTAGTGTGAACCCAGCTTAAGACAGCTTTCCTGTAAGCCTTTCTTTGGGAAAAGCTTTCCTGATAATGGGTTTAATCCTGTTCTTGGCGGTATATATTATGATTAAAGCCATAATACAGTCATGAAAAAGTTAACATGTAGCCAATATCAAAAGACATTGTTAACTTGACACAAAGCACAAAACAGAAAACTTGATTCCGAAAAATGTAGACTTGCACCTAGTTTGACAAGATCAATGGCTTATGCTGTGTTAAGTGGCAAATTATATATTTCAGCATGTAGATTTTTTTTGCATAATGATATAGTTAATAGCAATGAGTGAGCGCTACCATGCTGGGGTGCTCGATACTTATAAGCAGCAGTTGGATGCTTAGATGGGAATGATTCGAGTATATTGGAAGTCAATGGGGAACTCAAGCATTTTTCTAGTAGATCTTACTGGAAACTGCTCGAGTTCCCCATTGACTTCCATTAAACTCGTTAAACAAGTTGTGCACAACCCAGCATCCCACCTGCTCATTATGAATACCGAGCACTTGAATATAATGGAAGTCAATGCGGGATTCAAGCATTTTTCAGATGATCTTACTGAAAAATGCTTGAGTTCCCCATTGACTTCCATTATACTTGGTACATGAGTTGAGCCCATCCAAGCATTTCACCTGCTCATTACAAGTACCGAGCACCCAAGCATGGTAATGCTCGCTCATCTCTAATAGTTAACAAAAATTTATGTGGAGTTAAAAGACCTGTCACCAGATTTGTCTCCTATATGATGCAACCACCAAAAGTAAGCCCTTATATTCAGCATTCTAGAATTCTGTATATAAGAGCGCAAGCCGCTCTGTATAACATAAAATACATCTTTTATTATATTCCCCCAGGGGGTAGTTTGACTCGATAGGCTTTACTGGTCTCGGGTCCGATGCCTCCTCTCTTTTTTCCATCACCCTCCTCCTTCCCAGCTCTGTGTGGATGACGCATCCTACGTCGTCCACACAGTGTCCTCCATTGTACTCCTGTGCATGCGCACTTTGATCTGGCCTAGTGGGGGAAGAGCAAAGTATTGTAATGCACAAGCGCGAAGAAAGGTGAAAGACCACCCGCTCATGCACGCTACAATACTTTGATCTGCTCTCAGCAGGGCAGATCAAAGTGTGCATGTGAAGGAGCACAATGGCAGCCTCTGTCTGGATGACATAGGATGCATCATCCACACGGAGCTAGGAAAGAGTATGCATAGAGGAGGCGTCGGACTGAGACCAGTGATGCCCATTGGACCCAACCGCCCCGCAGGTGAGTATAAAAGGTGTTTTTTATGTTATATACAGAGCAGCCTGGGAACTTATATACAGTATTCCAGAGTACTGTATATAAGGGCTTGCTGATGGTGGCTGCAGTTTATAAGGAAAAATCCTGGTGACAGGTTCCCTTTAAAAGTAAAATATCTGGCTTGATCTGGCATGGTGTCTAATGTGTTAATTTTATCTGAAAGTTATGAAAGTGATGTGTATGAGAGTTCATCAGCTCTCTCTGTGGTAAGAGAACAGTAAGTGCTTCATTCAAGCACAGATATTGCAGTACAGGCTACTTTTGATTCATCTGGCATAAAATCTGCTTTTCTTGGAGATGAAAGATCCTGCAGCAGCAGAAATCTCTGCACGATCCCAATAGACTATACATTATAATAGATATACCAATTCTACCCTTGGGGATTTGTTTTCTTAAATGCTTGTAATTTGGGCAAAAAATAATTGCCTTTATATAAAGAAAATAAAACGTCTCTAAAGGTGGACAACTCCTATGATTTATCTTTGACTCTGAAACTCTTTAAGAAAAGGAAGTTGCAACTCAGTAAGTAACTGATAAAACAATGTAATAATTCTACATCACTGTCTTCCTATATATGTATATAGGGCACAATCCTGTACAAATCATCCCCAGCTTGGATGTCTGGGCTTATGCAATAAACACCTTTTCTTCTTAATGAAAGCAGCACATTAATAGAGCTCTGTACTTAGCAGCAATACAACAGGTCCTCACTGTTGGCACTTACATTGCAGTGGCTTTTCTCTGCCAAACTCCTCATCAGGGGGCAGCTTGTGACTACAAGTAGCAGCATGCTTTTTCCTTTGTAACTATGTCTAGATGACAGATACCCACCTCCCAGCCAGTTGGATGAGATGTTCTGCAGCAGAGTAAACGGAATACAGAAAAATGCAATAAGCAAGTCGCTTACAGCCAAGGAGCAGATGAAGATGTTGGTGACTGTCCTCATGGCTTTGCTTCTGGTCACCACATAGAGAACCAAAGAGTTTCCAAAGAGTGCCAGCACAAAGATCAGCACACATATGGTGACAAACATCGCCTTGGTGCGGCCAGGGAGCTCTGGGATGTAGACAAGTGGCTGAAGCTGGTAAAGTTCAATGAACTGCTCCCTGGTGACATTATTCTCCTGGAGCAGCCTGGCTATCAGCTCTGGGGTGATATTGAGGGACTGCATCCAGGCAGATCAGGAGAAGATGGCTCTCACCACCTTACACAGAAGGACACTTCATAGCATCACTCTCTGATAAAGAGTATGCAATCCACCTTCTCACATCCATATTCAGTATGAAGTGTCCAGAGCTTGTAGTCCACCAGGTTCTCCAGGAGGTTCCAAGAAGACCAGGTGAAAAGTCATAGAGCAGGAACAATAGTTATTATATAGAGTAAACCCCTCCATACAACTTTATATCTTCTGATACCAGACAGGTAAATGTTCCCTGTAATGTGCAGACTGCACTTCTCCAGCCCTGAGCCCTGCTCTGGCAGTGGTGCTGAAGGACAGCTCCTCTTCATCAGTGCGGGCGTCCAATCGCAGCTTCAGTGGGCTGGATGCCACTCATCAGTGCTGGAGCTGCAGGACTCAGCTGGATTTGCCACTTCCGAAGCCTTCCTTGGCTGTGCCACTCACACACTCATTATGAGTGCTGACATTATTACCATCCTCAGGGCTGCAGCTGACACGTCTGATACTGAGGAAATCCTGTATACAGCTAGTTAATTACATCTGCAACTAGAGAAAGAACACACTACTTAGGCGGAGGCCAGCAGTGCTGCTAAATAAAAGGGAGGACTGGAAAAGGAAAAAATGAAAGTACCCTGCAAACTTATACTTCAATTTGTACTTCACATGTAGCAGAGCTGAATTCATTATTTACATCAATGGGGTTGGATTTTTCTGCAGCTTCAAAACGTGCTACTACCTGAAAAACCTCGTTTTAAATTAAAGGGCACTTCTCAGATCCAATATGCACCCTGAACCATGAGCAGTTCTGGGTGCATATTGCTAATCCCTGCCTAACCGTCCCTGTATACACTAGCATAGATAAAGAGATCTTTAGAAAAAGTATTTCTAAAGATCTTATATCGTAGGCTAATGAGCAAGGGACCTAGTCCCCTGGGCGTTAGTTTCCCGGCCAGTCACCCCCATTAGCATGTTAGTATGCCCCTGTGGATGTGCTATCATACTAATGAATACACAGCGTCACAGGATGATCTCACTCACCTCTCTGCCGCCATCGCTGGATTTCGGCTCAGTGCGCATGACCCCAGAGTTTGGGTCATTCGCACTATGAAGCCGGGTGTACGTATCCTGGCTTCACACTGAAGTAGTGCACATGACCCAGTCTCCAGGGTCATACGCACTGAGCCAAAATCAAGCGATGGCAGCGAAGAGGTGAGTGAGATCAACCTGTGACACTGCGCATTCATTAGCATGATAGCACGCCCACAGGGGTGTACTAATATGCAAATTAGGGGCGACTGGCCGGGAAACTAAAGCCCAGGGGACTAGTCCCCTCGCTCATTAGCATACGGTAAAAGATCTTTAGAAACACTTTTTCCAGATATCTCTTTATCTATGCTAGTGTATACAGGGACGGTTAGACAGGGATTAGCAATATGCACCCAGAACTGCTCGTGGTTCTGGGTGCATATTGCACCTGACAGGTTTCTTTTAAGTAGCACCAATGTAAAATAACACACTTCCCACAGCAGTCCAGTGATGTCCTGGGGCTCACATGACATGTTTGGTTGCTCTGCTCTCACTTCTTCCCTTTGTACAATGATCAGCCAAAGGAAATGAGTGTGCAGAAACCCAATAACAGCTGCTGACTGACTGCAGGGTTCACGTGGTATAAGATTGTCATGTGAGCCACAGGAGATCCAACACCATTGAGGTGTGTATATGTTGTTTTTATTTTACAAAGGGGACTATATTTAAAATGGCATTGCCCAAATAATGGATGACCCCTATAAAAAAAATCCAGTATTTTGTATGACTATTGCGATAGTTTGCAGAAAGTGACACACCTATCTGCTACATGTCATAAACTTAGCTCAGTCATCTCCCTCTCAAGGTGTTAGCAGTAGAGTTGAGTAAATTAATTCGATGTGAATCAAAATAGCGTCAGAGTTTAGAAAATATACCAGACCTGCAGTTCAATATGTGCAAATCATAAAAAAAGCCCACTGCCATTTTACACAAGGCGGAACATTGCACAAATCAAAGAAGTCTCAAGCCTCAAGCCTGAGAATACCAGTCCGCCACTGTCGGCTTTATCTTGGCTGGGTATCAAAATTGGGGGGCCTCAAACCAGTATTTTTAGTTATTTATTTAAATAATTAAAAAAAAAAACCTGCATGGGGTCCCTTCTATTTTAATACACAGCCAAGATAATCACACATCTGGGGGCTGCAGCCTGTAGCCATCTGCTTTACTTGCACTGGGCATCAATATATGAGGGACCCTATGCCAATTTTTTTGTTTGTTTATTTCTTTTGAATTGTTTATTTACTTTTACACTACATCAGGGGCCCCAGACAGTGTGTTTGATTCCAACCAATCACAGATGATGTCACACAGGTGGGGGGCGCGGTCTGACTGTGACCAATCAGAGACAGCAGGGCTGCCGGTGGGTGGGGGAAACACTGAATACGTATGAGGGTTAATGAGCAGACTCGGAAGCAATGTGACAGCTGTGTGGGAGACTCGGTAACTATAACTGTCCTGCTTTATTCCTTATTTTCTTTCTTTTGCAGCCCCTCTAGCCCTTACTAACACCAACTCCCCTAGCTCTTTCTAAAACCAACCTCCCTAGTCCCTACTAATATATAAGTTTTGCCTCTCATTGAATTCAATAGTGTTTGGATATGTTCATCGAGCTGTTTTGTCAAACTGTTCGACAAATACGAACACGAACAGAACCTTGACAGGTTCGCTCATCTCTAGTCTCAAGCAGTCTTAAGCGGGCTTTACACACTACAATATATTTTACGAACTGTCGGCGGGGTCACGTCGTAAGTGACGCACATCCGGCATCGTTAGTGACGTAGTTGCGTGTGACACCTACGTGCGACACAGATTGTGCGCAAAAACGTTGATCGCATACACGTCGTTCATTTTCTAAATATTGTTCGTCTTGTTCAACGAAACCGGTATATTGATACGTGTGACACCCTACCAACGACGAGCCTCATCCTTCTTATGTACGTCATATGCGACGCGGGCATGTCTCTACACGCCATGCCTCATGCCCACCGCTATGATTGGTGGTTCCAACTTTTCACGTCTCTTTAATTCCCGGAAAAGGTGAGTAATATGCTGGTGTCATCCTTAACACGATCTCCAAGATCTAACGAGATATTGATTGATGTGGCTTTGTTTAGAATATGCACGTGTGACGGCTCAGAGATGACCTATGTACGATCTCTTCAGATCGTATATACGACCTGGGCGTGTCTCATCGCATACGAGATCGCATATGAAATCGTAGCGTGTAAAGCAGCCTTTAGTGATAATAAACTTGCAGATGTCACATCATATATTATGTATAGCACAGCCAACCAAGAGGGAAAGAAGTCTAAGAGATATGCTTTGGATAGGTGAGAGGAATCTCACGGGTGTCTAGGTAGTAAAGTTTCTCCTAGTGCAAAGTATCAATTCAGTGCAAGGAGACTAATAGGCCATGCAATGCTCCTCTGGGGCTTTACATATGAAAATAGTCTATTCAGAGAGTAAGAGGAGAAAAACTAGTGCTACTCACTGATAGTAGCAGAAGAACTATTTTGCTTGGTTGAGAGGCCAGTGGCAATCCTAAAAAAGTCAATATTCCCCCTTTAAAGGGCCTTGCCACATGACTACTGAGATTACTGCACATTGTTATATATTGAACTCTATATTAAAAATCTGGTGGCTGCCAGTATTTTATTTTTAAAACTTTGTTAATGTAGATGATGTGCAGCTTTGTATCAGAAAATCAGAGCTTCCCCCACCCGCACCCTCCCTAGCAATATAAAGAAATGAATCAGTCCTGATTTTATGTCTATCTGAAGCTTACAGCGAACGCCATAGAACATTATTGCCTGCTGTGAGCTCCACTCAGCAACTGAAGTGAGCCGCGCGGTCAGCAATGACATCATTCAGGTTAGCCGCAGCCACAGCTGGAGTCCCCCACCTGTGATAACAAATCACCTGAGTGATGTCCTGCTGATCGCATGGATCACTTCAGTCGCGGCCTGATTTGAGGTCACAGGTGGAGGACCAAGGCCGCTTCAGATATGTAGTAGTGCTGCAAGCATCGTGGAACCTCTTGTGGATTACATCGGACCTGGAGAGGTGTTTGGGGGTTAATAAAATGGTGAAAGATGGTGCTTTTTGTCTTTTATTTCAAATAAAGGATTTTTTGGGTGTTTGTGTTTATTTCTTTTCACTTACAGATTAGTAATGGGTCGCGTCTCATAGACGCCTGCCTTCACTAATATAGGACTTAGTGGCAGCTGTGGGCTGTTATTAACTCCTTATTACCCCAATTACCACTGCACCAGGGCAATTGGAAAGAGCTAGGTAAAGTGCCAGGACTGTCGCATCTAATGGATGCGGCAATTCTGGGTGGCTGCTGACAGATATATTTATTCTGGGGGGTGCCCAATAACCATGAGTATCCCCTCCCCAAGAAAACCAGCCCTCAGCTATTGGGCTTTATTATTATTATTATTATTATTATTTATTTATAGAGCACCATTAATTCCATGGTGCTGTACATGAGAAGGGGGTTACATACAAAATACAGATACAAGATTACAGTAGACAGACTAGTACAGAGGGAATAGGGCCCTACCCTTGCGGGCTTAGATTCTATAGGATTATGGGGAGGAGACAGTAGGTGGGGTGTAGATTGGGCGGCAGCTCCGCACGGTGGTCGGGTGGCAGTGAGTTCATTGTAGATTGTAGGCATTTCTGAACAGGTGGGTTTTCAGATTCCGTTTGAAGTTTGCAAGGGTAGGGGATAATCTGACGTGTTGAGGCAGCGAGTTCCAGGAGACTGGGGATGCTCGGGAGAAGTCTTTGAGTCGGTTGCGTGAGGAGCGAATGAGAGAGGAGGAGAGAAGGAGGTCTTGGGAGGACCGGAGGTAACGTGTTGGAGTGTAGTGGGAGATTAGTTCAGAGATGTAGGGAGGAGACAGATTATGCACAGCTTTGTAGGTCAGTGTTAGTAGTTTGAATTGGATATATCTGTGCTGGTATCATAATATGGAGGGATCCTATGCCAATTTATTTATTTTACTGTACGATATAGACTTACCCACTGGCGTCTCTGATTGGTTGCAGTCAGACACACTGTATCTCAGGGTGAGGGCTTGTCTGACTGCAACCAATCACAGCCACTGGTGGTCGGGGGAAGCAGTGCATATTCAATGAAGGTAATGACGGAGTGTCCCAGGAAGTGAATAACCAGCCGCGGGAGTAGTGTGATGGCCGCGCTGGTGATTTGGTAAGCATGAAGCACTTGCTTCTACCCCTTAGTGCCAGATTCTGATCCTCAAAGAATTTATATGGGAACTGGCATCTAGCCAGATACCAGTGATCAATCCTATGTCGACCTCAAGTCAGCGGGGGATTGATCTGCCAGTCCTCCGAAACGCAGGAACAAAACGCAAAAAGAATTGACATTCTGCATCTTGGCTGCATCTTCAAAAACACAGCCAAAAAAAGATGCACTGTGCAGACAGCTAAATAGAAATCTCATAGACTTTGCTGGGGGAAGGAAATGCATGCATTTGGGTGCATCTTTGTGTCCTCAAAACTGTAATAAAAGATGTAGTGTGTGAACATAGCCTAAAAGTTTAGATCAGCGACATGGTTGCACCACTGGTAATGAGAGCTTCCCCATTCTGATAGCAGAGGGAGCTTTGCCTGTGCTGCATTTTCAAAGTGAATACGAAGGTCTATAATGCATACAAAATATTTTATTATTTTATTAAAAACCATTTAATCTCAAGAGACACAGCTGGAGCTGGTCAATAGGCGTCACAATCCATACAATCATATCATCCCTGTCTCAAAGTTCAATATAAATATGAAGTATATATATAAAAAATAAAACTGAAGAATGTATCACAACTTTATATATAATCAAGGTTACTAAATACAACCATAAGGCTATGTGCGCACGTGTGCGTAATTCATGCAGTTACGCTGCGCTTTGTAGCGCAGCGTAACTGCATGCGTCCTGCGTCCCCTGCACAATCTATGGAGATTGTGCAGGGGCCGTGCGCACGTGGCATATTAGAACGCAGCGTTTCGGCTGCTGCCCGAATCGCTGCGTTCTAAGAAGTGACATGTCACTTCTTCCGTGCGCTTTGCCGGCAGCCCCTGCTCTGTCTATGGCAGGCAGAGCGCACGTTCTCGCCGGCACCATGCGCTTCAGAACGCAGCTTTTCAGCTGCGCTCTGAAGCGCACCTTTTCGGTGCGGTGCAGAGCGCACACGTGCGCACATAGCCTAAAAGAGTTCATCAAGTTATATCTCAAACCAATAGATGTATAGATGCAGTAAGGCTATGTGCACACGTTGCGTTTTTTTCAGCGCGGAAAAAAACACACCCTCTGGCAGAGGGGAGAATTGTAAACAATGCGTTTTGGGAAAAACGCATCAAAAACGCATGCGTTTTTCGTACGTTTTTCATGCGTTTTTCATGCGTTTTCTTCAGGTGCGTTTTTGACCACATGATCCAGTGACAGTGCCACAGTACATCCAGTACACAGTGCCAGCCTTCCTGCAGAGATGTGAGTGTTGTCCACGGGAGAATGCAGCTGCCCATGCCCACGATTTGGGTTCAGGCTGCTGTGGAGCTCTATGCTACCTGCAGAGAACACTCTTGTCTCCGCAGCGTAAATTTACTTGCTGAGGCTCGGGAAGCTGCACCACAGGTCAGTGTATGCTGCGGAGAAGAGAAGCACAGTGGGCACAGGATTTCTAAAATTCCTTCCACTGTGCTTCTACTGTACAATGCAGCGTTATGGACACAGGGAAAATACTCTGCGCCCATAACGCTGCAAACCCTGATTGTGGGCACACAGCCTAAAATGTGTCAATGGATGTCAAACATATATATAACGTCCCACCCCCCTGCATATTCTAAGCTGGCGCCATTTAGTGCCTTTCATGTGGCACTAAAGGGTGCCTAGCCTTGTATTTAGCCCCCAAAAAAAAAAAATTAAAATAAATGACGTGGGGTCCCCCCTATTTTTGATAGCCAGTCAGGGTAAAGCAGACAGCTGTAGCCTGCAAACCACAGCTGACAGCTTCATCTTGTCTGGTGATCAATTTGGAGGGCTCCCCAAGCTGTTTTTTTTTTTTTTATTTATAAATAATTAAAAAAAAAAAAAAAACGTGGGGTCCCCCCCAAATTAGATCACCAGCCAAGGTGAAGCTGACAGCTGGGGTCTGGTATTCTCAGGATGGGAAGAGCCATGGTTATTGGACTCTTCCCAGCCTAAATATAGCAGGCCACAGCCGCCCCAGAAGTGGCGCATCCATTAGATGCGCCAATCCTGGCGCTTCGCCCCAATTCATCCCGCGCCCTGGTGCGGTGGCAAACGGGGTAATATATGGGGTTGATACCAGATGTGTGATGTCACCTGGCATCAAGCCCAGCAATTAGTGATGTCACGGCGTCTATTTGATACCAGACATAACTAATTGACAGTAATAGCAAAAAAAATTGACAACCAAAAAAAAATTTATTTGAAAAAACACTTCCCAAAAACATATCCTCTTTCACCAATTTATTGAAAGGAAAAAAAAATGGGGCCGCAGTATCCATTTTTGACGTCCCACGTCACCTCTGGACCTTCTAGAATATGGGGGGCACGTTCAGGGAACGTGTCCCCCATTTTCTAGTAGTGCAGACCCTCCATTTGAGGAGAGTGGGTGCAAAGAATCTGCACCCACTCTCCCCGGGTCACAGCTGCACAGTGCCGAGCAGCAGCAGCCAGAGCAGCTCACGCTGAACACAGGAAGCCGTCAGCTGCTCGGCACATGTGACCGGCCGGCGTCTGCTGTGAAGGAGGGGGCCGCGGGGGATCAGTGCTGTGACAGGTACGGGGGTTACCGGGGGACACCGGAGGGGGAATAGGGGGTGACCTGGCAGGGCCTGGGGAGCAGTTTTCTGTCGCATGTGTTATTGCACATGCGACATAAACAGAGGAGTAGGGCGGCCGGTGCGCTGCTGTGCGCGCGGCCATGTTGGATTTTCGGGAGGGGGGTCGGGGCGGGCACTTTAGCGACACCGGGGGCTTTCCTGAACTTTGCCAGGAAGTGAGGTCAACAGGAAACCTCTTGACCTCACTTCCAGGTAAATGCCTGCGTTCTGTATGCCGACAAATCCCGCGGACCGCAACAAAAAAGCAGCTCACTGCGTTGTAGCTGCGGTCTGACCCGCATCATTGATTTCAATGGGGGAGAGAACGCAGCCACAACACACAAAAGAAGTGACATGCTGTTTTTCTTTCCGCACCGATTTTTTGCATCCAAAACGCTCCGTTTAGAAACGCAGCGTGTGCACTGATTTTTCGGCTTTCTCATACACTTTGCTGGGAAAGCTGAACGCATGCAATTTGCCACTGGAGAGACTGCGGTTCTAAACGCAGCGTTTCCGCGGTAAAAAACGCAATGTGTGCACAAAGCCTATAATACATTATCAGTTAATCATAAAGTGATAAGTATATAGATAAGCAAATCTTGGACCAATACATAAATGTGTCCAAAAATTATGGTTACTGAACAATCATAAAGTGCAAAGTGCAAAATAGGTAGATAAAAAAAGAGAGCAGAGGTCAGTGTGTATACACATACATATATTGGTATTTAAATAGTTAACAGAACAGCCAAAACTCCATAGATGGCTGGAGAGAGTTAATGGTATTACTAGTATACACACTGACCTCTCCTCTCTTTTTTATCTACCTATTTTGCACTTTGCACTTTATGATTGTTCAGTAACCATAATTTTTGGATAAATTTATGTATTGTTCCAAGATTTGCTTATCTATATACTTATCACTTTATGATTAACTGATAATGTATTTTACTGTATCTATACATCTATTGGTTTGAGATATAACTTGATGAACTCTTTTATGGTTGTATTTAGTATCCATGATCATATATAATGTTGTGATACATTCTTCAGTTTTATTTTTATATATATACTCCATATTTATATTGAACGTTGAGACAGGGATGATATGATTGTATGGATTGTGACGCCTATTGTCCAGCTCCAGCTGTGTCTCTTGAGATTAAATGGTTTTTAATAAATTATTAAAATATTTTGTATGCATTATAGACCTTTGTATTCGGTTTTTCTTTTTTGGTCTAATCAGTAATCCCCGAAGTGGTCTCATGGTCTTTTTGTACCCCCCTGCACCCCTAAAAACAAAAAGTATATAAAAAAAAATACACATAGATGAATACATAGGATATGGTGTATATGTATATATATATATATATATATATATATATATATATATATATATATATATATATAATTGCCTTATTCGGTCTGTCTGTCTGTCTTGCTCCAAAATTCTGTCGTTACCGTGACATGCGTCTCATTGGCCGCTCGCCTCGCCTCCGCCCCCCGCACGGATTGGCCGCTCGCCCAGGCTCCGCCCCCCACACGGATTGGCCTCTCGCCCCGGCCCCCTGCATGCATTGGCAACTCGGCCACGCCATGCCCCCTCACGCATTGCACGCTCGCTCTGGCCCCGCCCCCCGCACGCATTCCCAGAACCGACACGGAGCCCCGACTCCCAGGTGAGTGCTGTACCCCCGGGAGCCCACACCAGCGTACGCTGGCAACCCAGCTGACACATACCCTCGCATTGCTGAGGTTGCCGGCGTACGATGGTGTGGGCTCCCGTGCGTGCGGGGGGCGGGGTACGCTTGTAACCATGGTACCCATTGGGTAAAATTGTGTAGCATGGTTACCAGCGTATGCCGGCTCCCTGCCCATTCAGATCGTTGGTCTCCCGCTGTCACATGCTGATGCGTGCTGCACAGCAGGAGACCAACAAGTGACCCAGCACTGTCTCTTTGAATACTTACCTGATGTGTACCATGCTTACTAGCATACCCCGACTCCCGACACATGTACGCTGATAACAATGATACACATCAGGTAACTATGGAAACCGCTTTGCATAGTTGCCCCCTCGGCCACGCCCCCATGCTCGGCCACGCCTCGCTCGGCCACGCCCCCCGCTCGGCCTCTGCCCCACCCGGCCACGCCCCCTCACTCTGCCCCATTCGGTCACGCCCCCACGCTCGGCCACGCCCCCACACTCTGCCCCCCCTCGGCCACGCCCCCACACACTTGGCCACACACCCTCGACCATGCCTCCCCGCTTGTCCACGTCTGCCCCGCTCGGCCACGCCCCCCACACACATTGGGCACCTATACACCTCCCCCCAGGACTACTCCTCCTATTATCCTCCTCTCTCCCCAAGGACTACTCCTCCTATTATACTCCTCACCTCCAGGACTACTTCTCCTATTATCCTCCTTTCACTCCAGGACTCCTCCTCCTATTATACTCCTCTCCCCCCCAGGACTACTCCTCCTATTATACTCCTCTCCCCCCCCAGGACTACTCCTCCTATTATACTCCTCTCCCCCCAGGACTACTACTATTATCCTCCTCTCCCCCCAGGTCTACTCCTCCTATTATCCTCCTCTCCCCCCCAGGACTACTCCTCCTATTATACTCCTCTCCCCCCAGGACTACTCCTCCTATTATACTCCTCACCTCCAGGACCACTCCTCCTATTATACTCCTCACCTCCAGGACTACTCCTCCTATAATACTCCTCTCCCCCCTGGACTCCTCCTCTTATTATCCTCCTCTCCCCCCAGGACTACTCCACCTATTATCCTCCTCTCCCCCCAGGACTACTACTCCTATTATTTTGCTCTCCCCACAGGACTACTCCTCCTATTATCCTCCTCTCCCCCAGGACTACTCCTCCTATTATTCCTCTCCCCCCCAGGACTACTCCTCCTATTAGACTCCTCACCCCCAGGACTACTACTCCTATTATCCTCCTCTCCCCCCAGGAATACTCCTCCTATTAGACTCCTCACCCTCAGGACTATTCCTCCTATTATCCTCCTTTCTCCCCAGGACTACTCCTCCTATTATCCTGCTCTCCCCACAGGACTACTCCTCCTATTATCCTCCTCTCCCCCTAGGACTACTCCTCCTATTATTCTTCTCCCCCCCGGACTACTCCTCTTATTAGACTCCTCACCCCCAGGACTACTACTCCTATTATACTCCTCTCCCCCCAGGAATACTCCTCCTATTAGACTCCTCTCCCCTCAGGACTACTCCTCCTATTAGACTCCTCACCTCCAGTACTCCTCCTCCTATTATACCCCTCTCCCCCCAGGACTAGTCCTCCTATTATACTCCACTCCCCCCAGGACTACTTCTATTATACTCCTCTCACCCCAGGACTACTCCTCCTATTATCCTGCTCTCCCCACAGGACTACTCCTCCTAATATCCTCCTCTCCCCCCAGGACTACTCCTATTATTCTTCTCCCCCCCCCCAGGACTACTCCTCCTATTATCCTCCTCTCCCCCCAAGACTACTCCTCCTATTAGACTCCTCACCCCCAGGACTACTACTCCTATTATCCTCCTCTCCCCCCAAGACTACTCCTCCTATTAGACTCCTCACCCCTAGGACTACTCCTCCTATTATCCTCCTCTCCCCCCAGGACTACTCCTCCTATTATCCTCCTCTCCCCCCAGGACTACTCCTCCTATTATACTCCTCACCTCCAGGACTACTCCTCCTATTATCCTCCTCTCCCCCCAGGACTACTCCTCCTATTAGACTCCTCTCCCCCCAGGACTCCTCTTCCTATTATCCTGCTGTCCCCCAGGACTACTCCTCCTATTATCTTCCTCTCTCCCCAGGACTACTCCTCCTATTATACTCCTCTCCCCCCAGGACTACTCCTCCTTTTATACTCCTCTCCCCCCAGGACTACTCCTCCTATTATCCTCCTCTCCCCCCAGGATTACTCCCCCTATTATACTCCTCTCCCCCCAGGACTACTCCCCCTATTATACTCCTCACCTCCAGGACTACTCCCCCTATTATACTCCTCTCCCTCCAGGACTACTCCTTTAACACACACACACACACACACACTGCACAAAACATACCTCCCCCCAAAACACACACACACACCCACACAAACCGTGCAACACACACAGCACCACACACACATACAATGCTGCAGACACACAGCGCTCCACAAACAACACAACACACAGCACCACACACACACACACACAACGCTGCAGACACACAGCGCTCTACAAGCAACGCAACACACAAACAACACCGCTCTCACACACCCCCACCCAAGGCCGGCTCCAGGTTTTTGTGGGCCCTGGGCGGAAGAGTCCCGGTGGGCCCCATCCACACGCAGACACACACATACGTACACATACATATTTAAAGACAAACTCACAAAAAGACGTATAGAACTGACATATCTATACAGTCATATACACTGACATACATAGATACACATCATACATGCATACAGACACACACAGCTCTGCTAGATAATACATACATACACACATAGCTCTGCTACATACATACACACATAGCTCTGCTACATACATACACACATAGCTCTGCTACATACATACACACATAGCTCTGCTGCATACATACACACATAGCTCTGCTACATACATAGCTCTGCTACATACATACACACATAGCTCTGCTACATACACACATAGCTCTGCTACATACATACACAGCTCTGCGGCATACATACACACATAGCTCTGCTGCATACATACACACATAGCTCTGCTACATACACGCATAGCTCTGCTACATACATACACACATAGCTCTGCTACATACATACACACATAGCTCTGCTGCATACATACACACATAGCTCTGCTACATACATAGCTCTGCTACATACATACACACATAGCTCTGCTACATACATACATGAATCTGCTACATACATACACATAGCGCTGCTACATACATACACACATAGCTCTGCTACATACAGATACACATAGCTCTGCTACATACATACACACACGTGGCTCTGAGGGGCCCACACACGTGGCTCTGGGGGGCCCACACACAGCTCCAGGGGCCAGCACATACAGCACCGGGGGGGGGCAGGGCATACACCTAAGGGGGGAGAAGCCCATACAGCTCACCAGGGCCCATAACTCGGGGGGCGGGGAGGGCACATACCGCTCAGGTCACGGTGGAGAGGGGGCCCACACAGCGGTGGAGAGGGGGCCCACACAGCGCTGGAGAGAAGAGCTGTGCTGGGGGTCGCTGGCTGGCACTGCAACTCCTTCATCTGTGGGACTGAGCAGGCCGGTCGGTAGCTCCGCCCACAGATGAAGTTCAAACCAGGAAGTCTGCGCGCCTTAAAGGGACGGCGCTGCAGATTCCTGCCGAGGACTGCGGTCCCCGGAACTCGGCCCGGGGGCAGCAGAACTAAGGCGAGGGGGCCCCGGCCAAGGGGCACCAGAACTGACGAGGCCGAGTGGGCCCCCCGGCTCTCCAGGGCCCTGGCATTTGCCCGGGTATGCCGCGTGCTGACGCCGGCCCTGCCCCCACCCAGACAACACCCAGAACATTTATAGTCCACTCCACAAATACTTGGCAACTACAGACAACAACATCTATATATATATATAACAAAAATCATACATTAACTACACAATAAATTCTAGAATACCCGATGCGTTAGAATCGGGCCACCTTCTAGTATATATATATATATATGAGTATATTCTGGAGTGTGGTACGGGCGTCATCACTTAAACTGTCCTTTGTGATGCATTTTCAAAGTGCAGAGGAACGGAAGGTGGCCAGATACAGTGATCAGGCAAGCTCCAGAGCTGTATTTGTAGGTTCTACAGTACAGAGCATCCTAGTGGCGCATGCTCCTCCTCTAGGGGCCTGACCACTCTGAGACTGCAGTGTGGTCGGTAACCTAGAAAATGAACTGTACACAATAGGATGTTTAATAAGAAGTATATTGTAAATAGGGATGATCGAGTACCTCAAATATTCAGCTTCACGAATATCCGATGAATAGGTCTCCGCTATGCGAATATTTGATGCATAATGTAAGTCTATGGGAAACCCGAATAGTACCGAATAGTTGTTATTTGGGTTTCCCATAGACTTACATTGCGCATCGAATATTCGCGAATAGTCGAATAGCAGCGACCTATTCAGCAAATATTCGCGAAGCCGAATATTTGAGGTATTCGATCATCCCTAATTATAAACATTGCTTGTTTTTGCAAAAAAAATGAGACAAACCCCTTAGTAAGTGTCATTATATTGTAAATCAGTGTAACATAAGCTGGTTCAAACACTATGGCAGACATTTATCAAAAACTGTCATTTTTACTGTATACAGCTGTCAATGAAAACTCTGCTGCAGTAATAAGCGCCTAATTTATTAATAGGCCATAAATAAAATTATAGGCAACTCTGGCAGTCAATACATCAGAAATCAATTCTGATTTGAACATTAATTTATGCCAATTTCTGGTGTTGTGAGCATTGCTACAAGAAAAAAAATCACAAACTATTGGGTAAATATGGCTTGTTTCATAATGCATTACTTTACTTCAATTGGATTAATACATTCCCTCCACACTGAACAATATGCTCATTTTTTTTTCGTCTATGACAACAATTTGGATTTGTTTGCTGGTAAAAGGGAAGAATTCTGTTGTTTATGTGATTTTATTCTAGCACCACAGAGAATGCAAATGGAGAAGTGTTTCTCATCTCTTTTTCCTGGCTGGCAGTAACAGCTGGGACTCCCACTTGCAGCTGCCTTTCCTTTACGTTGTGCAATAGAAAGTCTATGTTCCATATGTGGTCAAAATGGGATAAAAGAAAATAGAAGTAATATCTCAATATAAAGTACTATTTCTCAGATTTGTCCTGCAGGTTAGAAATCCACTTGTGGCTCATAGAAATCTAGTTTTCATTTAGAAGGGGATATAAACCACTAGGTACAATACTGTGAAAGATAATCACAAATGCTCAGACATATTATATACGCTGTATTATTTATATACATTATGGATTTCACCCCCTGACAATTTTCCGGTTTTTTTTCCTCCCTTCCTCCAAGAGCTATAACATAGTTTATTTTTTGTTTCAATATAGCCATATTACTTGTTTTTTGTGAGACGAGTTGTGCTTTTGAATGACACCATTCATTCTGCCACATATTGTATTGGAAAACGGTAAAAAACTCCAAGTGCGGTGAAATTGCAAAAAAGTTCTATTGCATGCTAGTTTTTGGGTTACTTTCATTATTTTGTAAAAGTGACCTGGCATTATGACTCCCCGGATCAGTACGAGTTTGTAGATACCAAACGTATAATTTTACTTTTATCTAAGGGGTAAAAAATTCAGAAGTTTGAAAAAAAAATAAATAAAAAAAAAATAATAAAAAGAATTGTGCTTTTGTCGCTATTTTTCAAAACCCATAGCATTCTCATTTTTCGGGATTTGGGGTTCAGTGACGGCTTATTTTTTGTGTTTTGAGCTCACGTTTTTAATGATAACATTTTTGGGTAGATGCAACATTTTTATCGTCTGTTGTATTTTAATTCAGTGTTACGGAGACAAAAAAAAGTTATTCTGGCATTTTGAGTTTTTCTCTCGCTACGACCTTTACAGATCAGATTAATTGATTTTATATTTTGATAGATTAGGGATTTTTGAAAGCGGTGATACCACATATGTGTATTTTTTTATCATTGTTTTATTTTGAATGGGTCAAAAGGGGAGTGATTTAAGCTTTTAGGCTTTTTTTTAGATCTTTTTCAAACTTTTTTTTACATTTTTATTGATTTTACTAGTACCCTGGGGGATTTTATGCCTGCACTGTCTGATTACGTGTCCTTATCAATGCTGTTCTCCTGTGAGTGCCGGTGCTCTGCCGACATTCACAGGAAACACGTCATGGCTAGGACAGGGATCATCATCTGACCGCACGCTGCCATGACAACCCATTGGTTGGGGCCACTGATGGCAGCGGGAAACAGCACGAAAATTGATGGAACGCATTTGATTTTGCTGTCAAAGTTTGACAGCGCAATCTAAGGGGTTAACAAGCGTGGGTGGATCGGAGATCCATTCGCACCTGTTACCTGCACATGTCTACTGATTAAATCAGCAGACATGTACGGGGAATAATGCGAGCTTGCTGAGGTAAGCCCGCTTTAAATTGATAGACATTGCCAAGGACATACAGGTATGTCCTGGGTTGTGAACGGGTTAAAGGGAATCTGTCAGAAGGTTTTTGCTATGTAATCTGAAGACCACATGCTGCAAGGGTTAAAACATAGAATTTAGGTCTTATCTGTTGTTTATTTGCTATATTTGCTTAAACAGCAGGACTTCCCATTGTTACTATGACAATGTCATGCCCCCTCCTCTGATTGGCACCTCACTGTCAATGTACAATAACTATTGAGAGCTTGGTGTTTCCCTTAAAATAAGCCCTAGCAGGAATTTTCAGCATTTAAGCCCTACCCTGAAAATAAGCCCTAGCTGCAGTTCAATAATGAAGTGTTCATGCAGCTAAAAAAGTTTAAGAATACTGCAGGAGACTTCATTATAGAAAACAGACACCTCAAAAGAGAGAAGAAAGAAGACAGAAGACCCCGAAATCATACTCACCAGATGCCGAACTGGAGGACCTGCAGTGGAACGCATCAAGGACCTGCAGTGGAACGCACACCCACAAACATCAGATCACGCACACATCTGATCGCACGCCTATACATCTGATCACACACACACACATCAGATCGCACACACAATTACACATTAGATCGCACACACAATCACACATTAGATCGCACACACAATCACACATCAGATTGCACACACACACACTCACCACATCAAGCAATAGCAATTGTTTCCAGCTGGCAGGGGAACCTGGGACGCAGTACAATGGAAGGCAAGGATATGCAGTGGAATAAATCGATGCATTCCACCGCAGGTCTTCTATGAGTTTCACCACAGGTCCTCCATGCATTCCACCTCAGGTCCTCACGCTCCACCGCATGACATCCCAGGTTCCTCTGCCATCTGTAGCAATCGGTATCACCGTATATGGTGAGTATGTGTTTGCAATCTGATGTATGTGAGTGTCGACAAGAAGCAGGGGAGGACCACGTGGAGCATACCTGCTGGGAGTGCCCACCAAAGATTGCAGGAAGACCTGGGAGTGACACAGAAGTCCGGGGCCAGGTAAGTATGATTCTCCTGGTAAGGGGGGTGTGCTTTTTGGGGGGTAAACTGACCCTCAAGCATGTTTCACCCAAGAATAAGCCCTACCCCGAAAATAAGCCCTGGCGTATTTTTCAGGGTTCTCAGTGCAAAGCAGAATTTTTGCCCAAATTTCTGCCACAAAAAGGCTGCAGTTTGAACTGCATAGTGGGGTTTAGAAACCCAAATTCCCATAGACTAAGCTTGAAGAGCAGAACACATCCATTTTGGCATTGAACGCTGCAGTTGAAAAAGCAGCAAAAAAGCAGGTAAAAAGCAACGTGGACACATAGCCTAACTTAGTTTATTTTTTCTTTCAATATAGCCATATTACTTGTTTTTTTGTGAGACGAGTTCTGCCACATATTGTATTTGAAAACGGTAAAAATACCTCCAAGTGCGGTGAAATTGCAAAAAAAAGTTCTATTGCATGCTAGTTTTTGGGTTACTTTCATTATTTTGTAAAAGTGACCTGGCATTATGACTCCCCGGATCAGTACGAGTTTGTAGATACCAAACATGTATAATTTTACTTTTATCTAAGGGGTAAAAAATTCAGAAGTTTGAAAAAAAAAAAAAAAAATAAAAAGAATTGTGCTTTTGTCGCTATTTTTCAAAACCCATAGCATTCTCATTTTTCGGGATTTGGGGTTCAGTGACGGCTTATTTTTTGTGTTTTGAGCTCACGTTTTTAATGATAACATTTTTGGGTAGATGCAACATTTTTATCGTCTGTTGTATTTTAATTCAGTGTTACGGAGACAAAAAAAAAGTTATTCTGGCATTTTGAGTTTTTCTCTCGCTACGACCTTTACAGATCAGATTAATTGATTTTATATTTTGATAGATTAGGGATTTTTGAAAGCGGTGATACCACATATGTGTATTTTTTATCATTGTTTTATTTTGAATGGGTCAAAAGGGGAGTGATTTAAGCTTTTAGGCTTTTTTTAGATCTTTTTCAAACTTTTTTTTACATTTTTATTGATTTTACTAGTACCCTGGGGGATTTTATGCCTGCACTGTCTGATTTCTTGTCCTTATCAGTGCAATGCTGTTCTGTGAGTGCCAGTGCTCTGCCAACATTCACAGGAAACACGTCATGGCTAGGACAGGGATCATCATCTGACTGCACACTGCCATAACAACCCATTGGTTGGGGCCATTGATGGCAGCGGGAAACAGCACGAAAATTGCTGGAACGCATTTGATTTTGCTGTCAAAGTTTGACAGCGCAATCTAAGGGGTTAACAAGCGTGGGTGGATCGGAGATCCATTCGCACCTGTTACCTACACATGTCTACTGATTAAATCAGCAGACATGTACGGGGAATAATGCGGACTTGCCGAGGTAAGCCCGCTTTAAATGGACAGACATGGCCAAGGATATACAGGTATGTCCTTGGTTGTGAAGGGGTTAAAGGGAATCTGTCAGAAGGTTTTTGCTATGTAATCTGAAGACCACATGCTGCAAGGGTTAAAACATAGAATTTAGGTCTTATCTGTTGTTTATTTGCTATGTTTGCTTAAACAGCAGGACTTCCCATTGTTACTATGACAATGTCATGCCCCCTCCTCTGATTGGCACCTTACTGTCAATGTACAATAACTATTGAGAGCTTGGTGTTTCCCTGAAAATAAGCCCTAGCAGGAATTTTCAGCATTTAAGCCCTACCCTGAAAATAAGCCCTAGCTGCAGTTCAATAATGAAGTGTTCATGCAGCTAAAACAGTTTAAGAATACTGCAGGAGACTTCATTATAGAAAACAGACACCTCAAAAGAGAGAAGAAAGAAGACAGAAGACCCCGAAATCATACTCACCAGATGCCGAACTGGAGGACCTGCAGTGGAACGCATCAAGGACCTGCAGTGGAACGCACACCCACAAACATCAGATCACGCACACATCAGATCGCACGCCTACACATCTGATCGCACACACACACACACATCAGATCGCACACACAATTACACATTAGATCGCACACACAATCACACATTAGATCGCACACACACACACTCACCACATCAAGCAATAGCAATTGTTTCCAGCTGGCAGGGGAACCTGGGATGCAGTACAATGGAAGGCAAGGATCTGCAGTGGAATGAATCGATGCATTCCACCGCAGGTCTTCTATGAGTTTCACCACAGGTCCTCCATGCATTCCACCTCAGGTCCTCACGCTCCACCGCATGACATCCCAGGTTCCCCTGCCATCTGTAGCAATCGGTCGGTATCACCGGATATGGTGAGTAAGTGTTTGCAATCTGATGTATGAGTGTCGACAAGAGGCAGGGGAGGACCACGTGGAGCATACCTGCTGGGAGTGCCCACCAAAGATTGCAGGAAGACCTGGGAGTGACACAGAAGTCCGGGGCCAGGTAAGTATGATTCTCCTGGTAAGGGGGTGTGCTTTTTGGGGGGTAAACTGACCCTCAAGCATGTTTCGCCCAAGAATAAGCCCTACCCCGAAAATAAGCCCTGGCGTATTTTTCAGGGCAAAAAATAATATAAGACAGTGTCTTATTTTTGGGGAAACACGGTAGATTCCCTTTGTGGGTTTATATGATAGAAGCCAGTTTTCTTAGGGTAATTTTAGCTTGCCTTTTCATTCATAAGGCAATAGACAATGCATCCAGGCCATGAGCCATTAAACATAGATAATGCAGTCAGTTTAAACACAGCTTATACAGAAATAACTGAGATACATCAATGTAATATATTATCTTGTCTCTTCTGGATGTTTCTTTTATTAATTTTGAATGCTGATATTTTCCCTTCATGTTTGTGACCTTTACTAATCTAATTTACTATATGCTATTTGTTTGCTAGCCTCTATCAACCATGGTTGTGCACTAAAGACATCATGAATCAATTGATGTTTACTGTGGATTTATTGTAATGTGCTCGTATTTCTGTAAGTAAAGTGTTAAATATTTTTTGTTTTTAATATATACATACATGTACAGTTGAATCCAGAAGTTTACATAGACGATCTAAAAAGACACATATGCATGATTTTCTCACTGACATAAAATCAGAATAAACCTTTCCCATTTTAGGTCAATTTGGTTACCAACTCCAGCTCCACCAAAATGGACACTGATTCTGACTCCACGACTCCAACTCTGACTCCACAGCCCTGATTTATAGGTTGCCTTGTTCGCACCTGCATTTTCAGCTTTGCCCATAAATTTTCAATAGGATTGAGATCAGGGTTTTGTGATGGCCACTGCAAAACATTGACTTTGTTATCCTTAAGCCACTTTTTAACCAATATGCTTCATGTCATTGTCCGTTTGGAAGACCCATTTCAGCCCAAGCTTAAAGTTCCTGGCTGATATCTTGAGATGTTGCTTCATTTCTGCTCTCTGATTGGTGAAGTGCAACCTCTAGTGATTGCTGCTCTACCAATCAGACAGCAATCTACAGCATAGGGCACACAATGAAGGATTATCTCCATAACTTGTGAGTAGCGGGCAAACTCAGCCCACAAAAACACGTTGTAGCGCTCATACTGGCCAGCGTCAGATAGAAAGAACACTGAGCATGCCGCGGTGGCCCTTGTCAGAAGGAACGCACATGCACAGGGCTTATAGCAAGAGTTTTAAAGGGCCGGCGGATCATTTTGCAGTTTAGTATCGCCGGCCCGTTGGGCATGTGCCCACCTTGCCTGATTCTCAGTTTGGGGCTAAATTAGTGTATACGATCAATCACCTAGCCTTGTAGTGTGCTTGTTCTAAAGAGCTTACTGAATTTGAGCACAGCACTGGTGTAAGGAAGTTGAAGTGCTGCTCACAACCCCTTGAAGAAAATGTGATGTTGTGTGTAATGCAATGCACTGTTTGAAATGTGGTTTCATGTGTTTAGTAAATGACATGTATTTGGTTCGGCACATGTAGAGTTCTTAGGTGAGATTGGCCCAGCATGGGAGTAGTTATAATGGCAGACAAGGGAATTGTTTCTTGGGAGTTGACAGCTACTACCCAGAGCTCAGTGGAGAAAGACCTAAGGTTGGACAGTTAACAGAATGTCATGTTATGGGGTGTGTGTAAATAGGGAAGACATCACATAAGAAAACACAAAGAGGTACATGATAGACCGCAACTTTTCATAGACCAGAATATTCATTAGACCAGAAATGAGGCCAATTAAATGGTATGCAGAAAAACCCAGGGGAAGTAGAAGGCCCATGTAAATGGGGACAGAAAGAGAAAAACTTTTATCAGCACAAAGCTATTGGACAGTGGACTATGATGAAAAGAAACTCAATTGTGTATATTGGAAGGAAATTATGGTCACCATATTGCTACACATGATTTAGAAAAAGAGGGGATAAATCCAGCGAGCCCAAGTTGATGAATAAAAATTATTTTCTTTATTTCAAAAGTAAATAAAATTGTCAGATAGAAGCAAGTTACAATTGTTTCAGGCAGAGATGAAAAAATTACTGCTGTAAGCGCACGGCAAGACGCGTTTCTGCTATGCCTTTATCATTATTCATTTCAATGATAAAGGCATAGCTGAAACGCATCTTGTCGTGCGCTTACAGCAGTAATTTTTTCATCTCTGCTTGAAACAATTGTAACTTGCTTCTATCTGACAATTTTATTTACTTTTGAAATAAAGAAAATAATTTTTATTCATCAACTTGGGTTCGCTGGATTTATCCCCTCTTTTTCTAAATCAAGTGCTGGCAAGAACTCCTGCCACTAAATCCGATGCAGAGCGTCTCTATGGAATAGCAGAATATACACTGAAGTGTTTTTGGTAAGCTGGCTCCTTTTGTTTTTTATATGGCTCCACAAGTTCCTCTATGAGAAGCTGAGGGTGCATCACAGCCAGGAGTCTGTGACCCTCCAAGAATGGACTTTTTCAGTAACAGTGAGAAGTCCTAGGGGTGCTTCTCACATAGCGAGATCGCTAGTGAGATCGTTGCTGAGTCACAGTTTTTGTGATGCACCAGTGACCTCATTAGCGATCAAGCTGTGTGTAAAGCTGGGTTTACACACTGAGACTTTCTAGCGATCCAACCTGCGATCTCAACCTAGCCGGGATCGCTACAAAGTCTCTGGTGAGCTGTCAAACAGGCAGACCTGGCCAACGACCTAACAGCGATCCGGACCTGCAGAGCGACTAGTTGGTCGTTGGGGACGTGTCAAAAAAGCAGGTGAACTTCACCCGACTTCATTTAATGCCGCGCGGCTCTGTGTGCAGTGTAAATAAATAAATAATTAAAAAATCCAGCGTGCGGTCCCCCCCTATTTTAATACCAGCCAGATAAAGCCATACGGCTGCAGGCTGGCATTCTCAGGATGGGGAGCTCCACGTTATGGGGAGCCCCCCAAACTAACAATATCAGCCAGCAGACGCCCAGAATTGCCGCATACATTAGATGCGACAGATCTGGGACTGTACCCGGCTCTTCCCGATTTGCCCTGGTGCGTTGGCAAATCGGGGTAATAAGGAGTTATTGGCAGCTCATAGCTGCCAATAAGTCCAAGATTAATCATGTCAGGCGTCACCCCGAGATACCTTCCATGATTAATCTGTAAATTACAGTTAAAAAACACACACCCGAAAAATCCTTTATTAGAAATAAAAAACACTAACAAATTCCCTCATTACCAATTTATTACCCACAACAAAGCCCTCCTTGCCCGGCGTAATCCACGGTCCTCCAGCGTCACATCCAGCTCTGCTGCATGCAGGTGACAGGAGCAGCAGAAGACACAGCCGCTCCTGTCACCTGCACGCAGCTAATGAAGAGAGCCGTGTGATCGGCTGAGCTGTCACTGAGGTTACCTGGATCCAGCGGTGGATGCAGCGGTGGCCGCGGGTAACCTCAGTGACAGTTCAGCTGATCGCGTTACTCACCTCATTTGCTGGTGATTTCCCCCCCTCTCTCATACTCACCGATCACCGGCGCTGCACGGCGTTCACACTGCTCCGGCGGCTTCTCCTTTTTTGAAAAAGCCGGCCGCTCATTAAACAATCTCGTATTCCCTGCTTTCCCCGCCCACCGGCAAATGTGATTGGTTGCAGTGAGACACGCCCACACGCTGAGTGACAGCTGTGTCACTGCACCCAATCACAGCAGCCGGTGGGCGTGTCTATACTGTGCAGTAAAATAAATAAATAAATAATTAAAAAATCCGGCGTGCGGTTCCCCCTATTTTAATACAAGCCAGATAAAGCCATACGGCTGCAGGCTGGTATTCTCAGGATGGGGAGCCCCACGTTATGGGGAGCCCCCCCGCCTAACAATATCAGTCAGCAGCCGCCCAGAATTGCCGCATACATTAGATGCGACAGTTCTGGGACTGTACCCGGCTCTTCCCGATTTGCCCTGGTGCGTTGGCAAATCGGGGTAATAAGGAGTTATTGGCAGCCAATAGCTGCCAATAAGTCCTAGATTAATCATGTCAGGCGTCTCCCCGAGATTCCTTCCATGATTAATCTGTAAGTGACAGTAAATAAACACACACACACACACGAAAAAATCCTTTATTAGAAATTAAAAACACAAACACATTCCCTCATTACCAATTTATTACCCACAACAAAGCCCTCCTTGTCCGGCGTAATCCACGGTCCTCCAGCGTCGCATCCAGCTCTGCTGCATGCAGGTGACAGGAGCAGCAGAAGACACAGCCGCTCCTGTCACCTGCACGCAGCTAATGAAGAGAGCCGTGTGATCGGCTGAGCTGTCACTGAGGTTACCTGGATCCAGTGGTGGATGCAGCGGTGGCCGCGGGTAACCTCAGTGACAGCTCAGCTGATCGCGCTACTCACCTCATTTGCTGCTTGGAGCTGACCGGAGCGGCGGTGAGTAGCGCGATCAGCTGAGCTGTCACTGAGGTTACCCGCGGCCACCGCTGCATCCACCACTGGATCCAGGTAACCCCAGTGACAGCTCAGCCGATCACACGGCTCTCTTCATTAGCTGTGTGGAGGTGATAGGAGCGGCTGTGTCTTCTGCTGCTCCTGTCACCTGCATGCAGCAGAGCTGGATGCGACGCTGGAGGACCGTGGATTACGCCTGACAAGGAGGGCTTTGTTGTGGGTAATAAATTGGTAATGAGGGAATTTGTTAGTGTTTTTTATTTCTAATAAAGGATTTTTCGGGTGTGTGTTTTTTAACTGTAATTTACAGATTAATCATGGAAGATATCTCGGGGAAACGCCTGACATGATTAATCTAGGATTTATTGGCAGCTATGGGCTGCCAATAACTCCTTATTACCCCGATTTGCCAACGCACCAGGGCAAATCGGGAAGAGCCGGGTACAGTGCCAGAACTGTCGCATCTAATGTATGAGGCAATTCTGGGCGGCTGCTGGCTGATATTGTTAGGCTGGGGGGCTCCCCATAACGTGGAGCTCCCCATCCTGAGAATACCAGCCTTTAGCCGTATGGCTTTATCTGGCTGGTATTAAAATTGGGGGGGGACCTCACGCCGGATTTTTTAATTATTTATTTATTTTACTGCACAGTATAGACACGCCCACCGGCTGCTGTGATTGGGTGCAGTGACACAGCTGTCACTCAGCGTGTGGGCGTGTCTCACTGCAACCAATCATATTTGCCGGTGGCCGGGGAAAAGCAGGGAATACGAGATTGTTTAATGAGCGGCCGGCTTTTTCAAAAAAGGAAAAGCCGCTGGAGCAGAGTGAACGCCGTGCAGCGCCGGTGATCGGGGATCGGTGAGTATGAGAGAGGGGGGGACACTTCAGTCACTCGGGGGATTAGCGGTCACCGGTGAATCCTTCACCGGTGACCGCTAATCAGGATGCCACACAGATAGAGCCGCGTCACTGAGGTTACCCGCGGCCACCGCTGGATCCACCGCTGGATCCAGGTAACCTCAGTGACAGCTCAGCCGATCACACGGCTCTCTTCATTAGCTGCGTGCAGGTGACAGGAGCGGCTGTGTCTTCTGCTGCTCCTGTCACCTGCATGCAGCAGAGCTGGATGCGACGCTGGAGGACTGTGGATTACGCCGGACAAGGAGGGCTTTGTTGTGGGTAATAAATTGGTAATGAGGGAATGTGTTTGTGTTTTTAATTTCTAATAAAGGATTTTTTCGGGTGTGTGTTTTTTAACTGTAATTTACAGATTAATCATGGAAGGTATCTCGGGGTGACGCCTGACATGATTAATCTTGGACTTATTGGCAGCTATGGGCTGCCAATAACTCTTTATTACCCCGATTTGCCAATGCACCAGGGCAAATCGGGAAGAGCCGGGTACAGTCCCAGATCTGTCGCATTTAATGTATGCAGCAATTCTGGGCGTCTGCTGGCTGATATTGTTAGGCTGGGGGGCTCCCCATAACGTGGAGCTCCCCATCCTGAGAATACCAGCCTGCAGCCATATGGCTTTATCTGGCTGGTATTATAATAGGGGGGGACCGCACGCCGGATTTTTTAATTATTTATTTATTTACACTGCACACAGAGCCGCGCGGCATTAAATGAAGTCGGGTGAAGTTCACCTGCTTTTTTGACACGTCCCCAACGACCAGCTAGTCGCTCTGCAGGTCCGGATCGCTGTTAGGTCGTTGGCCAGGTCTGCCTGTTTGACAGCTCACCAGAGACTTTGTAGCGATCCCGGCTAGGTTGAGATCGCAGGTTGGATCGCTAGAAAGTCTCAGTGTGTAAACCCAGCTTAAAGTCCCCTTTACACACTGAAACTTGCTAGCGATGCATGCTGCACAGCGGGAAACAAAGGACCTAGGAATGGTCCTGAACGATTTGTAGCGATCACAACTTCACAGCAGGGGCCAGGTCGCTGATAGGTTTCACACACTGCAATGTCGCTGGGGAGCTCGCTGTAACGTCACAAAACCGGTGACGTTACAGCGATGTCGTTTGCGATGTTGCAGTGTGTAAACCCAGCTTAACACTGAGCAGCGATCTGTGAAATCGCTGCTCGTTACACACAGTGCTGGTTCATTTTTTGGACGTTGCTCTCCCGCTGAGAAGCACACATCGCTGTGTTTGACAGCGAGAGAGCAACGATCTGAATGAGCAGGAAGCAGGAAGCCGGCTTCTGACAGCCTGCGGTAAGCTGTAACCAAGGTAAACATCGGGTAACCAAGTGAAGTGCTTTGCTTGGTTACCCGATATTTACCTTGGTTACTAGCGTCCGCCGCTCTCAGGCTGCCAGTGCTGGCTCCCTGCATACGTAGCCGGAGTACACATCGGGTAAATAAGCAAAGCGGTTTGCTTATTAACCCGATGTGTACTCTGGCTAGGAGTGCAGGGAGCCAGCGCTAAGCGGTGTGCGCTGGTAACCAAGGTAAATATCGGGTAACCAAGCGCCTGGTTACCCGATATTTACCTTAGTTACCAAGCGCAGCATCGCTTCCACGTGTTGCTGGGGACTGGGGGCTGGTCACTGGTCGCTGGTGAGATCTGCCTCATTGACAGCTCACCAGCGACCATGTAGTGACGCACCAGCGATCCTGACCAGGTCAGATCGCTGGTTGGATCGCTGGAGCGTCGCTAAAGTGTGACGGTACCCTTACAAATGTGACCTCTCTAGGGGAGGCCTCACAAGTGACCTGGGAAATGAGAGTAGCTTTGTGTGGCTGTAGCATTACACCTCGACCCGTGTGGCCCTCACAGGGGAAGATGAGGTCTCCCAGAATTGTTGGCTGGATTGTACGAAATAGTACAAAATGTAAAGAGAATAGGGATAAGCAGAAATTCACTTAGCAACTATTTGCCTTTTAGATGCCTTTAAGAAGCTTCAGCAACAAACATTTGTATTGTGTTTTACCCACAATACAGTCAGCGCAAATGTTGTAGCTCTAATACATTGCTGTTTGAAGCACATTTTTACATGTTCAATACAGATATAATTTCATTTGCTAAAGATAATATATGCATATTAGAGATAAGCAGATCTGGTGAGATTCAGATTTAGAAAATTGCTTGGATTTTACTTGGAGATTCGATTTGCAGCAAATTTATGCTGTGTGAATTGAATGTCTGTTATTATGCTGTGGAATCTGGAGAGCCCTCAGGGCATAATGAATGTAAGATGCGGAAAAAAATCATTTAAAAAATTCATACTCACTCAATTTCAATGCTTGCTGTCCCCTGTATGGTTCTCAGCACCTCTTATAAAAACACTGTATATATACTGTTACCTTTGCAAAACTTTTACCATTGCTCTATGATTCCACTAAATAGCAGCCAGCTGGACAAATTGCTGCGTTTGCACGTAGAATAGAGAGTTTTGTAAAATATAAGTACAATTTAATTCCACTGGAACAAATTTACTCTATGTCATACAGTATATATATATATAAAAAGTATTTTACCTGTTATGGTGTAAATAAAAGTATAAACAGGTGAATTCAAGGGGGAACACCGTGACAATCCTTAAAAACAGAATGATTTTGCAGGTGGTGTCCACAGATTGATTCTTCTCTAATTTTGTGACTTGCTTGTGTACTTATCGCTGCTAGTAGCAAGGGATGGATACTGCAGCCTTTCCAAGTTACACATGTCCAGATGCTACTGGAAGGCAAATCCATAGATGTAAGAAAGTTTGCTATGCGTCACAGCACAATCTAAGGAGCATGGTGTAAATCAGGGGTGGGGAACCTCCGGCCCGCGGGCCCTATGCGGCCCGCAATGACCTTTTCTGTGGCCCCCGGGGCACTGGAGCAGATTCCCGGTGGCTGTGGTGCTCGGGCAGCCGCTCATCTTGTCTATTGCCGGCAGACAGCACTGGGGGTGGGACTTCCTCCCTCTTGCTCCTACATGCTCCCTGTGAGATTACAGCTAGAATCAGAGTGATGGGGGAGGGGCCTGCACGGGATATAGAAGGCTGTATAGTGCCGTGCGTTCTACCTCTCACACTCCCATTCTGTGCTCGGCTGTTCATGGCTAGCAGTAGTGATGAGCGAGTACTAAAAAGCTCGGGTGCTCGAAGCTCGGGCCGAGCCTCCCAAGATACTCGTGTACTCGGGCCGAGCAACGAGCCCAATGTTATCCTATGGGAGACCCGAGTATTTTTGTGAAATGACCCCCCGGCAGCATGGAGAAACCCTAAAAATGGCACAAAAGTCTCAGAAGAGTGCTCAAATGACATGGCAACAGCATGGGGAAGACCCCTTGAAGCATTTATCACTCAAAAGTCACAGCTGTGAACAATTTTGTCCGCGTTTCACGCCATTTTTACGGACTCACCAGAAAACCTTCCAAAATGACCCCAAAATGATTTGTCATGGCAGAAATGTTAAGGGCACATACCCAATAGTGAGATAGAGCTGGTGTATGTTACTTTTTGAGATTAATACATGAAAGATTTTACGTGAAAACATTGTGTGGCACTCCGATGTCCCTGAGAAGAGACGTACATGAAGGCCTCTTGAGTCTAATGTGCCCATTTTGAGGAAGTGAGTCTTTGTAGTATTTTCCTTTGCCAGGGCAGTCCAAAATTGTGAGGTTCACCAATGCCCCTGCATACAGACGTGCATGATGGCCTGTAAACCTGAAGTGCCCATTGTAAGGAAGTGGGTCTATTGTAGTATAGCCCTTAGGCAGGGCAGCCAAAAATTGGGAGGCTCCACATTGTCCCTGGATAGAGACGTGCATGATGGCCTGTAAACCTGAAGTGCCCATTGTAAGGAAGTGGGTCTATTTTAGTATAGCCCTTTGCCAGGGCAGCCAAAAATTGGGAGGCTCCACGTTGTCCCTGGATAGAGACGTGCATGATGGCCTGTAAACCTGAAGTGCCCATTGTAAGGAAGTGGGTCTATTGTAGTATAGCCCTTAAGCAGGGCAGCCAAAAATTGGGAGGCTCCACATTGTCCCTGGATAGAGACGTGCATGATGGCCTGTAAACCTGAAGTGCCCATTGTAAGGAAGTGGGTCTATTTTAGTATAGCCCTTTGCCAGGGCAGCCAAAAATTGGGAGGCTCCACGTTGTCCCTGGATAGAGACGTGCATGATAGCCTGTAAACCTGAAGTGCCCATTGTAAGGAAGTGGGTCTATTTTAGTATAGCCCTTTGCCAGGGCAGCCAAAAATTGGGAGGCTCCACGTTGTCCCTGGATAGAGACGTGCATGATAGCCTGTAAACCTGAAGTGCCCATTGTAAGGAAGTGGGTCTATTGTAGTATAGCCCTTAGGCAGGGCAGCCAAAAATTGGGAGGCTCCACGTTGTCCCTGGATAGAGACGTGCATGATGGCCTTTAAACCTGAAGTGCCCATTGTAAGGAAGTGGGTCTATTTTAGTATAGCCCTTTGCCAGGGCAGCCAAAAATTGGGAGGCTCCACGTTGTCCCTGGATAGAGACGTGCATGATGGCCTGTAAACCTGAAGTGCCCATTGTAAGGAAGTGGGTCTATTGTAGTATAGCCCTTAGGCAGGGCAGCCAAAAATTGGGAGGCTCCACGTTGTCCCTGGGTAGAGACGTGCATGAGGGCCTCAAAACATTAAGTGTCCATTGTCAGGAAGTGGGTGTATTATAGTATAGCCCTTAGGCAGGGCAGCCAAAAATTGGGAGGCTCCACATTGTCCCTGGGTAGAGACGTGCATGAGGGCCTCAAAACATTAAGTGTCCATTGTCAGGAAGTGGGTGTATTATAGTATAGCCCTTAGGCAGGGCAGCCAAAAATTGGGAGGCTCCACGTTGTCCCTGGGTAGAGACGTGCATGAGGGCCTCAAAACATTAAGTGTCCATTGTCAGGAAGTGGGTGTATTATAGTATAGAACTTAGGCAAGGCAGCCAAAAATTGGGAGGCTCCACATTGTCCCTGGGTAGAGACGTGCATGAGGGCCTCAAAACATTAAGTGTCCATTGTCAGGAAGTGGGTGTATTATAGTATAGCCCTTAGGCAGGGCAGCCAAAAATTGGGAGGCTCCACGTTGTCCCTGGGTAGAGACGTGCATGAGGGCCTCAAAACATTGTTCCCATTGCAAAGGAGCGGGTCTCCTGTCGTTGTAATGTCCATTCTGCAAAGAATGGGCGAAAAAATTTACCACTGGGGGTATACCTGAAACAAAGGCCTAAGTATTGCAATTTGTAATGGTCATCATCATGGTGGCGCATGAGGAGAAGGAGGAGCAGTCCAGCGATTATCCAAAGTTCAGAAGTGTGTACCCATGGGTGAGTGGAGGTACATGGCAAACTTTAAATTCCGCTCTCATTTTCTGGTGGTGTGGTGAAGTCTGGCCCAATCCAACCCTTGTTCATCTTGATCAGAGTCAGCCTGTCAGCATTTTCAGTTGACAGGCGGGTGCGTTTATCTGTAATGATTCCACCTGCGGCACTAAAAACACGCTCTGACAAAACGCTAGCAGCAGGGCAGGCCAGGACTTCCAAGGCGTAGAGAGCCAATTCATGCCACGTGTCCAGCTTGGATACCCAATAATTGTAAGGCACAGAGGAATGTCGGAGTACAGTTGTTCGATCTGCAAGGTACTCCTTCAGCATCTGGGCAAACTTAGGATTTCTTGTGGCACTACCCCGCACCTCAGGGGCTGTGGTACGTGAGGGGCTGAGAAAACTGTCCCACATCTTAAAGACTGTTCCCCTACCTCTGGCGGATTGGACTTGTGCCTCTCTCGGCTGTACGCCTCGGTTGTCCACTGATTCCTGACCTATGCCGCTAGCGTTTTGTGAGGGGAATGCTTTGCCTACTTCCGTGACTATGGCCTTCCGGAACTGCTGCATTTTGGTTGACCTCTCCTCCACGGGAATAAGAGACAAAAAGTTCTCCTTGTAGCGTGGGTCTAACAGTGTTACCAACCAGTAATGATTGTCGGCCAAGATGTTCTTAACGCGAGGGTCACGAGACAGGCAGCTTACTATAAAGTCAGCCATGTGCGCCAGACTCTTAACAGCCAGGACTTCAGTAGCCTGACCAACAAGATGACTGAACATGCTGTCCTCCTCCTCCTCCTCCTCCTCCTCCTCCTCATCTACCCTGTCCTCTGGCCAGCCACGCTGAACCGAGGATATGACTGGTGTGCATGTCATATCCTCAATTTGGCCGGAGAGTTGCTCCATGTCTTCATCCTCCTCCTCGTCATAGTCCTCCACTGCACGTTGTGATGAGACGAGGCTGGGCTGTGTGTTATCACCCACACCCACTACTGTTTCTTGCTGCAACTCATCGCGCTCCGCCTGCAATGCATCATGTTTGTTTTTCAGCAGAGACCGTTTTAGAAGGCAGAGTAGCGGTATGGTGACGCTAATAATGGCGTCATCACCACTCACCATCTTGGTGGAGTCCTCAAAGTTTTGGAGGATGGTACATAGGTCTGACATCCATCTCCACTCCTCAGGTGTTATGTGTGGAGTTTGACCCATTTCCCGACGGCTTAGGTGATGCAGGTACTCAACAACTGCCCTCTTCTGCTCACATATCCTGACCAACATGTGCAGAGTTGAATTCCAACGCGTGGGGACATCACACACCAGTCTGTGAGCCGGAAGATGCAAACGGCGCTGAAAGCCGGCAAGGCCGGCTGAAGCAGTAGGTGACTTTCGAAAATGTGCAGACAGGCGGCGAACTTTTACCAGCAGATCAGACAGCTCTGGGTATGACTTTAGAAACCGCTGAACCACGAGGTTGAGCACATGGGCCACGCATGGAACATGTGTCAGCTGGCCTCGCCTCAAAGCCGCCACCAGGTTCCGGCCATTGTCACACACGACCTTTCCTGGCTTTAGGTTCAGAGGTGTGAGCCAGTGATCTGCCTGCTGTTTCAGAGCTGTCCACAGCTCTTCTGCATTGTGGGGTTTGTCACCTATGCAGATTAGCTTCAGCACAGCCTGTTGCCGCTTCGCCGAGGCAGTGCTGCAGTGCTTCCAGCTTGTGACTGGTGTGGAGGGTACAGTGGATGAGGATGCGCAGGAGGAGGAGGAGGCTGAAGAGCATGACATTCCGGAGCTGTAGAGTGTGGGTGAAACACTGACTGAGGTAGGGCCTGCAAACCTTGGTGTGGGAAGGACGTGTTCCGTCCCTCGCTCAGACTGGGTCCCAGCTTCCACAATATTAACCCAGTGTGCCGTCAACGAGATGTAGCGGCCTTGCCCACAAGCACTTGTCCACGTGTCTGTGGTTAGGTGGACCTTGGGTGAAACAGCGTTGTTCAGGGCACGTGTGATGTTTTGTGACACGTGGTTATGCAACGCGGGGACGGCACACCGGGAGAAATAGTGGCGGCTGGGGACCGAGTAACGTGGGACAGCTGCCGCCATCAGGTCACGGAATGCTTCTGTCTCCACCAGCCTAAAAGGCAACATTTCCAGCGCAAGCAGTCGCGAAATGTTAGCATTTAGAACTGTGGCATGTGGGGTGTTGGCAGTGTATTTGCGCCTGCGTTCAAAGGTTTGCTGAATGGATAACTGAACGCTGCGCTGGGACAAGGACGTGCTTGATGATGGTGTTCTTTCTGCGTAGGCAACTGCAGGTGCAGGAGTGGAGGAGGCTTGTTCGCAGGCAGCATGGACAGGGGATTGGCTCGCATGCACAACCAGCGAAGACGTAGCAGTGACATCAGCAAGCACTGCTCCTCGACTCTGTTGTACTTCCCACAAAGTCGGGTGCTTGGCTGACATGTGCCTGATCATGCTGGTGGTGGTCAGGCTGCTACTTTTGGTACCCCTGCTGATGCTGGCACGGCAGGTGTTGCAAATGGTCTTTTTTGAATCATCTGGATCCAACTTAAAAAACTGCCAGACTTGGGAAGACCTAACATTTGTACAGGCACCTTGTGTCGTTGTGTTGTTCCGGGGAACGGTTGCCTGACTTCTGCCTGGGGCCACCACCCTGCTTCTTACTGCCTGTTGTGATGCTACGCCTCCCTCCCCCTGTGCACTGCTGTCCTCGCTCTGCATATCCTCCTGCCAGGTTGGGTCAGTTACTGGATCATCCACCACATCGTCTTCCTCTTCCGCACCCTGCTCCTCCTCCTGACTTCCTGACAATTGTGTCTCATCATCGTCCACCACTTGTTGAGACACGTTGCCAACTTCGTGAGAACGTGGCTGCTCAAATATTTGGCCATCTGTACAGACGATCTCCTCATGACCCACTTCAATATGAGCTGGCGAGAGGCCAGAATGTGTGAATGGAAACGTGAACAGCTCTTCCGAGTGTCCAGGTGTGGGATCATTAATGTCCGAGGAGGACGTGTACTCAGCCTGGTGGTAGGAAGGAGGATCAGGTTCAGAAATGTGCGGTGCAGTATCACGGCTACTGACACTTGACCGTGTGGAAGACAGAGTGTTTGTGGTGGTGCCAATCTGACTGGAAGCATTATCTGCTATCCAACTAACAACCTGTTGACACTGGTCTTGGTTCAAGAGCGGTGTACTGCTGCGGTCCCCAAGAATTTGGGACAGGACGTGCGAGCGACTAAATGTGGCCCTTTGTTGTGGCGAAATTAGAGCTTGCCCACGACCTCGGCCTCTGCCTGCACCACCATCACGTCCACTTCCTTGTTCCTTGCCAATGCCCTTGCGCATTTTGCAATGCTGTGCACTGCTGACGTGTATATTCACTACTTGTGCGTTATATCAAAGTTTCTGGAAATTGCACACAAGTGCACCTGTACGCTGCCACCAACAGGCACACACGTGCGGTTTTAAAAACCAAGCACGGATGCAATAAGAACCTAACAGGTTTTTTTGGGGAGCGACAATTACAGACAAGTCAGACACTATCTGGACTGTTTTACACTGTGTACACCAGCCCCAGATATGATGAAGGCTGGTATACGGTCACCACTACCCTGCCTGCCTGCCTGCCTGTATACTGGTACAATAGTCCTGACAAGGACTCTTTTGGTCACTAGCCTGTATTCAGACCTGGCTATACCCTGCCTGTATATAGCAACAATAGTCCTGAGAAGGACTCTGCTACTGTACTCCGACCTGGCTATACCCTGCCTGCCTGTATACAACTAGAATAGTCCTGAGAAGGACTTTTGGTCACACTGTTTGCAGCCCTGCAACTGAAAAAGCTATAAAGGGCCGCAAAGCTTTCCCTGAATCAGCGACACTCTCCCTGCACTGACTGTCTGGATAGCTGTGAGCAGAGCACAGCGCGCCGGCCGATATAAAGGCTCGGTCACGCTGTGCAGGCCGGCCAATCACTGCAATTCCACAACTAACAGGGCTGTGGCATTGCAGTGGTCTGCCAGCCAATCCCTGCATGAGGGCTGGCTCTCAAAAGAGCGCCAACATGCAGAAATGAAGACCACGAGTACAGCACGAGTATCGCGAGATTACTCGGTCCCCGCCGAGCAGCCCGAGTACAGCGATACTCGTGCGAGTACCGAGTAGTTACAAGCATGCTCGCTCATCACTAGCTAGCAGGTCTTTTCTTGGAGAGAAAAGACGAGAATGAAGCCAGCCCTTGAGCTGAGCTGCTGCATCCATCACTTGTGCTGCACCTGATCTTACAGGGCAACTAAGCAGCAGGTACTTATATCTGCGCTAAGTGTGTTTATATCTAATATATACCACCATATATCAAATGTATTTGTGACTTCAGTGTCCAGCGTCTGTTGTGTATACGACATGTGCGTGTGCTGTGTATACTGCGTGTGTGCTGTGTATGTGCTGTGTATACAGCGTGTGTGCTGTGTATGTGCTGTGTATACAGCGTGTGTGCTGTGTATGGGCTGTGTATACAGCGTGTTTGCTGTGTATGTGTTGTGTATACGGCGTGTGTGCTGTGTATGTGCTGTGTATACAGCGTGTGTGCTGTGTATGTGCAGTGTATACGGCGTATGTGCTGTGTATACGGCATGTGTACAGTGTATACGGCATGTGTGCTGTGTATGTGCTGTGTATACGGCGTGTGTGCTGTGTGTGCGCTGTGTATACGGCGTGTGTGCGCTGTGTATACGGCGTGTGTGCTGTGTATACGGCGTGTGTGTGCTGTGTATACAGCGTGTGTGCTGTGTATGTGCTGTGTATACAGCGTGTGTGCTGTGTATGTGCTGTGTATACAGCATGTGTGCTGTGTATGTGCTGTGTATACAGCGTGTGTGCTGTGTATGTGCTGTGTATACGGCGTGTGTGCTGTGTATGTGCTGTGTATACGGCATGTGTGCTGTGTATACGGCGTGTGTGCTGTGTGTGCGCTGTGTATACGGCGTGTGTGTGCTGTGTATACGGCGTGTGTGCTGTGTGTGCGCTGTGTATACGGCGTGTGTTCTGTGTGTGTGCTGTGTATACGGCGTGTGTGAGCTGTGTGTGCTGTGTATACGGCGTGTGTGCTGTGTATGTGCAGTGTATACGGCGTATGTGCTGTGTATACGGCATGTGTGCTGTGTATACGGCATGTGTGCTGTGTATGTGCTGTGTATACGGCGTGTGTGCTGTGTGTGCGCTGTGTATACGGCGTGTGTGCTGTGTGTGTGCTGTGTATACGGCGTGTGTGAGCTGTGTGTGCTGTGTATACAACGTGTGTGCTGTGTATGTGCAGTGTATACGGCGTATGTGCTGCGTATACGGCATGTGTGCTGTGTATACGGCATGTGTGCTGTGTATGTGCTGTGTATACGGCGTGTGTGCTGTGTGTGCGCTGTGTATACGGCGTGTGTGCGCTGTGTATACGGCGTGTGTGCTGTGTATACGGCGTGTGTGTGCTGTGTATACAGCGTGTGTGCTGTGTATGTGCTGTGTATACAGCGTGTGTGCTGTGTATGTGCTGTGTATACAGCGTGTGTGCTGTGTATGTGCTGTGTATACAGCGTGTGTGCTGTGTATGTGCTGTGTATACAGCGTGTGTGCTGTGTATGTGCTGTGTATACGGCGTGTGTGCTGTGTATGTGCTGTGTATACGGCATGTGTGCTGTGTATACGGCGTGTGTGCTGTGTGTGCGCTGTGTATACGGCGTGTGTGTGCTGTGTATACGGCGTGTGTGCTGTGTGTGCGCTGTGTATACGGCGTGTGTGCTGTGTGTGTGCTGTGTATACGGCGTGTGTGCTGTGTGTGTGCTGTGTATACGGCGTGTGTGAGCTGTGTGTGCTGTGTATACGGCGTGTGTGAGCTGTGTGTGCTGTGTATACGGCGTGTGTGTGTGCTGTGTTTGGCACTTAATAAAGTTTCATATTGTAAGGTTTATTGGTATATCTAATTCCTGGTGTGCACATGTTTACATGCAGAACTTTTTGGCTTGTTGAGTGCTGTGTATGGCTTATGTGCGTGCTGTATACGGCATGTTAGTGCTGTGTGCAGTATACAGTATCTCCTGTGCATGTGTACTGTATATGGCCAGTATGTGTCATGGGTAGTGTACAATATGACAACTGTGTCAAGGCTGTGTGCAGTATACAGCCAGTGTGTCAGAGCGGTGTGTGTGTGTATGTACAGTGTCTCCTGTGTGATATATATGATTTACCAATCTGCGCTTCAAACAAAGACAAACCTGGAAAAGCAGTTGTGAGACGCAAACATCACAGCGCACCAAAGAGAATCAGCTCTGGCCGCCACAGTAGGGGTATAGGGGTGAGTTAATTAATTGTTTGACCAATTATAGCCGGGTCATTTTTTGAACTTGATGATTTTGTGCGGCCCCCGAAGGTTGGTAGAATTTTCCAAATGGCCCCCGGCAGTAAAAAGGTTCCCCACCCCTGGTGTAAATATTAAGACGTGCCCTTGCAAGAAGAAACTCGACAGTTCTACAGAAGACCATTAAAGAAGCAACATGAATGGTATATGATCCTTTTTGTAGGAAAAAAAGAAAAACAGTGGCAGAGAGTCACAAAATGCCCATTAGTGGGCTAAGCTAAACTGTCAGAAGCAGACTCCACGAGAGTGGCATGAGAGCTGATGACTTGATGTGGGACATGCCAGCACCATGCAGCTTGAAGTCTTGAAAATATTAGAATTGGCCCCCTATTATCCTAATAATTAAGAGCAGGTTCATGCTGAGCACAAGTGACATGCCAAAAGGTTTAGAGAATGCCATGCTGCTTGCAATATCATACAGTATAACTAGTATAGGCTGAATAATTGCATGGTCCTGGGGAGCGTTAAGGAGGTCTCCTCCTTGGTGCTCCCCAGGACCGTGCAAGTATTCAGCCTATTTCACATTCCTATATTGGGACTCACGGCAGGAGCTGCTTTAAGCCTGAGGCTGGAAATCTCTTCTGGGATTGGCAGTGACAAGGCTTCCATGTGACCGGTCACATGACTGCCCCACAGGACACAGTTTACTCGGGCATAGGATCTCCATAGTGGCGTCTAGGTGTACTGCCCAGCTCCACAACCAACGCTCTAACCGAGGTTGTGCAAGGTTGCACAACCTCTCCAGGTGAGTGGTTTGAATACCCTCCTTACTATCTTATTCTTAAAAATCCTTCACATGTGCTCCTCCTCTCTTTTCGTGTACTTAGTGTAACAGGGTGAAAATGTGCATAAGATAAACTTGCATGTTTGTTAATGTATTGTAAAAATTTATGCTAGAATTTAAATGGCTGCTAGGTGCCACTAGAGGGCAGGCACACTGCTAGAAAGTAAAGAGTTACATTAGGTTTCCCTAGTAACTGAGAGAGATGGTTGAAAAGTTCTGTCAGGATCTGAGGGACTACGCAAGACAAAGACAGCTGTCATTTTCCCGTGTTTGGATTTATAGGATTGCCTGTTTTTTTTCCTTTTGTGGACTGCTTACTCGTTATTTTCTCTGGAGCTCCTACTGCCCCTGATGAGGGGAATTCATCTGAGTGAATTTTTCTTCAGAAACTGTTTGGATAAAATCATCTAAGAGTGAATTAGAAGCAGTCTGAGGGGACGGACGCCATCTTGGGTGAAGACTTCAGTCAGTAACAATTGACCTGAGACCGATCGGTGTATAATAGTCAATCAGGGACAGACAGATAGGATAAAGAAGATTATTCTTCGACCGATTATTCACTGAGAAGGAGCTGTGTTTCTTGTTTATCCTGAGGCGTTTGCTCTGAAGTTATTAGAGGATAAGCTGTGTTGTGCTGATGAGACTATTCTGCCTTTGCTTCATCACACTGTCTGGGGGCAGTGAGGTACATAATATTGAATAGAGGTACATGTACATATATTTGCTTTTTGCTGACTGTATATGGGAAGGTGGCAGGGTACCCTGATTGAACTGTAAACATAAGGGGAGGTGGTTGTAAGATTATATCCTTGGAGAGATCACGTGCCATTATCTGTAGTAGTGCCCACGGGTAAGCCCCATTAATAGATACGGAAGGGAGCGGTATAGTGGAGGGAAATATAGTCCATTTCATCCCTACAGACCGACACTTGAAGTCCTCCAAGTTGCATAAACTGTTATTGTGATGCCCTGGACCCCCTGAGGTTTCAGTACACTAACATCACACACACACCCCTCCCCTGGGTAGGTGACACCAGTCAAACAGAAACCCTTGTTGCCACCCTCCATGCTTGGTGTCCACACCAGGTGGGGCGGAGCCAGGCGGTTGGCTCTGCCAACGAGGAGTTCACAGGCCTGGAGGCGGGAAAAGACAGTAGATTGTGTTAGGCAGTGAAAGTGAGAGGAGTGAAAACTGTTGGTGTCTGGGTTGGAGCCGAGGCACGTTCAGCAAGGTCGGCAGATGGTGGTGGCCGTCTGCAGGAGTTAGTGTAGGTCAGCAGAACCGTAGGACCAGGTTCGGGCGGTGGCCCGCAGGTACCGAACCGGGGAGCAGATTGAAGCCAAGCACTAAGGCAGGGTACTCAGACCCCGACCAGGCTCGGAGCCGCCGAAAAGGTCAAATTATCTAATTGCGGTCTGGACCTCAGGGGTTCATTCCCACCTAAGTCCCGTCAGAAGGCAACAACCCAACCCGTCCGGATAAGTGCCACCGCCAAAGGCCAGAGATCCAAGGGCCAGCGCCTGCGGGCCAAACGGTCTCTCCCAACACGTACACGCCGGGGAGCGGACTACCCATGGGAAGCCATAGGAGTCAAATACACAGGTGCAGGAATACGACAGCCACCATCAACCTGTCCGGGGAGAGTGAGAACATCGCAGCCGGCTGTGGGCCCCGTCCATCCAGCCGTTTGGTTTACCAGAGACTCTGTCCTTTTGTGTCTGAGTGAGTACAACAGTGCCATCCGGCACCGCGCTGCCTGCCCGCATCGGCACCTGCACCTATACCTCCTCCCTACTCCCCAACCGGGGCCCCGGGACCAACAGCCCCTAACCACGGAGGGGTCAACACCTTAGCTGCTCTCCGCCATCGCTTCCGGGATCCCCCGTCACCATCAGCGGTGGTGCCTACCATCACCACAACCCGTTGGTGGCGTCATGACCGACATCCCAAAAACCCACAACAAACCTCCCCTTTTCACTCGTGGGTGAGGAGGCGCTGCTCGAGCCCCGGGTCCGGCCCCGTGCTCGAGCCACCGAAGAGCAGAAGCACCGGACCCGAGCGCCAGCAATTCCAGACGAGCGGCGTTCCCACCCCTCCACCCGCGACATCTTGGCGTCACGAACAGGATCCTACCCATCTACTTACCAGTAGAAGTGCGCCTTGCAATCCCCGCCGGCGGTGTCCGGCCAAAAAATTTGAAATTCCGCCATCTTGGGCGCGAAAGTTCCCGCTCGAGTCGTCTTCCCCGAGCAGGGAAGGCGCGAAGTTGAAGCTCCGCCCCCGAGAAAAGGAGGTGCCAGAGAGAACCAAGGGGGGGCGAGAAGATGTCTGCACCTGACGGGGCTGTGGGAGGGGCGCCGATCGCGGCGCCACTTGGAGATGGTAATATGGCAGCCCTCGCTCCAGCCGCAGAGGCGGGGGGGGGGGCGCGGGTCCAGCAGTCGCCCAGGTAATGCCGATCTCCCTGCCCTATGTGCCCGATGCTACCTGGCTGCCGCAATACGATGGGAAGCCTGATGCTTTGCAGGCGTTCCGGAAAAAGATTAGCCCGGTCCTTGACCTGTATGCCATGACCGGCAGACAGTGTGCGGCGGTAGTGCTAGGGCAGCTAACCGGCGCGGCTGAGCAGGAGATGGAGACCTGGACCGACGCGGACCGGGCCTCTGTGACTACCATTTTTGAGAAACTCCAAACCGCTTTTGAGACCCGCACAGAAGCTGAATTGCGGATGCAGTTTTACCAATGCCGACAGCGACCTGCAGATAACATAAGAGACTATGCCTTGCGCCTGCAGACTGCTCTCTGTATGGTGAAGTGAGTGACACCATTAACGATGTGGACAGCAATAAGATGCTAGTGGAACAATCCCTGCAGGGGCTGGGGTCCACGGAAGACCGCAAGCAGCTGCGGCTGTGGGCCCTGGAACATCCCGATCTGGAATTTACAGTATTGAAATAGCGGGCCATCAAGGCCCTGCAAGCCCCAAACCCTGACGCTCCTGATGTGGCCCTTTGGCCGGATGAAACCGCTCCCGTCTCGGTAGCACCTCCCCTCCTGGCTCTACCGGCCCCTGCGGCGCCCGGTGGGATGATGGAGGAGCTGGCCGCACAAGTCCGCTGCATGGATGGAGACCTCGCCTGGATCCTCGCGGCACTCCAGCTTCCAACGAGAGTCAAGCCCCCGGAGAAGATCCAGCTCGCCGACAGCCCGGAGGACGTCCCCTGGATGTAGCGGAAGAAGACCAACGACCAGCGGTATGGACCCCCTACCTGCTACAGGTGCGGCAAGCCTGGCCACTACTCCAGGCGATGCCCATTAAACGAGCAACCCCTGGGGCCAAGGGCCAATCCTCAGGACTAGACCCTAACGGCCCTACCAATTGGCGAGATCAGTACGTTGGAGGCCGCCCCATCATCCCCCTGGCGGTGGACGGCATCTCGACCATGGCCCTATTGGACACAGGATCACAGGTAACCACTATGCCATATACATTGTATCAGCGGTATTGGGATGATAGTGAACTTGCCACCCCCGATGACAGCCTGACCATTATTGCGGCCTATGGGCTCCCTATGACACAGGTGGGCTTCAAAGAAGTGACCCTGACCGTGGGATGTACCGAGTTAAAACACCAAGGGATGATTGTGGTGCTGAATGAATCCAGTGACCGTAACCCAAAAGTAATTTTAGGGACTAATGTAATTGAGCATTGTATGGGTGAAGTGCTGAGTCTGTTGCAGCAGTTGTCCGCCACTGCAGGAGGAGGCCGACAGAGGGCAGTACAGCGTGAGATCCGGGCCCTCCTGCATCGGCAGCAAGTGAACTTGACAGGTGGAGAGATTGGTGGAGTGCGGGTGATGGACTTAACCCCTTTGGTGGTGCCACCAAGGAGCGAGATGATGAGTTGGTGCAGGGCAGCAGTAGGCCCCCATGGGCGTGATTACCCGGTGATGGTGGAACCCACGCCTTCAGAACACTGGCCCACGGTGATGGCGGCCAGAGGGGTGATTGACGTCAAAAAGGGGAGAGTGCCTGTGAGAGTGCTGAATTGTGGAGAGGAAGAAGTTAGGCTTCCCCGTTATGCTACCATTGCCAAGCTGCTTACCATAGACCCCCACGCCATTCACGAAGCCACCCCTCCTACCTCTGCACCCCCTACCAATAGCGGCACACCCCCCGAACAGATAGAGGAGTGGTGCCAGGAACTACATGTAGGCACTGAAGTTACACCTACGCATCACAAAGAGGGGGTATACAGGGTAGTACAGGAGTATGAGCAGGTTTTCAGCAAACACCCGCTAGACTTCGGGAGGATTAAAGGGGTTCAACACCATATCCCCACCGGCATACATCCACCCATCTAGGAAAGGTATAGGCCAATCCCACCAGCACACTATCAATGCGCTAAGGACATGTTGAGAAACATGAAGGAGGCAGGGGTCATCCGGGATAGTTATAGTCCCTGGGCAGCTCCACTGGTGCTGGTGAAGAAGAAGGATGGCACCATGAGAATGTGTGTGGATTACCGGAAGATCAATCAAATAACGCATAAAGATGCCTATCCTCTCCCCCGTATTGAAGAGTCGCTGGCTGCGCTGAAAACTGCTAACTATTTCTCTACCCTCGACCTTACCAGCGGATACTGGCAGGTGGCGGTTGCACCAGAGGATCGTGAGAAGACTGCATTTGCCACCCCCATGGGGCTCTGCGAGTTCAACAGCATGCCATTTGGGCTGTGCAATGCCCCTGGGACCTTCCAACGGCTTATGGAGTGCTGCCTGGGACATCTTAATTTCAAAACTGTTTTACTATATCTGGATGATGTGATCGTGTATTCCCAGACGTACGAAGCTCACCTAGAGCATCTGGCAGAAAGTGTTCGCGTCCCTTGCTAAGTATGGGATGAAGCTGAAACCCTCCAAGTGCCATCTGCTGAAGCCTAAGGTGCAGTACCTCGGACACGTGGTGAGTGCAGAAGGTGTCGCCCCAGACCCTGAGAAGATTACCTCTATCCAGGACTGGTCGCGGCCGACCACAGTGAGGGAGGTGAGGCAGTTCCTGGGCCTGGTGGGCTATTACCGTCGCTTCATCAAGGGGTACACGAAGATGGCTGCACCAATGCAAGACCTCCTCGTGGGACAGACCAAGGGTGGTAGGGCCCCCGGACCCCCGTTTGTGTGGGAAGGCAAGCATGAGGAGTCCTTTCACCAGCTGAAGTCAGCCTTGACAGGGGAAGAAATCCTGGCGTATCCCGACTACAGCCTCCTGTTCATCCTTTACACCGATGCCAGCAATGTGGGCCTGGGGGCAGTCTTGTCCCAGGTCCAGAACGGGAAGGAGAAAGTGATCGCCTATGCCAGCAGAAAACTCCGTCCCATGGAAAGAAACCCCGAGAATTATAGCTCCTTCAAGCTTGAATTCCTAGCCCTGGTGTGGGCAATCACCGAAAGGTTTAGGCATTACCTTGTGGCGACGAAATTCACTGCCTACACGGACAATCCGTTGACCCATCTGGATACGGCCAAGCTAGGTGCACTGGAACAGCGGTGGGTGGCTCGGCTGTCCAACTATGACTTCACTATCAAATACAGAGCCGGTTGCAAGAACACCAACGCGGACGCGTTATCCCGGATTCCCCACCTGCCTGATGGGGGGTCGGAAGACGACGGCCTCGAGGAAATCGAGTTGCCCGCGTTCCACCGGCCACCGGCCGAAAAACTTTGTGTCAATCAGCAACAGGTGGACCTGGACCCGCTACCCAGTCAGGGGTGGCAAGAAGCCCAGGACCAGGCGCCTGCCGTCCAGTTGGTCAAGACCATGATTGCACAGGGCTCCTCCAAAATGGATCCCTCAGCTCCCTCTGAAGCCCATCGGCTGTGGAAAGAAAGAGCCCGGCTATACCTGCATCAAGGGAAGCTGTATCGGGAGCTGATCAACCCAAAAACTCATGAGAAGGTTCGCCAGCTGGTGGTTCCTCAGGCCAGCGTGCCCAAAGTCCTACAGGCGTACCATGATGGCGCTGGACACTTCGGTTGGAAGAAGCTGGAGATGTTGCTGAGAGAGCGGTTCTATTGGAGTGGGATGCGGGAATCTGTGGAGGCCTGGTGTCGAGAGTGTGGTCCCTGTACACTGAGAAGGAGGGATGAAGTCAGCCAGAAGGCCCCTCTACAGCCCATCGTCACCCATCAACCGCTGGAATTGGTCGCCTTGGACCACGTCAAGCTCACACCCAGTCGAAATGGGTATACCTATGCCCTGACCATAGTAGACCACTACTCGCGGTTCATGGTGGTTGTTCCAGTTAAAGATCTGACAGGCCATACCACAGCTCGGGCATTCCAGGCCTACTTCTGGGTACCCGGAGAGGGTGATCACAGATCGGGGTCCGGCCTTTGAAGCAGAAGTGTTCCAGGAGTTTTGCTAGTTGTACGGGTGCAAGAAAATCAGGACCACGCCATACCATGCCCAAACCAATGGGATGTGTGAAAAGATGAATTACTTGGTCCTGGGTCTCCTCAAGACACTACTGTTTGAAGAACGAGACCTGTGGCCGGAGAAGTTGCCTGACCTAGTAGACATGTACAACAACATTCCCTGTGGTTCTACCAAGTGTACACCCGCGTATCTGATAAGAGCCCAACCGGGCCGGCTGCCGGTGGACCTAGAAATGGGCCTGGACGCTCCAGAGGCTCTTCCCTCCACTGCAAACTGGGATACCAAGCAGTAGGCGCAGTACCGACGGATCCAGGAATATCTGGAAAATAATCTGCGTCAGAGTCGAGAAAAACAAGAGCAGCGCTTCAACAGACGGGCTCCAGCTGTTCCCTTTGAGCCCGGAGATGTGGTGCTAAAACGGAAGAGAAGAACCCATAAGCTTGATGATCAGTGGGAAAGAACCCCTTATGTCATACAGCCCACTGGATGGGAGAACGAGAAGACTTATCTGATTCGTCGCGACCAGGGGAGGACCACGGCTACAGTTTCCAGGGACCACCTGAAGAGATGCCCACACCCCTTAAGATTGGCAAATGAAGTCCCAGTTCCCATACCGAACGGGGAAAAGAAGAAAGAGGTGATCCACACAGTGATGGGTGACTTTCCAGCGGACTGGCCTATGCAGAACGGCGCGGTGATTATTCCGGTGATAATGTTCCCACAACCCGTGGAAGAAAGGGAAACGGAAATAACAGCCAGTGATCCGCTTGAACCAGCGCCCAGGGATGCACCTATACCACGCCCCCGTAGGTCACCTGCCATACCCGACAGACGGGAAGAGGAACCGGTTGTCTCCTCTGTACCAGTGCCCTCTACTGACGACATTAGGCCCAGAAGGTCCACACGCCCCAACCTAGGTAGGCCCCCGCTTAGGTATAGGGAAACTGCCATCTAGGGGTGCAGTATGCTGATTGTGTAAATATCTGAATGAATGAGCACTAATCATCCGAGATTTTCACCTGATTACGTTATAAAAGGACTTCTCCCCGTTGGGACCCTAAGTTACGTTTTCTTAACCCTTAAAAGCCCCTGCCCACATGAGAAATCATGAACATGGCCGAGAACTCGCAGGCCACCCACAAACTGGTGGGCTTGTAAATAATTCCGGGCTGGAGTTCCGTTAACCGCCTCCGGAGAGGCGAGTTGGAGGAAGGACCCGCAGCAGAGCAGGCTGGAGTCCGGTCACCACCAGGATCGGTGACCCTCCTCCGGGGTCGGGGGTCCCCCTGGATGTGGGGCCCCCTGAATGACAGCCGGGTGCGAGACTCCGTACCCGTTCCCACTTGGGCGAACTGAACCAGGTTCCTGTTTTCCGGACTGGGGAAAAGGGGTGCTGCCCGTTTCTTAGGGGCAGGATCAAGGTTTAGGTTGTTTGGGAGGGAAAGCGGAAGAACTGGGACCCGTCCGTTGTTATTAAAAATGTTTTATTACAGTTTGCAACATTTGAAGTGACATGCCTCCCGTCAGGGAAGATTTGACAAAAATGCATACCGTTTGTTTGTTTTTCTCTGTTATTTATATTTTTCATAAAATAAAACCGGTGATTGACGGGAAGCCCGCGGACGGTCTGCATTTTACCAAGGGGGAGTGTGACGCCCTGGACCCCCAGGGGTCACAGTACACTAACATCACACACACACACCCCTCCCCTGGGTAGGTGACACCAGTCAAACAGAAACCCTTGTTGCCACCCTCCAGGCTTGATGTCCACACCAGGTGGAGCGGAGCCAGGCGGTTGGCCCCGCCCACCGAGGAGTTCACAGGCCTGGAGGCGGGAAAAGACAGTAGATTGTGTTAGGCAGTGAAAGTGAGAGGAGTGAAAACTGTTGGTGTCTGGGTTGGAGCCCAGGCACGTTCAGCAAGGTTGGCAGACGGTGATGGCCGTCTGCAGGAGTTGGTGTAGGTCAGCGGAACAGTAGGACCGGGGTCGGGCGGTGGCCTGCCGGTACCGAACCGGGGGGCAGATTGAAGCCAAGCACCAAGGCAGGGTACTCAGACCCCGACCAGGCTTGGAGCCGCCGAAAAGGTCAAATTATCTGATTGCGGTCTGGACCTCAGGGGTTCATTCCCACCTAAGTCCCGTGAGAAGGCAACAGCCCAACCCGTCCAGATAAGTGCCACCGCCAAGGGCCAGAGATCCAAGGGCTAGCGCCTGCGGGCAAAATGGGCTCTCCCGACACGTACACGCCGGGGAGTGGACTACCTGTGGGAAACCATCGGAGTCAAATACACAGGTGCAGGAAAACGACAGCCACCATCAACCCGTCCGGGGAGAGTGAGAACACTGCAGCTGGCTGTGGGCCCCGTCCATCCAGCCATTTGATTTACCAGAGACTCTGTCCTTCTGTGTCTGAGTGAGTACAACAGTGCCATTCGGCACCGCGCTGCACCGCAACGTTGCACCCACGCTGCCTCCCCGCATCGGCACCTGCACCTATACTCCTCCCTACTCCCCAACCGGGGCCCCGGGACCAACAGCCCCTAACCACGGAAGGGTCAACACCTTAGCTGCTCTCCGCCATCGCTCCCGGGATCCCCCGTCACCAGCAGCGGTGGTGCCTACCATCACCACAACCCGTGGCTGGCATCACGACCGACATCCAAAATACCCACCACAAACCTCCCCTTTTCACTCGTGGGCGAGGAGGCGCTGCTTGAGCCCCGGGTCCGGCCCCGTGCTCGAGTCACCGAAGAGCAGAAGCACCGGACCCGAGCGCCAGCAATTCCAGACGAGCGGCGTTCCCACCCCTCCGCCCACGACATTATTGTTTATTCCAGGCTGTTGTGGCCCATAAATTGTAAGAGAACTGTTTTTTTATAAAGAAGACTGTTATTCACCATCTTTGTGTCCCTGGGAATTCCATAGTGCCATCGTATCTTAATAATCTTAACGACCAGCATTCAGTCGGCAGGATACGGTGCTCGCTATGGATAACGCTATGGATAGCCCCGATCAGGTGGGAGACGCTGTAATACCCCCTGTAGTACCCCTCTTTACCCCTTGGTGACCAGCAATGAGCAGCTAATAGGGTGCTCTGCAACGGGTGCGCTGCTAAATCACCTGGCTAAATTCGATGGGTATAACGTACTGTTCAGTGACTGGGTGGGCCGGCTGAAGAACGCCATTGCCTTGCACAGCATACACCCCAAACTGCACCCAAGGTCGCTCTGAATGCTCTGGAAGGGGATGCCCGCAAGGTTGTTCTGCTGAAACCAGAAGGCCAGTGGAAGACAGTGGATGAAATAATTCAGGTCTTGGAAAGGCTTTTAACCATGTGGCAGCGGTCGGACAACTGCGAGTACAGTTTTTCGCTCGTACACAGAGGAGCGGAGAAAGTCTGATCCAGTATGGCATCGCATTGGAAGAATTGCATCAGGAAATTAAGAAGAAGTCGAATGTAACGGTGGGCGCTGAGGCTGAGGTTGATCGTGTTTTACGGGATCAGTTCATTGAGGGGCTCAAAAATGAGATGTTAAGAAGTGAACTACTACTGAAGACAAGGAGTACCCCTGGCGTTACCTACGCTGAAATACAAGAAGAGGCAGTGACGTGGACCCTGGAGGTGAAGCCTTCCCCGAAATGGAGTAACATGCAGGTGGTTGACACAAGGGAATTGAGTCGAGACCCTCTCCAGGTACAGCTAGCAGCCTTGCAGAAGATTGTGGAGGGTCTGACGGAACAGATGCAACAAATGTGGGCTCAGGGGATGCCTCTGACCTACCCAGCACCAATAGACCCCTGTACTCCCATGCCTGGACAAATGCCGCCTCCTATGTTGGAGACGCAGTCACGGCATTATACACAACAAGGAACAGCGGCCTGCCCCAGATCAGAGGCAGCAAGAAGTGGGATGAGAGGGCCTATCCAGTGTTGGAGATTCGGAGGGCTTATATCTGCAACGAGATTGCCGGAGGGGCAGAACAGAAGAAACTGCGATGGCGGTAAAAGGGAAGCCCTCGCTGTAGCCGGGCATACGGCGAGGCAGAACCCAGAACCAATGCCCGAACTCTGCTCAGAAGATCTGATTGCGCAGAGTCCTGTACTGGAGGTACAGTTTGCTGGGAAGAAAGTTGTGTGTCTGGTAGACACTGGATCAGAGGTGACAACTATACCGGTAGAATATTTCCAGACGTACTTCAAGGAGGCTGCTAAACGAGAATCGGGGCATTTATTAAAACTGAAAGCAGCTAACAATGAAGAAATTCCAGTAGCGGGTATCGCATGGATGAAGGTGCAGCTGTGCGGAAAGGAGCTGGGAACCAAGGGAGTGATACTCGTGAAGACGCAGGCAAGGCCAAATCTCCCGGTGGTCCTAGGGATGAACATCCTGAGTGAACTGGATTCTCTTCTGTTTAAGCGCGATGGCCCAGGATACTGGAAAAGAGCAACAACTCATGAGGTCACGCAGAGAGCCCTACAGCAGGTGGTCTGTTCGTGTGGTATACAGAAGAGTTCAGCGGGAGGAAGAGCAGTGGGAGCGGGGTATGTCCCACGTGGCCCCGCTGTAATTATCGCTCTGGGTCAAGAGAAGCTGGTGTTGATACCGGTGGGGACCCATAGGAAGCTGAACGGTGTGGAAGTAATTCTGGAGCCAGTGAGACAGTCCGAAAGCATGGAAGTCTTCATGATTGCCAGGTCACTGTACAAAATGGGAGGGTGCCAGTTAGGTGCCTGAATTTGCAGAGCCATGAGGCAACTTTGGTGGCAGGCTCGTAGCTGGCCGATGTGTATGTGTGCAGTGGAGAACTTCTCCAGAAGAATCAGTTCACGTTGAATGCGAACCGCCAGACTGCTTGGACTCTGACGATGCAGGTAGCAGAAGAAGAGTCACCCACGCCCATGTGGAATGGTAAGAAGATCATAGAGCTGATGGGGATGGATACAACTCATCTAATGCCGGAACAGGTGCACCAGCTACAGACTACCCTATGGGAATACCAGTCTGCCTTTTCAAGGAGTGATGAAGACTTTGGCTGCATAAAGGCGGTAGAACACAAGATACCCACAGGGGACGTGGCCCCAATCCGAGAGAGATATCGCCAGATTCCCCCGAATCTTTATCAGGAGGTCAAGAGTATGTTAGCGCAAATGTTGGATAATGGCGTGATCCGCACGTGTCAGAGTCCCTGGGCTGCGCCGGTTGTACTGGTTCGGAAGAAGGACGGGTCCATACGGTTTTGTGTTGATTACCGCAAGCTGAACGCGCAGACCGTGCATGACTCATACCCGTTGCTAAGGATTGAGGAGTCTCTGTCTGCTCTGGGAAAGGCAAAATACTTCTCCACATTGGACCTGGCTAGTGGCTATTGGCAGGTACCCATGGCAGCTAAGGATCGTAAAAAAACAGCTTTCATCCTATCAATGGGACTCTATGAGTTTAATCGAATGCCTTTCGGACTGACTAATGCCCCGGCCACATTTCAGCGACTGATGGAGTACTGTCTAGGTGATTACAATTTTGAATCTGTGTTGATATATCTGGACGATGTAATTATATTTGGAGATTCATTTGATGATTACCTGAGGAAGCTCCGGCAAGTGCTACACCGACTAAAAGACAATGGACTCAAGATCAAACCCAAGAAGTGTCGCTTGTTCCAGAACCAGATTGAATATCTTAGACATGTGGTGTCAGCGGATGGGGTGCATCTGACCGAGAGCAAGATAGAGGCTATCCAGGAGTGGCCCATCCCCAGGACTGTGAGAGACGTGCGGGCGTTCCTTGGTTTGGACGGATACTATCGTCGGTTTGTGAAGGACTTTGCTAAGATGTCTGAACCATTCAATGAGTTATTGAGGGGGACATCTCAGGGCCCCTGGAATCAGCCTATTCGAAGGACAGACCGACAACAACAGGTATTCGAACAAATTCGGGCCGCTCTCGTACAGGCACCTCTGTTGGCATATGCTCGCTTTGACTGACCCTTTACTCTGTACACAGACGGAAGTCTGCATGGGCTGGAAGCAGTGTTGGCCCAAGAGCAAGAGGGACGGGAGAGGGTTGTCGCGTATGCCAGCTGGTCCTTATGGGACACTGAGCGCAACCCTGATAACTATAGTTCATTCAAATTGGAGATGTTAGCCCTGGTGTGGGCCATGACCGAAAAATTTGCTGAGTATCTAGCAGGTTCGGAGGTTCTTGTAATGACAGACAATAACCTGCTAGCTCATCTGGAGAACGGCAAACTGGGAGCGTTAGAACAGCGATGGGTGGCGCGAATGTCCAAATTTAATTACCGGATTCGGTTCCGATCCAGCAAAGAGAACTCCAACGCGGATGCCCTGTCACGGGTAATGCGAGATATGCCAGGGCATGAAGTAGACGAAGATCTCGAGGATACCGAGATTCCTTATCTGAAGCGATTACTTGAATTTGTAGATCTAGCACGTTCAAGTGGGGTGGTGACACGAGTAGCCAGATTGCTGGGGAAGACTCGTCAAGAATGGGCTGATCTACAGAACGCAGACCCTGGGCTGTCACAAGTAAAGAGGTGGGTGAATCAGAAAACTTGTGAAAGCTAGAGCTCAGCTTAGCTCGGAGGAGCAAAAGTTGTTACGGCAGTGGGACAGACTGACAATAACAGAAGGAGTGTTGTATCGCTGGATCTACTTGCCGGCTGAGTTTGGATACTGATGGCAGGTGGTAATCCCATCCTCGGCAGCCCCAGACATTGCTCGTGAGGCCCATACCCAGGGTGCTCACCTTGGGCCTGAGAAAACGTATCGATGGTTGCACCGATTTGTATACACCCCCGGCTTAGAAGAAGTTGTAAGGGAGGTGTGTGCTAGATGCCGGCCCTGCGAGTTGAATAAGTCCCCTGAACAAAGGGCTCCTGTTCAAAACCATCATGACATCCGCCCCGCTGGAAGTGTTAATGGTAGATTACCTGACGATTGGGTATTCTAGGAGTGGGCATCATTCGTGCCTGGCGATGACTGATCACTTCACAAAATTTGCCGTGGTTGTCCCCACCAGGGACCAGACCGCTGAAACCACAACGGAAGCAATCTGTAAACATTTTATCCCGACCTACGGGTGTCCACAACGGATACATTCAGATCAAGGGGCCTGCTTACAGGGTAAACTCATGACTGAGTTTCTGCAGGTCTATGGCATCAAACAATCACGAACGACACCCTACCATCCGCAAGGGAATGGAGCCTGTGAGCGGTTTAATCGTACGCTGCTACAGATGTTGAGGATGCTTGAACAGCAACAGAAGGCGAGGTGGACTGAGTTCATCCCTTTACTTGTGTGGGCCTATAACAATAGATTCCATAGCACTACCGGGTTTACCCCTTACATGATGATGTTTGGGCGGCCTGGGAGGGAGGTCGAGGAACTGAACTTGTCAGTACCTAGGGAACTCAAGTATCGCACAGCCAGTGAATGGGTTCAGAGTCACCAATGGAAGCTGTGGGAAATCCACAGGATAGTGGGGGAATGAGTGCGGGACCATCCCCATCGAGATCGTGGACTGGTGCATGGAGATGAGTTCCTAGTGGGTGATAGGGTGCTTGTACGAGTTACTCGCCCAGGTGGAAAGTTGGACGATCAGTGGGAGGCTACACCTTACACTGTGGTGGACAGACCATTTACATGGGGCAGTGTGTACACTGTGATCCCTGAAGGATGGCTCGGGCCCCGTCGTACGTTTCACCAAAATTGGTTGAAAAGGTGTATCTCCGGCACACCGACATGCCCACCTGTCTCGCCTGATCCACCAATAACGGGTCAGCCAAATAACCTTATGTGTGACTGCTGTGATGATTTCAGCAATGTGGCACCAGATGACCCAGATCCGGCATTGCAGATTCCAGTTGCTCCAGAGCTACCTCCAAGTGTCGTTGCTCCACCAGACATGGAAATCGCCCCCACGAACACGACAGGTGCTGAATTACGAAGATCTGAAAGGAGTATGGCTGGTGTTCCTCCGATACGGTACAACCCTGAAGAATATGTACTGAATGTAAGATGTTTAAAATTTGTCGGAACGCCAAATCTTAAGTGGAGTGGAGTGTAACAGGGTGAAAATGTACATAAGATATACTTGCATGTTTGTTAATGTATTGTATAAATTTATGCTAGAATTTAAATGGCCACTAGGTTTCACTAGAGGGCAGGCACACTGCTAGACAGAAAGGAGTTACGTTAGGTTTCCCTGGTAACGTAGACTGAGAGAGACAGTTGAAAAGTTCTGTCAGGATCTGAGGGACTGCACAAGAGAAAGACGGCTGTCGTTTTCCCGTGTTTGGATTTATAGGATTGCCTGTTTTTTTTTTCCTTTTATGGACTGCTTACTCGTTTTTTTCTTCGGAGCTCCTACTGCCCCTGACGAGGGGAATTCATCTGAGTGAATTTTTCTTCAGAAACTGTTTGAATAAAATCATCTAAGAGTGAATCAGAAGCAGTCTGAGGGGACAGACGCCATCTTGGGTGAAGACTTCAGTGAGTAACAATTGACCTGACACCGATCGGTGTATAATAGTCAATCAGGGATAGACAGATAGGATAAAAGAGAAGGAAGATTATTCTTCGACTGATTATTCACTGAGAAGGAGCTGTGTTTCTTGTTTATCCTCAGGCATTTGCTCTGAAGTTATTAGAGGATAAGCTGTGTTGTGCTGCTGATAACAGACTATTCTGCTTTTGCTTCATCACACTGTCTGGGGGCAGTGAGGTACACAATTTTGAATAGAGGTACATGTACATATATTTGCTTGTTGCTGACTGTATATGGGAAGGTGGCAGGGTACCCTGATTGAATTGTAAACATAAGGGGAGATGGTTTTAAGATTATATCCTTGGAGGGATCACGTGCCATTATCTGTAGTAGTGCACCCGGGTAAGCCCCATTAATAGATAAGGGAGCGAGCGGTATAGTAGAGGGAAATATAGTCCATTTCATCCCTACAAACCGACACTTGCAGTCCTCCAAATTGCATAAACTGTTATTGTTTATTCCGGGTGGCCCATTAGTTGTAAGAAAACAGTTTTTTTTATAAAGAAGACTGTTATTCACCATCTTTGTGTCCCTGGGTTTTCCATAGTGCCATCGTATCTTAATAATCATAACGATCGTCATTGAGTCGTTACATTAGTATTACTAGTATGGTATAGGCAAATGTTCAAATTCTTGTGGCCAGAGTCTCTTGCTAGAAAGACCCTGTAAGACAAAGGCAGTGTTGCCATTGACCGGACCTCGCATTCCTCAAACCTGAATCCAACTTAGAACCTCTAGGACAGTGTATTCCATGCTACAAAGTTGCACCACAGGCTCTCTAAGAGCCTACTGATCTCCTAACACAGGTCTGAGATGGGATCCCAAAGGAAACCGTCTACAATTCCTTCATGAGGATACTTAAACATTGCTGAAAGTGCATAAAGGTATGTGGGACACTACTGAGTCAAATTATAGTTACCATAAAGAAATTCACATCAATTGGATCCACCTGGATTTGCCTTGAACCTTGTTTATTTTGATTTTCATGGTGACTTGGAGTTCACCCCTCTATTAGTTAGAGAGTTTGGTTTCTCGTGACTGACTCCCACAGGATGTCATTGAGAAGTTCTCAAAACTTTCACATAATGATTCAAAAAACGTCCATTTCATCTATTTATTAGTTTATTTCATATTATGCCTAATATTAATGAACTTTCTATGCCTTGACAGATGGTCGAAATTTATTAACAAGTATCCTCTGCTATATATTGAAGAATCTATATTGTTTTCCATTATGAGTTTTCAAGGCCATGATGCGGCTCCACACCATAACATTTTCAGTGCTATGCTTTATGGTTGATATTATGCTTCTGATAGTAAAATGAAGATAGATGTAAAGTTTCAGGGTACAAATGAGCTTTCATAGTAAGCCTCCTCCCTTTGAAAAAAATACACAGATGCTGCATTTTAAGGATTTACACAAACGGGATCGGAGATATCTCTGATCCTGACTATTAATAGTGGGTATTTATTGTATAGAGCAAGTAATGGTACAGGCACAATTCCTGCACCCACACCATTACTGTGCCTTAAGACAAAAAAAATATATATATATTTTGTAAAATTTAGGATTCTTAGATTGGGCTGAGACATGGGAAGTGCACAATGTGAAACAAACTAAATATTAACTGTTGCGGTCAGTTTATGCCAAGCACAAGTGAACAGCAGCTCAGATTTTCTAACTAAACTATAAAGAACCATGTAGAAAAGATCTATATTTATAAGCGCTTAGCTTTTTCAGAATTTTCCTAGAAACATTTAATTAACTGATTAAAGAGCTTTAGTTTTAACATTAAACTTCAAGTAAATTGGACATTTAAATGTGTAAATGTATTTTTCTACTAGCTATTTAATTTGGATTTAAATTGGAAATATGTGCTGGAAAAATGCATAGCTGAACCTGCTCATTACTGGTTAGAAATCAGGGAGTTATACAATTCACAGTGGCATTTAATAGCAATTGCGACTTATTACAATATGCTGGTATCCTGGCTATGTTTATAAAAAAAGTGGAGAATGAAAATTCTCTGTTCTTTTAATATTTAAAACTGATGTAAATTTCATCTGATATGCGGGATTTTTCTAGAAGGCAAGATAAATGCAAAATTTAAGACTTAGGCGGGCTTTGCACGCTGCGACATCGGTAACAATGTGTTACCGATGCTGCAGCGATAGTCCCGCCCCCGTCGCACGTGCAATATCTAGTGAAAGCTGCCGTAGCGGTTATTATTGCTACGGCAGTTTCACACGCACATACCTGCCGTGCGACGTCCCTCTGGCCGGCGACCCGCCTCCTTCCTAAGGGGGCGGGTCGTGCGGCATCACAGCGACGTCACACGGCAGGCGGCCAATTGAAGTGGAGGGGCGGAGATGAGCATGATGTAAACATCCCGCCCACCTCCGTCCTTCTCATTGCAGCCGGCGGCAGGTAAGGTGAAGTTCCTCACTCCTGCGGCTTCACACACAGCGATGTGTGCTGCCGCAGGAGCGAGGAACAACATCGCACCTGTCGCTGCACCGGCATTATGGAAATGTCGGAGGCTGCAGCGATGATACGATAACGACGCTTTTGCGCTCGTTCATCGTATCAAAAAGGTTTTACACGTTGCGATATCGACTGCGACGCCGGATGTGCGTCACTTTCGATTTGACCCCATCAACATCGCACATGCGATGTCGCAACGTGCAAAGCCGCCCTTACCGTATTTTAGGGTCAGAGCTGTGGTAAGAGGTTCAGCTCGGGAAGGGAGGGCTTTCTACCCACCCTGATTACAACTATGGGGGTGCAATCTTACTGTGGGTATAGGGGAACCTCAGCAGATGACCACCCTGTTACTGGAAATAAGTCTCTACACAAAGACCAACACTCATATTACTGACATATGGTGATCATATAGTGGTAGCTATCAGTCCTGCAGTACATGTAAGAGGTTACAGGATAGTTATGGATGGTGAGTTAGAGGTGACGTTTCTTATGGAGTTGTTCACGTTTCCCATATTTTCCATCTGGCAAAGACTGACATAACATTTTTTTACAGCCAAAACTCATCTGCAGAGATTACAACAAAGACACATCTGACTTCTCACATTTCCTCCATTGTCCCCATCTATTCCCAACTTACACAAACTACTCAACCCAATGATGAGCTTCTGCTGCCATATGTGTCTCTATTACTGCACTTGTTGTTTTGCAGAATAACAGGGTTTCCCTTACTGGCGTATATGTCGCGGGCGGGGGACAGATCGCAACCGGGGGGCCGCTCGAGGCACTCGGATCCGGGCGGTGGCTGTAGCTCGAGTGGCAGCTGGATACAGGGCTCTCGCAGCCGTCTGTTGCCCATGAGTGAAAAGGGGTTATTTACAAGGGATATTGTCTGTGATGCCACCCGTGGATTGCGGTGATGGATGGTGACACCGCCGCTGCCTAGATATGGGGGTGCCCGGGGCTGATGGAGCAGGGCAGCAAGGTGGGTTCCCCTCCACGGGTAGAGGAGGTGTAGTCCCGGGGCCCAGGGTATTGTGTAGTATTGTAGGGAACAGTAAGCTCACAGTTCAGTTGTCCTGGTGTTGGATGAGGTTGCACTGATGTGTGGAGTCAATAGTTGTTGTGGTGCTGGATGAGGCTGTACTGATGTGTGGAGTCAATAAACACAGAGTCCTTTTGTAAACCAAAGCCAAATGCCGGGAGCCTTTTGGAGGGGTGTGCTGGTCCCACACCCGGGTTGATGGTCTGTGTCACTTTCCTCTGCACTACTTTTGTTGTTTGTGCGCTTCCCGGTGTGAAACACTCCGCTCCCGGTCCTTTTGTTGGGAGCCTTGCCTGCTAATGCTGGCCCGTGGGATCTACCGGGCCCTGGCGGATGCCCTTTATCCCCCGCGGTGGGCTGTTGTCTACTTTTGGGACTTTGGTTGGTACAGGACCTATAATCCTGCCCTCAATTGGTTAATTAGCTAGGCTGTTGGTTCTGGTCCTGGCTTCAGGGTCCAAGTACCCCCTCTGTGCACAGTTTCCGGGTCGGTTCTCCGGTGTCGGTACCGGCGGGCTCCGACCCTGTCCCAGTCCACCTCGGATCTCCAGCAGCCGTCTTCCCATCTCCTGTCAGACACAGACCACCGTCTGCCACCTAGCCCTTGTGCAAGTGCTGCTGTAGTCCAGAGGCTTCAACCCCTGACTACACTTCACTGATTGCTCAGCATGACATGACTGTCCCTTTCCCTTTCTAGCACTTCTCTGACTCTTTTCCCGCCCCGGGTTCTTTAGACCCCTAGGTGGGCATTTGTCATCTGCCTGGTCCGGCCCACTGGTGTGTCCTACCCTAAGGGGGGGTAGCTAGGGTTTCAGGTCGGCTGTATGTAAACCTGTGAGGGAAGGTGTTGAATCCCAAGGAGGAGGCGATTCCTGTACCCTTGGTGGAGGGCACAGTCATCTGTGACTCCCTGGTTTTGCCAGGGCACATATAGTGATGCCCACCACTTTGCCCCTTGCATAGTAATAATGCCTTCTTTGTATTAATGCCCTTTCCCCATGCTAAAGAAAATAGTGTCCACAATATGCCCCTAGAAGTAATAATGCCCCCTCTGCACCTTTGAGCGGTCACAATACGCTGAGTGTCCCTATAACAATAAAGCTTCTAAGGGTGCGCTTACACAAGCCATATGACTCGCGTGTGTCTCGCATCTCCGGCGGGGCCGACTTCTCTCCTGAGAGAAGCGGGTTGGCTGCGTGTATTTCTATGCAGCTGAGAGTCTCCTGTCTGAAGAGTGTGCGACCGTGCCGGATGATGCGATGCAAGACTCGTGCGAGTCATACGGCTCGTGTGAGCGCACCCTTAAAGGGAATCTGTCAGCAGGTTTTTGTTACCTCATATAACAGGAACATGTAGTAATGTAGGCAAGGAGATTCTGAATCCAATGGTGTAACATTTGGATTACCGACTACAGTCATTCTGACACAATCTGAATTTTTAGCTTTAGTCAAGTAACTAAGGCCAGGGAACTGTCACCGCCCACACCAGGCACTCAATAGAGATTGTACATTGACAGTGAGGTGTCAATCACAGCAAGGGGTGTGCTGGACTCCAGTGCATGAGCCAGGTGGACCTAACAATGATAACCACCAAAAGATAAAACCTTTATTTTAAATAAAGAACAGCATGGAGCTTGATAAAAGAGGCATATACATTTTTTTTTGTTGCTGGCTTCAGCTTACCTGTTTTATCTCCAATGGGGCAAAGGTGGGGGGGTGATTTGAAGTTTTAGGGGGGGGGGTTAAATTTTTTTATATTTTAAAAACATTTTTTAATTTTAGTGTCCCCTAAGGGGGCTTGAAGCTGATATACTGCACACGCTTTTGCTGTTCAGAGCGGTGCTTCAGTATTTCTCTGAACAGCAGAAATGCTGTTCTCCTGTTTATGGCGGTGCTTTGCCGCCATGCATAGGAAGCACGTCATGACAGACATAGGGTCATTAACTGACCATCCGCTGTGATGACAACCTTTTGGTGCTTCTTGATCGTGTCACAGGACCGCCGACAGTGGTAGGAAATGGCACGATCCCTGCATCACATGTTAGATCACACTGAAAGAGTTTGACAATGTGATCTAACTAGTTAACAGGCTCGGGTAGAGCCACCCTCACCTGTTAGCTGCACATGTCTGCTGATCAGATCAGATGCACAAGCTCGCATTAAAGGTACAGATATGACCTTGGACATATATGTACATCCGAGGTCGTAAAGGTGTTAATAATGTCCCCTGAAAATCCCAATGTGCTGATCCTATATACAAAGTATGATGGGCCCACAGCTCTCCTATGCACAATATACTGTGCCCACAGCTGCCCTATGCACAATATAATGCTCCCACAGCTCCCTTATACACAGTATGGTGAGCCCACAGCTACCTTATACACAGTATGGTGGGCCCACAGCTTCCTTATACACAGTATGATGTCCATTCAGCTCCTCTATACGCAGTATGATGGGCACACAACTCCCCTACACACAATATAATGCTCCCACAGCTCCCTTATACATAGTATGATGGGCCCACAGCTTCCTTATACACAGTATGGTGGGCCCACAGCTCCCCTATAGACAGTATACTTCCACAGTAGGCCCCACACTGTATAATGACCCAACATTAGATCCCACACTTTATAATGGGACCCTGCATTAACCCCCAAGTTGTATAATGGCCATAGCACTTGCCCTCAAACAGTATGTTTTTTAATATAAAATTCTGAATGATGGAGAATATCTTTCTTTCTTTTTCTCTTTTTATGTCTTTCAGGTTTTCATTTGTGGATATGGTAGACTACTTCAGATCTGCATGAATTTATTTGTTTTTTAATAAATTGGTGAACAAGATTTAGAGTTGTGGTGTGTTTTTTAAAATAAAATTGTTGTGTGTTTTTTTTCTTCTAATTTATTAGGTTAGTAATGGGGATGTCTGATAGACGCCTCTCCATTACTAACACCAGGGCTTGATGCCAGCTGACACTACATAGCTGACAACAAACCCAACTATCATTACCCTGAGTGCCACCATACCAGGGTAATCAAGAAGAGCCAAGGCAAAGCGCCACAATTGATGCATCCAATGTGATGCGCCACTTCTAGGGCAGCTGTGGGCTGCTATTTTTGGGCTGAGAAGGGCCCGATAACCATTGACCTTCCCAGCCTGATTATATCACTTTGCATCTATCTGCTTTACCTTGGCTGGTTATCAAAAATAGGGGAAAACATTGTTTTTTTTAATTATTATTTATTTAATAGGTTAAACTATGCTAATTAGTATATGAATAACAGAGAGTTGCTTCCCTGCAGTACCTTATAAAGAGGATTCAAAAAATGCTTCCTCATTCCTTAAACTAATCTTAACCTAATTTCACCAGTAAACATCAACAAAAAAATCCAATATGTCCCAGATTCAATCAGTGTTTTTTCTAGCTTGCAGAAGTAATCAATGCAACCTGCTAAGTGTACTTTCACACTTGCGTTGTTTTCCTTCCGTCACAATCCGCCCTTTTGGAAAACAGCGGAATCCGTTAACGGATTCCGCTGTTTCCCATAGACTTGTATGGATGACGGATTGTGCCAAAAGGACCTGCATTGCTTCCGCTGGGCGGCGCTCCGTTGCTTCCGCCCAGCGGGAGGAACGCAGCATGTAACGTTTTTTTGAGCAGTGGAATCCTTAGGATTTCACTGCGCATGCTCTTTCTGGCTCCCTGCTCCCGTAACTAAGGTAAATAGCGGGTAACCAAGCAAAGTGCTTTGCCTAGTTATACCCGATATTTACCCTGGCTACGTGACGTGTGCAGGGAGCCCGACACTTCCCCGCTTGTTTCCGCCCCCTCCCGCACTCCACTCCGCATGTATACACACACACACACACACACTCAGCTGTCCTCAGCGCCATGGCACCGCTTGGCTGCACCCACCCCGCACTCCGCCCCCCGCACACATTCTCGGCGGCCGAGCGATCAGCTGATCACCTGGCGACCGGCTGCTGGGAGCGATCAGCTAATCACCTGGCGGCCGGCTACTGGGAGCGATCAGCTGATCACCCAGCGACCGGCTGCTGGGAGCGATCAGCTGATCACCCAGCGACCGTCTACTAATAGTCTGCCGCCGGTAAAACTGTACAAAAAAATAAACCAAAAAAAAAACAAAAAAAACCAAAATGGATTCCGTTGTTTTGCAGCATCCGTTGCATCCGTTGTGCCACTATATGCAACACATCCGTTGCATCCGTCACACAACGCAATGCAACGGATGCTGTTCAACGCAAGTGTGAAACTAGCCTAAGAAAGAGAAAGAAACAATAAGAACACAATTTTTAAACCAATTAAAATCAAAGATACCCATGATCTTACACCCTAAAATTAATTTAAAAAAATCGAGCAATACTAAGGACTTCATTAAGACCTTCTTTGCTTACCGTATTCAAACTCCAGATCCACTGGGTTTCCAATTAAGCCAGGACATGTTTAAGGTCTCTTCCTCTCCTATTAAGTACCATTCAGTCAATACCAATCAATTTGAGTAGTAATTATATGGGATGGTGCCTTAGTCTGAATAGACAATGCTGGAAGTTCAGAAGGTGGAGAGGTCTCCAACTGTGGCCTTATGAGCTCTTTCTCCCCTTTATGGACTGTGTTTATGCAAAGAGCTGCCGTGAGAACGCTAAGATAAGTGATCTCCTTATTGAACGAAATTAATTAAATATCTAAACTACCTGTACCTGTATTAGTGAGGGAGTTTAGGGGCAGCTATAAAGGGCTAGCCGTCGTGGAATGGGGGCACCTTTTTATCTTTAGGGTGCGTGTAACATAAGTTATATCTCCATTAACAGGTAGCGGACAGATAGATCTAGGGCGCATTTAGATCTGTTTGCCCTAAATCTAGATAAACAGTACCGTAATTTCCACAAAAAAACTCCGCATAAATAAAGGGGTCCTTAATTGTGGCCTCATTGTGTCCGAATTTTTTGTTTGTTCTTGTTGGTTGTGTGTATCACTCACGGTGTGGGATTAATTTGTACTTTTAAATTTATCTAATAAAAATTGATGTTTTAAATATTTAATGAAGGTAGGACTGCTAGTAAAAATTTGATATACTGCCTCCAAAAATAATAATCTCTTCTAGTTTGAATGATTAAGACATTACCAAAATGAATCATCTGGGGGAGATATGAAGATTGTTACACGGACAGAATTGTTGCACAAACAGGGCCAATCTCAAAAAAACACCAAGGTCATTCAAAATGCCCAAGATACAAATAAATTCTAGAGATAAATCAGCCACAGTGTCATTGAGTACAATTAAAATTCAGTCAGGTAAATCTGAGACCCCCGGTCTGTGTGAATCAACAAACTGAAGGAATGGAAAAATGACAAAAACAATAGAGACTAACCAGGACCATATAATGCAGGGGTATAATCATTACATGTAGGCTATATATATATGAATAGGCCATTCATTTAGACTCCCAAACATGGACAAGGTATTACCTGGGGCTCTGATGTATAACAGAATAGACCTTCAGTTTGAAAAACCCCCAGTGAGGAACCTGGACTTCATCGACGCATGTTTTGCATGGTGAGACAGCTTTATCAAGATGGAGAGGCACCTGATATATCAGGTTTAAGTGAGGGTGGAATGTGTTATAAGTAGGGATAAGCGAACCCGAACTGTAAAGTTCTGGGTCCATACCGGACACTTGGTGTCCGATGCAGTTCCCAGAACACAGAATTTTGACTGTATGTCTGGTTCCTGTTTAAGTTTGTCACCTGAATAAAGCTTGTTGAAAGGTTGCAGTACAGCCAACCAGCAAGATATTAGGCTGTGGGCAACTGCAGAGCCATTGCAGCCATGCCTGAATAAAATCACGGAATGCGGCGCCATTTTTCCTTGACTAGAATAGGGAGACTATGCTCTTGGAGTGAGAGACAGTGATAGGTGTAGTTGGGGAAAAAAAAATATTTTAGGGATAGGAGGCTGTAGGAGTAAGGCGGGCTTTACACGTTGCGACATCGCTAGCAATTGCTAGCAATGTCCAGCGCGATAGCACCTGCCCCCGTCGCACATGCGATATGTGGTGATTGCTGCCGTAGCGAACATTATCGCTACGGCAGCTTCACACGCACATACCTGCTCGGCGACGTCACTGTGACTGCCGAACAATCCCTCCTTCAAGGGGGAGGTGTGTTCGGCGTCACAGCGACGTCACCGCGACGTCACTAATCGGCCGGCCAATAGAAGCGGAGAGGCGGAGATGAGCAAGACATAACATCCCGCCCACCTTCTCCCTTCCGCATTGCCATTGGGACGCAGGTAAGAAGATGTTTGTCGCTCCTGCGGGTTTACACATAGTGATGTGTGGAGCTGCAGGAACAACAAACAACATCGTACCTGCGGTCGGACCGACATTATGGAAATTAACGACTTTACACAGATCAGCGATATTGTACGCTTCTGTGCTCGTTCATCGCCGCACCTAGGATTTACATGTTGCGATGTTGCTACCGGCGCCGGATGTGCGAAACTAACAACGTGACCCCGACGATATATCAGTAGCGATGTCGCAATGTGTAAAGCCCCCCTAAGAGGCAGTGATAGGTGTATGTAATGCTAAATTAAATACAGATATCTCAGCATTAGAAACAAAACTACCATGTATATAAGAGGTATCTCAGCAGGGTAGATAATTAGTAAAACTTAGGGGTACTTTGCACACTACGACATTGCAAGCCAATGGTAGCGATGCCGAGCGCGATAGTCCCACCCGTCGCAGCTGCGATATCTTGTGATAGCTGCCGCAGTGAAAATTCGCTACGGCAGCTTCACATGCACTTAGCTGCCCTGCGACGTCGCTCTGGCCGGCAAACCGCCTCCTTCCTAAGGGGGCGGGTTGTGCGGCGTCACAGCGACGCCAGGCGGTCAATAGAAGCAGGGGGCGGAGATGAGCGGGATGTAAACATCCCGCCCACCTCCTTCCTTCCTCATTGCAGCCGGGACGCAGGTAAGGCGTTGTTCCTCGCTCCTGCGGCTTCACACACAGCGATGTGTGCTGCCGCAGGAACGAGGAACAACATCGTAACATCGGTCCTTCCGAAATTATGGAAATGACCGACGCTACACCGAAGATACGATTTTGACGCTTTTGCGCTCGTTAATCGTATCAAAAACGATTTACACACTCCGATGTCGACAGCGACGCCGGATGTGCGTCACTTTCGATTTGACCCCACCGACATCGCAGCTGTGATGTTGTAATGTGCAAAGTACCCCTTAGTGTCGCGGGCGGGGGCGCAGGGCACAACCAGTGTGGAGCTACTTGAGACGCTCGGATCCGGGATCGTGGCTGTGGCTCAAGTGGAAGCCGGATCCGGGACTCTTGCAGCAGCCCGTCACCCACAACATAATAAAGGGGTTATTTACAGGGGAGAGTTTGTCAGTGACGCCACCCGTGGGTTGCGGTGATAGTTTGGTGACACCGCCGCTGCCTTGGTATGGGACGCCCGGGGCTGATGGAGCGGGGCAGCAGGATGGTATCCCCTCCACAGGTAGGGGAGGTGTTGTCCCGGGGCCCAGGTGCAGGTGGAGTGCAGTGCTGGGGCACAGTCTGCAGGCTGGACTGGATGATACCAGTGTACTCACTGTTATTGAATAATTCACACAGAGTCCAAGTAGTAAACCAAGTGCCGGATACTGGTAGCCTCCGGAGGTGTGTGCTCGGGTCCCACACACCGGTGAACAAAACAGGGGCCCTCCCTCCTACACTCTATTTTGTGTCTCGTGTGTTGACTTTTCCGCATGGAACGGGAAAAGTCCACTTCCAGTGTCTTTGCTGTGGGAGCTGTGGCCCGCGAGATCTGACCCTTGGGATTATTGCAGGCACTTGCAGACGCCCTATCCCCTGCATTGGGCTTCCGTCTCGCTGTATCTGAGCTTACTCGTGGGACAAGACATGGAATCTTGTCCCCTGCTGGTTAATCGGAAAGGTGCTTGCAGCTGTCCTCGCCCTGGGGTCCAGGCACCTCGACTGTGCACGGCCTCCGGACCAGATTCCCACTGTCGGCACCAGCGGGCTACAACCCTGCCCCAGTCCACTTAAGGTCTCCCGTGACCGGATTTCTGTCACCTATGGTCCTGCTTGCCGTCTGCCACCTAGTCCGGTAGTCCAGGGGCCCCAACCCCTTACTCCACTTCACTCTCTGCACTTGACTACTGTCAGCACTTGTCTCTCTCCACTCTGTTACCGGATATCCGTCGCCTGTGGCCCTGCTCTGCTTTCTGCCACCTAGTCAGCACATGTAGTCCGGTAGTCCGGGAGCTACAACTCCCGACTACCACTTCACTCCTCTCACTTCCTCTGTCAGCACTCAACTCTCCTCCACTCTAACTAACATGTTCCCTCCCCTGACACCTCAGGACCCCTAGGTGGGCGTCACCATCTGCCTGGTCCCATCCACTGGTGTGTCCCTATTGTCCTGGGGGGGGTGACTAGGCTTTGTGGCTGGTGTTTGTACCTGTGTGTGAGGTTGTGTTGGTAGGGCCAAGGAGGAGAGAATCCTGCATGTGGATGCAGTCTTCTGTGACAACCTGATTTTGTCAGGGCGTCACATTAGCTTTTAATAGCCCACAATTAAAAAGCTACCCAATGACACACAAAAACACTAACAGAGAAAACATGTAGCGGTAGCTACAACTACATGTGCCACAAGGGCTATGGCAATAAACACAATCAAAGAGAGCCATGCCAGATTGTCACATCAAACCATACTATTCATAGCATGGTCCGACACACAGTAATAGTGACTGAAGGAGAACAACGCTATAGATAAATATCCACAGTTATTGGAACCATCTCACCCAAGCTGTAGTTTCACCAAGCATCAAGGAGGGATTCATGGAGGGGGCAGACCCAGCCGCCACACATTTCTACAGGTACCACACCAGCAGTCAGTCGTCGTGTCACTCCTTCCCGACGCATTTCTACACAGTGTCTTCTCAGGGAATCTGGAGTATGAAGCACAATGAGATCATGTCCACATGGAATGTTAGAAAATGGCCGCCAAGAGGTTTAACACTAGAACTACTGAGGTAGTCATTTTGACTACTTTGCACTATGTATTTCTATATAGGTGTCACGAGTCCAGTAGTTCTAGTGTTAAATAAATTTAAATCACTATTACTGTGTGTCGGACTATGCTATAAATAGTATGGTTTGATGTGACCATCTGGCTTGGCTCTCTTTGATTGTGTTTTTTGCCATAGCCCTTGTGGCACTTTTTTTTGTATCCACCTCTACATGTTTTTTCTGTTAGTGTTTTTGTATGTCATTGGGTACCTTTTTAATTGTGTGCTATTAAAAGATAAGTATTACTAATTATCTACCCTGATGAGATACTAAATTAAATACAGCCCTGCATCATGCAGGTTTGCATAGCACTCCACAATAGCAACGTACAGCCATTATAATCTATTAAATCTGGAGTTTTTCCTGTATGCCTTGTTGCGTGAATATCTCTGAAACTCTATACTGCGTTCCATCATGCAGCTTTGCATAGTGGTCCAGAGCAGCAACGTACAGACAGTGTAATCTATTAGCTCAATCTACCAAAAACAGAGTGTTTCCCAGCAAGCCTTCCTGTGAGAATATCTTGGAAACCTCATACTGCAATGCATTAGCTACCAGTGCCTCCAGTTCCTTTGCATTGTATTCCACCCAGTCCACACCTGAAAGGTCAGAGTCATCTCCTAAGTTCCATCGTCATCTTCCTTCCTCCTCAACCCATTCAAAATCAGCGAAGCAGTTTGAGCCACAAGACATGCAGCCGGTGGCGTAACTACCGCGGTCGTAGTGGTCGCGATCGCGACCGGGCCCGGGAGGTCAGGGGCCCGGCGGCTGCCAAGCAGATCAGCAGCCAGCTCCTGTCAGTGTGAGAGGAGCCGCGCTGATCTGTCAAAGACCACGCGGCTTCTATTTGACCCGCTGCCGCCACCGACACTGGGCCCCCCTGCCTGGTGTCAGCGGCGGTACCGGAGCCTCCTACCTGGTGTCAGCGGCTGCGGCGTCTCCCCTGTCACCGCGCACAGTAATGATGAAGCATAGCGCGGCCGGTGCCGCGCTATGCATCACCATTCTCCCCCTGTGCGGTGACGTCACTCCCGAGCGACTGCAGTGCTGAGTGCACAGAGTGCCGGACGGGAAGACGCCGACCGCAGCACCGGGAGAACGAGCAGCGGGGAGGACAGCAGCCATGGAAGGAAGAGAGAAGGTGAGTACTTGTTGGTTTTTTTTTAATATAAGTGAGTAAACGGTGACCAGAGGCTTGGGAAGGCAGTTCTGGGGAAGCTGCATTATTATACATGGAATCCTGGAGAGTCTGCTTTATACATGGAGGTCTGAGGAGGCTGCAATATATATGGAGGTCTGGGGAAGCTGCATTATTATACATGGAGGTCTGGAGAGGCTGCTTTATACATGGAGGTCTGAGGAGGCTGCAATATATATGGAGGTCTGGGGAAGCTGCATTATTATACATGGAGGCCTGGAGAGGCTGCTTTATACATGGAGGTCTGAGGAGGCTGCATTATATATGGAGGCCTGGAGAGGCTGCTTTATACATGGAGGTCTGAGGAGGTTGCTTTATACATGGAGGTCTGGAGAAGCTGCATTATTATACATGGCGGCCTGGAGAGGCTGCTTTATACATGGAGGCCTGGAGAGGCTTCTTTATACATAGAGGCGTGGAGAGGCTGCTTCATACATGGAGGTCTGGGGAGGCTGCATTATATATGGAGGTCTGGGGAGGCTGCATTATTATACATGGAGGCCTGGAGAGGCTGCATTATACATGGAGGTCTGGGGAGGCTGCATTATTATACATGGAGGTCTGGGGAGGCTGCATTATTATACATGGAAGGCTATGTGGGTGCCATTATTGTATTTGGAGAACTATATACAAGGGGGGACAAAGATACAAGCAGGGGATGGGAACGTTTTGTGCTGAGGGAAAAAGTCTCTTTTCCCTCAGCACCCAGCTTTCCCATGCTCTGCTATACATCTTCTCTCAGCACCCAGCTTTCCCATGCTCTGATATGGGAAAGTCGGGTGCTGAGGGAAAGATGTATAGCAGAGCATGGGGAAGCAGTGTGCTGAGGACAAGATGGATATCAGAACATAGGAAAGCTGGGTGCTGTGGGTAACAGCCAAGTGTCAGCATCAGTATCCTGTACCCCGAGTGTCAGTGTCATTATCCCGTACCCTAAGTGTCTATGTACGTGGAGTGGGGCCCAGGTCTGAACTTTGCACCGGGGCCCATCAAACTCTCGGTACGCCACTGCATGCAGCAGTCACTTCTGCTTTTTGAGGACTCTGCTAGCTGGGGCCCGTGACCCATAAACCTGGTCCAGCCCCAGAGGTGGAATAGACCGAGATCACTGACGCTCAACCACTTGTTCTGGAGAATCAGTCCCTGGGATGGGATGGCTGTTCTTAAACTCATCTGCCTGGGGGAAAAACCTCACACAGGCAGGGTAGGGTGTAGATGGGATGAGCTATTTGTCAACCCCACTAGGCGCTAAAGGACACACAACTTATCTCTAATTGTCTCTGGGTGAAGAACTGTAGCAAAAAACAAGATTCTCCAGATGTATGCAAACTGACTGCTTGCACTGAAGACTTGATAAACACTTGATAATACACTGCCATATGAGTCACATCGCATTGCTTGGACTGGCCAATGGCTCTCCTGACCCTAGCGTGAAATCTACATAGAAATACACAGTGACACGCTCGGGTCAGGTAAGCCGACGGCCAGTCTGAACATTGCGATACAATCTTCAGAAGAGTCATATGTGTGTGTAATCCCGGTCTAAAGGGGGCTTTACACGGTAGCGATATCGCTAGCAATTTGTAGCGATATCGAGCGTGTAAGTACCCGCCCCCGTCGCGCATGCGATTGTTTGTGATCGCTGCCGTAGCGAACATTATCGCTACGCAGCGTCACACATACTTACCTGGTCGGCGGCGTCGCTGTGACTCCCGAACAATCCCTCCTTCAAGAGGGAGGCACGTTTGGCATCACAGCGACGTCACCGCAACGTCACACAGCGGCCGGCCAATCAAAGCGGAGGGGCGGAGCTGAGCGTGATGTAAACATCCCGCCCACCTCTTCCTTCCGCATTGGGGCCGGCGGCAGGTAAGGAGACGTTCCTCGCTCATGCGGTGTCACACATAGCGATGTGTGCTGCCGCATGAGCGATGACTCACAACGCTAAACAACCCTTACCGATTTTTGAGTTTGGGACGACCTCTCCATGGTGAACGATTTTCACCATTTTTGAGGTCGCCTAAGGTCGCTGGTAAGTATCACACGCTGCGATATTGTTAATGACGCCGGATGTGCGTCACTAACAATGTGACCCCGACGATCAAACATTAACGATATCGTAGCGTGTAAAGCCCCCTTAAGACTGAATTCAGAAGTCTCCATATCATGGACCATGTATGGACTGCGATGCATGAATTGACCATTTGTCTACTGACCTGAAGTAAACAGCCTCGCATATGCTATATACTGTATAAGGCTGTATAGTTCAGATGAGGAGACTCGCCACTGATCTATGCATCACTGTTCGCACAAACGTTTGAATTCACTCTTACAATAATGACTGAGAAATGTGTTACCATGAACTAGTAATTTCCCAGCTGGATAATATTGTTCACTTATATACTTCTCAATCTACAAATATTGTTGGATTATTTTTTTCAGCCCACTGACTTTTGCATTATATTTGTTTTGCTGCTCTTTTTACATCAAGCAAGATTACAAAAGCATTTATCTGTCTCTTTGGGATATTTGTTACATGGATGCAGACATATGGTTCACTGTTTAATGCACAGAATCAGTTGCCGCATTTGATCTTTCTATGGCTATTTAGTGTTCTGCTCTATGCTTGGATACAGGGATGTTTTGATCTATTTTTAGCTTTGTATTTCTATGATAAATTATATGAGTATTTATTGTATCTACTGGCTTGTATTTGAACAATGAATGTACATGTTGTTATATACATTTATGAGTGAGTACATATTTAATAGTATTCAACAATTTTTTCAGATTTTCATATTTGTATCGTGTTTTTCTTCCCCCCCCCCCCTTTTTGGTGTTCTGTTATAGTGGTATCCCTTTTTCACACTGTTTTGTCAACTATGATTAAGGGCACTTGCATGCGCCAGAAACGCGTTAGCTCAAGTCTGGGGTACAGTTCACCATAGTGAGTACCTGCTTTTAACCATGTTGAAATAAAGAAAGAAGACATTTTAATCATAATTAAATTGATGTGCTGAATCTGCCTTTTTCTTTGTTTTGCAAATAGTTAATCCCCAGAATGCAAATAGAAAAAACAATTCACCCTTTTCCCATTAACTTTGCCAAAAGTTAATCAGCAAAATGTACCTGTCATGGTTCACCTCCCCGTCCACATGGCTAGGGGGCGGGGCCTTCTCTCGGGCCTCATTTCCGGACCCTGGATGCCTTAAAAGCTGACATTTCCAGTGAACCAGCGCCGGCTATAAGCTTAGCACTACTTTGCCTGTGATTGCTGGTCCTGTGAGTGATATCCTGATCTGTCTGTTCCTGTGCCGCCGTGCCCTTGTCTGTGTTCCATCCCCTGGTCGCCCCTCCTGTCCTCTGTCCCCTCTCCTATTTCCCCACTCGGTTGCTTCCTCCGGTACTGACCTTGGCCTGACTTTGACTCCGCTTCTGCTCGTTCCTCCGGTCCTGCTTCTGCCCGTACGGTGTTTGACCCAGCCTGCTTGACTATTCCTTGCATGATCGGCAGCTCTGCTTCTCAGCTGTGCTTTGAGGTAGTGTATGAGAACGCTGTGTATTCACTTCCTGGTTCTCATTGCTCTGTGTAGTGTCTTCTGCTGCAGAGCTCTGGCTCCACCTGGTGGCAGCATTACAGTACCGTAAATCAGGGAAACATTTTCCTTGCAGTAATCCAGGAGCCTAACCTTTATCTCCAACTGAATATGGTTATTTATTACTGTGTTCCTATGTCTAATGCAACCACAGATTTCTATGATGATGATGATGCATCTGCTTGTAAACAGATAATCTTCAAGATGCTGAGCATCATATAAGTGCATCATTTAAGTGTACTGCAATGAATTAGAACAGAATTTAATATGATGCACTTGGTCGTCTATCATCACCGCTCACTAATCATTATCTAATCATCATGTATACGCTATCTACAGAAGAAAAACTTTCCTCCCTACTCTGCAGATCAAACTTCAACACCTGTGTACTTGACCTGCTCCTCCCATTCTCGTTCCCAAATTCATCAAAGTCTTTATCAATCTGGCTTCAGCCCACATCATTCAACCAAAACTGCCCTAACTAATGACCTACTACCCACCAAAGGCCAAGCAACACTACTCTGTCCTCCTCCACCTGGACCTGTCTATGTTCAACACAATGAACCATTTCCTCCTATTACAGATTCTTTCATCTATTAGTATTACAGACTTGGCCCTATCTTGGATCTCTAACGGATCTCATTCAGCATCTCGCACACACACACCACCTCCTCATCTCACCCCTATCTGGCAGTGTCCTCCAAGGTTCAGTTCTTGGACACTTGCTCTTCTCCATCTACAACTTTAGCCTGGAACAGTTCATAAAGTCCTACAGCTTTCAGTATCATCTCTATGCTAAAGACACATAAATCTACCTCTCTGGACCCGATATCATCTCTTTACTAACAAGAATCCCAGAAGGTCTGTCTGCTATATCATCCTTTTTCTCTTGCTCGATTTATAAAACTTAACATGGACAAAACAGAATGCATCATGTATTCCCCATCTTACTCAACCCTCCAACCGACCTATCCAGAAAAGTCAATGGCTGCTCACTTTCCCCAGTCCTGCACGCTTGCTGCATCAGGGTAACCATTGACTTTTCTCTCTCCTTCAAGCCACATATCCAAGCCTTTTTCACCTCCTGACGATTCCAACTCAAAAATATTTCATTAATCCATATATTAAGAAACTGCAACCCCCTGGCCTCCCTTCTATCAATCTTGCACCCCTCCAATCTATTTTAAAATGTGCTGCAAAACTAACCAGAAAAAAAGCCACCAGCTAACTGAGGTCAAAATGGCAAATACACTCTCAGGATGCAGCCGGCCCCCCATGATAAAGGTGTGGGTAACACAGGTGCAGAATACTGATGTGACAGCCACTCTCATCCTACCAACTCATGGAGGGGGTTGTTGAAGGTATTAAACATGCACACTAATGAGGTTTTACATAGGGACCAGACCAGTCACAGCCTATTAATGACGCCCATACTATTAGATCAGGCAGGCTGCCTAGCACTATATAAGTGCACTAGCACACAGGACAGACACCCCAATGGGCCCGGCTGTATCATGCGAAAAATTGTGCAATAAAAAGGAACATCAGTAAAAAACAGTAAAATCATACTAAATGTGAGGTATTGGTTCAAATTTTGGCCAAAATACATAAGCTCGTAACCCTGCAGCAAGGGTAACCACGCTTCCGAGTCCCTAAACCAGGGGTGGGCAATTAATTTTCCCATGGGGCCGCATGAGAAATTGGGATGGGTTTAGAGGGCCGGACTAATATAATTAACTCATTTCTACCCAATATACTACATTACTACACCCCCGCCATATACTACACCTGTAATATACTACATCACTACACCCCTAAATACTACACCTGTAATATAATCACTACACCCCTATATACACCTGTAATATACTCATCACTACACCCCTATATACACCTGTAATATACTACATCACTACACCCCTATATACACCTGTAATATACATCACCACACCCCTATATACACCTGTAATATACATCACTACACCCCTAAATACTACACCTGTAATAAACTACTGTACACCACTACACCCCTATATACTACATCTGTAATATACCACATCACCAAAACCCCTATATACACCTGTAATATACATCACTACACCCCTATATACACTACACCTGTAATAAACTACTGTACACCACTACACCCCAGATGGGTACACCGTGAGGAGGTTGGACAGCTTCTTACCTTTTTGCAAAAATGTATATACTAAGTACCCTGTTATTAAGCACTTGCAATTTATTTATTTATAGTCAGGGTATTTTTCATACAATTTTTCTCCTTGGATTTTTTCTACCCCTATATACTACATCTGTAATATACCACATCACTACACCCCATATAATACACCACTATATACTACACCACTATATACACAACACCATATACTACACCTGTAAAACTACACCACTACACCCCCAGTATTAGTCACCAGTCCCCCCCTCTCCCATTGTCCCCTCCTCAGATTATCAGTCACTACTTACGACTCCCTTCTTATTGTCCCCGTCCTCAGGCACCTCTGTACAGGTACCCCGCTGAGCTGCTCCTTCTCTTGTACGTGCCCTGGCTGTGCCGATGCTATTCTCTGAAGTGCCCCCGCCGCTGCTTCTCTCCATGAAGGCCAATGCTGTGCTGCTTCTTACCCTGCCGGGCGTGAAGTTTTGAAATGACACACGCGCGCCGTACTGACAACATCAGAGCGCGCGCGTGTGTCACAGAGAAAGGGAACAGAGGAGAAATTCCTGCGTTCCGCTCCCCACACTGTGCGGAGCTGCAGGATCTCTCCCTGCCCGGCACGCAGCAGCCCGACTCCACTGCACCGGCTGAAGACAGGCGGGCCGGTCACAGACAGTAGGATATAAATTGAAAGAAACAAAAATAAAAAAAAACTCAACAGAAAAAAGCCACCAGCCAACACAGGTCAAAATGGCAAATGGTGCAGGATGTAGCCCCCCCTTTTTTTTTTTTTTTTAATAGTTATGTCCTCTTTGGTGAATTATTCTGTTGGAAAACTAATCCACCTGTCCTCCCACTATTCCTCAGTTTCTCCACTTTGCCAATCTCTTCATTGGCTTCTCTTTGCCCAAAGACTCCAGTTCAAAACCCTAACCATGACATAGAAGGTCATCCAAACCTTGTATCCTCCACACATCTCTGACCTAGTCTGTCTCCTGGTACCTACCTGCACGCAACCTATGATCCTCCCAAGATCTTATTCTATCCTCCCCTGTTATCTCCTCTTCCCACAATCACATCCAAGATTTCTCCCCTGCATCCCCCATACTTTGAAACTCTCTACCCCAACATATCAGACTTTTACCTACCATGAAAACCGTCAAAAGAAACCTGAAGACCTACCTCTTCTGCCTAAAACCTGTATTAACCCTTGATCCACTATACCGCTGTACAACCTGCATTACCCTCACCTACTGTATTTTCCCCCATCCCTTGTTCCGTCGTAATCCGTGAACTGATGAAATCCAGCGACGGATCAATTTTTTTAACTGAGCATGCTCAGATGAACTGTAAATTCATTTCTAGTCAGAAAAAACTCCAGTGGCACAGATAAAAGTTGAAAATGCTGGAGGGTGAGTATAAGGGCGGCTTTGCACGTTGCGACATTGCACGTGCGATGTCGATGGGGTCAAATCGAAAGTGACGCACATCCGGCGTCGCAGTCGATATCGCAACGTGCAAATCCTTTTTGATACGATGAACGAGCGCAAAAGCGTCGTTATCGTATCATCGCTGCAGCCTCCGACATTTCCATAATGCCGGTGCAGCGACAGGTACGATGTTGTTCCTCGCTCCTGCGGCAGCACACATTGCTGTGTGTAAAGCCGCAGGAGCGAGGAACTTCACCTTACCTGCCGCCGGCTGCAATGAGAAGGACGGAGGTGGGCGGGATGTTTACATCCTGCTCATCTCCGCCCCTCCACTTCAATTGGCCGCCTGCCGTGTGACGTCGCTGTGACGCCGCACGACCCGCACCCTTAGGAAGGAGGCGGGTCGCCGGCCAGAGGGACGTCGCACGGCAGGTATGTGCGTGTGAAACTGCCATAGCGATAATAATCGCTTCGGCAGCTTTCACTAGATATTGCACGTGCGACGGGGGCGGGACTATCGCTGCAACATCGGTAGCACATTGTTACCGATGTCGCAGTGTGCAAAGCCCGCCTAAGACTGGGGACAAGGGGATTTAGATCTAAAGCACCACTCTAGCACCCACTCAAATAATTAATTAAGTTTTATTAGCTACAAACTTGATCTAGTCTTATAATTAAATATAATCAAACCTGTTGAATTTCAAATTTGCTGGGTTCATATGAAATTGTGAAAAATGTTTTTTTGCCAGTCCTTTTGTTAGGCATTTAATTGCCCAGAAAAGATGTGGACAAGTTTAAGATATCTCAGTACTATATTGAACACCTTTCAAGCACTCTAAGGGTGGCTTTACACGCTGCGACATCGCTAGCCGATGCTAGCGATGGCGAGCGTGATAGCACCCGCCCCTATCATTATGCCGATATGTGAAGATCGCTGCCGTAGCGAACATTATCGGTACAGCAGCGTGACACGTACTTACCTGCTCAGCGACGTCGCTGTGACCGGTGAACCGCCTCCTTCCTAAGGGGGCGGTTCACTCGGCCTCACAGCGAAGTCACTAAGCGGCCGCCCAATCAAAGCGGAGGGCGGAGATGAGCGGGACGAACATCCCGCCCACCTTCTTCCTTCCTCATTGCTGTCGTGTGGCAGGTAAGGAGAGGTTCCTCTTTCCTGCGGCGTCACACGTAGCGTTGTGTACTGCCGCAGGGATGAGGATCAACTTCACCCAAGCGACAGCACCGATAACTGGGAGAGGACCTCCATGTCAACGAGGAGTGATTTTGGACATTTTTGCAATGATCCAAAATTGGTCCTAGGAGTCACACACAATGAGATCGCTGTAGCGATCTCGTAGTGTGTAAAGCCCGCTTAAAGCAAACATAGTCTAAAGGCTGCTTTACACGAGTCGATCTATTGTGCGATGCATCGTTGGGGTCACGGATTTTGTGACGCACTTCCGTCATTTGTAACGGCATCTCCTCATGTGACAGCTCCTTGCGAGTCCAACCGATGCCTAATCGTTTGAAATTCGGCCATCGTGTACTCATCGTTTAATTCCATAAAATCGGTCAGTTTAGTCTTAATGAACGACACATTGCAAAGTGTGACACCGTGTAATCGGCCATCCTCGTAGTTGTTTGTGACGTCAGTAAATGTTCAGGGCGTATTTGTGATTTTAAATAATCACGCCTAATCTAATCGGATTGGTTGTAGCAGATACGTTTTGATTGGTTATTACTGTTATAAAATACGGAGCTGTAGTCATGATGTGTGAACATTCATCCCTGGCGTCATGCACAGTGTTTTATAGTGCATTACTCCTAATTTTCCTTACGTTTGTTTGTTCGCTGGATTTTCCGCCCTCACTCCTTGTTATCCCTTTTTTGTGGTAAGTTGTTATATGCCAATCTTTCCTTTTTGGATCAAAATCGACTTTTGGCGTCATTATAATGTTTTTGTTTTATATATTTTAAGGTAACAGGATGTTCAGCAATGTCGAAACTGACATTTTATCTGTGGGTCTCCTTATGACCGAGATATTGCAGGAGGAGGAGGAAATGGACCAAAATACACTTATGAATCCTCAGCCCAAAAGATTATGGTCACGCCAATGGCTGCTTCGAAGGGATGAGATATCTCACGTGCGTCTAGTGCATGATTTACAGGAACGCAATCCGCATGATTACCGCAACTATCTACGTATGTCGGAAGAATCTTTCTCATTAGTCCTGACGCGTATCAGCCCATACATAAAGCGCAGAGATACTTTAATGCGTAAGGCTGTTCCTGCGGAAGAAAGGTTGCTGGTGACGTTGCGCTATCTTGCCACAGGCCGCAGCCTCACTGATTTACAATATTCTGCCGGTATTTCGAGATCCCTATTAAGTTCATTAATTCCGGAGACTTGTCAGGCAATAATACATGCGTTAGCAGATTTCATGCCTTTCCCCAAGACAACTTCAGAATGGTCTGATATAGCTCATAATTTTGCGACGAGGTGGCAATTTCCCTGCTGTGGTGGTGCGATTGATGGCAAGCACATAAGAATAATTAAACCCCCAAATAGTGGTTCTTTTTTTTTATAACTATAAAGGTTTCTTTAGTATAATTTTATTTGCAGTTGTTAATGCAAATTATGAATATTTAACAGTGGATGTAGGAATAAATGGCCGTGTTTCCGATGGTGGCATTTTAGAACAAACTGATTTTGGAAAGCGTTTATTTAGTTCACAATTACCTTTGCCTCCAAATTCAGGAAATGAAAATAATTTAAATTTTGTTTTTTTAGGGGATGAGGCGTTTCCTCTTCAAAGCCATCTCCTGCGTCCTTATCCCCAGACTACTTTGAGTCCCGAGCGTCAAAATTTCAATTACTGTCTCTCAAGGGCACGTTTGGTTGTTGAGAATACGTTTGGAATTATGGCAAGTTGGTTTCGTGTATTCTCAACACCAATAAATCTCAAACTCGAATCCATTGATAGTGTAGTTCTTGCCAGCTGTGTTCTACATAATTTTCTACGCAAAAAGGATGCAGCAGCCTACATGCTCCCGGTATCATTGGCAGTGATGATTCCGATGTTGTCCCTGGAGCTTGGCGTTTTAGTGATCCACATTTGGCATCCCTGCCGACACCTCAATCTTTTGGTCGTGTCCGGCATGATGCCATAATCAATCGGGATCGTTTTTGTGATTATTTGAATGCGTCATAATTTTTTTTTTTTTTTTTTATTATTTGACCAAAATATTTTTTTTATTTTTATTTATTTTATAATAGAAAAAGCATTAGTAAACATTATAGTGTGTTAACAAAGTCGGAGACCATTACCTTTTTTGTAAAAAAAAATATATTTTTCAAACAATGAAACAAACATAATTAAATGAAAACTTGAAGTAAAGTAAGAAATAACTATCAACAAACAAATTCCCTTTGTTAGAAATATATGAATACAAATATATTTCTAAAATACATACATGACATGATTTCAAAGCATTACAACTTTATTCTATGTTTGAAAAATAAACACTGCCATCACTTCCTTTCACTACAAGGCAGGCTGGAATTTTCACTTCCGGTTTAACCCCTTAAGGACGAAGCCAGTTTTGTCCTTAATGCCCAGGCCATTTTTTGCAATTCTGACCAGTGTCACTTTATGAGGTCATAACTCTGGAACGCTTCAACGGATCCCGGTGATTCTGACATTGTTTTTTCGTGACATATTGTACTTCATGATAGTTATAAATTTAGAACGATATTTTTTGCTTTTATTTGTGAAAAAATCGGAAATTTGATGAAAATTTTGAAAATTTTGCAATTTTCAAACTTTTAATTTTTATGCCCTTAACCCAGAGAGTTATGTCACACAAAACAGTTAATAAATAACATTTCCCACATGTCTACTTTACATTAGCGCAATTTCTGAAACAAAATGTTTTGGGGTTAGGAAGTTAGAAGGGGTCAAAGTTCATCTGCAATTTCCCATTTTTTCAACAAAATTCACAAAACCATTTTTTTAGGGACCACATCACATTTGAAGTGACTTTGAGAGGCCTAAGTGACAGAAAATACCTAAAAGTGACACCATTCTCAAAACAGCACCCCTCAAAGTACTCAAAACCACATCCAAGAAGTTTATTAACCCTTCAGGTGCTTCACAGGAACTAAAGCAAAGTGGAATGAAAAAAAGCAAAAAATAAAATTTTACCTAAAATGTTGCTCTACCCCAAATTTATTCACTTTTAGAAGAAATAACACAACAAAATGAACCCCAAAACTTGTTCCCCACTTTCTTATGAGCGCGCCAATACCCCACATGTGGTCAGAAACCTTTGTTTGGACAAATGGGAGGGCTCGGAACAGAAGGAGCAATATTTGAATTTTGGAAAGCAAATTTGGCTGAAATAGATTGCGGGCACCATGTTGCATTTACATGTCCGCTAAGGTACCTAAACAGCAGAAACCCCTCACAAGTGACACCATTTTGGAAACTAGACCCCTTAAGGCTTCTATCTAGGGGTATAGTGAGCATTTTGGATCCACAAGTACTTCACAGATTTTGATAACGTTACGTTGTCACATTGAAAATTTTCATTTTTTTCTCAAAAATGTTGCTTTAGCATCAATTTTTTCACTTTTTCAAGAGGTAATTCCAAAAATTTGACCCCAACGTTTGTTACCCACTTTTTTATGAGCGCGGTGATACCTCACTTGTGGTCTGAAACCTTTGTTTGGAGAAATGGGAGGGCTTGGAACGGAAGGAGCAATATTTGAATTTTGGAAAGGAAATTTGGCTGAAAAAGATTGCAGGCACCATGTCGCATTTGGAGGACCCCTAAGGTACGTAAACAGCAAAAAAACACCACAAGTGACCCCATATTGGAAACTAGGCCCCTCAAGGAATTTATCTTGATGTTTGGTGAGTACCCTGAACCTCCAGGTGCTTTACAGAAGTTTATAACGTTGAGCCATGAAAATAAAAAAATAAAATTTTACCACAAAATTGTTACTTCAACCAGGTAGCTTTTTTTTTCACAAGGGTAACAGGAAATAAATCACCATGAAATTTATTGCGCAATTTCTCCTGAGTTTGTTGATATCTTGTATGTGGTGGAAATCAACTGTTTGGGCACACTACAGGGCTCAGAAGAGAAGGAGTGCAGTTTGACTGCAAAATTGGCTGGAATCAATAGCGGACGCCATGTTGCATTAGGAGAGCCCCTGAGGTGCCTAAGCAGTGGAGGTCCCCCACAAGTGACCCCATTCTGGAAATAAGACCCCTCAAGGCTTTAATCTAGGTGTATATTGAGCATTTTGAATCCACGAATACTTCACAGAATTTGATAAGCTTAGGTTGCCATATTGAAATTTTCATTTTTTTCACAAAAATGTTGATTTAGCGACACATTTTTCACTTTTTCAAGAGGCAACAACAAAACGTGTACCCCACAGGTTGTTATCTAATTTCTTGTGAGCGCAGGGATACCCCACATGTGGCCAAAAACCTTTGTTTGGATAAATGGGAGGGCTTGGAATGGAAGGAGCACCATTTGAATTTTGGAAAAGTTGAAGTAAATTGCGCGCACCATGTCACATTAGCAGGGCCCCTTGGGTACCTATACATCAGAAACCCCCCACAAGTGACCTCATTTTGGAAACTGGACCCCTCAAGGATTTTATTCAGGAGTATAGTAAGCATTTTGAATCCACAGGTACTTCACAAAAATGTTGCTGTAGCAACAAATTTCTCACTGTTAAGGGGGCTTTACACGCTGCGACATCGCTAATGCGGAGTCGTTAGGGTCACGGAATTGGTGACGCACATCCGGCCGCATTAGCGATGTTGCTGCGTGTGACACCGATGAGCGATTTTGCATCGTTGCAAAAACGTGCAAAATCGCTCATCGGTGACATGGGGGTCCATTCTCGATTATCGTTACTGCAGCAGTAACGATGTAGTTCGTCGCTCCTGCGGCAGCACACATCGCTATGTGTGACGCCGCAGGAACGAGGAACCTCTCCTTACCTGCCTCCCGGCCGCTATGAGGAAGGAAGAAGGTGGGCGGGATGTTCCGGCCACTCATCTCCGCCCCTCCGCTTCTATTGGGCGGCCGCTCAGTGACGTCACTGTGATGCCACACGGACCGCCCCCTTAGAAAGGAGGCGGTTCGCCGGTCACAGCGACGTCGCCGGGCAGGTAAGTATGTGTGATGCGTCTGCGCGATGTTGTGCGGCACGGGCAGCGATTTGCCCGTGTCGCACAACAGATGGGGGCGGGTACCCACACTAGCGATATCGGGACCGATATCGCAGCGTGTAAAGTAGCCTTTAGGCTATGTGGCCATGATCCAGCGACACGGCGTCTAGTACACAGTGTCAGCCTCCTGCAGAAATGTGAGTGTTGTCCACGGGAGAACGCAGCTGCCCATGCCCACGATTTGGGTTCAGGCTGCTGTGGACTTTAGTTTTATTCTACCTGCAAAGAACACTCATCTCCGCAGCATAAATTGACATGCTGAGGCTCGGGAAGCTGCGCCACAGGTCGGTTTATGCTGCGGAGAAAAGAAACACAGTGGGCACGGGATTTCTAAAAATCCTGCCACTGTGCTTCTACTGCACAACGCAGCGTTATGGACGCAGGGAAAACACTCTGCGCCCAAAACGCTGCAAACCCTGATTGTGGGCACACAGCGTAAAATGCTACAGTGGATGAATGGATAGATGTCAAACATATATAACGTCCCACCCCCCTGCATATTCTAAGCTGGCGCCCTTTAGTGCCTTTCATGTGACACTAAAGGATGCCTAGCCTTGTATTTAGCCCAAAAAAAAAAAAAAAAAATTAAAATAAATGACGTGGGGTCCCCCCTATTTTTGATAGCCAGCTAGGGTAAAGCAGACAGCTGTAGCCTGCAAACCACAGCTGACAGCTTCATCTTGTCTGGTGATCAATTTGGAGGGCTCCCCAAGCTGTTTTTTTTTTTTTAATTATTTATAAATAAATAATTAAAAAAAACAAACAAACGTGGGGTCCCCCCAAATTAGATCACCAGCCAAGGTGAAGCTGACAGCTGGGGTCTGGTATTTTCAGGATGGGAAGAGCCATGGTTATTGGACTCTTCCCAGCCTAAAAATAGCAGGCCGCAGCCGCCCCAGAAGTGGCGCATCCATTAGATGCGCCAATTCTGGCGCTTCGCCCCAGCTCATCCCGCGCCCTGGTGCGTTGGCTAACGGGGTAATGAATGGGGTTGATACCAGGTGTGTAATGTCACCTGGCATCAAGCCCAGCAATTAGTTATGTCACGGCGTCTATCAGATACCCGACATAACTAATTGACAGTAATAAGAAAAAAAATTGACAACAAAAAAAAATTTATTTGAAAAAACACTCCCCAAAACATTCCCTGATTGACCAATTTATTGAAAAGAAGAAAAAAAAATCCACTATAATCCATTTGGATGTCCCACGTCGCCTCTGGACCTTCTAGAATATGGGGGACACGTTCAGGGAACGTATCCCCCATTTTCTAGGAGGGCAGACCCTCCATTTGAGGAGAGTGGGTGCAAAAAGCTGCACCCACCCTCCCCGGGTCACAGCTGCACAGTGCTGAGCAGCATCAGCAGCCAGCGTCCTGAACACAGGAAGCTGTCATCTGCTGCTCGGCACATGTGACCGGAGTCTGCAGAGAAGGAGCCGGAGGAGGGGGCCGCGGGGGATCAGAGCTGCGACAGGTATGTATGACACCGGGGGACACCGGGGAACACCAGGGGGGGGTAGGGGGGGACCCGGCAGGGCCTAGGGAGCAGGTTTCTGTCGTATGTGTTATGGCACATACGACAGAAACCATAGGAACACTGTAAATGCGGCCGGCGCGCTGCTGTGCTCTCCGATGCGCGCGGCCATCTTGGATTTTCGGGAGGGGGTTGGGGGTCGGGGGGGGCACTTTGGAGATACCGAGGGGACCGGAGGGAACCGGGAAAAAGATTTATCTCCCATCTGGCATGTTTGATCATGCCAGATGGGAGATAAATGATTTTTTACCGGCGCGGTCATTTACTATAACTTGATGATCGGTATACGGTGTATACCGGTCATCAGGTGAGCGGGGACCGGAAAAACCGGCCCGAATCATGATCTCCAGGGTCTCAGCTACCCCCGGCAGCTGAGACCCCGGAAATTTTCTGACTCTGGGGGGCGCTAGACCCTTTTTTCCGACCGCCGTTTTAAAACGGCAGAAAGGAATAAGTACCCTTTTTTAGTGCCGTTTTAAAACGTAACGCGGTCGTAATGGGGTTAAAAATCGCATAAACAAACATGTCTGCAAACTTGTGAGCAACTGTCTGGGGAGATGCAGAAATCCATCTTCTTGTCAGCGAAATGGATGAAAGAGACTATGATTGTCTACTTATCTCAGAACGTCCAAGGGAGCATAAAAAAAAAGTTCTACGCAAGATTAAGAAATCGCTTCGGAAAAAATTTGGCCTCCACCGCTCAAAAGCGCAGATCAGGAAGAAAATGGCTGATCTGAAATATCGTGGCAAGGAACGTCTAGCAGAAATTAGAGCACAAAATGCCACTACTCGAGGTATATTTTATCAATACATGAGTGTTGTTTTTTTTTTGCCCTTTTAAAAAAAAAACCATGTGTATAATATGAATCATACATGTGTTTACATAATATGCCATGTTAGTCATGTTTTTTTTGCTAAATAAATTATTTGTTTTATCTCATTTTTGAAAGGATCATCACATGTAGCGGACCAATGGAGCGCAATAATCAATAATCCAGGAACTTCATCAGAACCAATTCCTGTTTTGGATCAAAATGAGGTTTCAGAGCAAGGTTTGTTTTATTTTTTACTTGCCATTTTTAAAAAAAAAAAAAAAAATAAATAAATTAGAATGATGTGTGAACACATTAGAGAGAAGATACAACATATTTTGGAACTACAATAATGGAAAATAAAAATTCATGTAACCCTTTTGTGTTTACAATTTTTTCTGTTGGTTCTTTCTGTTGGTACATACAAAATATTTAAAAAAACCACAAGCAGATCATACAACACCTTAAAAAAACAAAAAAAAAAAAAAAATACGATCATATTGTGTAAAGATAAATTTAGGAATAAAGGTAAATATACCAATTGTGACGCTGGCTCGCTGCCAATCGCCCCATTTTGTGACTCCTGAATGGAAAGCATACTTGTTGATGACCTTGGAATCTCTTGATCTCTTGTGAAGTCAAGTAGATCAAAATACCACAGCCGTGGGACATAAAGATCGGCAGTCGCAGCCCCTGAACGTCGTGACTCCTCGACTTTATTGAGTTCCTTTTTATATACAGTGCGTATTCCTTGTATTTTTTTCTTGATAAGATTTACATCCATAGGCTCATTAGGAAAATGGTTTTTATAGATAGTAATCAGATCCGCATAAGCTTGATAAGTTTGATGCGTTTGTTACTATATTCAGGCGATTTAATTTTCCAAAGACAGGTTAATGTGCGATATTTTTCAATGAAATCACGCAAAAATAATTCGTTTTGATGAGCCGTCATCTGGGAATGAATATATGAGAACATTTTATTTGACACTGTTATAATAAACATGTAATCTTTTTTCTTTTTAAAAGAACAAAAAATAAAAAAAAAAATAAAACAACAACAAAAACATTATTATGTTTCAAAAAACATAATACACGATAAAAACTACAGAAATAAAAATAAAAAATAAAAAAAAAAAAACATTGTGAACGGCTAAATGACACAATAAAAAACCATACAAAACCAAATTTAACCCACCTTTGGAAGATAGATACTCTGAATTCGTCATAAACCAGACCACAAACAACAAACAAGATTGATGCTAATGACACACGAGGCAACAGAGACAAACGCAGAAGAGAAACTATATATATGGTATTTAACCAATCAACCACATTAGCAGAACTGGATTGAGCACGTCAGAAGAATTCAGGGCGTGCAACAATCCAGACAACGTCACGGAGGGCTGTATAGTTTGCCTAATTACGCCCATACAAAAGACAGATTGACCAAAGGAAAACATGTGTGAAGCCTTTTGGACGTCCGCCATGGCCAATCAATATATCGATGAGCGCTTTGTGGTCGTTTGACAACACTCAACGTGTGACACATGGACAACTACCTATCAGCGATACAAACCAAAAAAAAAAAAAGACTTTGCCAAATAAATCGCACGATGGATTGACTCGTGTAAAGCAGCCTTTAGAAATGGCAGTGACCTCACGATATCTGGCTATAGAGGAACAGATGGTATAACTGGTGGTTGGCAACAGTTTAAAAATACAAACAATTCTGCTGGTGTGTTGTTAAACTGTAAAAATGTTTAAAACATTATCCCTTTTGGGGGGCAGATGCTTGCTTTACAGTGTTTGCACATTGGTGATTCACATGGAAAAAGCTGTGGCTTTTTCCTAAGGTTAGTGCAAAAATTATCACTGTTTGAGGAGTAGAAAGAGGTTTGTTGTTAGCTAAAGCTAATAGCTAGAAACTATACGGTTTTCTGTCTGTAATGCCCACTTACGTGTTCATTTCCTCTATTTTTGCTTTAGCCACAGATGCATCCATCCCAGCTTTGGTTACTCTGCGACTAGTAGTAAGCATACCTCCCAACTTTTAAAGAAGGGAAAGAGGGACAAAGTTTGCGGCGCAATTTTTAGGCCACGTCCCTAACCACACCCATTTTACAAATGGCCACACCCATATCCACTCCCCATCTACACCCATCCAGCAAACTGAAACTGCAGAAGCTGTCCGTGATCGCTCTGAGCCGCCACAGATCAGCAATGTGCAGAACAGGCAGGGAGTTAACTACAGGGTGTGCAGGCGGCTAGGACCCAGGAGGAGATCTGAACAGGGTGTGCAGGCAGCTAGGACCCAGGAGGAGAGATAAACAGGGTGTGCAGGCAGCTAGGACCCAGGAGGAGAGCTGAACAGGGTGTGCAGGCAGCTAGGACCCAGGAGGAGAGCTGAACAGGGTGTGCAGGCAGCTAGGACCCAGGAGAAGAGCTGAACAGGGTGTGCAGGCAGCTAGGACCCAGGAGGAGAGCTGAACAGGGTGTGCAGGCAGCTAGGACCCAGGAGGAGAGCTGAACAGGGTGTGCAGGCAGCTAGGACCCAGGAGGAGAGCTGAACAGGGTGTGCAGGCAGCTAGGACCCAGGAGGAGAGCTTAACAGGGTGTGCAGGCAGCTAGGACCCAGGAGGAGAGCTTAACAGGGTGTGCAGGCAGCTAGGACCCAGGAGGAGAGCTGAACAGTGTGTGCAGGCAGCTAGGACCCAGGACGAGAGCTGAACAGGGTGTGCAGGCAGCTAGGACCCAGGAGGAGAGCTTAACAGGGTGTGCAGGCAGCTAGGACCCAGGAGGAGAGCTGAACAGTGTGTGCAGGCAGCTAGGACCCAGGAGGAGAGCTGAACAGGGTGTGCAGGCAGCTAGGACCTAGGAGGAGGGCTGAACAGGGTGTGCAGGCAGCTAGGACCTAGGAGGAGAGCTGAACATGGTGTGCAGCTAAGGGTATGTTCACACATCAGGTTTTTGCTGTGTGGCACAATCCGGCGCTTTGCGGCAAAAAACGCATCTGGGTTTTTTTTGCTGCCGGGTGCGGTTTTTCCTCATAGACTTTTATTAGCGCCGGATTGTGCCGCATGTACTTACGTTTGATCCGGTTTTTGCCGGATGCGGCAAAAATCGTCACTCCGGCGGCCGCACAGGACGCAGAGAGGAACGTTTTTTGCCAGCGACAAAAAAATGCATAGCGCCAGCTGCGGTGCTGTGCGGCATGGTGCATAATGAAAGTCTATGCGAGCCAGATACAGTGTCATGCTTCAAACACCGGAAGCATGTACCATATCCGATTTTTACTTCTGAGCATGCCCAGAAGTGATATAGATTCATTGCTTGTCAGAAAACCAATCAATCACTCACTCTCTCTCAAACTCTCTCACTCACTGACTGACTCACTGACTCATCCACTCACTCTTACCCACTCGCCGATCACCGGCGCGGGGCTGCACGGCTGTCACACTGCTCCGGCGGCTTCTCCTGATTTGAAAATGCCGGCCGCCCATTATTCAATCTTGTATTCACACCGGCGCCTATGATTAGTTGCAGTCAGACACACCCCGACACTGAGTGACAGCTGTCTCACTGCAACCAATCACAGCCGCCGGTGGATGGGTCTATATTGTGCAGTAAAATAAATAAATAAATAACTAAAGAAAAACGGCGTGCGATCCCCCCCCAATTTTGATACCAGCCAAGATAAAGCCACACGGCTGAAGGCTGGTATTCTCAGGATGGGGAGCTCTACGTTATTGGGAGCCCCCCCAGCCTAAAAATATCAGCCAGCAGCCACCCGGAATTGCTGCATCCATTAGATGTGACAGTCCCAGGACTCTACCCGGCTCTTCCCAAATTGCCCTGGTGCGGTGGCAATCGGGGTAATAAGGGGTTAATCATGGCAGGCGTCTATGAGAGACCCCCCAATGATTAACCTGTAAGTGAAAGTAAACACATACACCCTTTATTTCGAATAAAAGACAAAAAAAACACCCTCTTTCACCATTTTATTAAAATCCCCAAATACCCCTCCAGGTCCGACGTAATCCACAGAGGTCCCGCGACGCTCTCAGCTCTACTACATGAAGCTGACAGGAACGGCAGTAGAACACCGCCTCTCTCTATCAGCTCTACGCAGCAACTGAAGGGAGTCGCGCTGTCAGCGGTGACGTCACTGAGGTAATGCCGGGTTGTGTGCGGTGAAGATGCGTGCAGGGTAGTGCCTGCGTGTGCGGTGATGATGCGTGCGGTAGTGCAGCGGTGTGCGGTGATGATGCGTGCTGGGTAGTGCCTGCGTGTGCGGTGATGATGTGTGCTGGGTAGTGCCTGCGTGTGCGGTGATGATGCGTGCGGTAGTGCAGAGGTGTGCGCTGATGATGCATGCTGGGTAGTGCCTGCGTGTGCGGTGATGATGCGTGCAGTAGTGCAGGGGTGTGCGGTGATGATGCATGCTGGGTAGTGCCTGCGTGTGTGGTGATGATGCGTGCTGGGTAGTGCCTGCGTGTGCGGTGATGATGCGTGCTGGGTAGTGCCTGCGTGTGCGGTGATGATGCGTGCTGGGTAGTGCCGGCATGTGCGGTGATGATGCGTGCGAGGTAGTGCCTGCATGTGTGCGTGTGGGGTCTCTCTCTCTCAGCATAAAAAAAAAACAAACGGATCCGTCGCATCAGTTTTTTCACAATCTGAGACGGATCCGTTGCATCAGGCACAAACCAGATTGTGCCTGATTGGAAAAAACTGATGTGTGAACAGCAGCTCTGCCAGGCAGGGGATCATGTGGTCGGTGGCTGATAGAAGCATTTGCAATGCTTCTATCTTTGCATATTACCGGCCAGTGCTGTGCACCTGCAGGAGAGGACACAAGTGGTAAGTACACACTGTCTTCTCCCCAATGTCCTGATCTACCGTGGTGTGCCTGCAGCATTGAGAAGCAAACACTGTTTGATTCTCAATGCTGCAGGGCAGGCACACACGATAGATAAGGACACACGGGAGTCAGAGAAACAGCTAGAGGATCTCACGCTCCGGCCGGGGGCGGGGGGAGGGGACTCAGTGCTGGGGAGATTCAGTTTTCATACCTTAGCAGCAGCACAGACCACAGAGCAGACAGAGACTAGTTTCGGGTAGCGTGCTCAGCTCTGTTATGCTCACGTCACGTGTTAGGATGGTAGGAGGGAAAAGCAGCAAGGCGGGGAGAGAGTGGGTGGGCGGAGCCACGGGATACGGACCTCCTGCCCGGGGCAACGGGACAAATAATGCAAATCGTGATAGTCCCGCTGTATCCGGGACTGTTGGGAGGTATGGTAGTAAGTATCAGACCAGGAGTTTAGGGGATTAACTCCTAAACGTGTTTGTCAAGTTTGATCCCTTAACTTTTATCACTGAGCTTAGATTCCTCATTGCTTGATTATTCGTCTCTACTCTGCTTATTTTGTATCTGTTCTTTAACCTCAGCCTGTATCTTGAAAACTCTTCTGCATGATGTTTCTGCTCCTATTTATGACCTCTAGATTCTGCCCACAATCACCTGTTTCTGAAAGTCAGCATGTGGGATTCATGTTTACTGTAATGTGCTCAAAAGAATTGGGCCTTTTCCCTACCTTCTGACTCCAACCAATTTTCCTCCGTCATCTCATGTTTGACTCCATGAGATACTAAAGACAGGAGGAGTAGGAATTTCAAAGTGCAGACAATTTATTTGAACAAAATAGGAGGGGTTTTGGGAATCACACATAAAACAATTAAAAAGCATACAATGAGGAAGACGGCGACTGGGACAAATGACACTAAAGGCATAGTAATCTAATAGACTGAATACATCACGTGGTGCAATAAAGTGTCACAAGAATATATATATAAGGCACTATGGTACTGTGGCGCCCCTGAACTATTCAGGTCGTCACAGGGTACTGTACAATCTTCCCTCCCCGTGCAGGATTCAACCCCCCCATGGTTCTGGGTCTCCATCCTGCAGTACTGCCTCCACCAGCATTCACAAATCCTAGTTACACCTCACACCACACCCTGTCAGGCACACCAGTGTGCTGCTGGAATAGGGCAGTCCACCTAGGGGTCAGACAGATTGGTGGGAGGGGGGGAAGTCACCGAGGGAGGAAGGGGAGCACAGAGCAGATCTGACAGGCAGAACAGAAGTAGCTCCCAGAGAGTGAGGAGCTGGGAGTAGCAGCTCCCTGAAGAGCAGTGGTAGCCCTCGAGCTGAGAGGAGTTATGAGGAAGCTGGGAGTTGTGGCTCCCAGGGGAAGCAGACTAGGTCGCAGACGGTGGTCTGGGCCTAGAGGAGTCGGACCCGCGGTCACTGGGGATTGAGGCTATGTGCCTGGGACCTGTCTTGGAGGACGGTCAGCAGCCTGGTCCTATCACCGGCCCGGGACCGAAGACACAGCGGAGTACACGGACCCTAGGTCGGGGAGAAGCTTCAGGCGACCCGGCAATTAACCTGTGGAGGACAGGGCCTCTATGGATTGTTCCCAAGAAGCTCAGAGATCGGGGGCACTAGCGCAACGAGGGGGATAGGGCTTTCCAAAAAAGCAGCCCACTGAAATCCCAAGAGTGAGCTCCTAAGAGCAGGCTCCTTCACTAAGCCATAGTTGGGAGTGGGGCCCGGAAAGCTCCAAGCTGACGGGCCACAATGGATACTTTAAATTAATGTGCCAGGAGGCAGGTTACAGACCACCAGACAGTGCTGCAGGGGACGGGACCTGGACGAGCTCCCCTCAAGAGACAGTGGCAGTCAGAGATTTGGTTTACCACATTGTCAGCATCTGCTTTATGGCTGAGTAAGTACCTGATTGACCCCTGCAACCAGCGAGCCTGCGCTCCCCCTGCAACCCATCACACCATGCAGAGTCCCGAGGCCTTCCCCTACCCGTGGAGGGCGACTACATCTAGCTGCCCCACTCCATCACCTCGGGTACTCCCAACTGCAGCAGCGGTACTCCAAATTACCGTACACCACGGGTGGCATCACAAACTATATCTCCCCTGTAAATACCCTCTTCATCATTTGAGTGTGGCCCCTAGCCCCCCCGGAGACCCTCGAGCCACGAGTAATCACCCCCACGGATCCGAGCGGTTCGATCCGCTGCCTGGGCGGTGTACCACCCCGCGGGCTTGGCTGCGACCGCCGAGCCGCTCGGATCCGTGCTCGTATGGTGGGTGGTGGCTCAAGCCTCTCACGGACCCGGGGGTCACGTCGCTCTGCAAGGGAGTTGGCGCTACACGCAGGGACTTAACGGGGTAGTTCCACGGCCGGGGCCACGGTGATTTGGTTTGGGATGTAAGTTCGTGATACCACCCACGGATTGTGGTGAATAGATGGACACCACCGCTGCCGTTAACTAGGCCTCCCGGGGACGGTGTTGTGCAGCTTGGTGTTGACCCATCCGTGGGTAGGGAAGCGATGGTCCTGGGGGCCCGGGGAAGGTGCTGAAGCGTGGGAGCGGTTGCGGGCGTATGCTGGTGCAGTACAGCGTGGTGCGCGGCCCGAAGGCACTGGTGTACTCACTATGACACAATACACTGGAGTCTCTGGTAAACCAAATGGGGTGATGAACGGGGCCCGCAGCCGGCTGCAGCTTCTCCCGGAATAGGTTGGTGGTTTCCGCCTTCCTCCTGCACCTCTTTGTATGGATGTTTTGACTCCTATGCCTAAGCAACGGTAGTCCGCTCCCCGACTTGTTTATGCCGTAGGAGCCCGTTTGCCCGCAGACGCTGGCCCTTTGGGTCTCTATGCCTTGGCGCTGGCTTTACCCTGTATGGTTGGGCTGTTGTCTTGTGTGGGATAGGTCCTAAAGTCCAGTCCGCAATCAGTTGATTCGACTCGGCCCTGTCGGTTCAGGGCTTGTACTGGGTCTGAGTACCCCTCCTGGTGCTCCAGTTTCCAACCGGTTCCCAGTTCGGTACCGGCGGGCCACCGCCCGACCCCGGTCCCTACGGTTCCACCGGCTGTAATCCCAGCTCCTGCAGGCGGCCACCACCGTCTGCCTCCTTGCCAAAGGTGACTTGGCTCCGACCCAGCCACCGGGGTAGTCTGTTGGCAGGCCTGGACACAGGTCTGCCCTTGAACTTGACTTCTTTCTCTCAGCACTACCACTCGACTCTTAACTTGTGTGTCTTTTCCCGCCTCCAGGTCTGTGAACTCCTCGGTGGGAGTGGCCAACCACCTGGATCCGCCCCCTTCCTGGTGTGGACATCAAACCTGGAGGGTGGTGACAAGGGTTCTAGGTTGGCTGCTGTCACCTAGTCGGGGAGGGTGTGTGTGTGTGTGTGACTACCTGGGACGACCTGACTAGTCCAGGGCGTCACAGCGGCACAGTACAAACATGAATAAATCTCAGGTTGTCACTCTTCCCTCCCTGATGAAGCCGTGAGTGGGATGTACCCGCTCCTCAGTCGAAACACGTGTTGATGAGCTGAGGGGAACCTTTTTTGGCTCTGAGGACCCGGCATTCTGGTGATTATATTTGGCATTTTGCTCTTTAAGGTATATCCATATGATACTATCAGCGCCACATTGTAATATATGCTGACATTTCTGTGCAACCTGCTACTCAGCCGTTATAGTTAAATGCACACAGACCACTTTATATTTGGGAACTAAATCCCTGCATATGCATTTGGCACTGTGAGAATGTGTGGGCTAGTTTTACATGTGCTTACAACATTTGTGCACTATTACTAAACATTTTGCAAAAATATGACTTGATGTTTAAAGGGGATATCTGCTGACCTCCTATATGCACTCTAGCACTTTATATATGTGTGGGTCAGTTTACCTGTAATCACCCTAAGTCTTCTTTACATCCTCTGAGATTTTCTTGACAAAAATTATTAAGTAACAACCTGAGATTTCATCTTGTTTGTGCCATATACAGTATATTCTAGTGACACTTTATTGCACTATGTGATATATTCACAGTTTATTAGATTACTATGCCATTAGTGTCTTTTGTCCCAGTCGCCGTCTTCCTCACTGTATGTTTTTTAATTGTTTTTATGTGTGATTCCCAAAACCTCTCTTAGGCCTCTGTCACACTCACGTAAAAATCACGCACGTGCTGCGAGACACACGTTTTCCGCGCGTGTTGCGTTTGGTAAGTATGTGTCCCTGGTACGTGCAGCCCACGTGTATTCTATGTGTGCTATCCGCGATAACACACGGAGAACCGGTAATTTGCATACTCACACGGTCCTTGCTGCTGTCCAGGGTACTGATCTCCAGCCCTGCCGACTCCCCGCTGCTGCTGTTTCCGGCCGCAGTGAAGTGAATATTAAATGAGCATAATGAGCGGCGGTGGGCAGCAAGTGACAGCAGTGGCAGAGACAGGAGGGCTGGAGAAGGTGAGTAAAGATTTGTTATTTTTTTCTCTGACACGTGAGTTTTCTCCGGCGCGTGTCACATGGGACCGCATCCACACTACATCCGTGTGGTACTGGTGCGGGCCGTGTGACACCCGTGATCCCGGAGAAAAACGGACATGTCAGCGTGAGGAACACACGGACACACGTATGTACGGAACGGACACACGTTCCGTTTCAAAATACTTACGTGTGTCCAAACCATTAGGAATACATAGGTCCACGTGTGTACGTGTCTCCGGTACGTGAGCAAACTGTCAAACACGTACCGGAGGCACGAACGTCTGACAGAGGCCTTATTTTGTTCAAATAAAATTGTCTACACTTTGAAACTCCTACTCCTCCTGTCTTTATATTTAACAAGGAGTTTGTGCTTGCGATTGAGTGGCCTTAATATGGCACTCATTTGCTAAAATGATTGATACGGTGTTATGGAGATTTGTTTATTTAATCCATAAGATACTTGTAAGATGACTAGTGATGTATAAGCACTAAAATGCTCAGGTGTTTGGTAGTCGAATTGAGCAAAGCAGAATACTTGGGTGCTCGTGTCAAGTAACGAGTATAATGGAAAACTCAAGCATTTTTCCTGCAGTGGGGAAGGAGATGGGGTAGTGAAATTGCTGAAATGGATGCATAAAGTGCTCAAATGGAATTGGAACAGCATGGGGAAGATGTCTTGACACATCTCTGACTTCCAGATCACTACTGGGAACAATGTCGTCAGAGTATTTTACCACTTTTACTGACGGACTGACAATAAAATATACCAAACCAATGATCACCTTGATTGTAGAGGAAAAAATGCTAGAAGTTAGAAAACATTATTTCCTTTAAAATAACTTTTATACAAGGCAAATTTAACTAGGGAGAAAAACTGCCTACTTAACACCTTAGGATATGTTCAAACATAGCGTTTTTGCTGCGTTATTGCACTCTCATTGCTTTCAAAGATGAAAAATGCTGCAAAAATGCTGAAAGCATTGACATGCGCCTTCTTTCAAAAATGCAGCAATTTTCCATATCAGTCAGTTAAAAAAAAGGAATCGGGCATGAGATTTTAGTGAAGTTAGTGAGCATCTCAGTGTAATACAAAGTTAAGGCCTATCAAAAATATGGAAGAAGGGATTGCAATACACCCTGGAATAAACAGAGGATGGCCTCAGAAAACAATTTTTTTCCCCATTTGGTAGGAGTTCAACTCCTAGACTAATAAAGCACTATGTACAAGGACTTCAGAAAAATAGAGGGAGATACTCCAACACACCCTGGAACACACGTAGAGTATGACCTCAGAAAACAATTCAATTTAGAAAGAGTGGAATTTCTTTGGCTAATAACAAGGAGTCTCTGATTCAAACGTCCAGCTTGCCTCCAGCTAAGGTGGGCACAGTCCCTCCTGTGCCAGATCAAATAGTTTGTAACAGGGCTTTCCAATAATTTTTTTTATCTCCTTGGAGACCTTTGTCAATGAAAATTCATCAACCATGTGGGGGATACATCTTCAACCCAATCTTGAGAAAGTTCACCACAAGTCTTTTGTCCATTTGTTCACACAAAAGGTACATTTGGGTATTTCTCTCACTTTATTTTTATTTTTTTTTTACACAGAGTTGAGGCAACTCTGAGGCTCATAGGCTGCAGTCACTAGTCCCTCCCTCCTTAATTTCATTCCCTTGGATTTTAGTGCCACCAGGGGCATAATAACTAATAGACACTCTTGCCTGTCAACTGAAAATGCTGACAAACTGACTATTCTCAAAATGAAAATGACCTGGATTGGCCCCAAGTTGACTTCTCAACCCCAGTGGATGACATTAGTGGAACATAAAGCCTATTCAAATTATTTTCTTTTTCAGTTGTATTCCCATGCACTCTAAAAAAAAGGGTATATAGTTCATATATATTATTTTTTGTGTCTTCTTCTTGGTTCTCCTACACAATATGAACAGGGTTATCATGCGGCCCTCACTCCAAATTTTTATAGGGCCATCAGGCAGCCCTTACTAATAATTTTTCTCGCCACAGACCTTAAGAGCGGACCTCCCAAGGTTCAATTCGGTTTGAAGTCAACGCCTTTACCTGTTTTTGCAAAATAGAACGCCCTTTCGATCATGCTCCTAGCGTTGTCTATCAGGCCACCTTAGCTGGCATACCTGGAGGTCACTATTTGACCTCGGGTTGCCATGACAAGGAGAGAGAATCCATTCCATCTCCTAGCCTCCCAAATGCTGTGATCGCTGTTGATCATGGCACTTGAGGGGTTGAACAAACACGAGTGGTGTGGTGCAGACACTGTTCCTAGCAGTGGCAGGCAGACCTTGGGTATCACTTAAGCCGATCTCCTGGTGAAAATTTTGTGTGGGCACAGCCTATATATATATATATATATATTATATATGTAATTTTTATGGCTTCATAAAGGCCCTGAGTTGGCCGAAACATCGTTACTGCATGTTTGTTTGTATGCTGGGACAAACAAAGTTTATCTAAAAGGAGAGGATTTTTCGGTGCCTTGAATTTCCTTATATTTTTCCTGCAAAATTGCAGCTAATGGAGAGCTGCACCAAGCAGCACAAATAGTGGAGTGGTGCATGGGGACATTATTATATCACAGCCTATATTCCAGCATGATCACCATGACATACCAGTACATCATGTGTCTAGGAACCTCTTGACATATTGGTTCATGAAATGTCAGGAACGGGTTAATTTTGAAGTATTTGTTTTTGGGGGATATATGAGTGACAGACAAACCATTTATTGCTAAAGCACTGTTCTCTGCAACCTTCTTCATTGGTAGAGACATTGTCCAATCGAAAACAACTAGTCTGCGGTTACTCTATGTGAACACAGACTTTTGAATTGTCATTTCACGTGCTCTGTACGCTGTGACAAATCTCCAATGTTACTAAGGGGAACAGCGATCATGTGACCGCAGGTGTGCAATACGCATATTCCCTGCCAGGATCCAACTAGACTATTTCTGGCATTGTGCAACTCAGTTGCATTGAGTGTGTTGGAATTGGTCTACAGTATAAATGAAAAATCATAAAAAATCTGAATCCAACTAATAAAACTCATAAGAAAAAGGCTTTTAGAGAAGCGAAGTGTGATCATCTCCATTGTTTGCCTCAAAAGATCATTAAGATTTAGTCAGCATGTCTGATTATAACGCTGTAATTATAAGCAGAGTAGAGGAATGTCTGCTAATTGGCAGCATAAATTTGCTGATAGGCCAGGGTGCTGACACATATAACATTCCCATTCAGCACTAATCTAAAATAAAAGTAATTTCAACAACAATTATTTTATTAGCACTTAAAATTTAAATAGGAAGTATAATGATATAGCCAACATAAAAAGTGTAAAAAAAAAAAAAATAGAAGAATTCAAGTGTTTTTTCAAACACTTTTGAAAAAAATGTCCCTATTGGCTTTTAAGCCAAAACTAGTGAATGCAAAAGGAGTATGAAATATAAAAGAATGACTTATGCTTCTCTTTTTCTTTCCTACTAGATCAACTTTTGACTTCCAAATTCGACCTTAAAGGAGTTTTCCACTAATTTCCACCAACCTGTAATCCATCAATATATTTTCCCTTTTTAAAATAATTAAATCTATACTCGCCTCCAGTGCCATTTCAGCAGACTAACAAATATACAGCACTATGGGGAGATAAGGTATGCACACCAGTGACTATGTAAGGGGAATACATGGAATAGCAGAAACTGCTGTGTGAATACTGACATGAAAAATTCAATAGCTGTATGTAAGGATGAAATGTGAAAAATGGAACCTGCATTACTGCCATGAATATATGAATAAAGAGAATTTTAGCTACTGAATTGATCAATGCAATAGAGCCCCAACACTACGCCAAAGTATTTCTCTACGTTGGGGTCCCTAGCTTGTGTGTGTCCTCTCATGCAGTTAAAAAACTTACCGTGTATGGGAAGCTGAGACCCAGGCTATATATATGATGTGGATTGGCAATAGGTGTGTATGGGGAGGGTTCACAAACGAAAAACTACTAACAATTACAAAATAACGTTTGGAACTCCATTCTATGTCTGAACTGGGTGCAAAAACCTAAAAAAACATCACTATGGGGAGATAAGGTATGCACACCAGTGACTATGTAAGGTTTTTGCACCCAGTTCAGACATAGAATGGAGTTCCAAACGTTATTTTGTAATTGTTAACAAATATACAGCTACACTCTGAGATGCTAAAGTATGCAAACATTGAATACAGGAATTTGTATGTGCATTAGTACTAAGAAAATAAATTAAAATATTGAGACAGAACATGAAAAAGGCCAGTTTTATGTGAGCCCATCAGTCAGCATCAAATTGTATCTCTTATGCCTGGTGCCTCAAAGAACATCAACAATGTCTTGTTGATGTTCTTTGTTGTCCTGATAAAGAAGACTGCAATCTTTGAAACGCATTGACCTGTACAAAGAATAAAGAGAATAAATAATCAATCAACATCAATTCCGGCATAAACCCAATTCATTCTGGTTATCTTTTGAGGTCTAGCCATAGATTTTCAATGATGTTCAGAGTAGGGGACTGTGAGGGCCATTGTAAAACCTTTAGCTTGACCTTTTGAGGTAGTCTATTGTGACTTTTGACGTGTGTTTAGTAGGGATGAGTGAACCTCTGGAAGTTCGGCTCTGAGGGAACAGTTGAACCTTAGATAAGGTTCAGTTTGTGACTCTGACTTGACCTGAGCCTCAATGGAAATCAGTGATTTTGCAGCTTGTGTCACTGCCCAAATGCAGCCAGCCATGAGCACAACACTTCCAGGGGACAGTAGGCGGGGTTTTTTTAAAAAAAAAAATTGTGTGTGCACATTACAACTGATCACACTGATTTTACCCCTAGAGCGAGCCATTCAAACAGTGCACGTGGTTTGCATAGGGCTGAGCATCACTCATACCCAAGCCCAGCACTGCTCGCTTCAGTTTTTTGCACTCATTACTCTCTCGAACTTCAAACCCAAACATTGTTTATTTGGTAGTCTATTTCCCAACCCGAACCTCAAACCTCAGGTTCACTCATCTCTATTGTTAAGGATCATTCTCCCTTTCTAGAAGCCATCCTCTTTTCGTCTTCAGCTTTTTACAGAAGGTGTTATGTTTGCATCAACAATTTGTTGAAATTTCATTTCATATATTTTTCCCTCTACCTGTAAAATGTTCCTCGTGCCATTGGATCATGTAACATGTTATTTTCCTGAAATTCTGTGCCACTTTTGCTCCACATATACCTTTGATCAATGTGGCCAAAGAGTTGTATTTAACCTCATCGGTCTATAGGACATGTTTCCAAAATGCATAAGGCTCATTTATATGTCCCTTTTGCACACTTCTGATGCAGATTTTTATGTTGAGGATGCAGGAGAGGGTTCTCTTCTGATGACTCTTCTATGAAGGCCATATTTGTGCAGGTGTCTCTGACAAGTAGAACAATGTACCACAACTGGGAATTTTACAGGAGATTCGATCCAAATTTATAAGAGATCCTTTGGCCCATCACATTGCGTGAAGGTACAGGAAAACTCATACAAATTAGTTACCAGATGGTATGTATCACCTTCTCAAACTAGCACATGGTTCCCTTCCTCTTCAGAGTCATGTTGGAGGTGCAATAGAGAGTGAGGTACATACTTCCACATTTGGTGGCAGTGCAACCAGTTGCAGCCCTTCTGGGAAAATGTGATTACCTACACCAAGCGGATCTGTATATTGTCCTTTAATCCCCAACCCAGCCTAATCTTCCTGAACTTGGTCAGCAACCCACAAAACACTCAGAACAAAACTCTCCTCCTATTCCTCCTAGCGGGGGAAAAAATGCTCATCCCCCCCTTTGGCGCTCGACAAGTATACCTACTATCCAAACTTGGATGCTCAAAATCAACCAGTTATATCATATTGAAGAGCTGGCAGCTTTAGCTTATCACTCTCAAAATAAATTTAGACTCATCTGGGCCCCCTGGTTAAAGTTCCGAGAATCCTCAGAGTACTTTGAATTGGTAGCGTCTTGACCTGCTCCCACCCCTCCTCCCCCGAGTCAACCAAGATATATTACTTATCTAGATTAATCCCCACTCACGCCTCCCATCTCTCACTATCTTCTTGAAACCATCCTTACCTTTCTTTACACCCCCCCCATCCTACTATTGACATGTTTTACATATGTTCATTTCACTAATGTTGATTATTCACAAAAGTTTATTGTTGATTTCACATGGACTGCAATGGTAAACACACCTAGCGGAGGTATTTCCGACAAGGGAAGAAAGATTATACAGAACTGTGGGCCGAACTTTGGATCTAAATTTTTCCCTCCAGGATTCGAGTGCCTTATATTTTCTCATATATATTCATTGTTTTATGTTATGTTATATCAATTTTTTGCTCTGAACAATACTTGGAAGGTGTGCATTGTGTTTCATATGCTAATTTTCACTATAATAAAAAGAATATTGAAAATAAAAAGAACAATGTAACGCAACTACAGAGTCTGCTAAAGGTTCCTGAAGGTCTTTTGTAGTCAGGCGGGGTTCTAATTTGCCTCTCAATTTTACGAGCATCTCACACATCAATGTTGATATAAAACAGCTGAAGTTGAAAAAAGATGGCTTTTACAAAAGGATAATAATCCTAAAAACAAGTCAAAATCCACAATAGACTTCCTCAAAAGTCGCAAGCTAAAGGTTTTAAAGTGGCCCTAACAGTCCCCTGATCTGAAGATCATTGAACATTTGTGACTAAATTTCAAAAAAGCAGGGCATGCAAGATGACCCAAGAAGCTCACAGAACTAAAAGACTTTTCCAAAGAAGAATGGATGAAAATTCCTCAAAGAACTGAAAGACTCTTGGTTGGCTATAAAAAGCATTTACAAGCTGTGATACTTGCCAAAGGGGGTGCTACTAGGTACTAACCATACAGGGTGCCCAAACTTTTGCATCAGCCCATTTTTCTTTTTTGTTACCGTATGTTTCATTTTATAAGACACACCGGATTATAAGATGCACCCCAAATTTAGAGATAAAAAAAGGTAAAAAAAAAAAAATGGGATCCATCTTATACTCAGGTGTTGTCTTACCAAAGGAGGGCAGCAGCGGTGATGGAGCGGGGTCACAGAAGGAAAAGGCTGTGCTGGCAGCGGCAGAGGGTCAGTGGTGGCGGCGGGTTAGTGGTGGCAGCGGTGGGTCAGTGGTAGCGGTGTCTGGTCAGTGGTGGCAGTAGCAGGTCAGTGGTGGCAGCGGAAGCTGCGGTGGTTGTGTGGTGGAGCAAACCCGTGCGTGTCCCAGTCTTTCCGCGGTCCAGACTTCAAAGAAATGGCACCCAAGAGCTCCATCTGCACACGCGCTGACTCCTGGCGCCATCATTTGAAGCCGGGACCTCTGACAGACTAGAAGACCCGTCGTACAGCCACCACAGTCCGCAAAGCCACCCAGCCGCACAAAGTGGCAGCCAGCAGGCAGCCCGCCCACCTGCACAGAGAGGCAGCCGGCCGCCAGCACCGACAGGCACCTAGCCGCCAGCATGCACCGACAGGCACCCTGCCAGCCGCACAGACAGCCCCCCGCCAATTCACCTCCCAGTAAGCTACGGTATATTCGGTATTTTAAGACGCACCTCTCATTTTCCTCCCAAATTTTTTTTTTGGAGGAAAAGTTCGTCTTATAATCCGAAAAATATGGTCATTTAAAATTGTAAAAGATGATTTTTTTTTTTTGCCTAAAATACAAAGGAAATGTTTCATCTTTAAGTTTTTCTTTTAGAGATCATTTCATCTTCAACTTGCACAACTGTTTGCAAATTTTCTTCCGTGAATGTACCTATACAACAAAACATTTTTTGGGCACGTTACAGAATTTTGTTTAAGGGGGAAAAAGTCTAAAACAAAAACATCTATAAAATATCTATGTTGGCTATAAAATAATGACAAAAAATAATATGCATATACCAAACAAACAACATAGCATTCTGGTTTGCCTATTTTTCATACTGTTTAAAAAAAATAAATAAATGAAAGTTTGAAAACTATACTGTGGGTTGCCTTCTGGTATTTGTAGTTATGCTGTTCTTTTTGGGCAGATGGAAATAATTTACTTTAATCAAAAATATGCAAATTATTACAGTATATCAATATATTTAACTACCCTTGTCTGTTTTGGCACACTTGTTTAAATAAAAAAATGTAAGCTATACACTTTGTGCACAATTATTAGTACATTTTTTGTGATGATTGATTTTAGGATTGACACAACCACTCTGCTGTCAGTCAATCCAAAACATTAATAAACTGGAAACCTGGATATTTAAGGAATTAAAAAAGTGTCTTTGTCTTTGAGGAAAATATCTTCATGTGCATAATTATTGGAAACTATTATTATGCAGAATTATCATGCAGCTAAATGAAAAATGAAAATTTTTCCCACTCAATTGTTTATATTCATCTCTTAAAGCACCACTCCAGCATTTAGTTATTTTTCAGTGTTGGAGTGGTGCTTTAAATGTACATTCCCTGGCAATTATACTTTCCTGATGCCATCTCCATTATTTTTTTGGCACCGCTCTGGTCCCGCGGCTCCATCTTGTGCCTGAAACGTGTGACTAGGTTACGTCACAAACACTTAGTACAAGTCTATGGTAAACAGAAAAAGTCTCGAACAAGGCTCTCATAGAGTTCCATTTCCATTGAGATTTGACCTCTGGCGTGCACCATGAAACACTGGAGCTGCTGGCAGGTCACAAATCAAAAGGGACCAACTGAAGCAATGCTGGTAAAAGATGAAGATGGTGACAGGAGAGTATAACACGGAGGCAGGGGACTTACATGTAAAGCACCAATCCAGCAGGAAAATAAAAAAAGCTGGAATGGTGCTTTATAGTGAGAATAGCAACCAAAGTCAAAATGAACAAAAATACATTTCTAACAAAAAGAAATAATATTAATGACCAATTTAGCCACTTCTCTCTTTAATTACAGTAAAAAATCTTCCATCTTTGCAGTCTGACAGTTTCTTAAAGATTAAGCAGTAAGAAAATAGAAGTGCTGACACGGACGTGCAGCCTGCTCCTGAACACTTACCAGGGCTGATCACCTGTGACCATAGGTAAATACAACAAAAAAGATATTTGAATATGGTCTAATTTGTCACAATAAATCCTGTTTATTAATTTTTACCAATACTGATCTTGCTCTACAGATTTTGTTAGTTTCTGGACCCTGTCACCCCTGGGCGATTTTCCATTTTTCGTGGAGGGTGGCTCCCCTTCTTCTGAGAGCTGTAACTTTTTTATTTTCCCTCAATCTTGCCATATGAGGACTTGTTTTTTGCGGGCAAGTTGTACTTTTAAAAGAAACCATGAATTTTACCATATGGTGTACTGGAAAACGACAAAAAATTCCAAGTGCAGAAACATGGCAAAAAAAAGTGTGATGATGTGCATGATGGTTTTTGGAATATTTTATGCACCACATTCACTATATGGTAAAACTGATGTGTGTTGTGATGCCTCAGGTTGGTACGAATTTGTAGACACCAAATATGTATAGGTTTATTTTTATGTATTGGGCTAAAAAAAAAATGAGATGTTTGTCCAAAAAAGTGGCACAATTTTTGTGCTATTTTGTGCGGCCCGTAGCATTCTCATTTTTTGGGATCTGGGGCTCAGAGATGGTTATTTTTGCGTCTCGAGCTGATATTTTTATTGGTACCATTTTTGTGCAGATACTATATTTTGATCGCCTGTTATTACATTTTGTGCAAAATTTGCAACAACCAAAAATGTAATTTTGGCATTTGGAATTTTTTTGCCGCTATGCCGTTTATCAATCAGATTTTATTTTATCTTTAGATAGATCAGGCGTTTCTAAACATGGTGATACCAAATGTGTGTATATTTTTTTAATTTTTTTAACCCTTTAATTTTCAATAGCGTGAATTGGAGTGGATTTGAACCTTTTCGTTTTTTTTATTTTTTAAATTTTTAAAACTTTTGTTTTACTTTTTTTTATTTTACTAGTCCCCCTAGAGGACTATAAGGATTAGCAGTCTGCTCGCTCATTCATTTCTCTTGGTCAGAACTGCACAGCTCAGACAAGGAGAAATGTTCATCTCTTTTAACAGTGGCTGCTCTGCAGGCTGTTACAGGAAGTGAGTCATAATAGCACAAGACCCTGTGCTATAATGGCAACCATCGGCTCCTCATGATCACACCACAGTACTTCTGATGGATTCAGGTAAGTGTGCCTTACCCGCTCTGGGCATTTAAATTGCTCTGTCACATTTTGACAGCGCGATTTAAGAGGTTAACAGGTGCTGATTGATTGCATCCTAGCCAGAATGCAGGTCCTACCCCCAGGGTTCCAGAAGACCAGTGCCGGTAAACAGCTAAACATTTAAATTAATTCCTGTTTTTCCCCATTCCCAAACACTGGTGACAGACTAGAGTAGGACCCAGTGGATGACCACCTAGGGGTGTAGCCGATCCAGTCCACTAGACGACAACCAGTGGGTAGGGGTCAGACAGTTGGTGAGTGGAAGTGAGAGGAAACGAATGTAACTGTACTGACAGGAGAATATAACGGTGACCCGAGGGCCCAGGCGTGTGGTTGCCGGTGGAGTACTCCCGGAATCATAGCACCGATGGGGTACAGAGCCCTAGGTCAGGCAAATGCTCCAGGCAGACATGATAAAATCTGCACAGTGAGGAGACCATCCAGGACCTCACTGACAGTAAAGTTCGGGACACAGTAGCAATGGGAGAACCGGTGAACAGGACCAAAGGAACCAACCCCACAGGGTTCAAGCTACCTGTTATACGTACTGAGACTGAGAGACAACCAGGAGGTGACCCCCAGACGATCCAAGCCACGGGGACCCACCAACCAAAGGCAGGTGCAGGGGCTAGAAGCCACCAGGTCATCACACCGCCACTGGAACTAAGAAACCAGTGGTGAGAACCAGCCTTCTTCAGATTGTTAACCTTTATAACAACGTGAGTAAAGAGACTAGCTGCACTCCAATCCCTTGTGTGGCCTACATTCTTTCCGCACCCATCAACATCATCTATTCCCTGGGGCCTGGCCCTACTTGTGGAGGACCCAACATCCAGGCTGCCACTAACACCAGCCCCAGTGAGAAACCATGCAGCTTCGGCTCCACTAACATAGCCGCAACCCACAAGTGGTGTCACGACAAAACTCTCTTATCAATCCCCTGTAAATAACCCCCTTTTGAAAGCGACCGCAGGGTCACGGAATCGGGCAACGGCCACCCAATGAACTATCTCAACGTAACCAGGGCCGGGACCGAGTACCCCATACCCCTAGGCGACACAGAGGCACACATGACTGCTTTACAAATGTGGGGGAATCGACGCAGGCTCACCGTAGCAACCAGCGGTGATTACCCCTTCATGATTTAGGACGTACAGGTATTTCCTCGGTCACGAAGGGGTTAAAGATGTTGTCCCACATACAAAGATCACTTTAATCAATATTTCTAGGAATACAAATAAATTCCACAAATATACTATTTTTTCCTGTCTGTGTTTTTTTTGGTTTACTGAGTTAGAAATGAGTTAATATTGGGAGTGTCTGAAAGACCCCTCTCCATTACTAACCCCTGATCTTAATGTCAGACATTACACAGCTGACATCAACCCTAAATAATATTATTCCAATTGTCACTGCATCAGGGCAAAACGGCAAAGCAGGGCAAAGCACCAGAACTAGCAAATAAAATGGATGAGACAATTCTGGGGCTGTTGCATGCTGGGGTTTTTTAGGCTGGGAAGAGGCCTTCCCAACCTGATAATATAAACCCACATTTATCTGCTTTACCTTGACTGGTTATCAAACATGGGGGGATCCAACATCATTTTTTCATTTATCTTTTTATTTAACAGTAACCTAGGCACCCAGATATTGGTAAGATTCATAATAGTGCGTTGCGAGTGGAATTATTAATAGATACATAAATAAATGAAAAAAATGATGTGGGGCCCCTCTATTTTTGATAACTAACGAAGGTAAAGCAGACATCTGGGGCTGATATTATCAGGCTGGGAATGACCATGGATATTGGCCCCTTCCCAGCTTAACAATACCAGCCTGCAGCTCCTTCAATATTCAATTGAGCAATGAGTGTACCTAAGCATCCCGATGCTTGACAGAGTATCGATCAGTAACAAACAAGCTCGATCGTCACTAACTCCAAGATATTTTAATTAAAATGTAAACCCCCTTAATCTGTTGATGATAAACTTTTTGGGCAGCACTAACTACAACCTACCAGACTCTGTTCAGAGAGGTGTACTGATTTCCTTCACTGTAAATCTCCTATTTAAGAAGGGCCCAAAAGTTCTCAATAGAGCTTAGGTTGGGTAAGGAAGAGCGCCGTGTTATTCTTTATAGTCTTTACTGTCTATGTGCCGCCCTGGACTATCAGGTCGTCACAGGGTATTGTGCAATATCCACCTCCTCCTTGGTTATGGGTCCCCAACTACACAGTGTTGCCTACATCAGCCAATTAAAGTCCTAGATACACTCTGTACCACACCCACCAGACACACCAGTGAACGGCCTGAGTGGAATAGGGTCGCCCACTTGGGGGGTTGGTTGGGAAGGTCAGGAGTGTCAGTTAGTTGAAGTTTAAGTAGAGGTTGAAGTGAGGAGTGGAAGGAGAGAAGAGGTCAGAAACCGGGCTCCTTGGAAGCAACTAGGTGGCAGACGGTGGTCTGGACCTGGTAGGAGCTGGACCCCCTGTCACAGGGGATCATAACAAGGGGCACGGAACTGTCAAAGAGGACAGCCGGCGGCCTTGTACCATCACCGGGCTGGGACCAGGGCACGACGGGGTACGTGGACCCTAGGTCAGGGAGAAGCTTCAGGCAACCTGACAATTGACCCGACGAGGATGGAGCCATCAAGATCCATTCTCCACCCGCTCCAAAATCAGGGTACTAGTGCAACGAGGGGGATAGGACTTTCCATTAAAAAGGTCCAGAAAATCCCAAGCATGAACCCTGAGAGCAAGCTCCCACAGTTAGCCACACTGGGCAGCGGGACCCGACTAGTTTCATGCTACCAGGGCCAACCAATAAGTGAACTAAGTGCCAGGGAGAAGGTCACAGATCATCAGGCAACACCATCGGGGACGGGACTCAAACTAGTTCCCCGCAGCGGCAGCGGTGTCCAGAACTTTGGTTTATCCAGTTGTCGGTGTCAGCTTTTTGGACTGTGTGAGTATGAAAGTGTTCCCCTTGGTTCCCCGTGGCCCTCCCCAATCACCATCACCGAGCCCCGGGGCATTCCCCCTACCCGTGGAGGGATCTAACACGTGGCTGCCCCATTCCAACCCCCCAGGTGCTCCCAACTGCAGCGGTGGTACTCCTAATTACCACATACCACGGGTGTAATCACAAACTCTATAAAATCCCTTGTAAATAACCCCCTTCATTTGAGTGGCCGCACGACCCCCGGGTCTGGAGACGCTCAAGCCACTGAGAACCCAGATCCGAGCAGCTTGGCTGCTGGCATAGGGGCAGCACATCTATAAAGGCAGTTGAGTATTTCTATACATGCAATGGAGCATTGTATTGCATAAAAGTCACTGTTTACTTTTTCTTGTTCCACGGCTTGAAGAATCTGTGTAATTGCACAGTAAATACACATGGTGGAGAGTAGAGATTAAGAACCCGGCTGATTTATAAGAGCTTACACGATACAGAAGAGAAATAGAGGGCTCTGCTGATTTAAAGAGCTTAAAGGAGAGCGAGGGAAAGAGAGAGTGGACCCTGCTGACAATAAGAGTGTGCACACTATAGATGAAAGAGAGAGTCCGCTAGATGTCATAGCTATAGGGGATTTTTGCTCTGTCGCATAAAAAAACATTAACTCACTCTGATGCATAAGTAGTATGTGAAATGGTGACTGGTAAGTTTTTGGGGTTTTTTTTCAAACTGCAAACCAAATCTTCACATGATCAAATTCACATGAAATTATGAATTTCAATAAATTTGACTCAAATTTTATACTTCACAGATCAATCTGCTCATTCTACTGACTAGCATTTTTGGTTAATTCCATATTTCTTTAGGGATGGCCAAGTGTGGTAACAAATCTTCATAAATGTCTTAAATATTATGTGTAATGGAATATATATCACAACACTGGTCTCAGTCACAGCAGGATGATGTAGCCTCTAACAGCGACACCATCAGCTGGAGTCAGTGTTTTGCACTGTTCTGATTCATCTTTGACGCAATAACACTTGTTGTACAAAGAGAAATTTCAATTTTGTCAATTGTCAATGACAATCATTGAAGGGAGGAAGGGGTAGAAACAAATCCAGCACTGATGTCCATAAAAAATTATTTTTCTTTATTTCAAATTCATCATAAAAATTAGAATGGATCAATCCTTCCAAAAGCCCTGATTACGCCTTACGCGTTTCAGAGAAAAAACTCCTTAATCATAGGCAAATGTAGAGAAATAAAATATGCAGTGGCTTAAATAGATCCCATGACCAGCCGGAACTACATAAAGAAGTGCCATAGGTTACATATCCATACTTCAGTGAACAAGTTAAAAAAAAAAAAGAAAAGCACAAACATTTAATGCGGACATTAGGTTATACAAAAAATTACATACATCTAAATACATGTCAATATAGATTAATAGATATAAGACAAAGCGGACCGATAATTCAGGCCATTAGGATAATGTGCCTTTAATTTGAGTATCCAAAAAGCTTCCCTGGCCAAAACAAGGCTATGCCAGTCCCCTCCTCTGTAAGGCCTATTAACTCTTTCAACACCTTGTACTTTTAATGAACTTACATTCCCCTGATGCATATCTCTAAAGTGTTTGGCGAGTCCTGAAGTAGTACGACCCACCAGAGATTCTGCAGAAGCGGAGGAGACATGTTCACTGATACGTTTCTTCGAAGTACGAATAGTGCACCCAATGTAATATTTACAGCAAGTATCGCAACTAGCCATATATATTACATGTGTCGTGTTGCAATTTATAAAGGTTTTAATTTTATATGTTTTGCCATCGGTATCCGTAATATGGTCACCTTTTTTGATAAATTTACACATATTACATTTTTGTTGTCCACATTTAAAGGTCCCTTTATAATTCAACCAGGTAGCGCTATTCTCCTGCCGTCCATGTATTGCACTAGGGGAAACCACATCTCCAATTCTCCTCCCTGCACGGACGACGAACCTAAATCCTCCCTGTAGAATCTTATTTAATTTGTCGTCCTGACATAGGATAGGAGGGGTATACTTTCGTATTACTTTACTTATTCTAGTGAAATCCACTGAGAAGGGGGTAGTAAAAGTTATGGGATTCTTAATCACTAGGTCAGTTCTGCGAATTTGTTCCAATAAGGTATCCTGAGATTTACTAGAAACTATTCCCCGGGCTTTCAAAATTGATTCATGTTTATATCCCCTATTTAGAAGTCTCTGATAGATGTAATTGCTCTTATGTTGGAAAGCGTCGTTGTCAGATGCTAATCTCCTTGCCCGAATCATCTCACCCATTGGTAAATTCCGGGTGACATGAGTCGGATGACAGCTATCTGCCCGTAAGAGAGTATTCTCACTTATCGGCTTCCTAAATAATTTAGTATGAATCCTGCCATCCTTTGCATCGTCCCTCAACCACAAATCCAAGAATGATGTTTCATCTTGACAATTATTCATTGTAAAACTCAGATTCAATTCATTGTGGTTTATATATTCCAGAAAATCCTTAATCTCCAACTCAGTATTCTGGTCCGAGACACCTGGACGACACTCCCATATAATGAGAATGTCGTCCAGGTATCTACCATACCAACGCAATGATCCAAGAAAGGGATTACTCCCCGTATGTATCGAGCCCTCCTCCCACCAGGCCATATAAATATTGGCCAGGCTGGGGGAGAAGCTCGCACCCATCGGGCATCCACAGACCTGGAGAAAAAAAGAATGTTCAAATTTAAAAAAAATTATTCTTCAGTAAGAATTCCACCGCCCGCATAATAAACTGGTTGGTCTCTGATGGGTATAATCTGTATTTATCTAGGAAAAAAGATAGTGCCACAAGAGACAAATCCTGGGGTATCGATGGATACAGTGATGACACATCACATGTTATCCACTTTGATTTATCATTCCAATTAATTTGTTTTAGATTCCCCAAAAGAGACTTAGTATCTTTAATTAATCCTACAATCCTTGCTAGAATCGGCTGGAGATGATAATCTAATCAATTTGATAGTTTTTTCCCCCAGAGACCCAATCCCCGCTACTATCGGGCGCATTGGTGGGGGGAAAAACTCCTTTATGGGTCTTTGGTAAAGCATGTAAAATAGGACAAATTGGATCCTCTACCAGAATATAGTCTCTCAATTTGGCATCAAGTACACCCATCTCAAAACCCTGGATCACCAAATCATCAAATTTCTTTTTAATAGATGTAGTAGGGTCAGATTGTGATTTCCTATATGTCTGAACATCCGATAACATCTTGTTAATCTCCCTAGTATATAATTCAGTATCCAGAATAACCACCAGGCCACCCTTGTCTGATGGCCTGATTGTTATCCCAGAAATAGATCGCAATTCAGACAAAGCTTTCCGCTCACTCCTGGACAAATTATCCTGAAAGACAAAATCCTGCTAAAAAATTAGTGTAATCTCTCGCTCTAACACCTGCTGGAAATCGTCCATCACAGGAACACGGGAGTTCACACTGTAAAAGTTCGGGTTTGAAGTAGGCACATTAACTTCCAAATTATGAAAATCTTCTTCCTCCAACCGTAAATCCAGGAGCGATCTTAGTACTATCTGGTCATTTAACTCCAAGTCCAGCGGTATATGATCAGTTGCGTGGTCATCTGTTTCCCTAGGCAGTGGTTCCCTACTATTCTCATCATCAAAGAAATGTCTTTTGACTGTCAGCAAGCGAATAAATCTGTTGCTATCCTTGATTGTCTGGAATAATTCCCCTCTAGAGGTAGGGACAAATTTTAATCCTTTATTAAGAATGCCAATCTGCGCTTCAGTGAGCAAAAAAGGAGAGAGATTGGCCACTGAGCCAGGTACATGATTTATCTGTTGTATTTCCTTCCCTTCCTCCGATTGCTTTGTCGAGTTGGGTATCTGTGTGGGTCTATGATGTTTCCTCCCTGCCCTATGCCTCCTCTGTTTTTTGGGGGTTAGGGGAAAACATCAAGGAATTTCTAGTTGTATTAAAATCGGAAGATGAAGAGGGTTCATATTAGATGGTAAATCACTCTTGGATGAAGAGAAACTAACCCTCCTATTCAAATCTCCTGTTCCATAACATTCTTTTTGAGTATGGATCTAGGTTTAGAATTTCGTCTCTATTTATACACCATATCTGTGCTGTAGTCTATACAATTTCTATCAAATTTAGATTTTTTCAAATCAACAATAGACTCTTCCAATTTGTCCATATTGGACTGAATACGTTGATTTAATTTGATATATTCCTCCTCTGAGATTGTATCTTTCAAAAGTTGTTGATTTTTGGAAATGGATTCATCCAAATACTTAATGATCTTATTTTCCTCTCGAATAATCAGCTGCATCAATTTAAACGAGCATTCTGTCAGCACAGTATTCCAATCCGTCTGAAAATCCTCATTACAAATATTTGTAGGTGGTTTTCTAATCCTAAGGGGCACTTTGCACATTACAACATCGCAGGTGCGATGTCGGTGTGGTCAAATTGAAAGTGACGCATATCCGGCGTCGCAGGCGATATCGTAGTGTGTAAAGCCTTTTTGATATGATTAACGAGCGCAAAATTGTCGTAATCGTATCATCGGTGTAGCCTCGGTCATTTCCATAATTTAGAAATGACCAATGTTACGATGTTGTTTCTCGTTCCAGCGGCATGACACATCGCTGTGTGTGAAGCCGCAGGAGCAAGGAACATCTCCTACCTGCGTCCTGCGGCTCACGCCAGCTATGCGGAAGGAAGGAAGTAGGCGGGATGTTTATGTCCCGCTCATCTCCACCCCTCCGCTTCTATTGCCCGCCAGCCGTGTGACGTCGCTATGACGCCGCACGACCCGCCCCCTTAGTAAGGAGGCAGGTAGCCGGCCAGAGCGACGTCGCAGGGCAGGTGAGTGCATGTGAAGCTGGCGTAGCGATAATGTTCGCTACGCCAGCTATCACCATGATATCACAGTTGCGATGGGGGCGGGGACTATCGCACTCGGCATCACAAGCATCGGCTTGCGATGTCGTAGTGTGCAAAGTGCCCCTTAGTCCTCTAGGAATCATCAGACAATCAATATATTTTTGAAGGGAAATTGCATCCCACCAGACCCCTAATTTTTTGTTGTTAAGTTTATCCAACACATGAAATAATCCATCTGCCTCTGTAGACAGAGTTTTATCCAGCTTACTTCTGCTGAAAATACTAGCCACTTTGTTCATACGGCTTTCATTTTCCAAGGGCATATTCATGGAATGATTGTCCATCATTAACATCAATAAGACAAAACCCAAAGTCCCAATAATATCTTGTAGAAGGGAGCAAGGAAAAGTCAATGACACCTATTTCTGATCTGCTCCTAAAGCCTGCTTTACACGCTACAAGATATCTTACGATGTGTCGGCGGGGTCACGCCGTAAGTGACGCACATTCGGCATCGTAAGGTATGTTGTAGCGTGTGACTGCAACGTGCAATTGCGATTGAACGAAAAACCGTTCATCGCATGCACGTCGTTCATTCCTGACGAATTGAACGTCAGATTGTTCATCGTACCCGGGGTAGCGCACATCGCAGTGTGTGACACCCCGGGAACGATGAACAGATCTCACCTGCCTCCTGCGGCTCCCGGCCCACAATGTGGAAGGAAGGAGGTGGGCGCGATGTTTACGTTTCGCTCAGCTCCGCCCCTCCGCTTCTATTGGCCGGCTGCCGCGTGACGTCGATGTGACGCCAAACATCCCTCCCACTCCAGGAAGTGGACGTTCGCCACCCACATCGAGGTCGTATGGAAGGTAAGTATGTGTGACGGGGGTTAATCGTTTGTGCGGCACGTTCAACAAATTGAACGTGCTGCACATACGATGGGGGCGTTGCAAATCGCATACGAAATCGTATGCGAAATTGCAAAGTGTAAAGCAGGCTTTAGTTTCTTAACTCACAGCACCTCCGGAGCAACTAAAGATATTACATGAGTACATCTTCTTTTAAAATTGATTTATTGGACGAGATAAATAGCTAGCCTGTCATAATTCCTCTGTGCAGAGCATCTTGCAGACTAGAAGATGCTCTGCCGCGTTTTCCTGGATTACAGACCTGGCAGTGATATGATTCCTCTGTGTAGAGCATATTGCCTTTGGAGATGCTCTGTTGTGCTTTCCTGAGTTACTGAGCTAGCAGCTTGATTGACAGCGCAGGATCCATGTTGGTGCTGATTACTCAGGTGTTCCGCCTTCCTGGTAATTGCTCAGGCGTCTTTACTGAGCATGCTCACCCAGAACCTTGCCAGTTGTATTCTCTGGTTCTGCAGTTGTGCTGTTGGTTTGTGTCTCTGTCAGTGTTCTGATCTTCATGTTCTGACCCCGGACTGTTATTTGACTACTCTGCCTGCTCCCTGTTCCTGTCGTGAGATCATGCCTTTTGACCTCGGACTAAACCTGACCCTTTCTCTGATTTCTCCCTGAACCTATTATGTGCTCTCCTGGATTTCATACCTTCGGATTGTGACCTGACGTGTCCTCCCATTTCCAGACCCTGGCTTTCCTGACTACTCTTCCATCCATACTACCCATTAGTAGTGATTGGCATTACATAGCCTTTGTATTTGGTTAAAAGGGTCTGCAGGAAATGAAGGGCATGATTGCCAAGCTATGTTCCTACATATGTCAGACATGGTGGTAAAGGCACTGACAGTGGCACTGAGCCAGAACAAATCTTGAGAACTGGGGGAGAAGGATTTAAGGCCATTTCCCACACAGTGGTCACTGTCAGCAAAGTCAAGGATGATGATGTTAATGATGATGATTTTATGGTAGTCAAGACCTGGGAACCAGACAGGGTGCCAGGGAGGTGATTTATCAGAAGAGGATGAAGTTGTTGTCAATGATACACAGCAGTAATATAAATAAGTCCACCTCAACCCGGATCCCGTACCAATTGTGGGCGGTTAGAAGCACGAGATCCCGCTGCTTCTTAGCGCTGTACACAGGTGAAGGAAATAAGTTGTCCAGCTTCCAGGCATTTTGCAATAAAATCTGGCTTTTAATGAAAAATATTTTTAAAACAACAGTCCATCACAAGCATTGAAAAGTGATGCGGCAGGTCCTAGACGAATTGTGCCTCCAACACCAGATGGAACAGGTCGCTCCTAAACTTGGTGAGTATTTCCTTCATCAATGATACACAGCACAGTCTACATCAATAACCAAAAATCACCTAAATGGTGCTTGCATGCAAATATATATTCCTCAAAAAGACTCCCTAAAGCGAGGAAGGCAGAAGACTTGCTTTTAAGAGTCAAAACACCGTATAAAAGATAAAATAAATATATTTTATTCACAAATTGATTAAAAATTAACAATTAAAAACAATAAGGAAGCAAAAAATGTAAATAGACAGAGTAAATCTGTGGGACAGTTTATGCGAAAAAATACCAGAGGGAATACTATAAAAAAGCAAAAGAGTTATACAATATCAAATAACAATGCTCATAAATAGGCTAAAAAAAATTCCATCATATATCACAGCTTATTCATAATTAATATCTATGAGGGGTAATGACAATGAGTATAAATAGTGATTGTAAAAAAGAATATAAATAGTCTTAATCTAGCGTAATTCCAATATTTATACTAAAAATAAAGTGCCTAGTGCTTAATACATAAGAGGAGTGATGCTGGATCTTAGAATAGACTAGCTAGAAGCCTGGCTAATAGGAGTTGGAAGCATGAAAATGAAGGTTTAGCTGAAGGTATGGTGGTGCAATTTAGAAGCATGGAAACAAAAGCGAGAATATATGATACCTTGGTGTAGATTCCTTAGAATTCGCCTGTCCGCTGCCCGATTCGCGTTTCGTCCTGCGTTGGACTTTTTCAAGGGAGGTGATAGCAAAGGAGGGTAACAGTCTACATGCAGCTAATATATTCTCTGGAGCAAATTCTGCTTCTTATGCGGTTAGCTCAGGTGCAGGTGATTCCGCTCATGATGTTGGTGTAAGAGAATCAACTGTGGCTGAAAGCTGTGGTGGTGGTCATGATGTGCTTGATACCTATGTGCATGCATTTCAGGTGTGTGAATTCTTTTCCATGTTACCGAAGGAACAATCTATTACATTGTGGAGGATGTGCTGTTTGAAAAGAAGCCATTTACTGTGGATCCTGGCACACATTGACTACGAACTACGTCAGTCTTTATGAACATGAAATAAAATTACCTGCTCATGTGGGGAAAGCAATCACCAGCTACATGAGCTGCCCTCCTCTTTGTGATCATCTTTCTGTCCTATGTCATCAGCCCCATTAATATTGCCATCCAGTGCTTTCATCACTGTTCTTCCTCTGCTACCATTGCACCTTTACCATACCTCCCAACCGTCCCGGATTCTGCGGGACTGCCACGATTTATCAGGTCTGTCCCGCACTCCCGCGGCTCACAGCTGATGTCCCGGCTGCTCCCCTCAGTGGAGTGAATAAATGAAATTAAATTATCATCGGCTGGATTTTCGGGGCGGCCGGGACTCGAACCCGTGGAGCTGTGAGTTCTTTGTTTCAAAGGCAGCAGCTTTACCACTGAGCTACTGCCTCTATTGAAAGCAATAGGAAGATTTTGTTATCGTGACCTGTATACTGCAGGTGAGACACCAGAAGCAGATTATTCAGCTGCAAAGATGGATGGAGGGATGGATGAATGGAGGGATGAATGGAGGGATAGAGGGAGGCATGAATGGAGGGATAGAGGCAGGGATGGATGGATGATAGAGGGATGAATGGAGGGATGAATGGAAGGATAGAGGGAGGGATGGATGGATGATAGAGGGATAAATGGAGGGATGAATAGAGGGATAGAGGGATGAAAGGAGGGATAGAGGGAGGGATGGATGGATGATAGAGGGATGAATGGAGGGAGGGATGAATGGAGGGATAGAGGGAGGGATGAATGGAGGGATAGAAGGAGGGATGAATGGAGGGATGATTGGGGGATTAGAGGGATGAATGGAGGGATGAATGGAGGGATAGAGGGAGGGATGGATGATAGAGGGATGAACGGAGGGATGAATGGAGGGATAGAGGGAGGGATGAATGGAGGGATAGAGGGATGAATGGAGGGATAGAGGCAGGGATGGATGGATGGATAATAGAGGGATGAATGGAGGGATGAATGGAGGGATAGAGGGAGGGATGGATGGATGATAGAGGGATGAATGGAGGGGTGAATGGAGGGATAGAGGGATGGATGGATGATAGAGGGATGAATGGAGGGATGAATGGAGGGATAGAGGGATGAATGGAGGTATGAATGGAGGTATGAATGGAGGGATGAATGAGAGATAGAGGGAGGGATGGATGGATGATAGAGGGATGAATGGAGGGATGAATGGAGGGATAGATGGAGGGATGGATGATAGAGGGATGAATGGAGGGATGAATGGAGGGATAGAGGGAGGGATGAATGCATGGATGATAGAGGGATGAATGGAGGGATAGAGGGAGGGATGGATGGATGATAGAGGGAGGGATGGAGGGATATAGGGAGGCATGAATGGAGGGATAGAGGAAGGGATGGATGGATGATAGAGGGATGAATGGAGGGATAGAGGCAGGGATGGATGGATGGATGGATAATAGAGGGATGAATGGAGGGATAGAGGGAGGGATGGATGGATGATAGAGGGATGAATGGAGGGATGAATGGAGGGATAGAGGGAGGGATAGAGGGAGGGATGGATGGATGATAGAGGGATGAATGGAGGGATAAATGGAGGGATAGAGGGATAAATGGAGGGATAGAGGGATGAATGGAGGGATGAATGGAGGGATAGAGGGATGAATGGAGGGATGAATGGAGGGATGAATGGAGAGATAGAGGGATGAATGGAGGGATGAATGGAGGGATAGAGGGAGGGATGGATGATAGAGGGATGAATGGAGGGATGGATAGAGGGAGGGATGGATGATAGAGGGATGAATGGAGGGATGAATGGAGGGATGAATGGAGAGATAGAGGGAGGGATAGAGGGAGGGATGGATGGATGATAGTGGGATGGATGGATGATAGAGGGATGGATGATAGAGGGATATATAGATACACGACAGATAATAGATAGAGATAGAATCATAGATAGATAGCGGGATAGAATCATAGATAGATAGAATCATAGATAGATAGATGGATAGATAGAATCATAGATAGAGAGATAGAATCATAGTTAGATAGAATCATAGTTAGATAGAATCATAGATAGATAGAATCATAGATAGATAGATAGAGAGATAGAATCATAGATAGATAGATAGAATCATAGAAAGATAGAGGGATAGAGATAAATAGATAGATAGATAGATAGATAAATACTGTATCTCAATGTTGGTGAAAGAGTCAGATTCATTTGTTCCCATAAAACTACTATAAAGAAATGAGGAAAAAAATACAAATACAATTTTTTTATTTTTTTTTTTATCTTCACCACCTTGGATTCAAACCAGCAACGTTCAAAACTTGTGTCCAGCAGCCTCCTAGCTTTCCTAGCTGCTCTAGCTGTTGAGCCACTAGGATTGATGATGTCAGAGGGAGGATTTCACATAAATGAACCTACAATGCAGCCTCTTACACAGCAGATTACACAGGACACAGCTATATTCTACAGAGCAGCATCTCTATGTCCTGTATTCTAGAGGGAGAGGAAAAGAGGATTTTTTTTCTTCTAATAAAGTTACTAAAAATAATAAAAAAAATAGAATAATGTCATTTTATTGCACTTTTTTTTATAAAATAATAAACATCACAAATCAGCAAATAACATCGACATATTTGGTGTCCCTGTAATCGTAATGACCTGAACAACACAGCGATCAGATTATTTATGGGGATCGGTAAATGGCGGGAAAAAAAGGCGCAATTTATTATTTTTCTTTATTAAAACCCATAAAAAATGTAATAAAAATGGATCACTGAGGCCGTGTTCACACATAGCGTAAATGCTGCATTTTTTCTGCAGGTGTCCGCGCCACGAGTGCAATAACAATGTTCTATGATTATTGCGTGTTTGCGGTATTTTTTATACATTGTCCCACTTATTTGATACATGTTTGTTGCTGATGTGAATCCTGAAGCTTATAAAGAAAGAAACACAAAATCCGCACAGTTCAGCGGCGTCTTTCCATGCACCAGGAGCGGAGATTTCAGGACGTCTCATCCACTTTGCTTGGACAATTAGTCCGTGTTCACATGTAGTGTAAATGCTGCATTTTTTTCTGCTGTTTCTTTGCACATTTATTCTGCTGTGTTTAATTGTCCAAGTAAAGTGGATGTGATTCCATGAAAAGACGCCGCTGAATTCTGCGGTTTTCGGGGGGGGGGGGGGGGGGGGGTTCTCTGGAGGTTTCTATGTGGAGCTTAAAAAAATGCAGGAAAAAGCTTCTCTGTACATAAAAACACTTAAAAACGCAGATTCACATGTGAACCAAAAACGCTTTAAATAATGGAGAAAAGGCAGAAAAAATGCAGCACAAATGGAAAAAACAGAGAAGATTGTTATTGTGTAGTTTGGTGCAGACAGAAACAAACTAAACAGAATTTATGCAACGTGTGAACACGGATTGATAGGCACAAATAAGCAACATGTCATATAGTGACACAGAAATATAAAAAAATTCTGACTGCTATAAATATGAATGAACAGTCCGGGGCATCTGCTGAATGACCCTTACTGCTAAATGGGTGTGGCTAGGGGTGTGGCTAGGGGCGTGGTCAAAATTTGCCGCGGTGCGCGCAGCGCGCCGCAAACTTTGTCCCTCTTTCCTTTCTTGGAAAGTTGGGAGGTATGCTTTACCATTATATAGATCATCTACTAGTTTCTATTGATTGGTTATATGTTGCTCCCTTAGAGTGTCTTTTCTTTTTAGCACACTTCTCTTACACATAATGGTGCATACTGTGGCTTTCTGCTACAACTTCTGGTTTCAAGGTCAAATTTTACTGCATGCCATAAGAAAATGAATGAAAGTATACAGCAGAAAGTATACACATCCAGACCTCTTCTGGTTTTTAAGGTCTGTTTGCACTGTTTCTGTCTCCAGTGTTACACCAGAACTGTGTCCTACAGACGTAAGTTCTAACTGACTTTATCAAAGTCCTCAGTTTCTATTCTCTGTTCAGACTCATGTGAACTCTTTATCATTCCAGCAGGTTAGCTCATCTCTTGCCATTCACTTCTTGAATTATGAAGTTTCTTTGCAATACTGTTGCTTACTGCCGTTTAATATACTTTCTGCTGTGAACAATCTAGAATGTTATTACAGACTGTTCGCATTACCTTTACCTGTGTTCTTGCTTCAGACCTGACATCTTCCTACCTCTGGCCTTCTACTTTTGTGTCTTCCAACATGCACTACCTTTCCAGTTTGCTGTTTGAATTGCCAGTTATCTCAGTCCTCATAGTTTCATGTTCCATCTGTGCTGATGCCCAGGGTCTATACAGTCATATGAAAAAGTTTGGGCACCCCTATTAATGTTAACCTTTTTTCTTTATAACAATTTGGGTTTTTCCAACAGCTACTTCAGTTTCATATATCTAATAACTGATGGACTGAGTAATATTTCTGGATTGAAATGAGGTTTATTGTACTAACAGAAAATGTGCAAGCCACATTTAAACAAAATTTGACCGGTGCAAAAGTATGGGCACCTCAACATAAAAGTGACATTAATATTTTGTAGAGCCTCCTTTTGCAAAAATAACAGACTCTTGTCGCTTCCTGTAGCTTTTAATGAGTTCCTGGATCCTGGATGAAGGTATATTTGACCATTCCTATTTACAAAACAATTCCAGTTTAATTAAGTTTGATGGTCGCCGAGCATGGACAGCACGTTTCAAATCATCCTACAGATTTTCAATGATATTCAGGTCTGGGGACTGGGATAGCCATTTCAGAGCATTGCAATTGTTCCTCTGCATAAATGCCTGAGTAGATTTGGAGCAGTGTTTTGGATCATTGTCTTGCTGAAATATCCATCCCCTGCGTAACTTCAACTTCGTCACTGATTCTTGCACATTTTTGTCAAGAATCTGCTGATACTGAGTTGAATCCATGTGATCCTCAACTTTAACAAGATTCCTGATGCCGGCATTGGCCACACAGCCCCAAAGCATGATGGAACCTCCACCAGATTTTACTGTGGGTAGCAAGTGCTTTTCTTGGAATGCCGTGTTTTTTTGCCTCCATGCATAACGCCTTTTTGTATGACCAAACAACTCAATCTTTGTTTCATCAGTCCACAGGACTTTCTTCCAAAATGTAACTGGCTTGTCCAAATGTGCTTTTGCATACCTCAAGCGACTCTGTTTGTGGCGTGCTTGCAGAAACGGCTTCTTTCGCATCACTCTCCCATACAGTTTCTCCTTGTGCAACGTGCGCTTTATTGTTGACCGATGCACATTGACACCATCTGCAGCAAGATGATGCTGCAGGTCTTTGGACATGGTCTGTGGATTGTCCTTGACTGTTCTCACCATTCTTCTTCTCTGCCTTTCTGATATTTTTCTTGGCCTGCCACTTCTGGGCTTAACAAGAACTGTACCTGTGTTCTTCCATTTCCTTACTATGTTCCTCACAGTGGAAACTGACAGTTTAAATCTCGGAGACAATTTTTTGCATCCGTCCCCTGAACAACTATGTTGAATAATCTTTGTTTTCAGATCATTTGAGAGTTGTTTTGAGGAGCCCATGATGCCACTCTTCATAGGAGATTCAAATAGGAGAACAACTTGCAAGTGGCCACCTTAAATACCTTTTCTCATGATTAGATACACCTGCCTATGAAGTTCAAAGCTCAATGAGGTTACAAAACCAATTTAGTGCTTTAGTAAGTCAGTAAAAAGTAGTTAGGAGTGTTCAAATCAAAAAATTGATAAGGGTGCCCATACTTTTGCACCGGTCAAATTTTGTTTAAATGTGGATTGCACATTTTCGGTTAGTACAATAAACCTCATTTTAATCCAGAAATATTACTCAGTCCATCAGTTATTAGATATATGAAATTGAAATAGCTGTTGCAAAAACCCACATTGTTATAAAGAAAAAAGGTTAACATTAATAGGGGTGCCCAAACTTTTTCATATGACTGTATGTCCAACCTGACATGTGGCTTTGTGGATCAACCTCACCAGGTGAGCCTTTCAGAATTTTATACTGGATGTGTGCTGCGGGTGCTATGAGAATGCCTATCATCAGCACATTTCATTATTGGACCTCCTCCACCCATGAGTTACCTTGAAAGTGAACGTAGGCTCTGGGCTGGTGACAGCGCATTTCTGGACCACTTTCTTCTGCCAGCTAGACGGGTTTTGTTCTATGGTATATTATAAACCACACGAACCGGGTGCCAACTATTTATAATTACAGTTCTGGTTATTCACTGTCCATACGCTACAGTCTTTTCTCAACATATTTGGTTGCATTCAAATAAACAAGTATATTTACAATTTTAACCTATTTACATTTCTTCATGCACTGCTTCACTATTCTCTGTAACGAATGGGAATTTGTCCCTTAGTGCTACGTTGGGACCTACGTAGTACTGGTGGTGATCCCTCACTACCCGGTGTGTATACTACCTCAGTGTTGCAGGTATGCCTAGCTGGTAGGGTTAGCAGTCTCCAACAGGTTCTTAGATTCACCATAGGCATGACAGATTTGCCGTTGGCAGGGGGTTAATTCTCCGCTTCAGCTGCTGGTGGGGAATCTGTTTCTGCAGCTGCTTGTTCTTCAGATTGGTCTTCAGGCTCTACTGTTTCAGATAAGACTTGGTTCACCTGAGTCCATGTTTTGGGGATTTTTCCAAGGTTGGTTTGGATTATCTCTACTTCCTTTTCTTTAGATTGGGGAATTTCTTGGTCTTCTTTCTTAATCTTGTATTGGTTTGGGCATGTCTTCAGGTGATGACTTGAAACAGCTTGTGAAGTTCTTACTCCATCTTTGCTGATGAGGCACACCTTTTGATTGTCAAAGTTTGAAGACATTACTGTGCAGGGTTCAGCTTCCCACTGGTTGTCTAATTTGTGCATCCTCCACTTTCTTTTGAGGACCTGTTCTTCAGGTGCTAAGGGAGGTGCTGGGGCTATCTGATTGTAATTCTTTTCTTGTCGCAGTCTTTCTTGGGATAAACTTTTCTCCACACATTCTTGGACTTTACGGAACTGTTACTGCCACTCAGTATCCCAATTGACATCTAGTTGGATTGCTTCAAATGCTAAGACACCCATGTCTAAGTTCTTGGGTAATTTGCCAGGTCTGGCTTCTACAGGTAGGCTGGAGTACATTTTGTGGAGTTCACCGGTATATGGTTGTATAAGTCTATCAGATCCGGCAACTTCTCTGGCCACAAAATTCTTTCTTCAAGGGGCAAAATATTTAGCAGGTCTATGACCACCTGTTTCTTTTTCTCACATAATCCATAGGTTTGGGGATGGTCCGGTGTCGTCCTGATCTTCCTGCAGATATACAGGTGACAAAACTCCTGGAACTCTTCTGCTTCAAACGCTGGTCCCTGTTCGGTTAGCATAGCACTCTTTCAGGGTAATCATGGGGCTGACAAAAGTACGCTTGGAATGCCTTGGCTGCTGTCTTGGTTGTTTAATCCTTCGTGATGATGCAGAGGAGCCTTCTGGCTTGTACTGTCTCTCCACCTCAGGTTGCACAGACCACATTCTTGGCACCACTTCTCAATTGTCTTCCTCATGTCAACCCAGTAGAAGCAGTCACAAAGCAGGACCTCCTGCATTTTCCGCCCGAAGTTTCCTGCTCCATCGTGGTAGGCTTCCAGGACCATAGGGGCATCCCTCTGTGGAATGACTATTTGCCAGATGAGCTCATTGGTCTGCCAGTTGACGTGTCTTCTGCACAGCTTAGCATTCTAGATGAATAATTTGCCCCTCTCCTTCCACAGCTGTTGGACTTCATGTGGAGCATCTGGACTGGGGTGGGAGTCAGCCTGTGCCAACAGCTCCTTGACTAAGCAGACAGCCGGGTCACTGTTCACGTTTCAACCCATCCATCCATCCATCCATCCATCCGGGCACGTTATCTTATTCGTGATGCCCAGCTCCAGGGCCGGGGGGGGTACTTGTTACCGGGCCGGACTAGTCCGGTGATGTCGCGGCGGTGTGGCCTAGTTCCTTGACCCTAGTGGTGTCTTTCAATAATAAAGGGATGATGATTATGATGATGGGAGTTGTAGTTAAAAGTAAAGGTTCGCGATGCCACCTGTGGGACTGTGGATATGTGGGTCCCCGATGCGCTGTGTATTCCCCAGGGCAGATGATGATGGTGCAGCTGAGTTGATATTGCTCCCCACAGGTGGAGCAGGACCCCGGGGCAACGATTGGAGAGTCTATTTTTGGGCAACTGGTGGGCTTCAGGGTGCAGGGCCAGGAATGTGGACAATAAGACAAGGACTGCAGTTTCATTACCTTTCACTTTACTTGATAACCGGTGAGGAAGTCCTGGGAGACTGATACAGGTGGTAATGATGGTGGTCCGTTGAGCCTGGAATCAGTCGGGCCTTCCGTGGCCAGGTGGGTGTGAGGCCTAACTGCGACGCTATTTCCTGGTTTGCAGGGCCTCTGCTGCATTAGCTAGGCTGAGGTCCTCTCCTCTGTCACTTGTGGTAATTCTCTTACCCATATGGAAGGCTGCGCGGGCTGTTGCAGATACTGCTTTGCTGACAGTGGCTCCTGGTCCCTAATCTGCGGCTTTGCCTTCAGGTAATCTCTGGGGGAGAGGAGATCCCCGGTAGCTAAATCCTCGTGCCCTCCGGATTTAACTACTGGGGCTCGAATACCCAAGCAGCCATAGACTCCAGTGTCCGGTTTCTAGCGCACCCTTCTGGGGTGAGGCGGCTTAGCTCAACTCCCCAGAGTCTTCCTCCTTTTTGCCTCTGTGTCAGACTCCGTTCCCCTAGGCCGAGATTCTCTCAGCTCCCCGACCTCAGGAAAAAACGGTCTGCTCTCCTCAAACATCTGGCTCGAACTCCCAACTGTCCTTCTTCTAACTCCTCCCCCCAGGTCAGAGTTTCTGTGAAGCTCACAGAACACCAGGTTTAGAGCTCTCTCTTCTGGCCAAGAGTAGGAACTGTGTTGAATGTAGGTACTTACTGACCAAGGGACCCCTCACTTGCTTCCAGGCTTAGTATTAACCCCTCTGTGGGGGCAACACTACTGTGACAACCAGACCACTGGGGTGCTACACATTGAGACATGGCAATGGGGTATTACGTTTCTAGTGGAATGATTTCCATTAATATTGTCCTCGGAATGCCCCCATTAAACAGGTCACTAAGAGTGTCTCCAAATACTGTTAGCAGAGATCCTCCCAATAAAGACTCAGTAGAGTGTCTCTCTTCAAGCAGCTCTAAAAGGAAATCTTTTTGCTACCTCATCTGAGAGCAGCATGATGTAGGCAATGAGATCCTGAATCCAACAATGTATCACTTAGATTTCTGGGTGCAAGCATTATGAGACAATTAGAATGTTTAAATATAGCTGTGTAGGATAACTAATTGAGCTGCCCCCGCCTACACCAGCATCTTTATAGAGATTGTACATTGACAGTGAGGTGCCGATCAGAGGAGGAGGCGTGCCGGATTGCTGTGGAATGACATTGTAGTCATGCTTGTGACGCACCACAGGGCTTTAGGGTACTCGGTCCCGGGCAGTATATTTACTGGGACCGTTCACTGGGTGGCCGTTGCCCGGTCCGTGACCCTGGAGGCCGCTTGAAAGGGGTTATGTACAGGATAGTAATAATAAAGGTTTTGTCATGACGCCACTTGCGGGTTGCGGCTATGTAGATGGTGCCGCCACTGCACAGTCTCTGGGGCTGATGTTAATGGCAGCCTGGATGTTGGTCCCCTCCGCAAGTAGGGCTAGGCCTCGGGGGGTTGGTGATGGAGTTAGGCACAGAAAAAAGGTAGGCCACACAAGGGATTGCAGTGTAATTGATTCCTTTACTCACAGCGTTGGTATGGCTTGCTACCCGAAGAAGGCTGGTCCTCACCACTGGTCCCCTTAGTCCCAGTGCTGGTGTGGTAACATGGTGGCTTCTTTCCCCTGCACCTGTCTCTGGTTGGCGATCTCTGTGGCTTGGAGCATGGGGGGGTCCCCTCCCGGTAGTCCTTTATTCTTTCATCCATACGGCAGGCAGTTTGAACCCTGTAGGGTCGGTGCTCTTTCCGGTCCCTGGTTTTTCCTTCACTGCTGGTGCCCCGGACTTTACGGTCATGAGGTCCTGGATTGTCCCCTAACCGTGCAGATTTTATCAGGTCTGCCTGGAGCATTTTCCTGACCTAGGGCTCTGCACCCTGTCAGTGCTATGGTTCCGAGAGTACTCCACCATACTCCTTCAGCAACCCCATGCCTGTGCCTGACAGGTCACTGTTACACACTCCTGTCAGTACGGTTACGTCCGTCTCCTTTCACTTCCACTTACTGACTGTCTGACCCCTCCTCCCTGATTGTCGTCTAGTGGACTGGATCGGTTCAACCCCTAGGTGGCCATCCATTGGGTCCAACCCTAGCCTGTCACCAGTCCTTGGGGAATGGAAAAACAGGGATTATATATGTGTTTTTTTGTTACCGGTACTGGTCTTCTGGGTCCCTGGGTGTAGGTCCTGTATCTTTGACTGGGTGCAGTACCTTGTAGCTCCTGATGGCTTCAGGGGCACTACACTTGTGTCCTGCTGCTTAAACAAACATTCCAAAAAACAACAGACCGTACCTTGACAAGACAGACATCCATGCTGTCTCCAGGTTACATAGCAAAAACCTGCTGACAGATTCCTTTTAAATTCAGTAAAATAATGGCATCCTTCATTTATTCATTTTAGTAAAGTAAATACAATGTAACTATTTATGCAGCTTGCAAAATTTAGTAGCATTTAACCTTAGATTTGCTTGCACTCCATTGTTAGGGAAGCTCTTAAACAAGCAAGTTGTTATAGAAAGCTGTATCATGAAACACACCATGAATGGTATGCTTCCAATTCTTATGATGGATTGTATTAGTTTTGATGCAAATGTTTCAAACAAAACTTTAAAAGAAAAAAAAAATAACTGTGCTGAATAGAAAACTGCACAGCTAAATACAGTACATGGCTTTTGTTGCGCTCAGAGATTAGCCTGGCCATCATAGCTTTCTCCTAGGAATTTTGCAGCAATAGCGGGTCACGGGATTAAGCGTTTTCTTTCATTTTCAGAACAATATTACAAGACAAAGGAAATAATTTGTTTTATGTATAATTCTGTACAAGCTTGGCTGTAATTATATTCTTCATAAAGTAGAGCCAATGAAGCCAAATCTATATTGGTAAAGTATATATTAGAAGAAAATGTAAGAACAAAACCTCTTTGATCATAAAAGTTTAGATGTGGGAAAAACATTACTGAATGTCTAAGTAGTACAGTGTACAAAAAAATATCCTCTATAAAGCTCTGAATATTCAAAAATACATGACTTTGTAGCAATTTAACCACAAACCAGAAGAGAAGAAATAGGATGCAAGTCAACAAATACAACCGCACTCTGAGAGCACTAATGTATATGTGAACATTGAGTATATGAATTGTTAACTACATTACCACTGCAAAGACTATACTATAAATTTGAGATACTTAGCACATATTTTTATCCAATAGTCCGAGCGCATCTTATATGATGACCTATAATATTAGACTTACCTCTCTGGGACCTAGGCATACAATTGTAATGGACAGGTAAGTTCTAATTAGGCTATAATGAATCTCTAATTCCTCACCAGGCAATTTTTCCAACCTGGAGACTAGAGTTGAGCGATGTTCGAGGTTCGCCAATTTCATGTTCGAGTGATTTTGGAGGGGTGTTCGAGAGGCTCGACAAACTCGAGCTTTTCGCTAAAAGCTCGACAGTTCGAGTTACGTTCGAGAACGGTTCGAGCACCAAAAATCCAGGCTAGTTACTAGCTGGCTTTTCACTGTAATAGTGTGAGTCACTGTGTGAATCACGCTATTATCAAAATTCAGCGTATAGTGTGGGGGGGGGACGGGGTTTAGATCAGTGCTGCTGCTGAGGTGCGTGCTGAGATAATGCCGATCGCCATTTTTTTTTTTCCCCTAACCGCGTGTACAGTGGGGCAGGCCAGGCTGTCAGCAATTCACAGAGACACACACTGCACAGTGGATTTTTGCCAGACAAGCAAGGGCTTGTGTCATAGGCTCTGCATGTCACATGTCTTTGCTCTATAAGACACGGCCATTTTCCCCGTCGCCGCCATTATCTGTCTGCTGCGTGTGGGTGACAGTCACTGCTCCCGCTCCCACTGCTAGTAGAGATACAATCTAAACAGCGCTTTAGGGATTAGGGACTACTAGTTATTTAAGCCCTTTTCAGGGCTGAGTTAAAGGCTTTCGTAGCCATAGCTGCCAGGCAGGTCCATGCAAACGCTGTACTGGGCTTTGCTGTCCTGCTACCTACAGCACCCATGCATTCTACCCACCTCGCCATTTTTTGCCACGCTATTTTATTTCCCCAAAGTGGCATCCTAAAAGTGTCTGGAATACTAAGTTAGTGTTCCTTTGCTGTCCACTGACCCACAGCACCCGGGCATTGTACCCACCTGCCCATTTTTGACACGCTATTTTATTTGCCCAAAGAGCTGACACTTTTTGTGCCATCCTAAAAGTGTCTGGAATACTAATGTCGCGGGTGGGGGCCAGCTTCCCCGTCGCGGGGGCTGCTCGGGGAGATCGCGCTCGGATCCGGTGCCTTCTCCTCAGTGGCTCGAGCGGGGCCGGACCCGGGGCTCGAGCAGCGCTCCTCGCGCACGAGTGAAAGGGGGATTTGGATTTGGGATAGAGTTCGTGACGCCACCCACGGGTTGTGGTGATGGTGGGCACCACCGCTGCTGGTGACGGGATTCCCGGGAGCGATGGCGGGGAGCAGCTTTGGTGTTATCCCCTCCGTGGGTAGGGGCTGCTGGTCCCGGGGCCTGGTAGGAGGTTGGTTTTCCATAAGATGGGGTTTGCAGGATGTAGGGTTGCGGTGCAGCGCAGCGCGGTGCCGGATGGCACTGTTGTACTCACTCAGACACAGATGGACAGAGTCTCTGGTAAACCAATCGGCTGGATGGACGGGGCCCGCAGCCGGCTGCGGTGTTCTCCCTGGATGGGTTGATGGTGGCTGTCATTTCCCTGCACCTGTGTTTTCTGTGTTGACTCCGATGCCTGGGCACCGGGAGTCCACTCCCTGACGTATACATGCCGGAGGAGCCCTTTTGCCCGCAGACGCTGGATCTCTGGCCCTTGGTGGTGGCACTTATCCGGAATGGTTGGGCTGTTGCCTTCAATCAGGACTTGGGTGGGAATGAACCCCTGAGGTCCAGACCGCAATCAGAAAATTTGACTAAAGGTTGGCTTTAAGTCTAGTTGGGGTCTGAGTACCCTGTCTGGTGCTTGGCTCCAATAGGCTCCCCGGTTCGGTACCGGCAGGCCACCCCCCGACCCCGGTCCTACAGTTCCGCTGATCTTCGCCAACTCCTGCAGACGGCCACCACCGTCTGCCGACCTTGCTGGAAATGCCTGGACTTGGACCCAGACACTAACAGTGTGCACTCCTTTCACTCCACTGCCCAAAACTGGACTCCCTCTCAGACTGTTGTGTTTTTCCCGTCTCCAGACTGTGAACTCCTTGGTGGGCAGGGCCAACCACCTGGCTCCGCCCAACCTGGTGTGGACATCAACACTGGAGGGTGGCAACAAGGGTTTAATGTTTGACTGGTGTAACCTGTCCAGAGAAGGGATGTGTAGTGACCTGTGACCCCTGGAGTCCAGGGCGTCACACTAACTTAGTGATCCTTTGCTGTCCACTGACCCACATCACCTGGGCATTGTACCCACCTGCCCATTTTTGCAACGCTATTTTATTTGCCTAAAGAGCTGACACTTTTTGTGCCATCCTAAAAGTGTCTGGATTACTAACTTAGTGTTCCTTTGCTGTCCACTGACCCACAGCACCCCTGTATTCTACCCACCTGCCCATTTTTGCCACGCTATTTTATTTGCCCAAAGAGCTGACACTTTTTGTGGCATCCTAAAAGTGTCTGGAATACTAAGTTAGTGTTCCTTTGCTGTCCACTGACGCACAGCACCTATGTATGCTACACACCTGTCCATTTTTGCTACGCAATTCTAATTGCAAACTGTGCTGCCACTGTTAGGGGCATACTAAAATTGACCGGCATACTCAGTGTTGGTTCGTCAGCTGTCAATAAAGCTAGACCACCTCTGCATTGTACACACCTGTCAATTTTTAGCTACATAATTCTAATTGCAAACTGTGCTGCCACTGTTAGGGGCATACTAAAATTGACCGGGATACTCAGTGTTGGTTCGTCAGCTGTCAATAAAGCTAGACCACCTCTACATTGTACACACCTGGCAATTTTTAGCTACGTAATTCTAATTGCAAACTGTGCTGCCACTGTTAGGGGCATACTAAAATTGACCGGGATACTCAGTGTTGGTTCGTCAGCTGTCAATAAAGCTAGACCACCTCTGCATTGTACACACCTGTCAATTTTTAGCTACGTAATTCTAATTGCAAACTGTGCTGCCACTGTTAGGGGCATACTAAAATTGACCGGGATACTCAGTGTTGGTTCTTCAGCTGTCAATAAAGCTAGACCACCTCTGCAATCTACACCACCTCTCCATTTTTGCTACGACATTTTAAGTGTCCAATCTTGTTGCTAACAAAATGAGTGGCAAAAGGACAGATGCTGGTGGAAAGGGGAACAGTCGTGTTGGAAAAGGAAAAAAAGTTTGTGTCCGTGGGGTAGGTGGGAAACCTACATTAACATCTGCTGAAGAAAGGCCATCTTCCAGCAAAAATAAGATGTCTACTACTTTCCGTGGCCAATCTGATGTGCTCCCTTTTTTTACGGAACCAAACAACTCTATCAAAGGTAGATGATACACCAAAAAAGAACATGCTTGAATGGATCGCAAGTGCTCCAACAAGTGGACTCTCCTCCACCTCAACTTCAACATCCAAAAAACAACAGTCCTCTGAGTTGTCACCCCAATCCCACTTGCTTTCTCCCAGCTCTCAAGTCTCCACCCGCCATGCAGAGTATGGTGCAACAGAGATGGCTGAGTCTGCAGAGCTGTTCAGTCACACTATACCCTTGGAATCAGAGGTCTGCTCCCAAGCTACAGTGAGTCAGTAAATGGTCTGCAGTGATGCCCAGAAGCTTTGTGAGTCAGATTCAGGCCCTGATGACCAAGTTTCTGAGCATAATGTAGACCCTCATTCCCAAACTGTAACATCTGTTGGTGGAGACAATGAGGAACATACTGATGACGATAAGACGCAGATACCTTATTGGGATGACAACTTAACTATTCAGTCAGAGCAGGAAGAAGTTAGGTCTGAAGGTGAGGGGAGTGCAAACACAACGCTTGATGATGAAGTTCTAGATCCCACTTACTGTCAAACCACATTCACGCACTCGAGGAGGTCAGCAGAGGCAGTGGAGGAGAATGCGACTGACAACGAAGTTACCTTGCGCCTTCCTGGACAGAGTCGGAGTACTGGAAGCACGTCAACAACTGCATCCTCAGCCACAACTCTGCCTCTGACAACAAGTCGGGGTGGCTCTGCAGGTCGCATGGGCTCTAAGCCTTGCCTAGCCTGGTCCTTTTTTGACCTCGCAAAGGATCTCCCAAATCATGTGATATGTAAGATTTGTCGCCAATCTATAAGTAGAGGCCAAAAGCTCACTAGTTTGAAAACTTCTTCCATGAATCGTCACATGAATAACAAGCATAAGTCCCAGTGGGAAGCTCACTGTGCTACAATGCGGCCTGACAGAGCGGGCCAAACACTGTCTGCCCCTTCAAGTGCATCCACGCGATCTTCTTCCTCTATGACTGTGGGGAGAGCTGTCACACCTGTTTTTCCACGCAGACCTTCCACCTCTTTAACCGCAACAGGCAGTTTGCTTGGCAGGTTGTCAGTTGTTTTGGAAGGGGAAACAAGTGCTGGTGGAGAGCTCTCTCAGACATCAAGAGCACCAACTTTGGATAAAGGCAACATCATGTCTCTGCCTGCACTTTCCTCAAAGACCTGCAGTTTTCCAGGGACACCCTACTCAACACCGTCTCCACACAGCAGCCAGATCTCAGTCCCTCAGATGTGGACAAATAAAAGGCCATTTCCTCCGAGCTATGACAAAGCTAAGAGGTTGACTTTCACCCCCTGTAAGCTCTTGGCTACCAAAATGCTGCCTTTCCACCTGGTGGACACAGAGGATTTTCGAGACCTTATGTCAGTCGCAGTGCCCCAGTACCAGATGCCCAGTCGCCACTACTTCTCCAAGAAAGGTGTGCTGCGCTACACCAGCATGTCACACACAACATCACCGCTTCCTTGAGAAACTCTGTGTGTGACAGGGTGCATTTCACCACCGATACTTGGACCAGTAAGCATGGACAGGGGCGTTACATGTCGCTGACTGGGCACTGGGTAACTATGGTGAGAGATGGAGAAGGGTCTGATGAACAAGTCTTGCCGCCCCTACGACTTGTGCATCAATCCTCTTTATGTAGAAGTTCCTCCACTGCTTCTGCCTCCTCAACCTCATCTGGGTCCACCACCTCCACCCCAAGCCTGCCTGGTCAGGCCACCCATGTTGTAACTGCGCACAAGGAATCCCGCACACCTCCTTACTATGCTGGCAGCAGAGCTCAACGGCATGAGGCGGTCTTTACGTTGAAATGTCTGGGAAATAAGAGTCACACAGCTGAGGAGTTGTGGTCAGCTCTGCGGTCTGAGTTTCTTAAATGGTTGTCTCAACTCAACCTGCAGCCTGGGAAGGCCGTGTGCGACAATGCTGCAAACCTGGGTGCTGCCCTTCGCCTGGGCAAGGTGACACACGTGCCTTGTATGGCTCACGTGTTGAACCTTGTTGTCCAGCAATTTTTAACCCACTATACCGGCCTAGATGGGCTTTTGCACAGGGCACGGTCACTCTCTGCTCACTTCCGCCGTTCATCCGTCGCAGCTCACTGACTTGCATCGCTCCAGAAGTCTTTCGGCCTGCTGGTTCACCGCCTGAAATGCGATGTTATGACGTATAGCCTGGGCCAACGAGATGCAGAGGTGGGGCAGATCACGCTGCTGGAGTGGTCTCAGATCAAGGACCTATGCACCCTTCTGCACAGTTTCAACATGGTGACGAATATATTTAGCGCTGACAGTGCCATTATCAGCATAACAATTCCAGTCATTTACATGCTGGAGCACACGCTAAACACTATTCGGAGTCAGGGGGTGGGACAAGAGAAAGGGGAGGAATTACAGGAGGATTCATATGCGCAAGGGATACCAACATCGATAAGGTCCAGAAGTTCAGCATCACCAAGGCGGCAGGCATGGGACGGTGAGGGAGAGGGATTAACAAAGGCACATGGTAGCAGCCAAAATGTTGAGGAAGGTGCAGGAGACCAGGAAGAAACGGAGAACGAACTCTCGATGGCCATGGAAGACTCAGCGGATGAGGGAAACCTTGGTCAAATTTCGGTTGAACGAGGTTGGGGGGAGATGTCAGAGGAAGAAATCACTGTTATCACCTCGCCGCCACAAACACAGCGAGGACTTGGTCCACATGGATGCGCAAGACACATGAGCGCCTTCTTTCTGCACTACCTACAACATGACCCTCGGATTGTCCAAATTAGAAGTGATGATGACTACTGGCTTGCCACACTATTAGATCCCCGGTACAACTCCAAATTTGGCGTAATAATTCCAGCTATAGAAAGGGACGCACGTATGCAGGAGTATCAGCAGAAGCTGTTACTCAATCTTAGCTTGGCTTTTCCACCAAACACCAGTGGTGCACAGAGTGAGTCTCCCAGTTGTAACTTGGCAAGCATGGGACAGTCTCATCATTATCAGTCAAACCGTACCTGCAACACCGTATCTGGTGCTGGTAACAGCAATTTTATGGAATCATTTCATAATTTTTTTTAGACCATCCAATGCAAGGCCACAAGAGACAAGAAGTCTGACACATAGTCAATGGCTGGAGAGGATGATACAGGAGTATAGCCAAATGAACATCAATGCCATGACTTTGCAACTGGAGCCTTGCTCATTTTGGGCTTCAAATCTTGAAAAATGGCCTGAGCTCGCCACTTACTTCTTGGAGATCTTGTCGTGTCCCGCAGCTAGCGTTGTATCTGAACGTGTCTTCAGTGCTGCTGGGTGTGTGCTGACAGATAAGCGCACGCGTCTGTCCAGTAACAATGTGAGGAAAAACAGGTTGTACGCCGCGCTTGAAGACCACGAACATCAGTGTTGAAAAAACAATTTCTTTAATTTCATTCCTACGCGTTTCGGAGACCCCAACTGTCTCCTTCAGGGAAAGAAGGAGACAGTTGGGGTCTCCGAAATGCGTAGGAATGAAATTAAAGAAATTGTTTTTTCAACACTGATGTTCGTGGTCTTCAAGCGCGGCGTACAACCTGTTTTTCCTCCAGTTCCCTCTTGATGATCTATTTGTGCAACAGGGCTGCTGATGCACTGCTTAGGCACTCACTTATGCCATTGAAGGAGTTGTGACTGGCACAACCCGATCAGGTGTGTGCACCACTTCTTTATGTTTTTTACCCAGTAAATCGGGTAAGGCCCTATTGCGCCTTTTCTCTCCCGCTTTCAGTGACAATGTGGACAGACTAACGTTCATCAAGTCATGGATCAGCAAGTACTTTACTACCCCTGTGTCATCCTGGGGAGAATAAAGGCTGGTGTATTTTTGACTGTGCTTGATGCAAATCTACCTGTCAAGTTTGCTACTGGGGCATAAGTGATGCCACTGAAGTGGTGTCTGTGCGGCCCAATTTTTGGAAAAAAGGGAGACTCTGCTTGAAGTACCCTTGATGTGTTTTTAAAAATGAGCCAAGATGAACAAGTCATGTTTCAGCAAGGACTTTGCTACCTACCCCGGTGTCATCCTGGGGACAGTTAAGGCTGGCGTACTTTTGAATGTGCTTGATGCTAATCAACATGTCCAGTTTGCAACTGGGGCACAAGTTATGCCACTGAAATTGTGGTGTGTGTGGCCCAATTTTTGGAAAAAAGGGAGACTCTGCTTGGAGTCCCCTTGCTGTGTTTTTAAAAATGATCCAAGATGAACAAGTGATGGATCAGCAAGGACTTTACTACCCCTGTGTCATCCTGGGGAGAGTAAAGGCTGGCGTATTTTTGACTTTGCTTGATGCAAATCTACCTGTCAAGTTTGCAACTGGGGCACAAGTGATGCCACTGAACTGGTGTCTGTGGGGCCCAATTTTTGGAAAAAAGTGAGACTCTGCTTGGAGTCCCCTTGCTGTGTTTTACATTATTTTAGAAGGGCATGACAGGCCTATATCTGTGTCTCCTCCTCTTTTTCCTAGTCCAGCTGCTTTGTTTTCGCATGAGTATATGTCCTTGTCACTTTCCCTTGTGTTTGTGGTGTCTTGGGAGTTTTGTCACCTTTTGGACACCTTTGAAGGTGTTTTCTATCTGTTTTTATACGTTTGTGTTTGCCTCCCATTGTTTTCAATGGGGTTTTAGAGGTGCGTCGAACCGTTTGCCAAACCAAACTCGAACGGGGCCTTTGTTCGACGAACCGAACCGAACTCGAGCCTTTACAATGAAAGAAGTGAACATCAATATTATTATTATTATTTATTGAGCACCATTGATTCCATGGTCAAGGAATTACATTCAAAATACGTATACAAGTTACAACAGACAGATGGTGCAGAGGGAAGAAGATCCTGCCCCACGATAATGAGGAGGAAACAGTAGGTGAGGTGTTGGTGAGGCAACAGCTCCCGCGGTGGTGAGGCGGCTCCAGCAGTGGTGAGGCGGTGGGGTCATTGGAGAGCATAGGTATTTCTGAACAGATGAGTTTTCAAGTTCCGTTTGAAACTTGCAAATGTAGCAGATAATCTGATGTAATGTAGCACATTCCAGAGGACAGTGGATGCTCTGGAGAAGTCTTGGAGGTGGTTGGATGAGAAGCGAGTGAGTGAGGAGGAGAAAAGATCTTGGGAGGACCGGAGATTACGGGCCGAACCTGGGGTCAGGAGCCAACCCCCAGGTGTAAGAAATCTCGGCTCGACTGTCTGGCGCAACAAGTATGTGGGAGGACGGCCGGTCCTTCCTGTTGTGCTGGATGGAATCCCTTTGACTGCTCTCTTGGACACGGGGTCCTAGGTAACGACCATACCTTATATACTGTACAAAAGATATTGGGCTGATTCAGACATTACCCACGGCCCAGATGATGATTTAACGATTGTAGCCAGCAATGGCCAGCCTTTGCCTCAGATTGTGTACAAAGAGGTGACCATTAAAGTGGGGCAGGTAGAATTGCCATTTCAGGGGATGATAATTGTGGATGTTGATCGCAAAGAATCTAACCCAGTGCTAACAATCGGTACAAATGTAATGGAAAATTGTCTTGCCAAGGTGATAATTTTGTTGCAACAGGCGGCTGAAACTGCCAGCTCCGGGCAGCAGCGTGCCCTACAGAGGGAGATCAGAGCCCTGATGAGGAGGCAGCAGGTAGAGCTGGCCAGAGGAGAAATTGGCAATGTGAGGGTAAGGGACCCCTTCCCCATTGCAATACCCCCAAGAAGTGAAATATTGATATGGTGTCGGGCAGCAATAGGCCTCAAGGGCCAAGATTACCAGGCCCTGGTAGAACCTATGTATTCAGACAGTAGGCCTGGAGTCCTGATAGCCAGGGGGGTAGCGGACGTGCGCAAGGGAAGAGTACCCTTCCGCGTCCTGAATTGTAGGGAGGAGGAAGCCAAATTGCCCCAGTATGCCACGGTAGCTAAGCTGTACACTGTCAGTAATAATACCATAAGAACCATGGAACCCTTGATCCCGTCCAACCAGGCGGAAGACAATGGCTCCAAGGGACAGCTGGAGGACTGGTGCCAAAGATTACATGTGGGCACCGGCTCCACCCCTCCCCCCCAAAAGCATGGGGTTTACCGGGTGGTACAGGAATACGAGCGGGTCTTCAGCAAACATCCTCTAGACTTTGGCAGGTAAAAGGGGTTAAACATCAAATCCCCACTGGTGACCATCATCCCATTAAAGAGAGATACCGCCCTGTACCCCCAGCTCAATATCAGCGTGCCAAAGAGATATTACGAGAAATGAAGGAGGCTGGGGTGATCAGAGATAGTTGTAGCCCTTGAGCAGCTCCCCTAGTACTCGTAAAGAAAAAAGACGGCACAATGAGAATGTGCGTTGATTACAGGCAAATTAACCGCATTACACATAAAGATGCTTATCTACTACCCAGAATAGAAGAGTCATTAGCTGCTTTAAAATCAGCTAACTATTTCTCCACCTTGGATCTCACCAGTGGGTATTGGCAGGTCCCCGTGGCAGAGGCGGACAAGAAGAAGACTGCATTCACGACACCAATGGGCCTCTGCGAATTCAACTGTATGCCTTTCGGGCTCTGCAACGCCCCAGGGACATTTCAAAGATTGATGGAGTGCTGCTTGGGCCATTACAACTTTGAAACCGTGCTATTGTACCTGGATGACGTCATAGTCTACTCGAAAACCTATGAAGACCACCTGAGGCACTTGGCAGAAATGTTTGAGTCCTTGTCCGAGTATGGCCTGAAGATAAAGCCGCCAAAATGTCACCTCTTGAAGCCAAAGGTACAGTACCTGGGTCATGTAGTCAGCGCAGAAGGTGTGGCACCTGATCCAGAGAAAGTCACAGTAATTAAGGACTGGCCAAGACCCACCACGATAAAGGAGGTGCAGCAGTTCCTTGGGCTGGTGGGCTACTACCGAAGGTTCATTGACGGTTTCATGAAAATAGCAGCGCCTCTACAAGATCTCCTGGTGGGTCAGCCAAAGAAGGCTAAGAAGCAAAGTCCTCCATTCAAATGGAGCAGTCAAGTAGAAACACCCTTTGTCCGGTTGAAGATGGCTCTAACTGGAGAAGAAATTCTGGCCTACCCTGACTACGGCCAACCGTTTGTACTGTACATGGATGCCAGCAACGTGGGATTGGGTGCAGTTCTGTCCCAGGTACAAGAAGGCATAGAGAAAGTGATAGCTTACGCCAGTAGAAAACTTCGTCCCACAAAAAGGAATCCAGAAAACTACAGTTCCTTTAACCCCTTCAGCCACCGGGCACTTTACGTTTTTGCGTTTTTGTTTTTTGCTCCTTTTCTTCCGAGAGCCGTAACTTTTTTATTATTCCGTCAATCTTGCCATGTGAGGGCTTGTTTTTTGCGGGACAAGTTGTACTGTTAAATGAAACCATAGGTTTTACCATATATTGTACTGGAAAACAGCAAAAAAATTCCAAGTGTGGAAAAACTGCAAAAAAAGTGTGATCGCACAATAGTTTTTGGGATGTTTTATTCACCGTGTTCACTATATGATAAAACTGATGTATCTATATGATGCCTCAGGTCGGTGCGAGTTTGTAGACACCAAACATGTATAGGTTTACTTGTATCTAAGGAGTTAAAAAAAATTCACAAGTTTGTCCAATAAAAGTGGCGCATGTTTTGCGCCATTTTCCGAAACACGTAGCGTTCTTATTTTTTGGGATTTATGGCTCAGTGATGGCTTATATTTTGCGTCTCGAGTTGACGTTTATAATGGTACCATTTTTGTGCAGATGCTACGTTTTGATCGCCTGTTATTGCATTTTGCGTAAAACTTGCGGCGACCAAAAAACGTAATTTTGGCGTTTGGAATTTTTTGCCACTACGCCGTTTACCAATCAGATTAATTGATTTTATATTTTGATAGATCGGGCATTTCTGAACGCGGCGATACCAAATATGTGTATATTTATTTATTTTTTAACCCTTTAATTTTCAATGGGGGGAAAGGGGGGTGATTTGAACTTTTAGGTTTTTTTGTTTTTTTTTATTTTTTAAAACTTTTTTTTTTATTTTTTTTTTTATTTTACTAGTCCCCCTAGGGGGCTATAGCAATCAGCAATCCGATCGCTGATTGCTATCTGCTGATCACAGCAATACAGCTGTAAACAGCAGATTCAGTCACTTTGGTTTTCCCTCTGCTCTCGGCCGAGGGAAAACGAAAGTGAAACATCATAGCAGCAGGCGTCATCACATGACCCTGTGCTACGATGGCAACCACCGATAGTCACGTGATAACACACGTGACTTCCGGTGGGGGCGGCGGTAAGTAACAAACATGGCCGCGCGCATTTAAATCTTGCTGCCAGACTTTGGCAGCAAGATTTAAGGGGTTAATGGCCGCGGGTGGAAGCGATTCCACCCGCGGCTAGCAGGCACACATGTCAGCTGTTGAAAACAGCTGATATGTGTGCGGATCCACGCCGCCTGCCCGCGGCAGGGGGCGGGGCTTAACGGGACACGATCCTGGACGGATAGATCCGTCCAAGGTCGTGAAGGGGTTAAGCTGGAGTTCCTCGCTATTGTCTGGGCAGTGACTGAACGCTTCAAGCACTATCTGGCATCGGCCAAGTTTACCATCTTCACGGACAACAATCAGTTGACCCACCTGGCAACAGCCAAGCTAGGTGCGCTAGAACAGCGATGGATGGCTCGACTGTCCAACTTTGACTTTACCATCAAGTACCGGGCTGGCCGAAAGAATAACAATGCTGATGCGCTGTACAGAATGCCTCACTTACTCGAGTCTGGAAAAGACCTGGTTGAACTAGAAGAGATAGAGTTATCGGCTTTCCGTCTCCCAGTGTGAGCATGCTGTAAGAAAGAAGCGCTCGAGCCAGCACGAGGTCTCGGTCAACCCATTACTCCACCATAAATGGGAAGAAACCCAGAACAGTGACCCGGCCGCCCGATTAGTCAAAGAAAAGCTAGCACAAGCTGAAATCCATCTTGGTCCAGGTGCTCCACAAGAAGCCCAACAGCTGTGGAAGGATAGGGGACGACTGTTTCTCTACAAAGGCAAGTTATGCAAGAGATATGTTAACTGGCGAACTAATGAACTCGTCTGGCAAATAGTGGTTCCAAAGAGGGATGCCCCTATGGTCCTAGCCGCTTACCACGATAAAGCAGGACACTTCGGGTGGAAGAAGTTGGAGGTCCTACTCAGTGATCGGTTCTACTGGGTACAAGTGAGAAAGGCCATCGAGAAGTGGTGCCGAGACTGTGGTCCGTGTAACCTGAGGCGAAAAGATGATACTAGCCAGAGGTCGCCCCTGCAGCCAATGATCACGAAGCAGCCCCTTGAATTAGTGGCCATGGACCACATGAAACTAACACCAAGCCGGTCAGGCTATGTCTATGCCCTTACCATAGTGGACCATTACTCTCGTTTCCTGGTAGAAGTGCCTGTGAAAGACCAAACAGCCAGGACAGCAGCTAGGGCATTTCAAGCATACTTTTGTCGACCCCACGGTTGTCCTGCGAGAGTACTGACTGATCAAGTCCCTGCATTCGAGGCAGAAGTGTTCCAAGAATTCTGTAACATGTACGGCTGTAAGAAAATATGAACAACACCGTACCACCCTCAAACCAATGGATTGTGCGAGAAGATGAACCATGTGGTTATTGATTTGCTCAGGACTCTACCTCTAGAAGAAAGAAACCAATGGCCAGAGAAGTTGCCAGATCTAGTGGACTTGTACAATCATATACTGGTAAATTCCACCAACTGCAGCCCCGCTTACTTGATGCGAGCAAGACCTGGCAAGTAACCTGTAGACTTCGAAATGGGAACTGTGTCACCCGAAGTGGTTCAACAGATAGAAGATTGGAATACACAGCGACAACAACAATACCGCCAAGTTCAAGTTCAGGAATGTGTGGAAAGGAACCTGTCCCAAGCCAGAATGAGACAAGAAAAGAATTACAATCAAACAGCCCCAGCAACTCCCTTAGCACCTGGAGAACAGGTCCTCAAGAAAAAGCGGAGAATGCTCAAATTAGATAACCAGTGTGAAAATGAGCCCTACACAATTATTCCCTCAAATTTTGACAACAGCAAAGTGTGTCTAAAAAGCAAAGATGGAGGCAAAACATATCAAGCAGTTTCCATAGATCATCTGAAAGTATGCCCTGAACGGTGTAAAATCCAAGAAATAGTTCCAGAAAGTCCACAAATTCAAGAAAAAGAGGAAGATATGATCCAAACAATACTTGGCAAATTCCGCAAAACATGGACCCAAATAAATAAGGCTATAGTGGTACCAGTATTGACATTCCCGCAAGAGGTCATACCAGCAACAGAAGGGGTTCCAGATCCACCTGAAGACGATGCTGCATTAGAAAAGGAACCGCAGAATCAACCCCCTGCCAGTGGTGAACCTGTCGTACCCTTGGCGAATCTAAGACCCCGTAGGCAGCAATCACGCATACCTATCAGGGTTAGGCCTACCAGCAACACTGAGGTAGCAGACACTCCAAGTAGTCAGGAACAAACACCAGTACTACGCAGGTCCCAACATAGCACCCGGGGACAGCCTCCTCCAAAGTATAGAAAATAGAATACCAATCAGACTGTAAATAGTTATGTGAAAATGTCTGTAATGTTTTATTTTAAGTAATTGAGTATATGGACAACTGGGTCACTGGACTATGGGTGGCCAAAACTTTAATTGTTTATAGTTGGCACCAGTGTGCTCCCCACCCCAGAAGAAAAACCCGTCCGGCGTGCATACAATGGGGTCATCGATGCTCTGATGCACGCCCAGAGCCTACGTTGGGGGTTTTATCACGGCGGGTCCCCAATGGAGCAGTGTAATGGACACCCAGCAGGGAGCCACACTAGACTCATAATAGTTGTTCTTTAATTTTGTAACATTTAAGAAAGGTGCCTCCCATAAAGGGATGAAATGTTATAATGTTATGCTTTGTTTATGTTTCTTCAGTCCGGGAGTACTGATTTTAACTAAGGGGGAGTGTGGCGCCCCAGCATCTGGTTGCCACAACAGCGTTGCCCCTCCAAAGGGTTAATGCTGAGCCTGGAGGTAATTGGGGAAGTCTATTGGCCAGTAAGTACCAGCATTCAACATCGTTTCTCCCTCAGGCCAGCAGAGGAAGCTCTAAACCTGGAGTTCCAGGGAGCACTTCCTTAAGCTCTGACCTGAGGGAGGAGTTAGGTAGTCTGTGAAGGAAGTTCAAGGAGAGAGGAGCTGAGTAGTACGGTCTTGTGAGCTGGGGTTTGGAGCTAGGTTAACTCAACCCAGGAAAGCAGGAGCCATAGCGAGTCACATAGTGAAGACGCTAGAGGAGAACGGGTCAGAACCTGTTTGCCTCAGAAGAGCACTCAACAACACATCAGACGTCGGAGTCTGTGGTTGCCAGGGTTTAAGACCCTTCCCCGGTAGCCGAATACGACGGGCAGGAGGGCTGCAGGTCCCCTGGCCCCATAAAGAACCCGAAGTTCCAGCTGCATCACAGGGGCCCGGTGTGGACTCCAGCAGAGAAGCACCAGAGAGAGCCTGCGCAGCCTACCGCACGGGGAAAGGGACGTACCACAAGTCCCAGCAGCTAGAGGGCCACTGCTAAACCAAGATTGCAGGGTCCTGTAGAAGCAGAGAAAGAGCAGGGAGTAGGCCTCATTAATCGACTGGCCAAGGAGATCACCCCAGCTACTTCCAGGCCGACCGGATCACCCTTACCACCTGTGACGGTCTCCCAGGACTAAACTGTTGCCGAGTAAAAGAAAAGAAGGTAAGGACACTGTTGTTTGTTTCGGTTCTTTACACTACCTGATTGGCCCTGCACCGCTCCCACCATTGCATAGACTTTCATAAGCACCAACGGTTGCCCTGGGGTACCGCTCCACCTGTGGGGAGCAGAACCATCCCAGCTGCCATCACATCAGCCCCGGAGGCCCTATCCAGCAGCTGCGGCTCCATAGCCGCAATCCACAGGTGGCGTCATGAATATATATTTCCACAAACCTTATTATTAATCACCATCCCCACAGTCGCCCTATTATTTAATATCACGGAGCCGGGCCCTGCCACCGCTGGCTACCCCCGGCCTAGTCCGGCCCGGCACCGGGTGTCCCAGAGCCCTGGGGTGGGCGAGTCAATAGCAGACACACACAGCCGATCGCAGGCACATACAGCCGATGGCAGGCACACACAGCCGATCGCAGATACACACAGCCGAACGCAGACGCACACAGCCGATCGCAGAAAAATACAGCCGAATGCACACACACACAGCCAATCCCAGACACACACAGCAGATCACTGACACACAGCCGATTGCACACATCACATCACATCACATCCAGCGCTTACGGCCTCAGGGAATGATGAGAGCAAGTCACGTGTCCCGCCACAGGTCCTGTTCGTTGCACTCCACTGCACTACTTCTCAGGATTCTGCCGGCGAGAAGAGATCGGTGTCGCTGGATGAGGTGAGTGTGTATGCGATCCGGTGTGTGCGATCCGATGTGTGTGCGATCTGATGTGTGTGTGATTTGATGTTTGCGTGTGATCCGATGTTTGTGTGTGCGATCTGATTATGTGTGTGATCTGACTGTGTGTGAGATTTGGTGTGTGAGTGAGATGTGTGCGTGTATGTATGTATGTATGTGTGTGTGTGTGTGTGTGTGTGTGTGTGTGTGTGTGTGTGTGTGTGAGAGATCTGATGAGTGCAGGTGTTTGATCACTGCAGGTCCTGCCGCTCAGCATCGGGTGAGTGTAATTGCCGTGTGCTACTTTTTATAATAAAGTGTCCTGCAGTATTTGTAACCTTTTTTAGCTGCACGGACACTTCATTATTGATCCGGGGCTAGGGCTTATTTTCGGGGGAGGGCTTATATTTAAGCCTTGGTTTGAAAATGATGACAATCCCTACTAGGGCTTATTTTTGGGGGAGGGCTTATTTTTGGAAAAATAAGGTAATGCATAAAAGAAATTAATCAACCGTTCATATCCACCATGATAAACAGGGCAAAAACTGACTTGCTTCATAGTTTGTGCTACAGAATTGGTGGAAGTTGCGAGAACACCATGGACTACGTTGGACCTATGGGGATTTTTTTTTTTTTAATGCTAAATTATTAAGCCAAGGTCTGTCTCTTGTTTTTATTTCTTTACCTCTCTCTTTTTATGTCTTTCAGGTTCCAATATGTGGTGTAAGTCAGTTTCTTTGGACTACTTTGGATCCTAATGGCTTTTTTTTATTTTTTTTAAATAAATTGGTGAACCAGGGCAAAAATGTCAGGGAGTGTTTTATAAAATGAAATATTTTTCTGTGTGTTTTAATTTTTATACTTACTGAGTTAGTAATGGGGGTGTCTGATAGATGCCTCTTCATTAGTAATCACTAAGCTTGATACCAGCTGACACTACACACCTGACAAATCAACCCGCAAAAATATTACCCCAATTCAATTACCACCACACCAGGATATTCAGGAAGAGTCAGGACAAAGAGCCAGAATTGGCACATCTAATGTGATACAACAATTCTGAGGATTTTTAGGCTGGGAAGGGCCACATACCCATTGACATTCCCAGCTTGATAATATCAGCCTGGAGCTGTCTGCTTTATCTTGGCTGATTATCTAAAAAAGGCGGACACTACATAGATTTCTTTAATTATGTATTTATTAGGTCAAACAAGGCTAAAAACACCATTTAGTGCCAAATGAAAGGCAATAATGAGTGCAAGTGTGTAATCTCACCCTCCTACATTAATTCTCCCTGAACTGTTTCTGTAGGAGAGTGTGCTGAGCATCATGCCCCAGATCTCATATAAGACCCGATGATGCGATGTGACCAGCCAATCACAGTAATGCCAGTAGTGTTAAGGTGAACTCTTAACCAGAGATCACTAGTTGCCAACTGCCTGGCCAAATTGGTGTGGATCGAGTGCATGCTTGAAAAATGAGATCAGACACAGTCGGATATTCATCTTTCCTCGACAGAAGTCAGCCCATGCTCTGCTTTATTACAACTGAGCTTGCTCTGATATAACCTTGCAAAGGGGCATGTCCGGATGTGTTCATTGGTCAGTGGGTCGAACAATGTGTTAGTCCATGAGCTGATTGGTAGGCGTCATTGTAGGCGGGTCTATGACATCATTGGCTGGATCCATGGTGATGGTGATGGGAGGGACGTCATCTGGTGGATCCATGCTGGATGGTTTGGTCTGTAATGTCATCTGCTCTTTCGGTTGGTCTTCTAGCTTGACCAGGGGTCTTCCCTTATATGGTATCTTCTTACATCTGGACATTCCTTGCATTCCAGGCAAGGTGTGGAGAAACAGGCAATGTCAGCCATCTTTATATCTGTGTCATGTGTATGATCTGAAACCTGAATTATGTAAGGCAAATCGACATATTTCCCACAATCCCTTGTCAAGAAGTTAATTAAGTATTTGATGGAAAGGTCCTCCTCAACAGTCCCCCCTAAATACTTTATTAACCTTCTGACCCTACCGTGGTCCTCTAACAAATCATCTCTAATGCTTTAACTGCAACCTTTTTTCATTTTTCTATCCGCTATACAAGCAATGCTAAGCCTTTGCCCCCGCTGGTACAGACTGCTGATCAGAGAGTTGATCACATCCCGCACACACAGTTCACAGAGGCACAGGTAATGTCCCAGTCCTTAGAACAGACTATTTAATGCTGAAGAGCTCACTCAGATTTTGAGATTAATCAATTAGAAAGAGTAAGGCAATTGTAAGAATAAGCTTCTTACCGTTATGCTGCAGCTTTTAGCGTTACTGTTTCTGAAAGACTGATTCTCAGTCAATATCCAAGTGCTGTCCGCGTCTTCAAGACTTTTCTACCTTAATACACCTAATTGTATCACAACACTAATTGATCTCTTCTTGTCTCGGGTCTATAATCTACCACCAGGAGGCCTTTAACAAGATTTCCCTTACACATGGATCCGATTACCTTCAGTAACACAGAGTAGCACTTTTACGGCTTAAAATACCAACAAATAAAACAATACCAGTTACCTGCAAGTGTATGTTATCCTTAAAAAGTCACTTAAACCCTTAAAATAATTGATTGGTTCAGGTCAGATAATGTTTTTCCCACCATGAGCCCTTATTTGTGTAATGTTCCTGTACCCATTGTTCCCTTATGGTTATTTCCCATGTATCATCCCCAATCTAGAAATTCTCCATAAGGTTCTATGTGAGATAATCCAGCACTATGTGACCCTCATTCTGCTGGTACGATGGACTCTTTACAGCCGCTGTTGTCTGGGTTTTCCCTCAAGCTTCATGGAAGTTTCTGTGGTTGGGATAAGCTGGATCGGCCCATCTGATTCTGACTCATGGCTCATTCTGACTTGTCTTTTTAGGATCATCCAGTCTCCTGGCTGGAGACCACGTGCTCCTGACACTGATTTAGGATCTGGAATTGGAGGATACACATGTTTAACACACTATATAGGCAGTTGTATACGGCTCATATATCACTGGTCAGGATATCACACTGTATCTGCAGTATGTGTGAGAAATATAATCACGTTCTAGGTACTAAACCAAAAATACCTTATATAAAGATCTAATTATTAAAGGAAAACGAACATTTGTTACATGATTTGCAGCGTTCACCATTATCTTGTGGATCGTTACATGTTTATGTTATAATCATTAAAATTCCAAACAACATACACCCATGTGACTATAGACACAATTAGATATTCCAATAAAGGAGGGGGTAGGGATTGGGGCAATAGCCCTAAACTCTCCCTACCTCGCAGCGGAGGTCGGCACCCTATAAGGCGAATTGGCGCCTAGTAAAAGACTATGTGAGCAAGGATGGTTGACCTTAGGGAGATCAACATCCACCACTGCGGAGACACCATCACGTGTTTCTCAATGCAGTGATTCTAGAGCAATGCCCCCTGGGAAATAGAATCTCTAGAATCTCTAGAATCACTATCTATATATAGAATACTATATATATATAGAATCTAGAATCTCTTGCTCTAGAATCACTGCATTGAGAAACACGTGATGGTGTCTCCGCAGTGGTGGATGTTGATCTCCCTAAGGTCAACCATCCTTGCTCACATAGTCTTTTACTAGGCAATGCTCCCACTAGCCAGATTCCTACTCCACACTGATGAGGGGCAAATACCCCGAAACGGCTGTCTGTGGATGGATACCATGTTTGGCATAGGTGGTCTCCTTGACTGGAGACTGCCCTTCCCGTGGTTGTTCCTTCCCGGTGAAAGACCTGGCTAGTTTCCTGCCAGCGTTGAGAAACATGTGATGGTGTCTCCGCAGGCCTTCTTGCTTTGAATATTTCCCAGGGGGCATTGCTCTAGAATCACTGCGTTGAGAAACATGTGATGGTGTCTCCGCAGTGGTGGATGTTGATCTCCCTAAGGTCACCATCCTTGCTCACATAGTCTTTTACTAGGCAATGCTCCCACTAGCCAGATTCCTACTCCACACTGATGAGGGGCAAATACCCCGAAACGGCTGTCTGTGGATGGATACCATGTTTGGCATAGGTGGTCTCCTTGACTGGAGACTGCCCTTCCCGTGGTTGTTCCTTCCCGGTGAAAGACCTGGCTAGTTTCCTGCCAGCGTTGAGAAACATGTGATGGTGTCTCCGCAGGCCTTCTTGCTTTGAATATTTCCCAGGGGGCATTGCTCTAGAATCACTGCGTTGAGAAACACGTGATGGTGTCTCCGCAGTGGTGGATGTTGATCTCCCTAAGGTCAACCATCCTTGCTCACATAGTCTTTTACTAGGCAATGCTCCCACTAGCCAGATTCCTACTCCACACTGATGAGGGGCAAATACCCCGAAACGGCTGTCTGTGGATGGATACCATGTTTAGCATAGGTGGTCTCCTTGACTGGAGACTGCCCTTCCCGTGGTTGTTCCTTCCCAGTGAAAGACCTGGCTAGTTTCCTGCCAGCGTTGAGAAACATGTGATGGTGTCTCCGCAGGCCTTCTTGCTTTGAATATTTCCCAGGGGGCATTGCTCTAGAATCACTGCGTTGAGAAACACGTGATGGTGTCTCCGCAGTGGTGGATGTTGATCTCCCTAAGGTCAACCATCCTTGCTCACATAGTCTTTTACTAGGCAATGCTCCCACTAGCCAGATTCCTACTCCACACTGATGAGGGGCAAATACCCCGAAACGGCTGTCTGTGGATGGATACCATGTTTGGCATAGGTGGTCTCCTTGACTGGAGACTGCCCTTCCCGTGGTTGTTCCTTCCCGGTGAAAGACCTGGCTAGTTTCCTGCCAGCGTTGAGAAACATGTGATGGTGTCTCCGCAGGCCTTCTTGCTTTGAATATTTCCCAGGGGGCATTGCTCTAGAATCACTGCGTTGAGAAACACGTGATGGTGTCTCCGCAGTGGTGGATGTTGATCTCCCTAAGGTCAACCATCCTTGCTCACATATACACACATTCAGATATCTACAGTCCTGATCCAACTACAGTTAAAAGCACTCATGTTTCTGTCTAAGTATATAGTACTCCATCCAATCCATTGTTCATCCCCCGACTCACTCTGTCTTTGTCTCAATCATGCCTCAGCCATGTGCTTCATCCACCATTTTAAAATCTGTAGAAACATGTGGCAGAGAAAAGGGAAAACTGACCTCACATCTGCTCAAACTCTGTCTCCCCATTTTCTATAGTCTGTACTTATACATATATATATATATTTATACACACACACATATGTCCTAGATCTAAGTCTAATTATAGATAAAAACACTTATTTTTCGGTCTAAGTATATAGTACTCCATCCAATCCATTGCTCAAACATTTACAGAGCACATGGTCTTCTTCACACAAACCCCTGACTCACTTTGTTTTCTTTGTCTCAATCATGCTTCGTCCACCATTTTAAAATCTTACCTAAAATGTCTGCCTCCATGACTAGCACATGGTTTATCACAGGATTGCAGCCTAGAGTCCCCACATCTCAACACAGTCCACTCATCCGGATTTTTTCCGACCACAACTACACACAACTTCATCAATTTCTTCATCTTTCTCTCAAGATAAACAACACCAAACAAGCAATCTTTCTCTATGCATACCAGATAAAAACAGACAAACAAAAAGACGGGGGAGATGACAAATAACTGAAACACTAAAGAAAACCTGCAGTTTGCAGCACACACTTCCAAATCCTTCCTTATACTGCCACGTGGTCCCTGTCTGATTTCTGCGTTCCGTAATATACAAAAAAAATACCTAGTATCACCCCTGACTACAAGGTGTCTATACCGGCCGATTCGCCTCTCTTGGAGGACTTATAACTAGCCTAATGAAAAACCACCTAGTATCACCCCTGACTACAAGGTGTCTATACCGGCCGATTCGCCTCTCTTGGAGGACTTATAACTAGCCTAATAAAAAAACACCTAGTATCACCCCTGACTACAAGGTGTCTATACCGGCCGATTCGCCTCTCTTGGAGGACTTATAACTAGCCTCTACAACACAGACTTCCGTTAACCTGCCTCTCTTGGAGGACTTGTTAACTAGCCTCTACAACACAGACTTCCGTTAACCTGCCTCTCTTGGAGGACTTGTTAACTAGCCTCTATAACAAAGACTTCCGTTAACCTGCCTCTCTTGGAGGACTTGTTAACTACCCTCTAGAACACAGACTTCCGTTAACCTGCCTCTCTTGGAGGACTTGTTAACTAGCCTCTATAACACAGACTTCCGTTAACCTGACACAGACTCGTGAGTCCGTGGAAAACACGTGCCTAACCTGGCCAATTAAAACCTGCCCTATATCTCTAGGTCTTGTACCAAACCGTATTAACTACTTAAGTTTCCACTAGAACCACAAACCATATCACAGGCGACAACTAACAGAACTCATAAACCCACATGCTCTCTTCACAAATACACAACAGGCAGCAGGCAACTGAATATGTGACGGTTCTTCCAAGATTAATATGGCCAATAGCCGTGAGACCCGTCTGCCCGTCAACAGATACCCCAACAAACCGGACACAGTCAGGCAATCAGTGCCACACACCCCACCGAGACCACGGGAAGACTACAGATTATGAAAAATCAGCAGACTTACCATACTCTCGTTAGGAAGTGATCAGTTTCCTGGGGTGTCCAGCATGTCATGCCATTCCAGTTGCCGGTTCATCAGGATTTCAGGTGTCTCCGTCTATTGGCTCCACGTTGGGCACCAATAATGTTAAGGTGAACTCTTAACCAGAGATCACTAGTTGCCTACTGCCTGGCCAAATTGGTGTGGATTGAGTGCATGCTTGAAAAATGAGATCAGACACAGTCGGATATTCATCTTTTCTCGACGGAAGTCAGCCCATGCTCTGCTTTATTACAACTGAGCTTGCTCTGATATAACCTTGCAAAGGGGCATGTCCGGATGTGTTCATTGGTCAGTGGGTCGAACAATGTGTTAGTCCATGAGCTGATTGGTAGGTGTCATTGTAGGCGGGTCTATGACATCATTGGCTGGATCCATGGTGATGGTGATGGGAGGGACGTCATCTGGTGGATCCATGCTGGATGGTTTGGTCTGTAATGTCATCTGATCTTTGGGTTGGTCTTCTAGCTTGACCAGGGGTCTTCCCTTATATGGTATCTTCTTACATCTGGACATTCCTTGCATTCCAGGCAAGGTGTGGAGAAACAGGCAATGTCAGCCATCTTTATATCTGTGTCATGTGTATGATCTGAAACCTGAATTATGTAAGGCAAATCGACATATTTCCCACAATCCCTTGTCAAGAGGTTAATTAAGTATTTGATGGAAAGGTCCTCCTCAACAGTAGTCAACATATTACTGTGTATGGCAAGCAATCCCCACATATTGATTGGCTGTCTATCAGCCGCAAATCATTTGGTGCAGCGACTCGAGCATGGAGCTGGAGCACCTATGATACTTGGCCGAGTAACGAGTGTGCCTGAGCACTCTGATCCTCGATCGAGTATCAAGCAGTGGCGAGAATGCTTGCTCATCACTAATCACAACTAACGGGACATCCACTTCCCCATCCCATACTGCAAACCTTGTGCATTTTAAATTGTTTACACAGCTAAGAGGTCTTGTTTGAGACTAGAATCTATTTAAATTGGCCCTGAGAGGACTTTGTTTTGTACGTGGCAGCACCAATTACTGTAAAGCAATAATCCCTGACTAGATGTCTCTAATATGCTATCTCTACTTCAGCAGTATCCTCTGAGGCAGCTGATCTCTGATCCAATCTCTGATTGGTTGTAATCACACACACGCTGTTGGTGTCCTTATACTGGTGAAAAATAAATAAACAAAACAATTGGTGTGCGTTCTCCCCTGTATTGATACCAGCACAGATGAAGCATAGGGTTAAAAGCTGAGGCCCGCAGCCGTGCGCTTATCTTGGCTGTGAATCAAAATAAGAGGAACCGCATGTGACTTTTTTTCTTTTTTTTTTATTATTTATAGAAATAATTAAAAAAAAAACAGCATGCAATCCCCTCAATTTTGATATCCAGTCAAGACAAAGCCTGACAGCGGGGTGCTGGTATACTTAAGCTTGGGAGACCCGTGCATATTAGGAGCCCCCTAGCTGAAAAATATCAGCCTGCAGCCACCTGGAATTGCCGCATTTATTAGATGTGACAGTCCCGATGCTTTACTCTGCTCTTCTTGATTGTCCTGGTGCAATGGCAATTGGGGTAATAAAGGGCTAATGTCAACTCACAGCTGCCACCAAGCCGCCCTGGATTAGGTATGTGACCACCCCCATTACTAATCTGTAAGTGGAAGTAAATAAACACAAATGCGGAAAAATCCTTTATTTGAAATAAAAGACAAAAAAGCACTCTCTTTCACCACTTTGCACATATTACCCCGCTATGCTCCACCCACCTCGCACTCCGCACACATTACCCCACTTGGCTCCCCCAACCTCGCACTCCACACACATTACCCCGCTTGGCTCCACCCACCTCACACTCCGCACACATTACCCCGCTTAGCTCCACCCACCTCACACTCTACATATATTACCCCGCTAGGTTCCACCCACCTCACACTCCGCACACGTTACCCTGCTTGGCTCCACCCACCTTGCACTCCGCACACATTACCCTGTTCGGCTTACCTGCGGTGATGAAGTCCCGCCTTCCCGACCTCAGAGCTGTCACTGTCCTCCATGGCCGCCGCTTGTCACATCTCCTCCTCTCAATGCCGACCCGAGACTGTGACTAGCGGTGACGTCACAGGGTCCCGCGATACTCGGCGGTCATTGAAGTCGGTGACAGCTCTGCTATCAGCAGTGCAGGAGATCGACACCGCAGGTAATGTACCTCGCTCCTTACAGCAGCACTTGTCATGCCCTGCAGTGACCTGGGCTGACCTATTGATGTTAGCTCAGGTCACTGCATTGCTCTCCCACCAATATGGAACATTCTGTTCTTCATTGACTGGGACAGTGACTATGGTATGGATCGTCATGGATTACAGAAGACCTGGATTTGTTTATCTTTCTAATAAATTGGTGAAAGAGGGAATGTTTTAGGGAGTGTTTTTTCAAATAAAAATGTGTTTGTCGTCTATTTTTTTTTTATTAATACTGACTGGGTTGGTGATGTCGGATATCTGATAGACGCCTGACCTCACGAACTCCAAGGCTTGATGCAAGGTGACATTACACATCTGGTATTAACCCCAAATATTACCCCGTTTGCCACCGCGCCAGGGCACGGGATGAGCTGGGGCGAAGCACCAGGATTGGCGCATCTAATGGATGCACCACTTCTGGGGCGGCTGCGGCCTGCTATTTTAAGGCTGGGGAGAGTCCAATAACCATGGACCTCCCTAGTCTGAGAATATCAGACCCCAGCTGTCTGCTTTACCTTGGCTGGTGATCCAATTTTGGGGGGACCCCCACGTGTTTTTTTTTTTTTATTATTATTTATTTAATTTAAAATAACAGCGTGGGGTGCCCTCAGTTTTGGATTACCAGAAAAGGTGAAGCTGCCAGCTGTGGTCTGCAGCCATCTGCTTTACCCTAGCTGGCTATCAAAAATAGGGGGAACCCCACGTCATGGCACCAAAGGGTGCAAAATTACAAAATGCAGGAGAGTGGGACATGCTTGTCGTTCTGCCATTATAATGACAGAAAAGACTGATATGAAGTGTATAAGCACAGGAAAATCACCAGAGCGCTATACGCTGTGAAAAGCAGTAGAAAATGGCACTGGAGTGAACATGTGACCGCCTCATGTAGGTTGAAGCTATGGATCCTGGGTAAATTTATGTATTTTCCCTCCTTCAGTTTTTTTGCAGTACGCAATAAACGGAAGGCACACGGATGACAAACGGATGACATATGGACAGTATACAGAACGGAAACGGATGCCACACGGATGCACCCGTGGAAAAAAAAACGTTTTTTGCGGACCGCAAAAACGGATTGGTCGTGTGAATGTAGCCTTATTCTGATCTGCTGTTTATAAACAGCAGGCAGAAATAAGTGAATAGCACCCCCCAGCGGCAGAAAATCTCCGGCGTTTCAGGGGTAGCTGAGACCCTGGAGATCATGATTCAGGCCGGTTTTTCTGGTCCCCGCTCACATGATCACCGGTATACACCGTATACCGATGATCACGTTACAGTAAATGACAGCACCGGTAAAAAATTATTTATCTCCCATCTGGCATGAACAAACATGTCAGATGGGAGATAAATCTCCTCCCCGGTCCCGTCCGGTCCCCCGTTGTCGCCAAAGTGCCCCACCCCCTGACCCCCTCCCGGAAATCCAAGATGGCCGCACGCACAGCAGCGCGCCGGCCGCATTCAACCTACTCCTCTGATTTCTGTCGCATGTGCCATGACACATGCGACAGAAAACTCCTCCCCAGGCCCTGCCAGGTCACCCCCTATAATCCCACCGGTGTTCCCCGGTGTCCCACGGTACCTGTACAGCGTTGATCCCCCGTGGCCCCCTCCTTCACAATAGACGCTGCCGCATGCACAGAGCGGCTGTCAGCTCAGCTTCCTGTGTTCAGACACAGTGAGTGGCGGTAACCATGCACTGTAAGCTACTGCAATGCCCTGCTCATGAGGTAAGGAACATAGTTAATCAGGAGAGCTATACTACATTTCCAAATGGAGGTATTTGATGTTATAGTTGCCCTGCTGAACGAACAACCAAACATGAGAGTCCGTTATACGCCACAAGAAAACATGTCTAAATAGCGAGCTCTGTTGTTTAGTATTCATTCAGCTGGATAACTGAACTTAAAGGGGTATTCCATCTCCAAGATCCTATCCCCAATATATAGTAGGTGGAATAGCAATAATATCAGCAAATACCAATATTTGGAAATGTAGAATAGTTCTCCTGATTAGGCATGCCCTTACCTCATGAGCAGGGCATTGCAGCTTTGGTAGCAACAGTTACAACATGGACTCTGCTGCTATGGACCCGGGGAGAGTGGGTGCAGATTCATTGCACCCACACTCCTCACATGGAGGGTCTGCACTCCTAGAAAATGGGGGATTTGTTCCCTGAGCGTGTTCCCCCATATTCTAGATGGTTCACAGTCATCGTGGGACCCCCTTATTTTTTTTCCTTACAATAAATTGGTGAAAGAGGGAATGTTTTGGGGAGTGTTTTTTCAAATACATTTTTTTTTGTCTATTTTTTTGTTAGTACTGACAGTTTGTGATGTCGGGTATCTGATAGACGCCATGACATCACAAACTGCTGGGCTTGATGTTAGGTGACCTTACAGCTAGTATCAACCCCATTTATTACCCCGTTTGCCACCGCACCCAGGCACGGGATGAGCTAGGGTGAAGCGCCAGGATTGGCGCATCTAGTGGATGCGCCACCTCTGGGGCGTCTGCGGCCTGCTATTTTTAAGCTGTGAAGGGCCAATAACTATGGACCTTCCCACCCTGAGAATACCAGACCATAGCTGTCCGCTTTACCTTGGCTGGTGATCCAATTTGGGGGGGACCCTACTTTTTTTTGTAATCATTAATATTTATAAAATAATTATAAAAAAAGAGCCTGGGGTGACCTCCACATTGGATCCCCAACCACGGTAAAGCTGCTAGCTGTGGTTTTCAGACTACAGCCTTCTGCTTTACCTTAGCTGGCTATCAAAAATGGGGGGACCCAACGTCATTTTGTTTATTTTTTTAAATAAAAAAATGAATGGGCTTCCCTGTAATTTGATTGCCAGCCAAGGTAACGCCAGGCAGATCGGGGTGGCAACCTGTAGCTGTCTGCTTTATCTGCGCTGAGAATCAAAAATACCGCGGAGCGCTACATCATTTTTTTAAAAGATTTATTTTTACAGCACTGTGATGTCCAGCAATCAAAATACAGGGAAGCCCATTTTGTTTTTAGTTATTTAAATAAATAATTAAAAAAAAAAATATATGGGCTCCCGCTGCATTTTTTGTATTGCTAGCTAAGGGTAATCCAAGCAGCTACTGGCTGCTAACCCCCACTGCTTGGTGTTACCTTCACTGGCAATGGAAAATCCAAGGAAGCATTTTTTATTTTTTTTTCCAAAAAACTACAAAAAAAATGACGTGAGCTTTGCCATATTTTTGTATGCTAGGCAGGTACAGCAGGCAGGTACGGCTGCCCCCAATCCCCAGCTGCCTATTTGTACCCGGCTGGGAACTACAAATATAGGGAAGCCCTTTTTTTAATTATTTCATGAATTTCATGAAATAAAAAAAAAAAAGACGAAGTGGGCTTCACCCCATTTATGTGTCCAGCTGGGTACAACTAGGCAGCTGGGGATTGGATCCGCAGCACAGGTTAGCCCGAGCTTTCTGGGCCCCCCTGCTGCGAATTGCAGTCTGCAGCCACCCCAGAAAATGGCGCTCATATAGAAGCGCCATCTTCTGGCGCTGTATTCAACTCTTCCAGCTGCCCTGATGCCGGTGGCTCGCTGGGTAATAATGAGTTAATACTAGCTTTGCTTTACTAGCTAGTATTAAGTCAGAGATTCTTAATGTCAGGCAAGTTTGACCCAGCCATTAAGAATCTCCAATAAAGGGTTAAAAAAAAGACACCACACAGAGAAAAAATACTTTAATAGAAATAAATACACAGACACACTTAGAGACTCCATGTTTATTACTCCCTCTTATCCCTCAATGATCCATGGTCTTCTGTCTTCTTTCTCCTTCAGTCCATGCAGCTCTGCTCCATCAGCAGCACTGCATGGGAGAAAGACGCTGCTGCTCCCAGTGCAGGCTTTTTACTCCGTGAGTGATCAGTACTGCTGGCTGTTAGCGGTAACGTCACCGCTGACAGACGGGTTACCATAGCAACGGTGCTCCGATCACGTGATTCCCGGTGTCGCTGCGTACTGTTAGCGGTGACGTCACCGCTAACAGGCGCGTTGCTATGGCAACGGTGATCTCCGTTGACACAGCCGGTCAATAACGGAATGGGGAAGCAGAACGGGGAGTCGACCGTGTGCCAGAGCATGTCGTCGGTACACGGCGATACACACACATGCACCGCGTACCGGAGAGATGCAATTACAGGACCTAGCATGACGTCAAAGCCATGTGACCAGTCTGTAGCCAATGAGATAATAGACACGTGACTGGTCACATGCTATTTTGATGTCACGATAGGTCCTGTCATCACTGCTGGTTACCGGGAGGACGCAGCGATTACCGATGGAAAAGCTGCAGGAGACAGAGTGCAGGACGGATCGCGGGGACAGGTAAGTGTTATGGCAATGTTTATTAACTGTATGTGTACATTTATAATGTGTTTTTATGTGTTTGTGATTGCCTCCCATTGTTTTCAATGGGGTTCGAGAGGTTTGTCAAACAGTTCGTCGAACGGGGCACCGTTTGACGAACCGAACTGAACTCGAACTCTAGGGGGGTGGCTCATCTCTACACATGAGCACCTTCTTGCTGCACTACCTACAACATGACCCTCGGATTGTCAGAATTAGGCTATGTGCGCATGCTGTGTTTTTTTGAGGCTGCGTTATTGTGCGTTTTTGGCCGACAAAAACGCACAAAAACGCACCCGCGTCGAAAAAACGCATCAAAAAACGCATGCGTTGTCTGCGTTTTTCCAATGCATTGCATGGGCGGAAAACGCAGAAAAACGCAGGAAAGAATTGACATGTCCATTTTTTTTTTCAAGCTCAAAAACGCAGCTTAAAAAAAAAGTTGTGTGCGGACAGCAAAAATGAAAACTCATAGACTTTGCTAGGGAAGCAAAGTCATGCAGTTTTGAGGCCAAAAACGCACCCGAAAAACGCACAAAAATGCTGCGAAAAACGCACTGTGCACACATAGCCTTAGAAGTAATGCTGTTTACTGGTTTGCCACACTCTTAGATCCCCGGTATAAGTCAAAATTTGGTGAAATAATTCCAGCCAAAGAAAGGGATGCACGTATGCAGGAGTATCAGCAGAAGCTTATCTTAGCTCGGCTTTTCCACTAAACACCAGTGTTGCACAGAGTGAATCTCACAGTTGTAACTTGCCAACTATGGGACTGTCGAGTCATCATCAGTCAAACCATACCAGCAACATCCTTATCTGGTGGTAACAGCAATTTTATGGAATCGTTTCATGAATTTTTTAAACCATCCTTTGCAAGGCCACAAGACACAAGAAGTCTGACACATAGTCAATGCCTGGAGAGGATGATACAGGAGTATCTCCAAGTGAATATCGATGCCATGACTCTGCAACTGGAGCCTTGCTCATTTTGGGCTTCCAATCTGGAAAAATGGCCTGAGCTCACCACTTACGCCTTAGAGATCTTGTCGTGTCCCGCAGCCAGCGTTCTCTCGGAACGTGTCTTCAGTGCTACTGGGTGTGTGCTGACAGATAAGCGCACGCATCTGTCGAGTAACAATGTGGACAGACTAACGTTCATTAAGATGAACAAGTTATGGATCCGCAAGAACTTTTCTATCCCTGTGTCATCCTGGGGAGAGTAAAGGCTTGTGGATTTTGATTGTACTTCATGCAAATCAACATGTCAAGTTTGCAACTGGGGGACAATTGATGCCCCTTAAGTGGTGTCTGTGGCCCAATTTTTGGAAAAAAGGGAAACTGGTTGGAGTCCCATTGCTGTGTTTTAAATGGTCCAAGATGAAGAAGTCATAAATCCACAAGGACTTTTCTACCCATGTGTCATCCTGGGGAGACGAAAGGCTTGTGGATTTTGATTGTGCTTCATGCAAATCAACATATCAAGTTTGCATCTGTGGGACAATTGATGCCACTTAAGTGGTGTCTGGGGCCCAATTTTAGGAAAAAAGGGAGACTCTTGTTGGAGTCCACTTGCTGTATTTTACATGATTTTAGAAGGGCATGACATGCCTATATCTGTGTCTCCTCCTCCTTTTACTCGTCCAGCTCTTTTTTTTTCACATGAGTATATGTACTTGTCACTTTTCCATGTGTTTGTGGTGTCTTCTGAGTTGTTTGTCACCTTTTAAACACCTAAGAAGGTGTTTTCTATGTGTTTGTATGTATTTGTATTTGCCTGTCATTGTTTTCAATGGGGTTCGAAGGTGTTCATCGAACGTTCTTCGAACGTTCGCCGAACACACCCGCCGTTCAACGAACCAAAACGAACTCAAACACTAGGGGGGTGGCTCAACACTACTTCTGATATAAAGTGGGTGCTCTGGTAGGGTCCAACTCCGTACGTAATCATATAATTAAGCCAGGCACTCAGATGTGATGAAAAAATAGATGGTTTTATTCACCACAACAAATAGTTGAATAAAAAAAGACGTTTCATTCAAAATGTTGACCTTCATCAGTAGAACTGGTAGATACAGAAACATATACAAAAAATTAAATTAAATACAAAAAATTGAATGCTACTGTCCTTATTAGTGAAAACAGAGAATTTTATGATTTAATCAGTATGCGTATCATATATTCACCTTCACTTTATCCCTTTCCCTCCTCCCTTATCCCTTCCATGGTCCTATGTTTATATTTTCATGTTTATGTAACATGATATTTTGTTTTTTCTTGTTCTTATACTTCTGTATTCACATAACTCTGTAATAATGTAATAATTGACATAATTCTCTGTTTTCACTAATAGGGACAGTGGCATTCGATGAAAAAAAAATGGATTGCTTACGGATGGCATATGGGTGCTAGGTGTGCAAAAAATATAATAAAAAATGAACACTCGCATTACATACAAAATACCAAATGGATTTGTCTCGTCCCACTTTTCTAGATGAGTATATGCCAGTATGAGCGAACCAGAATTCTGATGAAGAATGTTTGAAGATTCGCTGTCAATGTATAAATTGTTGACATATCTATAAAAAGGCTTTGCTGTGTAATAAACTGACACAAGAAAGTGATAAATTTACTGTAATTAATTACAGAGAACATGAGTGATTGTTAGCCACTACTTCACTTAAACATGTCTCATTTCCAGCTATAGAAAGATGCAGTATGCTTATAATTAAATGGGAAAGAACATTAATTAGGCAAATTATACATCTGCCAATCAATATTACCATTCAGAGTGAACTTTGCATAATCTTCTTTACAAGTAATTAGCATTGTTATATGGATGTTACCTTTCGTTTCCATATACAAAATCATTACCTAATACATTGTTCTACATATTTTCAAAAGTTGTGTCAGGTTCAGATATGAAATGATCCATTTCTCAATGATTTTGACCTCCTGAATTCAAATCTGACAATCAAAATTTTTAATTGGCTCTTGTTTCTGTGATATGAAAGAGTTTTCCTTTTATTGCTACATGCATAAATGTTTTGGTACTATGAAATATTATTATTTTGCACATACAAAGATGCAGAATATTTTCTTATGCCAATTTTCTCACATATATTTAGAAGATACAATTCAAGTAACTAAAACATGTCTAAGGCTATGTGCGCACTTACCGGATTTTACCGCGGATTTTCCGCGGATTTGCTGCATGTTTCGCTGCAGAAAATGTTCATAACATCTCTGCAGTGAATCACCAGCAAATCCTATGGAGAAAAAAAATCCTGTGCGCACTGGGCGGAATTTGACAGCTGCATGTTTTGCTGCGGGAATCCCGCAGCAAAAACAAGTGCATGTCACTTCTTTTCCACACATCGCTGCGGGATTTCACTCCATTGACTCCAATGTTAATCATGAAATCCCGCAGGGAATAACGCAGGCAGCAAATTCTGTGCGGTTCACTGCGTTTTCCTGCGTTATTCCCTGCGGTATTTCGTGGTTTACCTCCGGTAATGTACATCGCTTGTCTGCGGTTTTGCAGGGAAGTGATGTCATTACAGGAAGAGGAAGCCATGCAGAGTAAACACACACACAACACACATCACAGACACAGAACACATCACAGACATAGAACACATAGACACAGACACATAGAAAGAAAACGGAAATATAGAAAACAAAGAACGTGGGCTCCGCTGTATATTTACCGTCCAGCCGAGGTAAGCACACAGCGGCGGCCCGGTATTCTCAGGCTGGGGAGGGAGAGGGGCAGGGTTAATGTCCCCCGCCTCACTCCCCCTCCGGCAGCCGATAATATCAGCCGCAGCTGCCCCGGCACTGTCGCATGCATTATGCGGCACTACCGGCGTGTCCTCGGCTCTTCTTGCCACCGTGTAGCAGTGGCAGCAAGGTAATACAAGGGGTTAATGATGGTGGGGGACCACCGCCATTAACTCCAGGCTTGATCATGGCAGCGTCTATGTGACAGCTGACATGATCAACCCGTAAGTAAAGTGAAAAAAACACAGACACCGAAAAATCCTTTATTTTAAATAAAGCAAACAAGCCTCATTCACCATTTTATTAACCCCTCCCGCACCAAAGCTCCGGCGTAATCCACCGCTCCGGCGTAATCCACGTCCTGCGCTGCTTCCATCCAGCCGCGACTGTCACAGACACAGCGCTGAATGAAATGAATATAAGAGAATGAGGGCAAAATGTGACCAATAATTAAGGCATCGACAAGGACTACACCCTATTATTTGATATAGAGACAAGAGGACTATGGGAATAGTAGTCATGAGGTCATGGGATGACCAATTCAAAATGACAACAATTACTGCTTTTTTGCAAAAATATAACAAGTATTTTATTAATATAATAAATAGCAAAAAAGTGACATGACACAATAACAACAGCATTAGACAAAAAATCAGGCTTCAACAAGGAGATGTCACTGACACAAAAGGACCAGGAGTCCACCGTTCATTGGGGAAGCAGAGTCACCAAAATAATAGGTGGGATATGGCCAGACAAACCAAAGGATAATGGGCCCAAGTAAACACCAATGGTCCGCAATGCGCACACCTATTATAGTGTGCACCAAGAGGGAACAACATACATAGGGGGTCCAATATCCGGAAAGTCGGACCATTTACCACACCGCAATTATAACAGAGACCAGCATTAGTCAAAAATGCATCATATTAACATAAACAAAGTCCCTGTGCTGCACTCACCCATAATGAGGAAGGTAGAATCCGAGTAAAACGTGCCTGAATGAAAGCAGCAGACAGCAGAGGTAATTACCGGTCATTTCCCACGGCCGGTAATGTGAACTCACTGCCGACCGTGGGAAATGCAGTGATCTGCCATCTATCTATCTATCTATCCCTCTGTCTGTCTGTCTATCTATCCCTCTATCTATTCTTCTGTCTATCTACTATCTCAGAATTAAATGACTTTTTTTTTTTTTCTTTCAATGTGCTTTATTGCATTGAATGCAATAAAGCACATCCCAACCCGCAAGCGGCAAAACCGCGGCAATACCGCGAATAATACCGCGGTAAAACCGCAGCAAACCGCATGCGGTTTTCGGGTGCGGTTTCCCTCGGTTTTTTACCGCGGGTGCGGTAATCTTTGAGAGCATGCGGAATTTTCTCAAGAAAATTCCATTTCCCAGTGCGCACAAGGCCTAAATACTATTGTGAATAATAAACAGCTACAGAAATTGCACTACAAAATTAGGTCCTCATTCAATGACAACTCTATTTTGCTTGTCTCTTGTACTCCTGCATCGGATCATCTCTTAAGGGGGCTTTACACACTAGCGATATCGGTACCGATATCGCTAGCATGCGTACTCGCCCCCATCATTTGTGTGACACGGGCATATCGCTGCCCGTCACGCACAAAATCGCGCTCCCCCGTCACATGGCTTACTTGCCCTGCAACGTCGCTCTGGCCGGCAATCTGCCTTCTTTCTAAGGGGGCTGGTCGTTCGGCGTCACAGCGACGTCACACGGCAGACGTCGAATAGAAGCGGAGGGGCGGAGATGAGCAGGATGTAACATCCCGCCCACCTCCTTCCTTCCGCATTGGCGGTGGAGGCAGGTAAGGAGATGTTCGTCGCTCCTGCGGTGTCACACACAGCGATGTGTGCTGCCACAGGAACGAGGAACAATATCGCTAATGAGAGGTAAATGATTTTTTGTTTTAGGACGACCTCTCCGCGGCAAATGATTTTGGCCGCTTTTGCGATCGTTTTAGGTCGCACATAAGTGTCACGCGCTGCGATATCGTTAATGACGCCGGATGTGCATCACTAACGACGTGACCCCGACGATAAAACATTAACGATATCGTCGCGTGTAAAGCCTCCTTTACAATTCTCCAATAGTAATCTGGAAGCATTGGTGGATTCCATTTTTCTTCATATCTTTTCTCAGTAGCAGCAATATCTCTTACCATGGTTGTCACTCACTGTTCTGAAGTTTGGTGGTAAAATGTCTTGATGCCAATTTAAGAAATGATCCTTATATTTTGAGAAGATTTTCCACCAACTCTTCATAGTCATCTGCTCTTGAGCTTCCCCAAAAAATGAGTTACCCCTAAAGTGAATGCTGGCCATGTAGCATTTCTTTTCCTTCCAACAAACAGAGAAATATCTTATTTTAAAGAAGCTTACAAATATGAGGTCCGATAAAGACTGCTTTCTATATCTTTACATCAATTATCCTTGGAACTGTATCAAACAGATCCTTGAATGCTTTTGCATTTTTATTCAAAGCCTTTACAAAGTTCTTTATTAGAAGTGAATGTCAGAGAAGCCAGTCTCTTTGATTGTAGTGATATTCTCTTGCACGACTTTTCCACTCACACAAAAATTAGTTTATATATCCACCCTAGAAATCAAATAAGAGGGCAACCACCTTTAAGTCACCACACAGCAGCCATAAATGGTGATCATAGTTCAGGCACCTTAATAGCTGTTTCATGTTGTCATAGGTCTCTTTCATGTGGACTTAACAACCAACTGGAATTGAAGGTAACGCATTGCCATTATGCAGCAAGATGGCTTTAGGCTTGGTTTGGACTTATCTTCAGAGCTTACATCAAGCTGTTGATGTTATTGCATGCCACAAGATTGCCCTCCACGAACAAGTATTGGACAACATCTTTATCATGGTTGTGGAACAAATAAATACGAACATTGCCCACTAGGAGTTTCCGCTGTTGTAACTCCTAATCTAAGAGCTCAGTCTTAAGCTGGGTTCACACATAGCGACAACGACGTCGCTGTTACGTCACCATTTTCTGTGACGCAACAGCGACCTTGTAAGTCGCTGTTATGATCGCTGCTTAGCTGTCAAACACAGCAGAAGCAGCAGCGATCATAACGACACGCGTCGCTGTGCTACATGTGCAGAGAGCAGGGAGCCACGCACACTGCTTAGCGCTGGCTCCCTGCTCTCCTAGCTACAGTATACATCGGGTTAATTACCCGATGTGTACTGCAGGCAGCTACATGTGCAGAGAGCAGGGAGCTGCGCACACTGCTTAGCGCTGGCTTCCTGCTCTCCTAGCTACAGCACACATCAGGTTAATTACCCGATGTGTACTGCAGATACATATGCAGAGGGGAGCCCGGCACTGGCAGCGAGAGCGGCAGACGCTGGTAACGAAGGTAAATATCGGGTAACCAGGGAAAGGTCTTCCCTTGGTTACCCGATGTTTACCGTGGTTACAGCTTACCGCAGGCTGCCAGAAGCCGGCTCCTGCTCCTTGCTCACTTCATTTCGTCGCTCTCTCGCTGTCACACACAGCGATGTGTGCGTCACAGCGGGAGAGCGACGACCAAAAAATGAAGCTGGACATTCAGCAACGACTGGCGACCTCACAGCAGGGGCCAGGTCGTTGCTGGATGTCACACACAGCGACGGAAATGGTGACGTAGCAGCGACGTCGTTGTCGCTGTGTGTGACACCACCCTTACTATTGAGCATTTCAAAATCTCTAACAAGATTGTTCACTTCACTTTGTTTTATAAGGTCTGCTTCAGTTGAGGTTGCTGATGAAGTCTGGGTCATGAGAGGAAGATGCTTCGGGACACCAAATGCCCTCTTCTTCTTAAACTGGAAAGGTTTCCAGTGCTTTTAGAATCAAAAATTCTTCTGTATGTGGTATTGCAGAGGAAATGTTTACTTGAATCTCTTTTCCTAATGAGTGCACCATGCAGAAATAGCAGTTGGTAGTGTGATTGGTTGGCGCACTCCAGATCATTGGGATTGCAAAAGACATAGATTGCCTCTTCCCATGCAACCATTGGGTAGGATGTGATACACATCTATTACAGCAAATGTGTGGAGCCCAGCTATTACCCTGATCTCCTCTTCTGTAGTCAAACTACAGGTTGTAGGCTTTCCTTATTGTGGTAGTTAAGTTTCACCTTTGTGACTCAAAAGTGACTTCTCCGCATATGTAGCAAAGAATATCCGCTTCTTTAATGCTACAAGAAAGCATATCTGAAAAAACATAAAACATGTCAATGTGCTAAGAAACTATGCTAATAAATACTAAACTATTAGGCTATGTGCGCACGTTGCGTCGTGTCCCTGCAGAAATTTCTGCAAGGATTTGACAGCTCATGTGCGCTTCAAATCGCTGCAGAAACACTGCGTCATGGATGTAGTGTTTCTGCAGAAAAAAAGCCGATTTCATGCATTCTGGATGCAGCCTCTCCCGTAGACAGAGCAGGAGCTGCATCCAAAGCGCACAGAATAATTGACATGTTGCTTTTTAGAATGCAGCGATTTGGAACAATATTTTGGCATCCAAATCGCTGCGCTCTCAAACGCAACGTGCGCATGGATTATGCACAATCTTCATAGATTGTGCTGGGGATCCAGGTCGAATGCATTTACGCTGCGGTGCAATACACAGCGTAAATGTATGAAATTCGGCAACGGGCGCACATAGCCTTATACAAGTAGGTGATGCAATTGTCATTTGGATTACATCATAAGAGCTGAGTTGGCATTTTTTGATTGGTCACCCTAAAATGATAGACTACTGAAGATTCAATAGAATAAATAGATGATGTAAAAGACTGTCTACAGTACTAACAATGCAATAATGATGAAATAAAAAAGACATCGTATTTTTCTATAAACCTGCATGATAGGTGTCATTACAGTTTTCTCTGGATTTTGAAAATTTAGAGACAAACAGCAAATTTAAAAGTTAAGGGTACTTTACATGCTGCGATCTCGCTAGCGAGATCGCAAGCGATCGTGCCCCCCCCCGTCGGTTGTGCGACACGGGCAAATCGCTGTCCGTGCCGCACAACCTTGCTTACCCCCATCACACGCACTTACCTGCCCTGCAACGTCGCTTTGGCCAGCGATCCGCCTCCTTTCTAAGGGGGCAGTTCGTGCGTCGTCATAGCGACGTCACACGACAGCCGTCCGATAGAAGCGGAGGGGCGGAGATGAGCGGAATGTAACATCCCGCACACCTCTTTCCTTCCGCGTTGCCGGTGTAGGCAGGTAAGGAGATGTTCATCGCTCCTGCGGTGTCACACACAGCGATGTGTGGTGCCGCAGGAAAGAGGAACAACATCGCTAATAATCAGAGAACGGTTTTCAGTTTCAGGACAACCTCTCCACAGCAAACGATTTTGACCGCTTTTGCGATCGTTTAAGATCGCTCGTACTTGTCACACACTGTGATATCGTTAATGACGCCGGATGTGCGTCACAAACACCGTGACCCCGACGATAATTCATTAACGATATCGTAGTGTGTAAAGCCCCCTTTATACATATTTAGTGATGAGCAAACCCTAACTGTAAACTTTGGCGTCTGTGCCGAATAGCAAGTGTTCGGGTCCTGGACCTGGACACAGACTTCTCTGGCAAGTCCATGTTACAGTTCGGGTTCAGCCACCCAACTAATAAAAAAACCCAAAAGGGTTAAAGCAGCAGCAATATGTTTACCAAGCCTCCCCGTGGCGGTAACGCTACTTCCAAGTCCACTCATCAGTGCTCTTACATATTCACTGCTCTCCCGAACTACTGGTAGCTCTTGCTGCCAATAGACAATGCCCCCACCCTCTCTGACAGCGCATGTAATTTGCTGCAATCACAGGGGTTGTTTGTGGCCTAATACTGCAGTGTAAAATAAATAAATAAATAAAAAAATGGCATAGGGTTCCCCCTTGATACCAATATGAGCACAGATAAAGACACAGCTACAGACTGCCACCCCCAGCCATCAGCTTATCTTAGCTGTGTATTGAAATAAGAGGAACCACATGCGTCTTTTTTTTTTTTTTTTTTTTTTTAAATCGATGTGCGGTCCTTCTCATTTTGCTGCCCAGTTAAGACAAAGCTGGGGTTTGGTATTTTCAGCCTGGGGAGGCCCATGGCTATTGAGACCCCCCAGGATAAAATTAAGCAGCCTGCAACCGTCCTGGTATTGTCGCATACATTAGTTGCAACAATCCCGTCGCTTTACCCAGCTCTTCCCGATTGTCTTGGTGTGGTGGCAATAGGGGTTAATGAAAGCACACAGCTGTCAGTAAACCTAGAATTAGGGATAGGTATATGAGACCCCCCATCACTAATTCGATAAGTCAAAAGAAGTAAACAAACACCAAAAAAATCCTTTTTTTATCAAATACAGCATTCTCTTTCCACTCTTTATTAACCCCAAAAAGACCCTTGAAGGTCCGCTGTAATCCACACAATGTCCCACGACGGTCCTAGCTCTGCTACATCTGACCCTGGAGAGACCGAAAACATGTCCAATCTCTCCAGGCTCTGGGAAACACTGACAAGGGGAACCCGGCTGCTAGCAGCGACGTCACTCAGTTCACCGGACGTCATACCTCGGTTTGAATGGTATGACTTCTGGTGACCTTAGCACCGCACTCAGATAGCTGCGGTAGAGGCTGGATCAGTAAAGGGGAGAGAGCTCCACTCCGACTCAGACGCCAGCAAGGTGAAGGTGGGGTACTGGTATGGTATGGGCTGGTATCATCAAAGATGAACTTGTGAGACCTTTTTGGGTTGAGGATGGAGTGAAGCTCAACTCCCAGACCTACTGCCAGTTTCTGGAAGACAACTTCTTCAAGCAGTGGTGCAGGAAGAAGTCGGTATCGTTCAAGAAAAACATGATTTTCATGCAGGACAATGCTCCATCACATGCATCCAACTACTCCACAGCATGGCTGGCCAGTAAAGGTCTAAAAGATGAAAAAATAATGACATGGCCCCCCTTTGTAACCTGATCTGAACCCCATACAGAACCTGTGGTTCCTCATAAAATGTAAGGTCTACAGGGAGGGAAAACAGTACACCTCTCAGAACAGTGTCTGGGAGGCTGTGGTGGCTTCTGCATGCAATGTTGATCGTTAACACATCAAGTAACTGACAGAATCTATGGATGGTAGGCTGTTGAGTGTCATCATAAGGAAAGATGGCTATATTGGTCACTAGTTTTTTTGGGTTTTGTTTTGTATGTCAAAAATGTTTATTTCTAAATTTTGTGCAGTTATATTGGTTTACCTGGTGAAAATAAACAAGTGAGATGGGAATATATTTGGGTTTTATTAAGTTGCCTAATAATTCTGCACGGTAATAGTTACCTGCACAAACAGATATCCTCCTAAGATAGCCAAATCTAAAAGAAACCCCACTCCAACTTCCAAAAATATTAAGCTTTGATATTTCTGAGTCTTTTGGTTGATTGAGTACATAGTTATTGATCAATAATAAAAAGAAAATCCTCTAAAATACAACTTGCCTAATAATTCTGCACATGGTGTATAGTCAAAAATTAATGTTAGGCCACATAGTAAAATTTGGAAAGCGAATAACACTATTTAAATTTTGGAGCTTAATTTATTGCACCCTAAATGTCATCAGAAACTACTATTTAGCCAAGCATGCAAGGCTAAGGAGGAAGGAGTGTCATTTGACTTTTAGAGCACAGATATTGTTGGAATAGTTTGTGGGGAACATTTGCAGAGCTCCTAACAGCACAAAAGCCCCCCAAAAGTGACCTCATTATAGAAATTGCACCTCTAAATGAATTTATGTATGGCTGCAGTGACTAGTTTGTAGAAGTCATGCTGTGATTTTTTTTCTGGTGAATTGCAAATATGCCAGATCAGATATAGATATACAGTAGAGACCAAAAGTTTGGACACACCTTCTCATTCAAAAAGTTTTCTTTATTTTCATGACTCTAAAAATTGTAGATTTACATTGAAGGCATCAAAACTATGAATTAAAATATGTGGAATGAAATACTTAAAAAAGTGTAAAACAACTGAAAATATGTCTTATATAATAGGTTCTTCAAAGTAGCCACCTTTTGCTTTGATTACTACTTTGCACACTCTTGGCATTCTCTTGATGAGCTTCAAGAGGTAGTCACCGGAAATTGTCTTTCAACAGTCTTGAAGGAGTTCCCAGAGATGCTTAGTACTTGTTGGCTCTTTTGCCTTCACTCTGCGGTCCAGCTCACCCCAAACCATCTCGATTGGGTTCAGGTCTGGTGACTGTGGAGACCAGATCATCTGGCGTAGCACCCCATCACTCTCCTTCTTAGTCAAATAGCCCTTACACAGCCTGGAGGTGTGTTTAGGGTCATTGTCCTGTTGAAAAATAAATGATGGTCCAACTAAACGCAAACCAGATGGAATAGCATGCTTCTGCAAGATGCTGTGGTAGGCATGCTGGTTCTGTATGCCTTCAATTTTGAATAAATCCCCAACAGTGTCACCAGCAAAGCACCCCCACACCATCACACCTCCTCCTCCATGCTTCATGGTGGGAACCAGGCATGTAGAGTCCATCCGTTCACCTTTTCTACAAAGACACGGTGGTTGGATCCAAAGATCTCAAATTTGGACTCATCAGACCAAAGCACAGATCTCCACTGGCAAATGTCCATTCCTTGTGTTCTTTAGCCCAAACAAGTCTCTTCTGATTATTGCCTGTCCTTAGCAGTGGTTTCCTAGCAGCTATTTTACCATGAAGCACAAAGTCTCCTCTTAATAGTTGTTCTAGAGATGAGAAGGTGTGTTCAAACTTTTGGTCTGTACTGTATATATATATATATATATATATATATATATATATATTACTGCCCAGAAGCGAGGATATGATAAATAAATAAGACACCATGTACAGTATGTAATATGATAACCATACAAAGCACAGTGCCAAAGCATTAACTATGGGAAAAAAAAAATCAGTAATGTCTGGTATAGACTACAGACCTTGTGCCAAGGACCTTGACGGCTGAGCCCGATTTTCTTTTTTGTCCATTCTCGTTCGGCGACCCCGAATATCCGTGGGTTTGCTCATCACTAATCACAATTGATCTTTGAGGATATAACAGGAAAGAACAAATTACACTTTAGACACTAGAGATCCAACAGCCAGCTGCTCTGCGGGGGATAAAAATTACAAACTCTGCAATGCACAACTGTTATTTTTAGAAATGGATTGTATAAGTCGGCTGAATGAGAAGAACTACTCCACAGCTAATGTTATAAGAATAATGAACTGTACCGACCATTGAAGAAAAACAGTTTAGCTTATTTTTCAATTTCAGTAAGCACCACTTGAAATCCAAAGCATTTGAAAACCCCAGCTGGAATACAGCAAGATGATGAAAATAAAAGTCAAAATATAAAATGATCATCAAGTAACAAGCAAGACACCTAAGAATATTAGACATATCCGGCATGGAGTTTATTATTATCCATGTGGCAAACATCAAGAAAGATGAACAAAAAGTGATGGGTGAGCATTAAAATGCCCACGCACTCGGTATTCGAATCAACTAGAACGGACGCTCGACAGGTTTGATTCGAGTAATGAGTATAATGGAAGTCAATGGAAAATTTGGGCATTTTTCCGACAGACCATCCTTGAATTTCTGGGGGGGGGGAGTAAAATTGCTGAAGTAGATAACAGTATAAGTAAGATGCCTGGACGCATCTCTGACTTCAAGGTCACTACTGGAAACAATGTTCTAAGACTATTGCGCCCCTTTTACGGAGTGACAATAAAACATACAAAAATTGAACATCAAATGAATTTGATAGGAAAAATTAGTAGGAAACATTCTTTCCTGCATAATGACATGTATATAGGAAAAACTAAAATATGAAAAAAAAAACCTCTTAGGTAGTGTAGAGCGAGTAGTTAACTATTAGTACTCGCTATGCTGTTAGCGAGTACTGTCCGCTACTCGCATATTCGTTACGAGTAGTGGGAGCAATGTAAGTCAATGGGAAATCTCACTAAGTAGCGAGTAACCGGAAAGCCGTACTTTTCGTGCGATTAGTGAATAGTATAGCTTTCGGGTTACTCACTACTCAAAACGAATATGCGAGTAGCGGACAGTACTTGCTAACAGCATAGCGAGTACGAATAGTCAACTCCTCGCTCAGCACTACTCTTAGGCTATGTTCACATGTAGCGTTTTTGCACTTTCATTGATTTCAATGTTGAGAAAATGCTGTAAAAACTCTGAAAGAATTGAGGGAAACAAATCTTGTTTTTGGAAAACTCTTGTTCTTTTCTTCAATATTTAATCCATTAATTATGTGGATGTAAAAACATCATGGCAATATGAGCATGTTCACCTTTATGTAAGGATTTTGTCATCAGCTTCGAGATCCCATATGAGCACATGAAGAGGCTGATGAGAAGCAGGTGAGACAAGGAAAGACCGCACTCCATCCGCTGTGCTAGAAAACGTTTATTTCATACGGCGCAAAAATAAAAGGCTGGAGGCAACCTGCAAGCCGGCTCCTGAAGGGGGACGACGGCCGTTTCGCCTACTGATTAGGCTTCCACGGGACCACTTAAAATAAAATCGTTGCTCGTTGACACGTCGCTCCTTTCCTTAATATCGTTGCTGCTGCAGGTACGATGTTGTTCGTCGAACCTGCGTCCACTGGCAATGCGGAAGGAAGCAGGTGGGCGGGATGTTACGTCCCACTCATGTCCACCCCTCCGCTTCTATTGGCCGGCCGCTTAGTTACTTCGCAGTGACGTCGCTATGACGCCGAACACACCTCCCCCTTGAAGGAGGGATTGTTCAGCGGTCATAGCGACGTCGCTGTCAAGGTATGTGCGTGTGATGCTGCCGTAGCAATAATGTTCACTACGGCAGCGATCACACAATATCACACACACGACGGAGACGGGTGCTATCGCGCGCAACATTGCTAGCAATTGCTAGCGATGTCGCAGCGAGTAAAGCACCCCTTAGGCTATGTGCACACTTTGCTTTTTTTCCTGCGTTTCTGCATCGTTTTGAACTGCAGCGATTTAATGAAAAAATGCACGCGTTTTGATTTCCAAGCAAAGTCTATGGTAAATAGGGCTTTCTTGTGCGCACAATGCTTTTAAAAACGCAACATTTTAGTTGCAGAAAATTTGTCAAAATCTCTGCGTTTAAAGAAGCAACATGTCAATTGTTTTTGCAATTTTGCAGCGTTTTGCTAACATTGGAGTCAATGAGATCTTTCAAAACGCACACACAATCAAAATCCAAGCATTTTACATGTTTTTTTGGTGCAGAATGCATGCTTTTTTGACCAAATAAACGCATGCATTTTTGTCATTAAATTGAGGTAATGTGTTCCTTTACACACACATATAGTCCGACAATTAACCCCTTCACGACCAGCCGATTTTTCGCTTTCCGTTTTTTTTCGCCATTCTTTTTCTGAGAGACGTAACTTTTTTATTTTTCAGTCAATATGGTCATATGAGGGCTCATTTTTTGCGGAGCGAGCTGTACTTTTAAATGAAACCATCAGTTTTACCATATAGTGTACTGGAAAACGGCAAAAAAAATCCAAATGCAGAAAAATTGCAAAAAAAAGTGCGATAGCACTATTGTTTTTGAGGTATTTTATTCACTGTGTTCACTATATGGTAAAACTGGTGTGTGGGTGTGATGCCTCAGGTCACTGCGAGTTCGTAGACACCAAATATGTATAGGTTTACTTTTATATAAGGGGTTAAAAAAAGTCGGAAGTTTGTCTGAAAAAAGTGGCACACGTTTTGCGCCATATTCCGTGACCCGTAGCGTTCTCATTTTTTGGTATCTATGGCTCAGTGATGGCTTATTTTTTGCATCTCGAGCTGATGTTTTTAACGGTACTATTTTTGCGCAGATGCTACGTTTTGATCACCTCTTATTGCATTTTGCGCAAAAGTTGAGGCGACAAAAAAACGTCGTTTTGGCGTTTGGAATTTTTTTCACCGCTACGCAGTATACTGATCAGATTAATTAATTTTATATTTTGATAGATCGGGCGTTTCTGAACGCGGCGATACCAAATGTGTGTATATTTTTTATTTTTTTAACCCTTTAATTTTCAATGGGGCGAATGGGGGGTGATTTAAACTTTTAGGGTTTTTTTTTAAATTTTTAAAACTTTTTTTAACTTTTTTTTTTAATTTTACTAGTCCCCCTAGGGGGCTATTGCGATCAGCAGTCCGATCGCTCCGCACTATCTGCTGATCACAGCTACATAGCTGTAAACAGCAGATACGCTCACTTTCTTTTTCACTGTGCCGCGGGCACAGCGAAAGTGAAAGCAATTCATGTGTAGTACAAGAGTCATCACATGACCCTGTGCTACCATGACAACTACCGGAAGTCACGTGATCGCGTCACGTGACTTCCGGTGTCGGGCGGTAAGTAAAAGTTTACCGCGATCGCGCTTATAATGGCACTGTCATATATTGACAGCGCCATTTAAGGGGTTAAACGGCACGAGCAGATAACGATTCTGCTCGTGCCTAGCAGGCACACATCTCAGCTGTGAAAATCAGCTGAGATGTGCGCCGATCACAGCATGCTGCTGTCGGCAGACCGCGGGCAGTAACGTTATGACCGCTAGGATGTAATTTTACGGCCTGCGGCGTTAAGGGGTTAAATAAATGAAAAACAATATTTTAACGTTATTTTAGCCATAAATATTAGATCAGTTATCATTTTCATAAAATAAGCTATTTTTGTATGATTTTAATCATGATATTTTTATTCTTTTTTTTACATTTTTTCATAGTGTTTGAATGTTAAAACTTTATTTAGTCGTGTATTTGTGATGAAAACGCATCTGACTTTAAGTAATGAAAAAGCATGTTAAACGTGGTAAAAACGGGGTCAAAACGCATGCATATTTTTAGCGTTTTTGTGGTCCAAACCAAATTTGACAAAGAAAATTTCTGCCAGAGGATGCATTTTGAAATGCAATTAATTCAACGCAAAGTGCGCACATAGCCTAAATCTTACCTCAGATCAAAGGAAAGAACTTTGTGAAATAAAATGTCTTAATGATGTGGAGTTCAAACCGGCAGACAAGGGGGGATGTGGTTATCTGGCCGGTGGGAAAATATGAACGTGAGGCACTCAAACAATTGAGCAGAAAGAAAGATGTATTAATCTAGTTCCCTGTCTATCAGTCCATTTATCACATTGGACACTTAAATTGAAATTTAGTAAAAGAATTTAAAAAAAACATTTATGATATGTCGATGGCATTAGTTTCCCCAGACTAGTCTGCCCACTTAGCAAGTTATCACGCCCCTGTGGGCTTCAAAATATGATTTACAAGATCCGGCGTCATCGCCAGCGCTCTATAAATCACGAGCATGTGTCTTTGTTCCCTTACGTCATTAAGCAAAATACGACACACATAAACAGAAGAGCTGAACAACAGACATCTTCTGTACTCCTGTTCATGCACAATGCACATATCTGAAGCTGGGACACGTACACCTGCCTTCAGAAGCTCAATTATGTGAGTCAACAAAACTGCACACATGCGCAAGATTTGTAAAACACTGGCGAAGGATGCCTATTCTTGTAAATCATTGTATCACGCCCACAGGGGAGCGTTAACATGCTTATTGGGCTGGCTAGTCTGAGGAAACAATGCCCTTACCCAATCATCTCCAAGACTTCTCCTGAGTATCCCCCATCTTCTGGAATTTCACACCCTAAAACGTTAGATTATGCACCACAGTTGAAACTTTCAAATGGAACTAGTCTACAATGACCTTGCAGATGACCTATGAGCACTGGAGCTGCTGCTGCAACCCCCAAACTATTGTCTTCTTCCCCAATATCCTGTAGACCGTAGCCAGCGAGGGCAGTGCCCTCTCCCCCTCTGTTTCATTCTGTTATTGTTAGTGTGTTCAAGGTAATTTATATTTTTATTAATATTAATTATTAATATTGGTTAGTGCCATGCTTGACACATTTAACTAAGTTTTCCAAAGCGTAAAGCACCACTCCAGTGTGTTTTTGTTATTGCACCGCTGGAGTGGTGCTTTAACCCTGCTGTTTTGTTTAAAATACCAACCCAGAGTAAGAACCCCTCAAATGAGGAAAAGTCAATTAACCACAAGTCTCAAAGCTGCATAATAAATAGTTAAAAAAAAAAATTCAAATTCAGTCATTTTTGACCGAACAGAACAGCAGGGTTAAATGTAAGTGACCTGCCCCCTTTATTACACCCACCTTCTGGCAGCTTCATCTTCTCTCCTCAGCCTCCGATGATTTGTGACCTGAAGACGACTTCAGTGTTTCACTACTCAATGCATCAGTATGAGACCCTCGTTCTAACCTCAGTGGCTCTCATAGAAATGCATTAGGAGCTTGTAACGTAACTTCTAATTTCCTTCCAGTCACAAGTTACAGCCACAAGATGACACTACGGATCTAGAGCAACATCATTAAAAGATTTATGACAGAGATCAGGGGACTTAATGTTAAAGCACCACTCCAGCTCTAATAAAAAATGCTGGAGTGGTGCTTTAACATGTTAAGTAAGCATGTTCTATTAAAAAAAAAAATAATAAAAAACACCAAAAGCTAAACTAATAATTTATCAGATATAAATCAATCACTTTATAGAACTGTGATCCTGTATAAATTAATATCAAACAAATTTTCATCTGGTAACATTAAGATTTGTAAGTTACATTGTATATACATATATCCTGGTTTTAAGTATTACCCATTATAAAAAACTACTATACCATTCTTTGAAGTGCCTGACTTCAAAAGATTTATATACTGTATAAATATGCATGTCTCAAGATGCAATGCATGTTTGATTATGTCTAGGTATCAAAATGTATATCTAGGCATGTAAATGACAGACTTAGTAAGCTGACTTTGATCTCTGAAGCATGTGTGGGTTTACCCCTTTTGATCATATGTATCTATTTTTGCCATTTTTCATTTCATTTATACAGTTATTTTAAGCCATATACATTGTATAGAATTAAGTAAGCAACACATACCAGAATCTATTTTGCCTATTCAGTTTCTTATTTGTATGATAGAATATACAGTATGTGATGTGTAACAATGTTGTGACTCACATGGTATCACTGTCAGTTATCCTTTCCCTACAATCTATACTGAACAAAAAAATATACACAACACTTTTGTTTTTGCTCGCATTTTTCATGAGCTGAACTCAAAGATCTAAAACTTTTTCTATGTGCACAAAAGGCCCTTTTCTCTCAAATATTGTTAACAAATTTGCCTAAATCTGTGAGCACTTCCCTTTGTCAGGAAAATCCATCCACCTAATAGGTGTGGCATATTATGATGTGCATAAGACAGCATGATTATTGCACAGGTGTGCCTTAGGCTGGCCACAATAAAAGGACACTCTAAAATGTACAGTTTTATCACACAGCACAATACCAAAGATGTCAAGATCTTAAGATTATATTTTGCAATTTTAAAGTTAGACAAGTTTATGTACAAAAATACAACTAAAACTTAAGCAAATTTCAGAACTCCTTTTCCTACACAATTCTCATCCCTTTGTTCCCTTTCTTTCCTCCCGTCCCCCTACACCCCCTGGATAAAATGTTAAACCTATATAGATTTGACTATAATTTGTTACTTATGCTGCATGTTGTCAACATAACTTGTAAAAATTGTTGTATTTCACTTTACGTTATAAAAATCAATAAAGTATACATAGATGTCAGAAGTCTTGAGGGAGTGTGCAATTAACATGCTGACTGCTTGCATAATTAAATAATTTCTGCACAAACTGTCAGAAACCATCTCAGGGAAGCTCATCTGCATCCCTGTCCTCATGGGGTGCTCCAACTAAGCACTGTCTGTCAATGTAACTGACTTGAGTAGGCAAATGCTCAGATTTGATGGTGTCTGGCTCATTGGAGAGTTGTTTTCTTCACAGATGAATCCTGATTTTCACTATATAGGGCAGATAGCTTACTGAGAAATGGTGGTCACACCTGATACTGACTGGTTTTCTCTCCCCCTCCCCCTCCACGCAACTCCCAATACTGTAAAACTGCACATATTTGAGTGGTCTTTTATTGTGGCCAGCCTAAAGACCCTGTTACACGCAACGATATCGCTAACAAGATATCGCTGGGGTCACGGAATTTGTGACGCACATCCAGCGTCGTTAGCAACGTCGTTGCGTGTGACACCTACAAGCGACCGCTAACGATCCAAAATATGGCAAAAATTGTTGATTGCTGACACGTTGTTCCTTTCCCAAATATCGTTGTTCATTTAGGAGACAGGTTGTTCGTCGTTCCTGAGGCAGCACACATCGCTACGTGTGACACCCCGGGAACGACGAACAACAGTGCTCCTGTGTCCTCCGGCAACGAGGTGGGCGTGAGTTCCATGAGGCTGGTCTCCGCCCCTCCGCTTCTATTGGTGGCCCGCTGTGTGATGTCGCTATGACGCCGCACGAACCTCCCCCTTAAAAAAGAGTTTGTTCGCCGGCCACAGCGACGTCGTTAGGAAGGTATGTGCGTGTGACGCGTACTAGCGATATTGTTCGCCATGGGCAGCGATTTGCCCAGGATGCACGCACGACGGGCGTGGGTGCGATTGCTAGTGACATCGCTAGCGATATCGTTGCGTGTAAAGCAGGCTTTAGACACACTGTGCAACAATTATGCTGTCTAATCAGTGTGAGAGAATAGAATCCATATTGTTCTCATTGTGTGCCTCTTATCTTATAACTAATATCATGGAGTTCAGCTAACACTGATGGAAAGTGTCACATTTCCATTCACGCCCCTACTGCTCTTATTGGTTCATAGTTCAGAGGGAAATTGTCTTTGTCTATGATGAAATATAAACTGGTCACATGTATTAATAAAGGAGAATTCTTTGAGTACACCATACAAAGCAGTGTGTGCTATATTGACTTCCCGGGCACTCGTTAAACAAATCTTATTCATATGGAGTTCAAGAGGCATAGAAGGAGTGTATTTCGCTCACATCATCTTGATATGCCACACCTGTGAGGTGGATGAATTATCTCAGAAAAGAAGAAGTGCTCACTAAGGCCTGAAACACACATCCGTGAAACACGTGCGTGTTTGGTCCGTTTCCGTGCACCAATGTTATTGTATGATAAAAGCTCCACGTGCGTTTTTGATGCATGTCCGTTTGTCCGTGTCCGTGATCCGTACCTGTGTGCGTTTTGCACGGAAGCATGTCCGTTTTCTGCACGCAACACGCAGCATGGACCCAATGAAAGTCAATGGGTCTGTGCGCACGTCCGAGTGACACGGACGCATCTTTGTTTGCTCCCTGTACGTTTTGTGCTTTTTTCATGTGATGTCGGTCTTTTTTCTTTTTCTGTTTCGTTCTCTCCCTCAGTCCGTCAGTCGGTCTCTGTGTATGTTGGTCGGTCTCTCTGTCTTAAATGTCCCTCTCGCTGTCTGTTGGTCAGTTCCCCCCCTCTCTTATACTTACCGTTCCCCGATCTCCGGCGCGGCGCTGCATGGCTGTTATAAAAACTCCGGCGGCTTTTACTATTTTGAAAAAGCCGGCCGCTCATTAATCAATCTTGTATTCCCTGCTTTACCCGCCCACCGGCGCCTGTGATTGGTTGCAGTCACACACGCCCACCACGCTGGTGGCCGCGGGTAACCTCAGTGTCAGCTCAGCTGATCGCGCTGCTCACCTCATTTGCTGCGTGGAGCTGACAGGAGCGGCGGTGTCTTCTGCTGCTCCTGTCACCTGCATACAGCAGAGCTGGAAGCGACGCTGGAGGTCCGTGGATTACGCCGGACATGGAGGGCTTTGTCGGGGTTAATAAATTGGTGATGAGGGACTTTGTTAGTGTTTTTTATTTCTAATAAAGGATTTTTTCGGGTGTGTGTGTTTTTAACTGTCACTTACAGATTAATCATGGAAGGTATCTCGGGGAGATGCCTGACATGATTAATCTAGGATTTAGTGGCAGCTATGGGCTGCCAATAACTCTTTATTACCCCGATTTGCCAACGCACCAGGGCAAATCGGGAAGAGCCGGGTACAGCCCCAGAACTGTCGCATATAATGTATGCGGCAATTCTCGGCGGCTGCTGACTGATATTGTTAGGCTGGGGGGATCCCCATAACGTGGAGCTCCCCATCCTGAGAATACCAGCCTTCAGCCGTATGGCTTTATCTGGCTGGTATTAAAATGGGGGGGGACCGCACGCCGGTTTTTTTAATTATTTATTTATTTCTATACTCCATAGTGACACGCCCACCGGCTGCTGTGATTGGGTGCAGTGAGACACCTGTCACTCAGCGTGGGGGCGTGTCTCACTGCAACCAATCATAGGCGCCGGTGGGGGGAGAAAGCAGGGAATACGAGATTGTTTAATAAGTGGCCGGCTTTTTCAAATTAGAAAAAGCCGCCGGAGCAGTGTGAACGCCGTGCAGCGCCGGTGATCGGGGATCAGTGAGTATGAGAGAGGGGGGGACACTTCAGTCACTCGGGGGATTAGCGGTCACCGGTGAGTCCTTCACAGGTGACCGCTAATCAGTACACAGCACACAGACAGAGCCGCAGCATGACAATGAAGTCGGGTGAAGTTCACCCGAGTTCATTCTCATCCCGCTACTCTGTCTTCCGACATGTAGTAACGACATTTTGCATCACACACGTACATTTCACACGGACAACACACACACGTCAGTTATTTCACTCACACACAAACGGACATTCCACACGCACATACGGCTAGCATACGGGATACACACGCAGGCCACACATACCATAAAAACAGACCTAAAAAACGGAAAACGGACCCGAAAAACGGCCCGTTTTACACGTGCGTGGTTTTCAAGGACGTGTGTTTTAGGCCTTACACAAATTTAAACAGATTTGTTAACAAATTTAAGGGGAAAAAAGGCCTTTTTATGTACATAGAAGAAGTCTTAGATCTCCGAGTTCAGCTCATGAAAAATGGGAGCAAAAAAACAAAATATTGCTGAAAAAAACTGTTCACTAAACTATATTAAGCGCTATTTTAACGGTTAAACTGAATTTTACCTACATGTTTTTTCCAATAAATTATGCAAAATGATCATTATTATTTGAATTAGAATCGATTAGTTTACTACTGTTTTTACATTTGATGTACAGCATTAAAAATATTACTAAATATCTAATATATTAGCATATAATAATTTAAAGAGATTGATAGCAAGCAAGTAATGTCACCCAATGGGAATCATACAAATACATTTTCTTTTGGCAAAATCTCTTCATAAGGATGAATATGAAATTAAATGGACCCTGTGTTCCCGTAAGCTTTGATGATGACATGAATCATGTCAAGGGGGATAAGGCTGTGCTAAAAGCCTTTATATACTGTTACAAAAAATCAGACACGTAAAAAAAATCAACCTTTTTCTCCATAAAAGTGAATTCTTTTCAATGATCCTGTTGACATTGTAAAAAAAAATTGATTTTCCTAAACACATTATGGTCCACTCAACACAGTTAGCAAATTTACTTTCTCAGAACTGCGTTGAGACTCAAGAGAAGAACAAAAATGAAGAAACAACCCTCTGTATGGTTGCAGACAGGGCATCAGTCAAAAAAAACACAATTGTGGGTTTTTTTGACTGATGTCCTGTCTGCAACAATACAGAGGGCTGTTTCTTCATTTTTTTTCCTCTCTTGAGTCCCAACACAGCACTTGTATATGTCTGGAACTTCTGATATATTGAAACTGCTATGTGTGATATATAGTGAATAAGTCCTGTTTATCCACTCCTGAAGAACCCTAGACAAATAGGGAGAAACGCGTTGGGTGGCTTCCTCCAAATTTTGGTAGGAATAGGTTATAAGTTCATTTAGGGCAAATTGCAGTTGTGTCCTTCTGATGTAATTTTATTTGTCGGATACTTATTTGAACATCTTTGTTGGAATTATTCACACATTTATTTATTTTTCTTTTTTCATTGTTGGCTAGGTTATTTGGTGTTTTTTTGACCCTATGATAATTCTTTTGATCCCCTTCCCATAGGGTCATTAGGTAAGAGTCAACGATGAGCGGGGGCGCCAACTGCGCAGGTGACAGGGCGCCAACCTCCGCTGCAAGGTAAGGGCAGTAACAGGGCCTACAAGGGTCAGCCCCCTTGTGTATTCTCTCTATTTTAAATTTTAATATATTGGATGTGGGGTTCCCCCCTTTTAAACTAAACTAATAAATATTATATTTTAGGAGTTTTTGTTTATGATATGATACAAATCATTAGTGATCAGACTAGCAGGCGTTAATGTCTGCTCGCCTGCAGGTTACCTTTTGGATCACATGTTATGGGAGACCTATCACAGGTACTCCCCGCCTTGTTAAAATGGAAGAATCTGTCTTTCCATGCAGACTATAGCTTTTGCTAACCCAGCCACTGAGCTGTTGTGTTCCAGTTACTGGCGATTTATCACATGCTTCTTGGTGTGCTGTGGAAATCCTTCCGTTGTCTGGTTATTACCTCCCTGCTTTTTCTTCCTTATCACATATTGTCTTATATCTGTGTGTACTAGCTATGGGATAGAGTTGTGTTTCCCCGTTTGTCCTTATCTGTGGGTTCAATCACTTCTGTCCTGGCCTTCCTCTAGGGTTAGGGAGATAGGCTATTAGAGCAGGGCAAAGAAGGCGGCCCAGACATCTTCACCATCTGAGGTATCTCTTGAATGAGGGACAGCTAGGGCTCCCTATCCTGAGGGCCATATTAAAAGCCCCGGTTCCCTGTTATCCCCGCACACCATGTGACATTGATGCAGCACAAATCATTATCACTTATGAACGCCAGCTTGCAGCCGGCATTCACAGGAAGTTTGTCATGGGACAATGTTTGACAATGGGATTTAACCAGTTAACAGCTGCAGGCAGTTCTCCGATTCACCCTCGCCTGTTAAAGACACAAGTCTGATGATCTGATCAGATGACATGTGAAGGAAAGAACACGGGCTTGCCGTGCAAACCTGAATCAAAACAAGGGGCACGATCTATGGCATAAATATACATCAAAGGTCGTGAAGGGATTCAGCCTGCTGAAAAAGATTGCATTTGAAGAATAATCATTTTCCTCTTCCATCAGGTGATTAGTGACTAATTTTGATATGCCAATAGTCATCAAGGCGTCTTCATGTGAGCACTCGTTTAACAATTACTGGCTCATCTAAATCTTCAGTGGGTGTTTCCTCTTCAGCCACATTCTGGTAGTTTATCCTATCAGTATGTATTCCCCAAAAACTCTTTTGACAGATGTTTTATGATAGGAAATTCTGTTCAAAATTGTACATTTTCCTAATCAACATACTGCTAACTCTCTCTATATTAATGATACTGTATTTCACCAGGTTTTCCATCTCCAGATGTAATTACCGCATATTATTATTAATTTTTTTTCCAGATGAGAAATGTTGCCGCAAGGCAAGAAAGTAACAATAACAGATTAATGATGACAGCTATACGATAAAATCTTCATACAAGGTAATTATTACAGCTAAGGAACAACATAAAAAGGTGTGTAAAAAGTGTGTATGTCAAACCATTACATCTATTTATGTACCAGTTAAGTACTGAAATGATTATTTAAGTTAGTAGTTGGACAGAGTTGACTGCACATTGATAAAGGATGTTAATTCATATTAAAGAAAAGTTGGTATATTAATTCTGTGTCTCATGTTTCTTTCTTAACCCCTTAACGACTGCCGATACGCCTTTTAACGGCGACAAATTAGGGTACTTCTTACAAACCACCGCTTTTAACGGCGGTCGGAAAAAAGGGTCTAGCGCCCCCCCAGAGTCGGAAAATTTCCGAGTCTCAGCTGCCGGGGGTAGCTGAGACCCTGGAGATCATGATTCTGGCCGGTTTTTCCGGTCCCCGCTCACGTGATCACCGGTACACACCGTTTACCGATGATCACCTTACAGTAAATGACCGCGCCGGTAAAAAATCATTTATCTCCCATCTGGCATAAACAAACATGTCAGATGGGAGATAAATCTCATCGCCGGTCCCCCGGTGTCGCCAAAGTGTCCCCCCCGACCCACCCCTTCCTGCCGAAAATCCAACATGGCGCCGCGTACACCGGCGCGCACAGTAGCGCGCCAGCCGCATTTACCCTGTTCCTTTGGTTTCTGTCGCATGTGCTATGACACATACGATAGAAAACTGCTCCCTAGGCCCTGCCAGGTCACCCCTATTCCCACCCCGGTGTTCCCCGGTGGCCCCCGTACCTGTCTCAGCTCTGATCCCCCGCGGCCCCCTCCTCCTTCACAGTGCATGCCGGTCACACGTGCAGAGCGCGGCTGTCAGCTCAGCTTCCTGGTTTGCTTTCAGAGACACTGTGCTGGCTGCTCGCACTCTGCAGCTGTGACCCAGGGAGGGTGGGTGCAGATTCTTTGCACCCACTCTCCTCAAATGGAGGGTCTGCACTCATAGAAAATGGGGGATATGTCCCCTGAACGTGCCCCCCATATTCTAGAAGGTCCAGAATCGCCGCGGGACTTTCACAATGGATTACAGCAGGGACCCGATTTTTCTTTTTTCTTTTCAATAAATTGGTCAAAGAGGGAATGTTATTGGGGAGTGTTTTTTCAAATAATTTATTTTTTTTTTGTCAATTTTTTTTTATTACTGTCAATTAGTTATGTCTGGTATCAAATAGACGCCGTGACATAACTAATTGCTGGGCTTGATGCCAGGTGACATTACACATCTGGTATCAACCCCATTTATTACCCCGTTTGCCACCGCACCAGGGCAACGGGATGAGTTGGGGCGAAGCGCCAGGATTGGCACATCTAATGGATGCGCCACTTCTGGGGCGGCTGCGGCTTGCTATTTTTAGGCTGGGAAGAGTCCAATAACCATGGCTCTTCCCACCCTGAGAATACCATACCCCAGCTGTCAGCTTCACCTTGGCTGGTGATCTAATTTGGGGAGACCCTACGTTTGTTTTGTTTTTTTTAATTATTTATTTATAAATAATTAAAAAAAACAGCTTGGGGAGCCCTCCAAATTGATCACCAGCCAAGGTGAAGCTGTCACCTGTGGTTTGCAGGGGATTTTGTTATCAAAAATAGGGGGGACCCCACATCATTTATTTTAATTATTTTTTTTTCTTTTTGGGCTAAATACAAGGCTAGGCATCCTTTAGTGCCACATGAAAGGCACTAAAGGGCGCCAGCTTAGAATATGCAGGGGGTGGGACGTTATATATGTTTGACATTATCCATTCATCCATTGTAGCATTTTACGCTGTGTGCCCACAATCAGGGTTTGCAGCGTTTTGGGCACAGAATGTTTTCCCTGCATCCAGAACGCTGCATTGTGCAGTAGAAGCACAGTGGAAGGATTTTTAGAAATCCCATGCCCACTGTGCTTCTTTTCTCCGCAGCATAAACCGACCTGTGGTGCAGCTTCCCGAGCCTCAGCATGTCAATTTATGCTGCGGAGATGAGTGTTCTCTGCAGGTAGAATAGAACTAAAGTCCACAGCAGCCTGAACCCAAATCGTGGACATGGGCAGCTGCGTTCTCCCGTGGACAACACTCACATCTCTGCAGGAAGGCTGACACTGGGTACTAGATGCCGTGTCGCTGGATCATGGCCACATAGCCTAACAGTGAGAATATTGTTGCTACAGCAACATTTTTGTGAAGTACCTGTGGATTCAAAATGCTTGCTATACTCCTGAATAAAATCCTTGAGGGGTCCAGTTTCCAAAATGGGGTCACTTGTGGGGGGTTTCTAATGTATAAGTACCCAAGAGGCCCTGCTAATGTGACATGGTGCACGCAATTTATTTCAACTTTTCCAAAATTCAAATAGTGCTCCTTCCATTCCAAGCCCTCCCATTTATCCAAACAGAGTTTTTGGTCACATATGGGGTATCCCTGCGCTCACAAGAAATTGGACAACAACCTGTGGGGTCCATGTTTTGTTGTTGCCTCTTGAAAAAGTGAGAAATATGATGCTAAAGAAACATTTTTGTGAAAAAAATGAAAATTTTTAATATGGCAACCTAAGCTTATCAAATTCTGTGAAGTATTCGTGGATTCAAAATGCTCAATATACACCTAAATAAAAGCCTTGAGGTGTCTTGTTTCCAGAATGGGGTCACTTGTGGGGGACCTCCACTGTTTAGGCACCTTAGGGGCTTTCCAAATGCGACATAGCGTCCACTAATTATTCCAGCCAAAGGTTCAGTCAAATGGCACTTTTTCCCTTCCGAGCCCTGCTGTGCACCCAAACAGTTGATTTCCAAAACACATCAGGTATCAGCATACTCAGGAGAAATTGCACAATACATTTTATGCTGCTTTTTTTCCTTTTACTCTTGTTAAAAAAAAGCTATGTGGTTGAAGTAACAATTTTGTGGTAGAAATGTATTTTTTTTATTTTCACAGCTCAACATTATAATCTTCTGTGAAGCACCTGGGGGTTCAGGGTGCTCACCAAACATCTAGATAAATTCCTTGAGGGATATATTTTCCAGAATGGGGTTACTTGTGGGGGACCTCCACTGCTTAGGCACCTCAGGGGCTCTCCTAATGCAACATGGTGTCCGCTATTCATTCCAGCCAATTTTGCAGTCAAATTGCACTCCTTCCCTTCCAAGACCTGCCGTGTGCCCAAACAGTTGATTTCCACCACATATAAGATATCACCAAACTCAGGAGAAATTGCACAATAAATTTCATGGTGATTTTTTTTCCTGTTACCCTTGTGAAAAAAAAAGCTACCCGGTTGAAGTAACAATTTTGTGGTAAAATTTTATTTTTTTATTTTCATGACGTTATAAACTTCTGTGAAGCACCTGGGGGTTCAGGGTACTCACCAAACATCTAGATAAATTCCTTGAGAGGCCTAGTTTCCAATATGGGGTCAATTGTGGTGGTTTTTTGCTGTTTACGTACCTTAGGGGTCCTCCAAATGCGACATGGTGCCCGCAATCTTTTTCAGCCAAATTTCCTTTCCAAAATTCAAATATTGCTCCTTTCCTTCCAAGCCCCCCATTTGTCCATACATAGGTTTCAGACCACATGTGAGGTATCACCGTGCTCATAGAAAAGTGGGTAACAAACATTTGGGTCAAATTTTTGGAATTACCTCTTGAAAAAGTGAGAGAATTGATGCTAAAGCAACATTTTTGAGAAAAAAATGACAATTTTCAATATGACAACGTAACGTTATCAAAATCTGTGAAGTACCTGTGGGTCCAAAATGCTCACTATACCGCTCAAGCCTTAAGGGGTCTAGTTTCCAAAATGGGGTCACTTGAGGGGGGTTCCTGCTGTTTAGGTACCTTAGGGGATCTGTAAATGCAACATGGTGCCCGCAATCTGTTTCAGCCAACTTTGCTTTCCAAAATTCAAATATTGCTCCTTTCGTTCCAAGCTCTCCCATTTACCCAAACAAAGGTTTCTGACCACATGTGGGGTATCGGCGCGTTCATAAGAAAGTGGGTAACAAAGTGTGAGGTCCAATTTTTGGTGTTACCTCTTTAAAAAGTAAGAAAATTAGTGCTAAAGCAACATTTTAAGGTAAAATGTTAATTTTTATTTTTTTTCATTCCACATTACTTTAGTTCCTGTGAAGCACCTGAAGGGTTAATAAACTTCTTGGATGTGGTTTTGAGTACCTTGAGGGGTGCAGGTTTTAGAATGGTGTCACTTTTGGGTATTTTCTGTCACCTAGGCCTCTCAAAGTCACTTCAAATGGGATGTGGTCCCTAAAAAAATGGTTTTGTAAATTTTGTTGAAAAAATGGGAAATTGCTGATAAACTTTGAACCCTTCTAACTTCCTAACCCCAAAAAATGTTGTTTCAAAAATTACGCTGATCTAAAGTAGACAAGTGGGAAATGTTATTTATTAACTATTTTGTGTGACATAACTCTCTGGTTTATGGGCATAAAAATTAAAAGTTTGAAAATTGCTAATTTTTTTGTCAAATTTCAGATTTTTTCACAAATAAAATAAAAAAAATCATCCTAAATTTACCTCTAACATGAAGCCCAATATGTCACGAAAAAACAATCTCAGAATCACTGGGATCCATTGAAGCGTTCTAGAGTTATAACCTTATAAAGTGACACTGGTCAAAATTCCAAAAAATGGCCTGGGCATTAAGTATAAAACTGGCTTCGTCCTTAAGGGGTTAAAACCCTGTTTCATTGTTTTTATAGAGCATATATGATGAAAGTGCACCAGATGTTTGAAAATCATTGAGTGTATGCACAGGAATAGAGGACTGAAGCGCCAAAAAGTTGTTTGAAGCATAAATAGCCTCCAAAATATTTCACAAGCAGAATGAAAAACATTGTAAATACCGTATTTTTTTTGTTATAAGACGCACCCCAAATTTAGAGATAAAAAAGTTAAAAAAGAAAAAATGGAGTTTGTCTTATACTACTCTAGTGGTGTCTTACTTTAGGGGAACGGCAGCGGTGGTGGAGCGGGGTTACAGAAAGCAGGGTGTGCTGGAGTAGCGCGATGCCGGCTGCCGTCCCAGATGCTGGTGGTGTGGGCTTTAAAGAAATAACTTCTGGAATCGGTGCCTGCGCAGATTGAGCTCTCGGCTCAATGACAATCCAAGATCTCATCTGCGCAAGCGCCAACTCCTGGCGGCATTATTTAAAGATCACACCACCGACAAAGAATCTCACTCGCCACACTGCCCTGCTCCACACATCCCCGCACCACCGACAGAGCATCTTACATGCAGCACCACCCTGCTCCATACAACCCCCACTGCAGCTAGCAGCGCCCCACCAACAGAGCATCTCACCCAACACAGCCAGCACAGCCCTGCACTGCCAACAGAGTATCTCACCCACCGGAGCCAGCACAGCCCCGTACCACCCTGCTCCGCACACCCCCAACCGCAGGCAACACAGCGCCCAGTCTCCACTTCCGGTAACTACATTAGGATTTTAAGACGCACCCCTCATTTTCCTCCCATTTTTTCGGGAGGAAAAGTACGTCTTAAAATCCGAAAAATACAGTAAATATGATTTGTGAAAAAAATGTGTCTACTAAATATAAAACATTCATTGCTACAGTTGACTAATTTGTAGTTTTAGATTACATGTTTAAAAGGGTTTCCCACTGTTTATAAGTGATGATAATGGTAAATGAGTACATATCTGTAGGGGTCGATTGCCGAGGCCCCCACTGGTCCTCAGAAAGAAAGCTCTAGCCCAGGGGTGCACAACATTTCTTGGTTGGAGGGCCACATTGTCAAACTGAGTCAATCCTAAGGGCTACAAAAATATTAAGGTGTAATTACAAGAATACATGATCAGAATCTATGTAGGTACATGAATATGTCACCAGAACTAATTTGGAGAGTTTCTGCTGTAATCCAGCAGGAAGCATCCTAATACAAAATGCATCACCATTCTATTGCTCAATGCCTATACTACAATCCCTGACAAAAGTTCTGTCGCTTATACATGTTATGTAAATAAAAGCTTATAACCTGACTTTAAATTAATCCATTGGTTTCATAAGTTACTCTTTTGAAAGCTGAAACCCTCCCAAATTTGGTTTAGGTTATGAAAATAAAGTTGCTGCAAAGCTGAAATATTGATCATTTAATGAACACAGAAAGGTCAGATTTTGGCAACACAAAAGTTTTATCGCCCACAGAAAGTAATGTGAAATTCAAACAAATAATTAACTTCTAATACAAATTTATGTTGCCTAACATTGGTGAATGAAGTTGCGGTGCTATTAGAGCCATATTTCATATTTTGTGTGACTTCCATGAGCTTGAAGGACTGCATCCATGCGGTTCAACAATGATTCATACAATTTATTGATGAAGTCATCAGGAATAGCAAAGAATGCAGTCTTACCTGCCTCCCAGAGTTCATCTAGATTCTTTGTTTTTGTCTTCCAAGCTTCCTCTTTCATCCTACCCCAAACATGCTCAATGATGTTCATGTCTGGTGACTGGGCTAGCCAGTCCTTGAGCACCTTGATCTTCTTTGCCAGGAGGAACTTTGTTGTAGAGATGGGTGTATGAGATGGAGCACCATCCTGCTGCAGAATTTGACCCCTTTTATGATTGGGAATGTAAGAGGTAGCTAATACTTCACACAGGGACTTGAGGTGGCCAGGCCTTTTGGAGCTCTGCTGCTATGGAAGAGGAGCTGTCTTTGGATTTTCTAACCAACAAACGTTCCTCCTGAGCAGTTGTCTTGTGGGGTCTGCTGGACCTGGGCTTGTCAAAAACATGTCCCGTCTCTTCAAATCTTTTTTTAATTCTTTGTACTTGATGCTGAGACATATTAAAGGTGCCAGCCACCTCTGCAGTGGATCTGGTCTTCAACCTCTTGATAATCAAGGCTTTGGTCACAGGGTGGATTTTTGGCATGTTGTCAGAGGTCAAGTTGCAGTTCAACTGAAGGTCAGGGATGCTGGGTTTCTTTTTATACACACCCACTAATTAACCGATCATTTAGTGAGCACAGGTGAGAATGTAAACTAGGATTGGGTGCATTATATGACAAGGCGACAAAACTTTTGTCTTGCCAAAATCTGACCTCTGTGTTCATTAAATGATACCCCCGGACTTTCACTCCATTCACTGTAATGTAATCGAAATTCCGGGGGTATACCGCAGATAGCAAATGATGTGCGGTATACCCCCAGTATAGCCGCGATTTACCTGCGGTAATGCTCATCGCTGCCTGCGGTTTTGCAGGGAGGGATGTCATTATGCCAGGAAGAGGAGGCGGAGCAGAGTAAACACAGACGTCACACTCCCTGGACGCCGCACAGAAGCGCTTCCGTGTGACGTCCGGCAAGTGCCCGTGCAGTCTCTGTCCCGCTGCAGTCCCGCCGCTGCACGCACAGCAGTGTCAGTGTCTGCCCGCAGTGTGTCAGTGTCTGCCCGCAGTGTCAGCAGCTTGTCACCCTGCAGCGCAGGCAGACACTGACACACAGCAGTGCGTGCAGCCGCGGGGATGCTGAGCGCTGCTGTCAGGAGGTGAGAGGAGATTATTACCTGCTGTGATGATCTCCTGCCTCCTGACGTCACCGCAGTCACTGCTGTCTATGCCCATCTCGCGAGCGGCCTGAGACTGTCACTAGCGGTGACGTCACGGGCTCTCGCGATACTGCTGACAACGCGGCGGGCATAGAAGGCAGTGACAGCGCTGATGGCAGGACTACAGGAGATCATCACAGCAGGTAATGATCTCATCTATCCTCCTGACAGCAGCGCTCGGCATCCCCTGCTATTGATGTTAGCTCAGGTCACTGCATTGCTCTCCCAGCCAATGGGGAACATTCTGTTCTTCATTGAACGGGACAGTGACTATGGTATGGATCGCCGTGGGACCCCCCCTTATTGCATTACGCCGGACGTGGAATTGATTGTTCTTTTCAATAAATTGGTGAAAGAGGCTATGTGAGGAGTGTTTTTTCAAATAAAACTTTTTTTGTTGTATATTTTTTATTTCTTACTGACTGGGTTGGTGATGTCAGGTATCTGATAGACGCGTGACATCACGAACCCCAGGGCTTGATGCCAGGTGACATTACACATCTGGCATCAACCCCATATATTACCTCGTTTGCCAACGCACCAGGGCAACGGGATGAGTTGGGGCGAAGCGCCAGGATTGGCACGTCTAATGGATGCGCCACTTCTGGGGCGGCTGCGGCCTGCTATTATTAGACTGGGGAGTGTCCAATAATAGTGGACCTCCCTAGTCTGAAAATATCAGACTACAGCTGTCCGCTTTACCTTGGCTGGTGATCCAATTTGGGGCAGACCCCATGTTTTTTGTTTTAAATTATTTATTTAATGTAAAATAACAGCGTGGGGTGCCCTCTGTTTTGGATTACCAGCCAAGGTGAAGCTGCCAGCGGTGGTCTGCAGGCTGTAGCCGTCTGCTTTACCCTAGCTGGCTACAAGGGGACCTCACGTTTTTTTTTTTTTAATTATTTATTTATTTTATGGCTAAATACAAGGCTAGGCACCCTTTAGTGCCACATGAAAATTACTAAAGGGTGCCAGGTTAGAATATGCAGGAGGTGGGACATTATATAGGTCTTTCTCAGCTATCTATCTATCTATCTATCTATTATCTATCTATTCATCTATCCATCTTTCCCTCTATCCATTATCTGTCTATTGATTATCTATCTATTATCTGTATTATTTATTGCAGTAGTTACAGCATAAAAAAACCGCAGGGACTAATCTGCGGCAAAACCGCGGTAAAACCGCGGCAAATCCGTGGCAAAAATGCATGCGTTTTTCCCGCGGATTTGGTGCGTTTTTTTAACGCAGATGCGGTAATCTTCAACACCCAGAAGTTTCACAAGAAATTTTCTTGAGAAAAATCACTTTTCTAGTGCGCACATAGCCTAAGACTGAAAGGAAGGGACTCCCAAGAAGCTCTAGGCCACGGGAGCCCATCAACAACAAGTGTGCATGAAGGACAGCCATCCCAGGTCACAGCTGGCACGGAGAACAGGGGAGCGGTAACACCTGTAACCGGCACTAGCGGGTCCAGGTACTAGACACAAATAAAAGGCAAGTTGAAACTGCAATACCGGTGTGAACTGTTTCCTTCTCGTCTCTGCACATATATACTGACTGTCCCTTACCATTGTCCCCTTCACCATCCACTGCTGGGGCCTGTCCCTGCTTATGTAAAGCCCAAAACACCTAAGCTGTACTACTCCATCAGCCCCAGCAGGACCCTGAAGCGGCGGCTTCAATAAACTGGCCGCACACCGCAAGTGGCGTAGTTGAGAACTCTTTTATTTTTATTCCCTTTTTATTTTTCATCCCTTTTTTATCAGACCGACCCCCAGGGTCACGGAAACGGGCATCGGCCGTGACCACGACTGTTTTCCCCCTGCGCACTGCATGCCCGGGACCAATTACCCCACAGCCCTGGGGCGTCACATTACCTGTAAAAAGACCAGAACCAATATTAGTATATGAATACACCCTCAGAACTAGAAATAAGCAAACCTGAGGTTGAAGTTCGGGTTCAGAAACCAACTTCCTAAAAAACAAGGTTCGGTTTCAAAGTTCAAGTGAGTTACGAGTGCAAACCAGTGAACTGAGCAGCACTGTGTTTTGGGTATGAGTGATGCTCAGCCCTCTGTGAGCTGCTTGTGTGAAGCCCAGGTGTAGCGATTCATTACCTTCAGGGACTCCACTTGTAGGGACAGTCTGGTGACAGGTCGGTTACCTTCTTTAGGATGTCGTGACGCCACTCTCGGTATTGCGGTCAGGGGACCGCCACTGCAAGTTAGGGGACGCCTGGGGCTGTTGGTAGAGGCAGTTAGATGGTGTGGCCCCCCGAGAGTGGGGCTGGCCCCAGGGCCCGGTTTGAGTGTGTGGAACCACAGGTCGCAGAATGACTCACACGCACAATCAGAATGTCTTTCAGGGGTTTTACTCACATCAGGTGGCAGGGTGAGTAACCCGGGCGTAGCTGTGATGAACCAGGGGAAACCAGGAATTCCCTCAGGCTGACGTGTGAGGGTGGCTACCAACTTGCCTTCCTAGCCCTTGTGTTTTTGGGGTGACCCCGACTTGCAGTCCTGCTGGGGTCGCCCAGGGAAGTTGCTGCTGTCTGTTCTCCCCCTTTTCGGCCCGTTTGCTTGTAACCTGGACCAGGTCACACCGGCTGCTTGCCTCCTGTGAACTATGGGCCCTCTCTTCGCTACGTAGCTCCGGACTCTGTGATGTTATGGTGAGAATCTGAAGTGCCCCCACCGGCAGGTTGAGCAGGCCAACTGAATGGGCCCCTGCTCTGGGAACCTGTAACCTGTACAGGCCTGGTACCTCCCTGGCTGTCCCCGTACTCAGCCACCGCTTTACCTCCAGCCTCGGGTGGTTTTCGGGCGGCACTATGATATAGAAGGGTTAATAGTTTCTCTATTTCTTCATTAAAGATTTATTGTTATTAGTAAGTATATCTGATGGTAGTTCATAGTCATGGAGCCTACGGAATAAGAGACAGGCTCAAGGATTATTATGGTCTCTAAATGTTCTTCTTATCTTCTTCTTATCTCATATGCATGACTCTACATTTTTGTTTTGCTAAAACTTAAAGGTCATATGAGCAACTAGTAAAGTTCAGCTAGAAGTTTTTTTCTTTTTCTTTTGCAATGTCACATTGATCTGTAAATGGTATAAATAAACTGTACTTTCATTAAATAAACAGAAGAAATTGATCATGCCCACATGGATGCTGGTCTTTTCTCTCCGAGCGCTCGATCTGGATTAAGGTCTGAAGAGGCCTAATTCAGAGGAACTCACTGGTGATCCCATAAGCTGACTTGTGACAAAACAGAACAGCTACAACAGTTTTTGGCGCCCAACGTGGGGCCGTGGCCAACCAGCCTATTCGGAAGAAGTTTTGGGGACTCTTGAGACAGTGAAATTTCAGCTGCAGCAAGGTGAGAAGCTTTATTCTTACACTTCATTTCACTCTCTCTGATTTCCCGAATATTCTGGGTAAGGCTGTACACACGGTTCAAGAACTCTGGCATCACCAGTGAGTATTGTTTTTTTCATGCATCTCTGAATGAGAGTTGAAATATAGAGTAATAAGATAATCTGTTGTCCGTCCATTAACTGATTGCATAGATTGCATAGCACGGAATTTGGGTCAGTCTCTGTATAATTGCATTTGCTGTGTTGCTGTGTTTTGCTTTGGACATCTTTGCATCTTTGATGGGCAATACACTGGTCTAGGGATATGTGTTCATAAGTGGTTTCATATTAATGCCTAGATAAAGTAGGCAGGCAATAGGTTGTTGTATATTGATGAGAAGCCTCTGAATAACAAAGTGACAAGTAATTGAGATAAGAGACTTGGTGAAATAATATGTATGTATAAGTCTAATGGTTATAGGCTATACTGTGGACTGTGAAAAGATGTTCCGGTTGTGACATGTCACAGGGCATAGCCATATAGAGTATTTGAGTGGATACCTGACATATGTATTTTTTCCCATCAGTGTCAAGAGCGGTTTAGATAATTTTATTTGCATGTGAGGTTAACCCTTGGAAGGTGTATTGTTACATATGTTTCTAGAATCAAGTGCTGTGAAGGTATATAAGTAGTCTCAATTTTCTGCAGGGATTGTGTATTATACCAGTGGGTATTAGGATTGTGTTTTGGAAAGCTGAATCTGGACGAGATAACACTCTTGCTAAACAAACTGTGCACTGACATTCTTTTGGGAGGGGTCAAGTGAACAGCTGCATGATTTTCTGCCCTCTGTGAGAAGTCAGCTCTGTTAATTGTTTTGGTTTAACTCTAGTTTATGTTCGTTGCTGGAATACTCTGTAAAGGACCAGCATGAAGTACCCAACTGCACATCAGGTTTGAAGAAGTGGGTTAGAGAGCATTGTAGCCTTCCCACTTACATGGAGGTGGTCTAGCAGGTGAGAGGACTATCACACCTGGTCCTTCCTGCTTTAGTCATCTGGTCTATTGGGTGAGAGGTGTTTTTAACCCTTCCCAATACGCCCTACAAGTGTAGCAGGTGAGAGTGAATGCTGATTGAGCCTTCTTGCTACCACTTGAGAGCCCATTCTGACTTGCCAGGAGACGTGTGGCCTGTTAACAAGGTTCAAGGACACTGAGAGGGCATTTGCAGAAAGGTGGGCTGTGTGGGAATAAGTTGAAGCCATGGGCAACTTGTTCAGTGTGCAGCGTGGGGCTCCAGCAGGATCCAAAACAGCCAAACAGATAGTGCAAGAAAGGGAAGGCAAAGAAGCAGTGAAAAATGTCAGACCGATACTCAAAAAGGCAGACATGCCAGAGTACGGATGTTTGGATGTTGAGAAATGGCACAGATTCAGGGAAGAAAAGAGAGGTTGGATAAAAGATAAGAGGGTAGAGCAACAAGTAAATAAATGGTGTCGTGTGGCTGAAGAGGTGCAGCATTGTGGATATAAAGAGACCACAGCGGGAGATAAGGTGTATTATGAATGTTTTAATGCACCAAAAGCAGGAATTGTGACTGCTACCGCCCCCCCTTCACATAAGCAGAAACCCAGACCAGATGAATGGACTTGTAAACATTGTAGTCAGAAAAACCCAGACTGGAGAGGTACTTGTGCTACGTGTAATGTTACTCGCCCTAGGCAGATTGCACTAAATCCTGTTCGAACCAGGTCACATGTGATGACAGAGGACGCTGACACTGAGACAGAGGTAGTGAAGGAATTGAGTTTTGCGGAGGAAGCTGACGGTGAGGAAAGGAAAGAACGCGCTGGGACCAGTACAAAAAAATCAGATACATCCCGACCGAGGAAGGTCACAAGAATCAGACAGACACAGGAATATTACCCCTGGAGCCCCTCTGACCAGCTAGCTATGTTGAAACAGTTACCTGACCCTGAAAACCAACCTTTCCCATTTTACAGGCAAATACAGACAATACAGGTGACTTATAAATGCACTTGGACAGACCTCGAGAGTTTGGTGACTGCAAAGGCAGGTGACGTGCTGGGACACATAATTAAATCACATACTGATATGATGAAGGAGCAATCATGGGTCATGGATGTTCAGTCTGAGAGGTCTGGAATGACGTACTGTGAGGCATTGAAAGGATGGGCTACAAAGAAACAAACAGAGCAGTCTGTACTGATGACTGACGTGACACAGCAAAAAGGGGAAAGTATAGAGACGTACTTTGGGAGGTTACAGCTGAAGTGGACAGACATGGGGTACAGTGCAAGAAATGACCTTGATATAAAAATATTGGTGAATGCATTAATTGACGGTATGAATAAGTTTTTACGAGAAGCAGTACAGACGGCCAGACCTGAGTGGAGAAACATGGACCCAACAGACCTTCTGCAAGTAGCTAAGGGGGTTGAACTGACAAAATGCAAGCGACCAGTTATGTATGCTAGAGCACAAGGAAGACAGTGGAAGCAGAGAGGGGGGGCACCAGGTGACCGAGCGACCGTACAGTGCTGGAATTGTGGACAGAATGGACATTATGCCAGACAGTGCAAAAACTCCAAAAAGGAGAGTGAGCAGACTGATTTCCCTCCTCCCTTGCCTCTGACCTAGGAAACTGGCAACCCAGTGACAAATGTGTACCCTGTTTTCGTTCCCTCAGGACCTGGTCCCACCTTACTTACGACCATAACCATGCCAGGGGGGAAAGAGGCAGAATTTTTAATTGACACTGGGGCAGCCGGCACTGTGGTACATAAAGACCTAATAAAGCCAGATATGATCACTGACGAGACTGTGGAGTGTGTTGGGGTGGAGGGATTGGTGTCTGAAACTCCCTTGACAAAACAGATGAAGCTGAGATTACAAGATAGCCAGGAAATTCTCACAAAGCTTATTGTTAGTGAAAACACTCCTATGAATTTGCTGGGGGCTGATGTGTTAAGTGCTATCCAGGCTACCATACAATACACCCCAGAAGGTATTACAGTCACAAGTCCCCTCTCTGACAAACACTTGTGCAAGATTGCAGCAATGGTGTACATGTCCAAATCTGCGAGAGTGTGCGATACCAGAACTAGTGAAGACATAGCAATGCAACAAGTTCCAGACATTGTATGGGCAAAGGGAAAAACTGATGTTGGTCGGCTTCCTATTCCCCCAGTCATGATAAAATTAAAAGAGGGCTCCACTCCTCCTTGTTTAAAACAGTATCCCTTAAGTCCAGCCAAATCAATGGCCCTGACCAGAGATATAAGAGAATATGTGGAAGCAGGGGCTCTAGTACAAAGGTCCTCCCCCTGTAACACTCCCTTGTATCCAATCAAGAAAAAAGGGCCCAAAGGTTCCCCTGACACGTACAGAATGGTGCATGATTTGAGAGCTGTCAATGCTGTCACTGAGAGTGTAACATCCATTGTTCCAAACCCACATACATTACTGTCACAAATCCCAGGGACCTCCAAATGTTTTACAGTAATTGATTTGGCAAATGCCTTTTTCTCTGTGCCTCTACACCCTGACTGTCAGTATCTTTTTGCCTTCACACATGAAGGGAAACAGTACATGTGGAGAGTCCTCCCGCAAGGAGGAATGAATTCACCTACCATTTATTCTACAGCTATGGCAGGAATTCTGGAACAATGGCAACCCCCTCATCCACAGGTTACGCTATTGCAGTACGTGGATGACCTTTTGCTCTGCTGTCCAGACCAGACGTCCTGCAAGGAAGCCACAATTTCTTGACGCATCTATAAGGGATAAGCAGGTTATCCCGCAGAAACACCCCCCGTACTATATCTCCCTAAATAAAGACGAGAACCACGACTTTATTGCAGGAATGGCCACAGTTTTATTTTTACCGTATATATGTATACCAAAACTCGTGGCCCAACATGCCACTCAATTGTTAAACTTAACCTTATACATATATACCCGTATAACCAGAAACACCGATAGATCCGTCCGAGAGGCAAACCATCATTCCTAACCCCCCGGCCGTAACCTCCAAACCGGCCCAGAGGACCACCTCGGCCGTGATCACCCGGCCCAAGGTGAGGGGTAACAACGTTCCATCGTTAATTACCCCTACCCAGAACCTGCGGGACCTCCGCCCACAAGTTCCCATCCACTCCGAAGCCACTCCCCTTGAGCGACTTCGTACCAAACAACCGACTGTCGGTACTCCCAACCTCTCAGACGGACCTATCACCCCGCTGTGACATCAATAGATTAGCAACTCAACCTTGTATTCACCTTTATTCCTTTTTTTTTTTTTTTTTATAAATTTTTTTTTTTTTTTTGAAAAAACCATCACCGTTTCACTTTTTTTTTTTTTTTTTTTTTATAAACATATACATAAAAATTATATATCAGGGCGGGCGGGTGGGACACAGAGATCAAGCGACGAAAGGGGAGGTGATCAGTACACCCCCCTCTCTTATACCTCTCACAACACCCCACCCCATCCTTGCTCCCCCCCAATCCCCTTACAGCTCCCTTCTACCAATCCTGTACTCCCACATATCCCCCATCCCATGCAAACCCATTAACCCTTTCCTAACCTTGCACCCTCCCGATCGTCATGGGGTCCATTCACCCCTATGGGGCTCACTGCCCTTCTTGACGCATCTATAAGGGATAAGCAGGTTATCCCGCAGAAACACCCCCCGTACTATATCTCCCTAAATAAAGACGAGAACCACGACTTTATTGCAGGAATGGCCACAGTTTTATTTTTACCGTATATATGTATACCAAAACTCGTGGCCCAACATGCCACTCAATTGTTCAACTTAACCTTATACATATATACCCGTATAACCAGAAACACTGATAGATCCGTCCGAGAGGCAAACCATCATTCCTAACCCCCCGGCCGTAACCTCCAAACCGGCCCAGAGGACCACCTCGGCCGTGATCACCCGGCCCAAGGTGAGGGGTAACAACGTTCCATCGTTAATTACCCCTACCCAGAACCTGCGGGACCTCCGCCCACAAGTTCCCATCCACTCCGAAGCCACTCCCCTTGAGCGACTTCGTACCAAACAACCGACTGTCGGTACTCCCAACCTCTCAGACGGACCTATCACCCCGCCACAGGCCGGCCAAGTGACACCCTTACTTGGCCCGAGCCCCCCACACCCCCAGTGCTTGCTCTAGGCCATCCCTCAAACCCAACATCCATAAATCCAGACCCACATCAGTCAGATGAACCCCATCTCTCCTCAGATACTGCTCCGTGGACTCCTCCAATTCTCTATGCCGCACCACCAACCCCCCATTTCTCGCCACAAACCTGCCAATAGCCCGGTTCAGCTTGCTCCGGGCCCTATTAATACGGTCTACCGACCTCCCAAAACGCCACTGCGTCCGAGCTATAATGTCTGACCAAACGATAACTATGCCCGGGAACGCCCTCCACAAATGCAACAGGTCCAGCTTAATATCCCTTTTCAATTCCCTCGCCGACCTCACTCCCAAATCGTTCCCCCCCACATGCAAAATTAACACATCAGGGACCCGATCCATCCGGCTATAATAAGCCACCTCAGGGCGCACCCTACCCCAGGTCATGCCCCGAATTCCGAGCCACTTTACTCGAGCTTCCGACACCGACACTCCAAGCTGCCGACCGTCACGTCGCACATCCGCCCGTAACGCTCCCCAATACACATAGGAGTGCCCGAGGATCCACACAAGACATGGACCTAAAATACAAAGACCACGAATAAAAACAGCAACAGAACAAGAAATTGCCCCACAAAAACCGGCATCAAACACCAACCTTGAATCCCCCACCCCTGACCATCACCTGACCAAGTGAGGCCTAATGTACAAACGGAACCTGGAAGACTCCCACCTCCCAATCCGCCGGATACAGTCCTCACTCAAACCCCACCTGGCGGCCTCCGTTGCCGCCCCAATCCGGAAAGAGTGAGACCCGTACTCACGTGGCTCCTCCCCCACCCTTGCTAGAGCCATCTTCAGCACCGCATTGAATTGATACCGCGACAAAGCCAATCCGTCCGCATGTCTAAGAAAAACACCAGGGTAACCGCCGCGCACTTTTAAAAATTCTGACACATGTAACACTGGGCACAACTGGTGCCCCGATAAAGCGAACAACACTACTAAGCGCCCCCGGCCCCTCTGATCCGTCTTAGAAAAGCGAAGCCGACATTCCACTCTATCCTCCCCCAGCATTACATCACCCAACAGCAAACCACCCATCGCTTGCTTAGTCGGGCTGACCAATTCACCAATGCGAAAGGCCCCAAAAACGCCAATACAAAAGCTACCGAAAACAACACCCGCTCATAAGGAGACGAACATAACTCCCCTAAACACCCCACTAAACGCCCCAACAATGGCAATGACACCGGCCGCCTCGAGTCACGCGACTGAGCCCCTTTCCGAAAACCCTTCATTGCCTGTCGCACCAGAAAATCCTTAGTTGCGTCCCGAACCCCTTGCATCTGGAACAAAAAGGCCAACGCCGCCAACTTGCAACCAATCACCGAAACCGACCTGCCTTCCAAAAAATCCCCACTTATTAACATCAGTACCCCCAATACTCGACCCTTGTAACCCGACTCCATGAACTCCCCACTTTCCAACTCTGCCCATTCCTTCCACACCGCCTGATATTGGCACCAAGTAGCCTCAGACACCGATCTCCGAATTCCCTCAAATGCTATACCGATGCCAGGTCCCACAGCCAGTTCGGGCAAGGTTCTCCCTCCGCGTCCGCTTCCGGCACCAGCTTCCTGAACCTGCAAAACTGAAACCGTGATAGCGCATCAGCCACCTCGTTGTGAATCCCAGGCACATGCCGAGCCACCACGCAAATGTTTAACTCCAAGCAACGCAACACGAGATGCCTTAAATACCCCACAACCGGCGGGGATTTTGCCGACAGTGCGTTGATGGAATGCACCACCGCCATGTTGTCACAATGCATGCAAACCCTTTTTCCAGCAAAAACAGGGCCCCACAACTCCACCGCCACAATAATGGGAAACAATTCCAACAGCGCCAAATTCCTCACCAAACCTGCTTCCACCCAACGCTGCGGCCACTTTCCCATGCACCAGCGCGTTTGAAAAATTGCTCCAAAACCCGTCGCCCCAGCAGCATCAGTGTACAATTCCAGCTGGCTATTGGACACTGCCTCGCTCATCCAAAGGGTCCGACCGTTGTACCGGTCCAAGAACTCCTCCCACACCAACAAATCCCCCTTCATCATTTTTGTCACTCGGACAAAGTGATTTGGAGCTTTTACCCCCGCGGTTGCGCCCGCCAGTCTCCTATTAAATATCCGCCCCATCGGCATAATGCGACAAGCGAAATTCAATTTTCCGAGCACTGACTGCAACTCGCGCAACCGCACCTTCTTGGCCTGAGACAAAAACCGCACCGACGCCTTCAAATCCAACAGCTTCCCCTCCGGCAACCGGCATTCCATTGCCAGTGTATCAATTTCGATACCTAAGAAACATAAAACCGTCACCGGCCCTTCTGTTTTGTCTTTTGCCAACGGAATACCCAGGCTACGCGCGATCCGCTCTAACGTGAACAACAACAAGGAGCAATCCGAAGAGCCCGCCGGACCCACGCAAAAGAAGTCATCCAAATAGTGAATCACCGAATGGACTCCTGCCACCTCCTTGACTACCCATTCCACAAACGTACTGAATGCCTCAAAATAAGCACACGAAATGGAACAGCCCATCGGCAAGCAACGATCCACATAGTATTCACCATCCCACATACACCCCAAGAGATGAAAGCTCTCTGGATGCACCGGGAGTAAACGAAAAGCTGCTTCCACATCCGCCTTTGCCATCAGGGCCCCCCGCCCCGCTACCCTTACCAGCTCCAAGGCCCTATCGAACGATACATAACATACCGCCGACAATTCCGGTGATATCCCATCATTCACCGACAATCCCGCCGGATAAGATAAATGATGAATGAGCCGAAATTTGTTCGGCTCCTTCTTAGGAACCACCCCAAGGGGGGAAATCCGTAAATTGGAGAATGGCGGGTCCTGGAATGGGCCCGCCATCCTTCCCAACTCCACCTCCTTCTGCAGCTTTTCCTTCACCACCGCCGGATGTTCTTTTGCGGACCTCAGGTTTCCCGGGCGAAACAACGGCGCCTCAGATTCAAACGGAATCCGAAAGCCCTCCGTAAAACCCCGTTCCAACAACTCCGCCGCCCGAACATCCGGGTACCTACTTAAATAGGGAAGCATCGCCTCGACCCTCACTGGCGTCCTCCCTTTTTCCAGACCCATCCCCCGCCTTTCCTTTCCCTTTCTTGAAGCACCTGGCCAGAGGGTGGGACCCTCCACATCCGGAACACTCGTGTTTGAACCGACAAGAGGCCCCGAACTTACACTGTCCCTCGTTATACTGCCAACAAGCTCCCTTTTTCTGTCCAGCCGAGGACCCGCCGCTCGCACCCGGGCTCCCGGCACCCCCTCGAAAGGGCTGAACCGGCGCCGTCATTGACCGCATCCACAAAGAAATATCCTTGTGGCCCCACTGGACTCCCGGCCGCAGAGCCTTCCGTTGCCGGAACTGCTCATCATATCTCAACCACCCTAAACCGCCGTATACTCTATACGCTTCCCCTATCGCATCCATATATCCAAATAGGGCGGAACAATGCTCCGGCTCCTTTTCCCCGATCACGCTGGCTAAGATCGCAAAGGCCTGTAGCCAGTTAGTAAACGTCCTCGGGATCAACCTATACCTCCGTTTTTCCTCATCCTCCTTCTCCTTTTTTGTATCACTGGGCTTTACCTTGTCCAAATTAAACTTTTCCAAGGGAAGCAGGGAAAAAATTTCCACATACTCCCCTTTCCAAATCTTTTCCCTCACCTCCTTTTTCAAATGAACCCCTAACTGACCTTCAAAACACACATAAATTTCACTCCTCGCCCTATCATCCAAGCGCACAACCTCATCCTCCTTTTCTTTTTCCTTTTCCGCCTCCTTACTTGCGCCCCCGGAAGCCGCCCCACCTGCCTCCTGTCCCGTACCTGCCGCCGAGGTCGGGTCCCCCGCCGCAACCTCGCGCACCGGCGCCTCTGTCCGCACCACCTCCGTGGGGCCCACCCACGCCCCCACCGGAGCCCCAGGCCCAGTCCGACTAACCCGTTCCGCAGACAACCCCTGTAACACCCCCATAAGCTGCCCCCAAAACTCCGGACCCGGTAAACCAGACTGCCCGACCGCACTCGCCTCCAGCGCAACGCGTCCCGCGACGGAACCCCCGCCCCCGCTCGCGCTACCCACAGCATGAAACATTTCTGTTGTCTGCTCACCAGGCTGCCGTTGCGCCGACCCCGGAACAGCCGTGCCACGATCTTCCTGCTGCCGCTCCGTCCGACCCGCCGCTGCTCCTTCTTCCTCGCTGGAGTCAGATGCGCTGCCGAAATCCTCAGGGGGGACCAGCGAGGGGACAGCCCGGACCTGGCGGCCGTCGACCCCCACGGTCACCGCACCCTGCTCGTCCGGGCGACTCCTGCTTGACCTCTTCCGTTTCTCCCGCCGTGGCGCCCTGCCGCCGTCTTTCCTCGCTGTAGTCGTGCCATCCTGCTGCGCCGCCACTTCTCCTGCCGTCCTCAGAGGGCTCTCTCCCTGCCGACTGCAGGAAGGCCGTGCCGAGCTTGCTCCTCGCCGGGACCCTCCCCCAGCACGCTCCTCGCCGGGGGGGACCGTGACTACCGATCTCCTCTGTGCCTACGGGCCACCGTACCCCTCCTCCGATCTCCTGACCTCGCCGCGCGCATCCGCTCCCGTCCTCCGTCCCGTAGCTCTCCCCTGCGGCCTGCAGGGAGTCTCCTCCGGCAATCCGGCATGCCGAGCGCCACCCCCAGCCGGCACATCACTGGGGGCTGCCGTCATCCATGCTCCGGTCCGATGCTGCGCAGGCCGCGGACCGGAAGTGGGCCTCGCCGAGGCTCCGCCCACCCCCGACCCACGGGATCTCCGACGCGGATTCCTCCCGGTGGCCGGCTGCTCCCCTAGGTGAGTGGAAGGGCTCCGCCGCTGCTCCGGAGGGTCCCCGCAGGGGCTCCTTGATCGCATTCTCCCCCTCCAGCTGGGGAAGTAGCGCTCCGGCGGTCGCGCCCGCCGAGCACGTAGCATCGGCCCGGGCGCTGGAACAGCAGGCGGCGCCGCTCCAGCCCCACAGACCGCTGCCAGCTGCTGCCTCAGGGCATCCACTCCCAATACCTCGGAGGCCCCCCGCACCATCTCCAGCAATTCAGCAAGGGCAGCCATGGCAGGAGGCAGCAGTACGTCCTGGGACACAGAGATCAAGCGACGAAAGGGGAGGTGATCAGTACACCCCCCTCTCTTATACCTCTCACAACACCCCACCCCATCCTTGCTCCCCCCCAATCCCCTTACAGCTCCCTTCTACCAATCCTGTACTCCCACATATCCCCCATCCCATGCAAACCCATTAACCCTTTCCTAACCTTGCACCCTCCCGATCGTCATGGGGTCCATTCACCCCTATGGGGCTCACTGCCCTTCTTTGCTGTGTTTTCTAGCAGAGAATGGTTGCAAAGTTTCACGTAAAAAATTACAGTACTGTAAGCAAAAGGTAACATTTTTGGGTCACTGTATCTCTGAAGGTACAAGACACCTGACTGAGGAGAGAAAACAAGCAGTCCAAAATCTCTCCTTACCCAGGTCCCACCGGCAACTGCGCACCTTTTTGGGCTTAGTGTCATACTGCAGGCCTTGGATAAGGTCTGCCTCGCAAATGATGCAACCCCTCTATGATTGTCTATCATCTGACCCCTTTGACCTCACTCAGGAAGCTATTGATTCCTTTCATTCCCTTAAACTACTCATTGTATCTGCCCCGGCCCTGGGTATTCCAAATTACAATCAACCATTTTTCTTGTTTTGCACAGAACAGGGAGGGCATGCGACAGCCGTCCTCACACAGCAACATGGTGACAAACAAAGACCAATAGCTTACTACTCAGCGCGATTGGACCCGGTTGTCAGAGGGTCACCCACGTGTGTCCGTGCTGTAGCGGCTGCTGCAGTACTGCTAGGGAAAGCTTGCGAGATCACATTGACATTTCCCTTAACAATTTACTCCCCGCATGACATTCATGCTATACTTGTGCAAGTCCAACCAAAACACCTGTCTATGGCCAGACAGCTCAGACTTGAATGTGCCCTTCTGATTCCTGAGTATGTCACCCTCAAGAGGTGTAATGTTCTGAATCCAGCCACCCTTTTGCCAGTAGATTCAGAAAAGGGGGAATTGGTGACAATGGTAGCAAGTGAGGATGAATACTTTGACATGACGCACGAGCATGACTGCATAGAGCTGATGAGTCAGGAGACAGCAGGTTTTCCACATGTCTATGATACACCTATTACTAATGCAGATTTTGAGTTTTTTGTAGATGGCTCCAGATACCACCTGGATGGGAGATTCTACACTGGATATGCAGTAGTATCCTCACATGAGGTAATCCGAGCTGAACCACTCCCGCCGCACATGTCCGCGCAGGAGGCGGAGCTAACAGCGCTCATTGAGGCGTGTAGAGCGGGGTCAGGTAGGAAAATTAATGTTTATTCAGACTCAAAGTATGGATTTGGGATCTGTCATGATTTTGGCCCTATCTGGAGAAGTAGAGCTTTTCTTACGTCAGCTGGTAAGCCTATTAAAAATGCAGAATTGGTAAAACGGTTAATGGAGGCACTAATGTTACCAGTCCAGGTTGGCATCATTAAGGTGAAAGCACACACAAAAGGTGACTCACTGGAGGTAGCGGGCAATAGAAGGGCGGATGCAGCTGCGAAAGCAGCGGCAAAGAGGCCTAGGGATCAGAGGATAGTGGCAGGGAGCCAGCAAGTCCCAGCCACAGTGAGTCTGGATGTCCTGAAATCCCTCCAGCATCAGGCTGCCCAAACAGAGAAGGAACACTGGGAGAAAATGGGAGCTGGGCTGAACTCGAATGGAGTATGGGAAAGTAAGGACAGGTTGTGTTTACCAAGGTCCCTGTTCCCTATGATGGCACAAGCAACACATGGCCCCACTCACGCCTCAAAAAGTCACATGTGTAACCAGGTGAATGCCTTCTGGATCGCTCCTGGCTTCAGTTACGTAGCCTCCAAACACGTACAATCCTGCATTATCTGCGCACAACACAACCCAGGTAAAACAGTAAAAGTCCCTAAGAAAGCAACACCCAGACCGCTCTATCCGTTTCAACGACTGCAAATAGACTACATACAACTACCCAAGGTAGGAGTGTATGAATACGTCCTGGTATGTGTAGATCTCTTCTCAGGATGGGTTGAGGCCTATCCAGTAAAATGTGCAAATGCTAAAACAACTGCAGAAAAACTGATGAAGGAACTAGTCTGTCGGTATGGCATCCCAGAAGCCATAGAAAGTGACAGGGGTACACACTTCACTGGAGAAATAATGAGGGACATTATGCAGGCTCTGGGAATAGAGCAGGCATTCCATACCCCTTATCATCCACAGAGCAGTGGAAAAGTAGAGAGATTAAACGGGACACTTAAACTAAAAATTCAAAAGGCCATGGCAGAGACAGGAAAGAATTGGGTAGAGTGCTTATCCATGGCACTCTTTTCAGTCAGACACACTCCAAATAGAAAGACAGGCTTGTCTCCTTTTGAAGTCCTTTTTGGTAGTGCCCCAAAAACAGGTCTCTACTTTCCACAAGTGTTACAGATGCAACACGGCACTATGACAGCCTACGTCCAGGCCTTACAGGAAAGACTTAATGTGGTGCATAAACATGTCTTTTCATCCATTCCAGATCCCAATGCAAGTGCAGATGTGCATCAGCTGAATCCAGGTGATTGGGTGGTCGTGCGCAGACACGTGAGAAGGAGCCTAGATCCACGCTTTGATGGCCCATTCCAAGTCCAGCTGACCACATCCACCTCAGTGAAACTTGAGGGAAAACCCACCTGGATCCACGCCAGTCACTGTAAAAAGGTCACTCCACCGGCAGAATGACAGTTTTGCTAATTATCCTGCTAGGTGTAGCAGGGTTGCTGCGCCAAACAAAGACACTGAGCGAACTTTTAACTACGGACTGGGATAATAAACTCATTCGCCACCATATTTCTCTTACTGAGGACATGGAAGGAGAAAAGCCAAAAGACTGTTGGATCTGCACACACAGTCCTATTTCTTCAAAGACTATGCCTTATTTAGCCTTACCTCTGGAACCACAGGAGGTGTTGGTACCAGACTGTATACACAATGAAACCTGGACTGAATCTAGATTTTTGGGAGAAGATGTACCTCGTGATGTATCTGCTACATTGACTATAGTTGGATGGGTCACTAAACCCTGGTTCCAGCTAAATATCACACGACCCGATGGATACTCGTGGTGGATGGAATACGATTCAGACAAGGGCATAATTGCCAAAATAAAGACTAAGATTCCTCATTCGGGCCCCATTCCTCATGATGGATTATGGTTCAGTCTTCAATACAATGGTGTTGGAAATTGTGGAAAAGACAATAACTGTTTCTATATACATACACATGACTTAACCAAGGACAATGAGACAGTATATCAGAAGGGTATTGAGGGCTGTACATCATCATTTATTAGACGGACTTTTAGGAGGGAGCGGGGTAGCTGTATCTCGGGTATGACCGGAAAACAAATGAACAATACATGGTGTGCTCATAAAGTCATGAAGGGGCTTCTGAATCTGCTTTATTGTGTACAAAGTCAAACTCACTTTTGTATTTTCCCAGAGGGAGTGTTTTTGGTTTGTGGGAATCGTGCTCACAAGTGGGTGAGCCCTGACATGAGAGGGGTTTGCACACTTGCCAGACTAACACCTGCCACTTTCATAGTTCCTCATAGTAAAGTAGATGTAGCAGCTGTCCCAATTCATACCTTGTATAAACGAGCAGCAGATAATAAGCCCCGGCCAAATGGTAGGCCTCATGTAGTAGAAATGGGAAAAGCAAATAAGGTATTTAGTGCTATTTTCATACACCCTTTCTTAATGCAAATGTGGGACAAGCTAGTAGAGTCCACTGACTACCTGGATGATCAAATTTTTCGGGTTCTTGAGATTCTAAATGCTACCAATGCTATACAAAAACAATTAATTGTAGTCACTAACCAGCATACTATAGTGCTAGACTTTGTGACAGCAAAAGACGGCGGAATGTGTCAAATAATTGGTCCTGCCTGTTGCCATTACATTGACCCTGCAGGCAACCTCCAGGTTAGAGCAGATATACAGAAAACAAGTGAACTTAGGGATAAATGGTTAAAAGAGCACGATGCCAACAAGGACTCCTGGTGGGGAAATACATTTTCTTTTATGAATCCAGCCAATTGGTTTAAGGGCATAGCAGGTTGGGTTTCTGGCATTATACAAACCTGTATGCAAATATTGTTGTTCTGTCTACTGCTTTATATAGCTGTAAAAACATTGATATATGCATTACCTAAACTAATGAATAATGTATGTTCTAAGAGTCCCAGCATTGAACCCTCTGTAGTTTACTACGGACCCCAAATGGCCTCTGCTGACCGGGAGTAGGTGTCCACACTGAGGGTGGATGGGTGAAGTGGTAGGAAGACCCCTCATGGATACTAGGCCCATGAGCCAGCAGCTCCTGTTTGGACGCCTACTGACCGTGTAGTGAAGGTTATACCATTTACAAAAGGGGGAAATTGATATAGAAGGGTTAATAGTTTCTCTATTTCTTCATTAAAGATTTATTGTTATTAGTAAGTATATCTGATGGTAGTTCATAGTCATGGAGCCTACGGAATAAGAGACAGGCTCAAGGATTATTATGGTCTCTAAATGTTCTTCTTATCTTCTTCTTATCTCATATGCATGACTCTACATTTTTGTTTTGCTAAAACTTAAAGGTCATATGAGCAACTAGTAAAGTTCAGCTAGAAGTTTTTTTCTTTTTCTTTTGCAATATCACATTGATCTGTAAATGGTATAAATAAACTGTACTTTCATTAAATAAACAGAAGAAATTGATCATGCCCACATGGATGCTGGTCTTTTCTCTCCGAGCGCTCGATCTGGATTAAGGTCTGAAGAGGCCTAATTCAGAGGACCTCACTGGTGATCCCATAAGCTGACTTGTGACAAAACAGAACAGCTACAACAACTACCAGGTGACCATTCTCCCCTGTCAGTAGCCACTGCATGTGCGTTGTCAGGATCGTGACAGCCTCCAGGGTCTATTTCTTGCGACTGCTCTCCCTGAGCTGCACTAACTGACTTGTTCACTACTCCCTCCCCTCTGTGCCTGCCTACGCCACCTAGCAACCAGGCTCTCTGCCACACCCCTTGAGTGGAGATGGAGGCCACGCCCCTCCTGGATTCCCCAGGGGTCCCTTCAAAGGTCCATGTGGGAGACCTGGTTACTATGTGCCTGTGTAACCACACCTCGGTCAGCCTTCTAGATTACCTGTGTTGTACTGCCCCCAGCATGGGTGCAGTACTCAGTGGTGCCCTTAGTTACCAACAGCACATCCTCGGGCTGCAAGAAAAACATTTTAAAGGCATAAAACAGGTAAAAACATTGTAAAAGCATCATAAAACACTATAAAACCACCAGGTACCATACATCACCACCCTCCACCCACAAGTCTGTTACCCACCCAAAACCCTCTCAGGAGGCAGGTCACCGGTCCTTTTAGCAACCAGGTCTGGACCATCTGTTTCCCCAGACCTTTCCTCCAATCTTCCTCTCCCGTCGAGCCACGCCTTCGGCCACTTCTGGCAGGATGTAGAAGCGGCTTTCTTGGTCTGGTGGTTGACAGGGTATACCCTGCCTTGTGGAGGCGCACTTTCGGCCTCTTCTGGCAGGAATGTACAGTAGAGGCGGCTCCCACAGTTGATGCAGGCTGGGTACCCTTTTTGTGGTGGAGAGCCAGGCCCCATAAACAGGCGTGCTCTCTGGTCACAGACGAGCCAAGCCCCATAAACGAGCATGGCCAGGTGGTTGTACCTCTGGGGTAACTATTAACACTGCGAGAGTTTGTGGCTATAGCCAGTTCATAGCCTTATGGTCCGTAAAAGTGCACAAAAACTGGTGCTAAGTGTGCTTAAAAAGGGTTCTCACATAAGTTCATGTGGGCGCATTTCTTGAACTGGAACATTGCAAACTGGAACTTGTAACTTGCTGTACTTTACTTTTCTTTACTTAAACTCCTCCTCACCAGGGCTTGGGCCTGTAGGACTGTGGCACCTGTCATTCTCTGTGTCTCTTTCGTCGTCATCTGTGGTATCTTCCATTGGTTCTTTGTCTTTGTCCTCTATTTCTCTATCCTATTCTTCTGTTTCTGTTTATTTTTCTTGTTCTGTTTCTGTTGACCTTGGGGTAAACTGAGTGGGAACAGCTGGGCTACTATAGGCATTTCTGGGACATGGTGTAACGTCAAGCGCATACCACCCACGCTCTCCTTGATGCTTTGTGAACTCCACCAGGTCTCCCATATGTAGATTTCTTCCTGGATGTCCTCTGGGCAAATGGGCTCTTACATCTCTCCGGCTGACAAAGATACCTTCTCTGACACCAGGTGCAACGATGAAGCCATATCCTGATTTTAAACTAAATTCTTCTACCACTCCACGGCAAAGGGGTCCTCTTTCCTGGTGGCGGGTTTTTCTCAGGGACCGCTTCTCTTCTAGATCCCGGACCATCAGCTCTTCTCTCTCTTTCTGCTCTGGGGACTTTTGCGTAGTGAAGTGCTGTGCTCTGCGGCAGCGGCGGGCTCTGCTCGTGGGGCTCTGGTTGGCGGGCACTTCACTGACTGCGGGCTCCCAGGTCACGTACATACCTGGGATGAGGACGGACAGCCCCTCGTTAGCAGAGGGTATCAGGCTCTCCTCCTCCCAGCGGGAATACAGCAGCATTTCTCGCTCTGGGCCTCCCTAAATCACGTATGACGTCGCATCCTCTTCTGATGGGGTTGATTCCTCAGCCTCCTGGCCTTCCCTCCCCCTTAGTGCTCTTGAGCACTCCTCCGGCAGCGGTGCTGGAGATGGATCTTCATCAGCAGGCCAGGGCGGTGGGCTCTTTGCCGCAGACATCACTGAGGCCACTCTGGAGGAGCATCTGGGGAGCAGATAGCGGTCCACCATTTCCTTGGGGAACCGCGCTTCCAAATCCGCATTAAACTTCAGAAACTCTGGGTCTTTCTCTTCTGGCGGGGACGTGGGACCCGGTTCCTTGGACTGGGGATCGGTGTCTGCTCTGGCCTTGCTGGTCGGGGTAGATGGCCTTGCGGCCTGGTCTTGGCGGGCCGAGCCTGGCATGGCTGCGGCCTGGTCTTGGTGGGCCGAGCCTGGCGTGGCTGCGGCCTGGTCTTGGCAGGCCGAGCCTGACGTGGCTGCGACCTGGTCTTGGCGGGCCGAGCCTGGAGTGGCTGCGGCCTGGTCTTGGCAGGCCGGGCTGGGCGTTGCTGCTGCGGCCTGGTCTTGGCATTCTGGGCTGGGCGTCGCTGCTGCGGTTTGGTCTTGGCGGGCCAGCTAGGCGTCGCTCCACCTGGCGTCTCTGCAGGGACCACGGGCTTGGAAGGGTGAGTGGTAGTGGCTGTGACATCAGCATCTTGCTCCTGGGCTGCGGCCACCTTCAAGAGGAAGGTTTACTACATTCTGTTTGTGCATATATAACCTAAAAAATCCAGACATTATAGGCAACAACTCAGAAATACAATAAGATCTATATCTATCTGGTCTAGCAGGTCCGATACAACTTTTGACATATTTCCTGGGTCACGTGGGGGTCTCCCCTCTTCCTTCACCTACTCAAATCTGTTTTTTTCATGATTGTTGTTTTGTATGTACTGTGATACCCTGTGCACTATAAAATAAAATGTTTTATACATTTGTATCACGATGTCTATGGGGTATTTCTATATTTTGGTAAATTTAAAGACTCTTGCGCTCTGTGTTCAAATGCAATTCTGTTTGTGCATACATCATCTGGTTTGGCACCATTGGTACATTTTTTCCTTCTAACGTTCAAATGTACCTTGCGAACTGAACCCCCAAAGGTTTGCTCATCTCTACTCAGAACCACTGTCAGTACATCAGAAACACCATTAGCACATTAAAGTACCAGAACCACCGTCAGCACATGAATATAGCACTATAACCATAGTCAGTACATGAATGCAGCACCAGAATGTCAGGTCAGCCCCATAGACATTCGTAACATATGAACCTACAACTCCCAGTATGTTCTAAACAATGATAAGGAGATAATGGGAGTTGTTGTTGTTACTGGCTATCATCAAACTGCAGACCTTACAGGAACCATAGTACTGATGAGATGCAGGCAGTATCACAAATAATAATTTACAATCAGGTGCCATATAGGTGACATTCTCTGATTGAAATCATATTGTCATGTAAAGATGCCAGGATGAGATATTATATCAAGAGCTCACCACTATAGACTTTCCTCTCCCATCTTCTGCTGCACTTTCTGACACTGTGCCCCTAAAATTAGAAGTAACATTATAATGTCTCTGTGAACTATGGCCTTAAGAATGTCCTTCCTTATGCTGTCTCCATCTGCAGTGTCCATCCTCTCCATACTTAATGGACTAGTTCATAAGTCAGTGTAGGGGTAATCAAATTTACAATTTGCAAAAGGCAACTAAACCCCTATACTAAAGACAATTAAATAAAACTTTACTTTTAATTCATATATTAAATAATGAAGCACTAATTACATTAAAAACGGACAGTATGGGACTATTATTGCCAATAGCACAACTTTATTTCTTAACTTCAATCAATCAATCCCTATAGATGAGACACTGGCCGTGTCTCTAAAACATTCACCATAGAGTTCAGTAGCTGTAGTCCCTATACTGGCTGTTTAAAATCTAAGGGGCCCTTTGCACACTACGACAGCGCAAGCCGATGCTGCGATGCCGAGCGCGATAGTCCCCGCCCCCGTCGCAGCTGCGATATTTTGTGATAGCTGCTGTAGCGAATATTATCGCTACGGCTGCTTCACATGCACTTACCTGCCCTGTGACGTCGCTCTGGCCGGCGACCCGCCTCCTTCCTAAGGGGGCGGGTCATGTGGCGTCACAGCGACGTCACACGGCAGGCGGCCAATAGAAGTGGAGGGGCGGAGATGAGCGGGACGTAAACATCCCGCCCACCTCTTCCTTCCGCATTGCAGACGGGACGCAGGTAGGAGATGTTCCTCGTTCCTGCGGCTTCATACACAGCGATGTGTGCAGCCGCAGGAACGAGGAATAACAGCGTACCGTCGCAGCAGCCAAAATAATGAAAATGACCGACACTACGATACCAACGCTTTTGCGCTCGGTAATCGTAGTGAAAACGATTTACACACTACGATGTCGAGAGCAACGCTGGAAGTGCGTCACTTTCGATTTTACCCCACCGACATCGCACCTGCGATGTCGTAGTGTGCAAAGGGCCCCTAAGACTCAAGCCTCCCCAACATGTTTCACCTATACAGGCATCATCAGGGGGAATGAGGTTCAAATGAGTCAAACAGACAAAAAAATCCTGTTATAAGCCCTCTGTTGTGATGTCATACGGCCAATGGGGGAGCTTTTTAATATTTGCCAATCAAAAGCATTTCAGACTACAGAGGTAAACACCATTGGCACACAAACCTATCAGTCCGTCCTTAAATTGTAACCTATGATTAGTCAGACTCAGCATCAATCACAGAACCACAACCAGTTCTCACTAATACCATTCAATAGATTACATATATTAAAGCCCAATCACTGAAAACATTTCATATTCTCATACCTTCACTGCCTATAAGCGCAGGTCCTGCTTCAGTCCAGTCCACTTACCTGTGGAAAGTGCTTCACTTTCGCGCCTTCACTACTCGGGGAAAACGTCTTGAGCGGGAAACTTTCGCGCCAAGATGGCGGAACTTCAACTTTTTCGGCAGGATGCCGCTGACGGAAACTTCTAAGGCGCACTTTCCTGATACATTGCAGGCTTTCTGGAAAAAGATATGCTCGGTTCTCGACCTGTATGCCATGGCTGGCAAGCAGCGTGCGGTGGTAGTCTTAGGGCAGCTGACCGGAGCGGCTGAGCAGGAGACAGAGACCTGGGCTGACGCGGACCGGGTCTCTGTGAGCACTATCTTTGAAAAGCTCCAGGCCGCCTTCGAGACTCGCACCGTAGCCAAACTCCGGATGCAGTTTTACCACTGTGAGCAGCGGTCAGCAGACAGCATCAGCGACTACGCTTTACGTTTGCAGATGGCTCTCCGAACCCTGAAGCGGGTAGACACCATCAGTGAGGCCGATAGTAACAAGATGTTGGTGGAGCAGTTCCTACAGGGCCTGGGGTCTGCTGAAGACCGCAAGCAGCTGCGGCTGTGGACCCTTGAGCACCCTGATCTGGACTTTGCCGTAGTGAAAGAGCGGGCCATCAAGGCCCTGCAGCCCCTGGAGGTTAACCCCCTGGACACGGCCCCCTGGCCGGCCGCCACCGCTTCTGTTGCTGTACTACCCCGACTGCTGTCCCTACCGGGCCTGGCTGCACCCGCTGGGGTGAGGGACGAGCTGGCTGATAAGGTGCAACGAATGCATGAGGACCTCGCCCGTGTGATTGCCGCACTCAAGCTTCCGTCAAGAGTCAAGTCCCTGGAGACCATCCAGCTCGCCGACCACCCTGAAGATGCAGCGGAGGAGGGCCCCAGAACTCCGGTATGGGCCGCCGGTGTGCTACCGGTGTAACCAGCCATGGCCATTATGCCCGTCGCAGTCCGTTTAACGAGCAACCCCTGGGGCCAAGGGACAATCCTCAGGAGTAAATAAGGAATAACGTTTGGAACACCATTCTAAGTCTGAACTGGGTGCAAAAACCTAAAAAAACATCACTATGGGGAGATAAGGTATGCACACCAGTGACTATGTAAGGGGAATTCATGAAATAGCAGAAACTGCTCTGTGAATACTGACTTGAAAAATCCAATAGCTATATGTAAGAGTGAAAATGTGAAAAATGGAATCTGCATTACTGCCATGAACATATGAATCAAGAGAAATTTAGCTACTGAATTGATCAATGCAATAAAGCCCCAACACTACGCCAAAGTATTTCTCTACGTTGGGGTCCCTAGCTTGTGTGTGTCCTCTCATGCAGTTAAAAAACTTACCGTGTATGGGAAGCTGAGACCCAGGCTATTTATGCGTATGATATGGATTGGCAATAGGTGTGGTTGGGGAGGGTTCACAAACGAAAAACTACTAACAAATAAGGAATGACGTTTGGAACACCATTCTAAGTCTGAACTGGGTGCAAAAACCTAAAAAAACATCACTATGGGGAGATAAGGTATGCACACCAGTGACTATGTAAGGGGAATACATGAAATAGCAGAAACTGCTGTGTGAATACTGACTTGAAAAATCCAATAGCTATATGTAAGAGTGAATATGTGAAAAATGGAATCTGCATTACTGCCATGAACATATGAATCAAGAGAAATTTAGCTACTGAATTGATCAATGCAATAGAGCCCCAACACTACGCCAAAGTATTTCTCTACGTTGGGGTCCCTAGCTTGTGTGTGTCCTCTCATGCAGTTAAAAAACTTACCGTGTATGGGAAGCTGAGACCCAGGCTATTCATGCGTATGATATGAATTGGCAATAGGTGTGGTTGGGGAGGGTTCACAAACGAAAAACTACTAACAAAAAAGGAATAACGTTTGGAACACCATTCTAAGTCTGAACTGGGTGCAAAAACCTAAAAAAACATCACTATGGGGAGATAAGGTATGCACACCAGTGACTATGTAAGGGGAATTCATGAAATAGTAGAAATTCCCCTTACATAGTCACTGGTGTGCATACCTTATCTCCCCATAGTGATGTTTTTTTAGGTTTTTGCACCCAGTTCAGACTTAGAATGGTGTTCCAAACGTTATTCCTTATTTGTTAGTAGTTTTTCGTTTGTGAACCCTCCCCTACCACACCTATTGCCAATCCATATCATACGCATAAATAGCCTGGGTCTCAGCTTCCCATACACGGTAAGTTTTTTAACTGCATGAGAGGACACACACACGTGTGGGCGGCACGGTGGCTCAGTGGCTAGCACTGCAGTCTTGCAGCGCTGGGGTCCTGGGTTCAAATCCCACCAAGGACACCATCTGCAAGGAGTTTGTATGTTCTCCCCGTGTTTGCGTGGGTTTCCTCCGGGTACTCCGGTTTCCTCCCACATTCCAAAGACATACAGATAGGGACTCTAGATTGTGAGCCCCAATGGGGACAGTGTTGCCAATGTATGTAAAGTGCTATGGAATTAATAGCGCTATATAAATGAATAAAATTATTATTATTATTATTATTATTCCATTTTTCACATTTTCACTCTTACATATAGCTATTGGATTTTTCAAGTCAGTATTCACACAGCAGTTTCTGCTATTTCATGAATTCCCCTTAAATCCTCAGGAGTAGACCCCCATGGCCCGGCGGACTGGCGGGACCGGTATGTTGGAGGCCGCCCTATCATCTCGGTGGCAGTGGATGGGGTCCCGACCACAGCCTTACTGGACACTGGATCGCAGGTAACGACCATGCCCTATACGTTGTACCAGCGGTATTGGGATGACAGTGAACTTATCCCCCTGATAGTGGCATGCCTGTTGTTGCAGCTAATGGACTCCCTATGACTCAAATGGGGCTTAAGGAAGTAACCCTGACTGTGGGGAGGACAGAACTGAAGCGCCAGGGAATGATTGTAGTACTGCATGAGTCTAGTGACCGTAACCCGAAGATAGTGTTGGGGACAAATGTGATTGAGGACTGCATGGGTGAGGTGTTGAGCTTGCTGCAGGAGTTGTCCGCCACAGCAGAAGGGAGCCGGCAGAGGGCACTCCAGCGCAAGATCAGGGCCCTCCTGCAGCGGCAGCAAGTGAACCTGACAGGTGGAGAGATCGGTGGTGCGCGGGTGATGGACGTGGCCCCCCTATTGGTGCCGCCCAGGAGCGAAATGATGATCTGGTGCAGAGCAGCAGTCGGCCCCCAGGGACGAGATTACCCAGCGATGGTGGAGCCCTCGCCTTCGGAACACTGGCCCACTGTAATGGCTGCCAGGGGGGTGATTGACGTCAAGAAGGGGAGAGTGCCGGTGAGAGTGCTGAACTGTGGAGAAGAGGAAGTTAGGCTCCCCCGCTACGCCACAATAGCTAAACTGTTCACCATAGACACTCATGCCATCCACGAGACCACTCCCACTGTCCCTGCACCTGACACTAGCCACAATACCTTACCCTCACAGCCAGAAGCCTGGTGCCGGGAGCTACACGTTATCACCGAATCCACCCCAGCACATCATAAAGAGGGAGAATACCCTGGTGGTTCAGGAGTACGGGCAAGTTTTTAGCAAACATGCACTAGACTTCTGGAGGATTAAGGGGGTCCAACACCATATCCCTACAGGCACATACCCGCCCATTAAGGAGAGGTACAGGCCAATTCCCCCAGCACATTATCAGTGTGCTAAAGATATGCTGCATGACATGAAGGAGGCAGGGGTCATTCAGGATAGTTGTAGTCCCTGGGCAGCCCCACTGGTGCTAGTGAAGAAGAAGGACGGCACCATGAGGATATGCGTAGACTACCGCAAAATCAACCAGATCACACATAAGGATGCCTACTCTCTCCCCCGCATCGAAGAGTCTCTGGCCGCGTTAAAAACCGCTAACTATTTCTCCACTCTTGATCTCACCAGTGGCTACTGGCAGGTGGCCATTGCACCGGAGGACCGTGAGAAAACCGCGTTCACTACCCCGATGGGACTCTGAGAATTCAACAGCATGCCGTTCGGACTGTGTAATGCCCTGGGGACCTTCCAGAGGTTGATGGAGTGTTGTCTTGGTCATCTTAACTTCGAAACAGTCCTGCTGTATTTGGATGATGTGATTGTATACTCCAGGATGTATGAATCCGATCTGGAGCACCTGGCGGAAGTGTTTGCGGCCCTGGCTAAATACGGGATGAAGCTGAAGCCATCCAAATGCCTCCTGCTGAAGCCCAAAGTGCAGTATCTCGGGCATGTGGTGAGTGCTGAGGGTGTGGCCCCGGACTTGGAGAAGGTCGCAGCCATCCAAGAATGGCCCCGCCCGACCACAGTGAGAGAGGTACGCCAGTTCTTGGGCCTGGTGGGCTACTACCGCCGCTTCATCAAGGGGTACACGAAAATTGCTTCGCCAATGCAAGACCTCCTCGTGGGACAGACCAAGGTTGGTAGACCATCCGGCACCCCGTTTGTGTGGGGTGAGCAGCAGGAAGAGTCCTTTCGGCAGCTGAAGTCGGCATTGACAGGAGAGGAGATCCTAGCCTACCCCGACTACGTCCTTCCCTTTGTGTTGTACACGGACGCCAGCAATGTGGGCCTAGGCGCCGTACTGTACCAGATCCAGGACGTAAAGGAGAAGGTGATCGCCTATGCTAGCCGGAAGCTTCGACCCACCGAGCGAAATCCCGAGAACTACAGCTCCTTCAAACTTGAGTTTCTGGCCCTGGTATGGGCAATAACCGAAAGGTTCAAGCACTACCTGGCCGCAGCAAAATCCACCGCCTATACGGACAATAACCCGTTAACGCACCTGGACACGGCCAAGCTAGGCGCCCTTGAGCAAAGGTGGATGGCTCGGCTGTCGAACCACGACTTCACCGTCAAGTACCGGGCCGGGCGCAAGAACACCAACGCAGACGCCCTATCCAAGATGCCGCATCTATCTGACGAGGGGGCGGAAGAGGACCGCCTGGAGGAGATAGAGCTGCCCGCGTTTCACCGGCCACAGGAGGAGAAGCCCTGTGAGGCCCAGCAGCAGGTGAACCTCGATCCGCTGCCCAGTCAGGAGTGTTGAGAAGCCCAAGACCAGGTGCCTGTGGTCCAATTGGTCAAGACCCTGCTAGCCCAAGGCGTGCGCCGAATGGACTCAGCGGCCCCTTCCGAGGCCCAGCGACTGTGGAAAGAGAGGGACCGCTTGTGCCTGTACCAGCATAGGTTGTACCAGGAGTTGATTGACCCGAAGACCCACGAGAAAGTTCGTCAGTTGGTGGTGCCTCAGGATTGTGTACCCAAGGTCCTTCGGGCCTATCATGATGGCGCTGGGCACTTCGGTTGGAAGAAGCTGGAGATGCTGTTACGAGAGTGGTTCTACTGGAGTGGGATGCGGGAGTCCATAGAGGCGTGGTGCCGAGAGTGCGGCCCTTGTACGCTGAGAAGACGGGATGAAGCTAGCCAAAGGGCCCCGCTGAAGCCGATTGTTACCCACCAGCCGCTGGAACTGGTTGCCTTAGACCATGTCAAGCTTGTGCCCAGCCGAAACGGGTACACCTACGCCTTAACCATCGTGGACCACTACTCCAGATTCATGGTGGTGGTACCGGTAAAAGATCTGACTGGCCGCACCGCTGCCAGGGCCTTTCAAGCCTACGTCTGTCGGCCCCATGGCTACCCGGAAAAGGTGCTTACGGATGAGGGTCCAGCCTTTGAAGCAGAAGTGTTTCAGGAGTTCTGCCACTTGTACGGGTGCAAGAAAATCCGAACCACCCCCTACCATGCCCAGACCAACGGAATGTGTGAGAAAATGAACCATCTGGTCCTGAACCTCCTCAAAACATTGCCCCTGGAAGAGCGGAACTTGTGGCCGGAGAAGCTGCCCGACTTGGTAGATATGTACAACAACATACCCTGTAGTTCCACCAAGTGTACCCCGGCGTACCTTATGAGGGCCCGACCCGGGCGACTGCCAGTAGACCTAGAGATGGGCTTGGAAGTGCCCGAAGCCCTGCCCTCCACCGCCAAGTACAGTACCGTCGGATCCAGGAGTATGTGGAGCGGAACCTGCATCAGAGCCAGGAGAAACAGGAACAGCGCTTTAACCAACGAGCTCTGACTACTCTCTTTGAACCAGGAGAAGTGGTGCTGAAGTGTAAACGTAGAACCCATAAGCTCGACGATCAGTGGGGGAGGACCCCGTATGTTATACAGCCCACTGGTTGGGAGAATGAGAAGACCTACCTAATCAATCGCGGGGGGAGAACCATGGCTACCATTTCCAGGGACCACCTGAAGAAGTGCCCGGATCCCCTGAAGTTGGTAGAAGAGGCCCCAGTCCCCATGCCCCGTGACGGGGCAATGAAGAAAAAGGTGATCCATACCGTTATGGGAGATCTTCCAGCAGACTGGCCCATGCAGAATGGTGCTGTGATTGTTCCCGTGATAATGTTCCCACAACCTGCGGAAGAAGTGGAGACGGAAACACCCGCTGGAGAACCAGCAGAGCCAATGCCCAGGGATGCACCTACCCCCAGTCCCCCTAGGCACTACCTACTCCGCCCGACACCCGGGAAGAGGGACCTGTTGTCCCCGCTCTCCCGTTACCTTCCACTGACACTTCAGTACTGAGATGATCCACCCACCCCAACCTAGGTAGGCCCCTGCTTAGGTATAGGGAGACTGCCATTTAGGGGTGCAAGACTTGATTGTGTATATAAGTTGAATGAACCAGTAACCAATTAATGAGACACTCATCTGATTAACCAAAAAGGACCCGTTTGGAAACCCTGTTTTGAAAACCCTGTTGCGTGAGTGACTGCTCATGGACAATTCCGTGGACTTGCCGGCCACCCAAAAACGTTTGGGCTTGTAAATATTGCCCTACCTGCCCCCTTTAACATGCCTTCCCGTTCCGTTAGCCTCCGGAGAGGCAGATTGGAGGAAGGACCCGCAGCAGAGCAGGCTGGGGTCCGGTCACCACCGGGACCGGTGACCATCCTCCGGGGAGCCCTTGACAACAGCCGGGTGTGCCGCACTGTACCCGTTCCCGCCTGGGTGATCTGCCATGTTCCTGTTTCCGGACTGGGGAAAAGGGGTGCTGCCCATTTCTTAGGGGCAGCATCAAGGCAAGGTTGTTTGGGTGGGAAAGGCGGAAGGACATGAACTTGTTCCATTGAATAAAAGTTTTGAAACGTTAAAGCAAAATACCTCCCGTTATGGGAAGACCTTCCGGAACCATAGTTTGTATAAATGTTATTATAATTGTAAGTGTTTTCCTGTTTTCCTGTTTTACAGTTAAAAAGAAAAATAAAAATAAACCGGAGTTGGTCAGGCAGCCCGCGGATGGTCTGCATTAAACCAAGGGGGTATGTGACGCCCTGGACCCCAGGGGTCACAGGTAATAACACCAACCACATACACACACACCCCCACCCCCTGTGAGGTCACACACACGTCACCCGAAAGGGAGACCTGATGCCTCCCTCAGGGCCAGTAGGGCACACCAGGTGGGCGGAGTCAGGCGGAAAGGCACACCCACCGAGGAGACTACTGTCCTGAGGCAGGAAGTACAAACAGTTTAGAGAGAGAACAGTGGGGAACAAGTTGTAGAGTGACAGTGAGAGGAGTGGAGCTGTAGAGCTGTCAGGGACCCGGGTAGGAGCCTGGGCCCCTTGAAAACGTCAGGCAGACAGACGGTGGTGGCCGGCTGCAGGAATACCGGTACAGCAACCGGCAGAACCGTACGGACCGGGCCTGGGTTGAAGCCCGCCGGTCCTGAAACGGGGAGTCAACCGTATACCGGAGCACCAGAAGAAGGGTACTCAGACCCCGTCCTAGCTTAGAAGCCACTGAGTATAGGCAAATTGACTGATTGCTGGCTGGACCTCACGAGTTCATCCACACCCAAAGTCCCGAAAGAAGGCAAAAGCCCACCGAGACCGGGTGAGCGCCACCACCAAGGGCCAAACACCCAACGGGCCAGCGCCTGCGGGCAACGGAGGGCTCCTCCGGCAGCTCAACGCCGGGGAGCAGGCTACCACTGCTCAGGCAGGGGAGCCGAACAAACCACAAACAGGGGTGCACGGGAAAGGGGCCACCATCAACCCCACAGGGGACATCAGCAGCCGGCCGCAGGAACCGACCATACCCGAACTTTGGTTTACCAGTGACTCAGTGTGAATTAATCGTGAGTACACCAGTGCCATCCGGGCACGACACTACACCGCGGCACGGCACCTTGCACCCCGACAAAAACATCAGCCCTTCCAGTCCCCCACCGGGCCCCGGGCCACACCGCCCCTACCCACGGAGGGGCTAACATCTCGGCTGCGGCTGCAACACCGATCCCGGACGAGCCTGCCATCACTTCAGCCGCAGCGGTGGTGCATTCCCCGTCACCACAACCCGTGGGTGGCGTCACGACTTTTGAGACGACAGCACGGCCCTCCCCGGCTGCGCACCTCGTCCCACACAGCCACCCAGTCCGGAGGCGCTCATGCTACCGACAACCCGAGCCCGGACCTCGAGCGGCTCGGCCCGAGCAGCGGAGAAGCAGGCCGGGCCCCTCTCAGGGCGGTTAATAAGGTGACAGCAGCCAACCTACAAAACCCTTGTCACCACCCTCAGGGTTTGATGTTCAGGCAGTTGGCCACGCCCACCGAGGAGTACACAGGCCCTGAGGCAGGAAAAACAGTGGAGTTGAGTTGTGACAGTGAAGTGGAGTGGAGTTCAAGTGCAGACCTGTGTCCAGGTCTGCCACAGTCTAACACCAGGTGTCTGGGTTGGAGCCCAGTCACCTCTGGCAAGGAGGCAGACGGTGGTGGCCGCCTGCAGGAGCTGGGATTAGAGCCGGTGGAACCGTAAGGGACCGGGACCGGGTAGTGGCCCGCCGGTACCGAACCGGGGAACTGATTGGAAACTGGAGCATCAGGAGGGGTACTCAGACCCAGTACAAGGCCCAGAAACAACTGGACCGAGTCGAATCAACTGATTGAGGACTGGACTTTAGGCCCTTTCCCACCTAAGACCCGACTGAAGACAACAGCCCAACAATAGGGGTAGAAAGCCACCTCCCAGGCATCGAGACCCAATGGGCCAGCGTCTGCGGGCACACGGGCTCTACCGGTGCACACTAGGCTGGGGAGCGGACTACCGTTGCTCAGGCATAGGAGTCATCATTTACTACCAAAGTGAGGTGCAGGAGAAAGGCGGAAACCACCAACCTGAAAAGGGGAAAAGCGCAGCCGGCTGCGGGCACCGTCCACCATCTGTTTGGTTTACCAGAGACTCCAGCGTGTCTGTAATAGTGAGTACCACAGTGCCTTCAGGCTGTGCACCGCGCCGCACCGCACCGACATGCATCCATTCCCCCGCCTCAGCACCTCCCTCGGGCCCCAGGGACCATCATCCCCCTACCCATGGACGGGTCAACACCGTCCCCGGGAGCCTAGTCAACAGCAGCGGTGGTGTCCATCCATTCACCACAACTCGTGGGTGGCGTCACGAACTTAATCCCCAAACAACCGCGGCCCCGGCCGTGGACCTCTCCACCGAACACCACCCCTCACGTAGCGCCAGCAACTTCTTTTCAGAGCGATGTGACCCCCGGGTTCGTGAGGAGCTCGAGCCACCCACCGACGAGCACGGATCCGAGCGTCTCGGCAGCCGGCCGAGCCCCGAGGCAGTACAATTATACCTCACAAATAAGATTGATTTTATAGCCTTGTTGCTTAAAATCTTAACATGACATCAATATTCTGTCCTTTGAGAAATACCTAATTATCAATAATTTCACTGTAAATGTGTTTAAGGAAGCTGAGCCCTTTTTGGACATTTTAGTTATTTGGCAACAAGATGGCCGTATAGACACTTCTTTAGGGTACGCTCACACAAGCGTTGAAATCAAACAAGTGCAATGCGAGAAAATCTCGCATTGCACTCGGACCAATGTTAGTCAATGAGGGAGAGCAGTTGGGTTTTCATCCGTAAAACTGCCGAGAATCGCCAATGCAAGTCAATGGGTGCGAGAAAAAAATGGACAACATGGACCGTCCGTGTGCTGTGCGGTTTTTTTCATGTTAAAAAAAAAAAAAAAGGAAATTGCATCATACAAATCCCTGTTGGATGTGGCGAAAAAAAGAGTACAAAACAGGAAGTCCTGCCTCCATGCACATGTCTAGGCATATCAATGTCGAGCTGCTGCTGGTGTTGGTGCAGGAAAGGGCCAAAATATGGGACACAAGACACCCAGGCTATTGTGACTGTGACCGGCGTGAAGCCACCTCAATACACATTTGCCAGCAATTATTTCCGAATTACAATGATTCATCTGCAGAAATACAACAGGAGATAAGCAAGAGAAATTCGTAACTTAAAATTTTAGATGTAATGTTAGATATGCACTAAATATCACAGTGTAAGTAGTACGGTATGTTAATTGGCCATGTAAGATTTATTATTAAAATATAGTGTCTGATGTCACTCGACGATGGCGTAGTTGCCGAGACCAATACCAGCGGGAAAGGCAACAGCAATGTCGTAGAGGATCTGAGGCCCCGAGAAAAAAAAAAATATATATTTTGATCGTCTGAATTTTTTGGCACCCATAATGAATTTAAGGCCGTAAGTAAGTATATTAAAGAGATAAAATATTAAAATAAATTGAATAGAACTTCAAAAATGTATTCGTCATATTTCAGATCAGGAAGTAATCTGAGAAGTAGATCAACATCTGAATCTGAGCGACCAGTTGAGCAAGCTGATGAGAATACAGAAGAGGGCACCTCTTCAGCAATTACAGCACATAATCTAAATGAATCCCAAGAACAAAGTACTACACCTGCATTGCTTCGTGAACATGATGAAGTACAACACCGGAGCAGCAGCCCTACAGTGGCTTTGGACCACTCCCCTGTTGCTCTACCAGTGTCTCGCAGACCACGATGCCGTAGAGAACTCCCCATCACCAATACATGGCGCGAGGTAGATACTGGTGTATTACAGTATCTATCTCGCACTGTCAATGATGATGGGAAGGAGGCGTTCACAAGAAGTATGGCAAAGTATCTTAGGCAAATTCCCAGAGAAGTGCGGCTACGTGCTAGAGCTGCCATACAAATAGTCATAGATGCTTGTACTGCACCAAATAATCCACAAATAGTATTTCATTCCCTTGAACAGTGGCAACAGTCTACTGATAATTATAATCAGCTAACAATGCCTCCAAGTCAAAATGCAGGTATGCAACAACCTCCTTAAAACAATCTGGTTGTCACAAACAAATATGCATCCCCCACCACTTCAACCACAATCATTATAACCAACAAAACATCAACCATCACAAAACCACTCACAACATCAACAATATGTGCCTCAACAAACTTTGGTAGCACAACATGTTGCTCGTGAACATGTAAGTTATCGCAGTCAATTAAATGAGCCACCTGGATCTCATACCCAACATTGTCATTAATCATGGACTTCTGTTAGGCCTCATCAAGAATCTAATTTTGCCCAACATATGCAATATCCTGCACAACGACATGTTCATACATCAAGATCATCCCTTACACAACAAACGAATAGTTACATAACACAAAATTCAAATATAACACCATAACAGCCACTGAATGATAATTATTCTCAAAATCGCACGATCACCAACCACATGCCAGAATTTAAAATATTATTATGTAGCAACTTGTTTGTTTGTTTGACAAAGTTGTTAACCAAAAAATTCATATGATGTAAATATGGGTTATTTTTGGAACTATGTTTATTGTGATTGTTAAATTAAAAGATTCAAAAAAGCATCATAACTGTTTTTCAGGTAACATATTTTGTAACTTGAAAAAATGATAATAACAAAAATTAAAAAAATAAACATTATTTGTCGTTACTCATCAAAACAAATTTTCATTTGTAGCATAACATAATTTAAGCCATGTCTCCATGCATAATCAATAAATTTTCCAGTTAAGGAATTTCACCCTCAGGGGATAAAAAGTAATTTGTGAATATTTCTCGGACACGTATGCCTGAAGGGCCACACATGTTTCGTTGCAACACCTGGGTGACATGTATTTGACCAGTTACAGATTGAGGTCTGCTATTTGTCTCTTCATTGTTATCATAAATTCTCACAAAATGATGTAATACAACACACGCTTTGATAATAATATTTACATTTTGTTCACTCAGTTGCAATGGGGATATCAATACTCTCCATTTGGCTGTAAGAATGCCAAATGCACATTCAACAACACGTCATGCTCTGGTTAATCTATAGTTAAATATACGGTGTCTATTATCCAGAACACGACGTGGATAAGGCCTTAGTACTTCTCTACGAAGTTGAAAGGCCTCATCCCCTGCTAACACAAAAGATGCCTGTGTTTCAGATGTGCCTGGCAATAGCCGCGGGGGTGGAACAGACAAATCATTGTTCCTAAAGCCTGCTTTACATGTTACGATTCTGCATACGATATCGTATGCGATCGTAACCGCCCACATCGTATGTGCGGCACGTTCAGCCAGACATGAAAATAGTTTGTTTATAGATGGGGGATAAGCCCTCATTGTTTCTACAAGACTCGTGTTGACTCATGTAATTGCCTTGGCTAATGAAGGCCAGACACCCAGATAAATCAATATTGCGAACTTCCCATTGTATTACTAAGTGAATTGCTAGATGTGATGTAACTTACCTGTCTATCCTGTCTCTGGATATTTGAATATGGCTTGAAATCTAGCCAATAAGAGCCCAGTCTTATCCACCAATCGTGAAGACCCCAATGGTCTGAATGGAGTGCTCAGGGGTATAAGAAGGAGGACTGTCCATTGTCCAGAGAGACTCTTGCTACATGCTACCAATCTAGTACCTGCGGATCCGATTGGCAAGCCATAACCAAACCTTGATTATAACACTATATGGACTTCAGAATAGAATGCAAGGATTCGGCTTTGATATCAAGGACTACCTAAGGAAGGAATCCAGCTTGGGACAATCCAGTCATCTGACTACAGACTTTGCAGTCCTCAGCCAGCTTCTTAAATCTGGCGTTATTCCATTCTCGGTGGGTGCCCGCCGAAAGCGGGTGCTGCTGGTTTGGAGTAAGTAGCCCTGGAAGCTCTGAGGCATGGACATTCTAAATCCCTGGTGAGCCTCTGTTGCCGGTTACATTTGTGTGTTTTGCTGGTTATGTATTATGTGCCGTTAATTGTTTGTGGATCCAATAAAGTCTTAATATTGTGATTCCCTCATCCTGTGTTATCTGAGTAGTGTTCCGCCTATGGGTAAGAAGGTCAGGCATTCAGTTGGGATGAGCCCTGGGCCATGCTGTCTTTCTAATGGCGGCCGGGCCAGTGGACAAGAACTGACCCCTATGTCTCCAAGGTTGCTTACAGAATACATATACAAATTACAATAGACAGACTGATACAGAGGGACGAGAACCCTGCCCTTGCGGTCTTACATACTATAGGATTTTGGGGGGGAGACAGTAGGTAAGGTGTTGGTCAGGCGGCAGTTCCGGCAAGGTGGTGAGGCAGTGGTGACGCAGTGGGGTCCTTGGAGATTATAGGCAGTTCTGAACAGATGAGTTTTCAAGTTCTGTTTGAAGCTTGTGAGTGTAGCAGATAGTCTGACATGTTGAGGTAGCGAATTCCAGAAGAGAGGGGATGCTCAGGAGGAGTCTTGGAGGCGGTTGCATGAGGAGGGAATGAGAAAAGAGGAGAGGAGATCTTAGGAGGACCGGAGGTTACGTGTTGGAGTGTAGCAGGAGATTAGTTCGGAGATATATGGAGGAGACATATTATGGACAGCTTTGTAGGTCAGTGTTAGTAGTTTGAAATGGATACGGTGGAGGATTGTGAGCCAGTGGAGGGATTTGCAGAGGGGGGGAGTGGAGTGATGTTGAGGAGAGAGGTGGATCATTCGGGGCAGCAGAATTAAGGATGGACTGGAGAGATGCGAGAGGAGGCAACAGAGGAGGATGTTGCAGTAATCAAGGCGGGAGATGATGAGGGCATGCACTAGCATTTTTGTAGATTGAGGAAAGGACGGATTCTGGGAATATTTTTGAGTTGAAGACGGCAGGAGGGGGTGAGGGATTGGAATGTGTGGTATGAAGGACAAGGCAGAGTCGAGGGTCACTACGAGGCACTGAACTTTGGGTACTGGGGAGAGCATGATATTATTGTAATAGATAGATCAGTTACGGAGTGTAGGTGAGATGGAGGAAATATGATTAGCTCAGTTTTGGCCACATTGAGTTTTAGGAAGCGAAAGTTGAAGAAGGAGCATATAGCCAATAGACAGTCCGGGATTCTGGATAGCAGAGATGTGACATCTGGACCAGAAAGGTAGATCTGAGTGTCATCAGCGTATAGGTGGTACTGGAAACCATGGGACTTTATGAGTTGTCCCAGGCTGAATGTGTAGATGGAAAAGAGTAAAGGGTGCTTTACATGCTGCGATTGCTAGCGGTGTTGCAAGCGATAACACCCGCCCCCGTCGTTCCTGCGACATTTGGTGATCGCTGCCGTAGCGAACAATATCACTACGGCAGCGTCACACGCACATACCTGTTCAACGACATCGCTGTGACCGCCGAACAATCCTTCCTTCAAGGGGGTGGTGCGCTCGGCATCACAGCGATGTCACAGCGGCGTCACTAAGTGGCCGCCCAATAGCAGAGGAGGGGCGGAGATGAGCGGCTAGAAAATGCCGCCCACCTCCTTCCTTCCTCATTGCCGATGGACGCAGGTAAGGAGATGTTCGTCGTTCCTGCGGTGTCACACACAGCGATGTGTGATGCCCCAGGAACGACGAACAACCAGCAGCATGCACCCACCACCAACGATATTATGAAAAGGAGCGACGTGTCAACGATCAACGATTTTTGACGTTTTTGCAATCGTTGATCGTCGCTCCTAGATGTCACACGCTGCGATGTCGCTAACGACGCCGGATGTGCGTCACAAACACCTTGACCACGACGATATATTGTTAGCCATGTTGCATCGTGTAAAGCACCCTTTAGGGTCCCAGGACAAAGCCTTGAGGGACACCAAAAAAGAGAGGACGGGATGAAGAGGTTGTGTGGGAGTGAGAGACACTAAAATTGCGGTTGGAAAGGTATGAAGAAATCCAAGAGAGGGTAAGATCTCTGACACCAAGGGAAGAGAGGCTCTGTAATAGGAGGGAGTGGTCGACAGTGTCAAAGGCTGAGAACAGGTCTAGAAGTAGGAGTATATTTGGAGCCCACCCGCAGCGGTCACGCCAGGGACACCTCTCCACCTTCAAGGACGCCACAGGAACTCCACTTTTTGGTATTTCTAGCCACAGGTATGTCAGGTTTACTTACATAGGAGTCGTGACGCCACTCACGGTTTGCGGTCAGGGATATGGGTGACCGCCACTGCAGGTTTAACGAGCGTCTGGGGTTGATGGGGTCTGCAGTCTGATGGTGTGGCTTCCCGTGAGTGAGGCGGGCCACAGGGGCTCTGGTGTGTAGAAAAACAGGTCCCAGAATAACTCAGTCTCAGTCAAAGATGTCTTTCAACTTGTTTTACTCACTTTCAGATGTTTTTGTGAGGTAACCCAGGTGATGCTGAGATAAACCAGGAGGAACCAGGTATTCTTTAGGCTGGTCTAAGGGTAACCGTTAACTCGCCTTCCTAGCACTTCTTGTTTCGGATAACCCCTGACTTGAAGTACCGTGGGATTCATCTAGGGAAGTCGCTACTGCCTTTTCTCCCCTTTTTGGCTCGTTTGCTGGCAGCGTGGACCAAGGAAGATGGCTCCAGGCTCGATCCTCCTTATGGGCCCCCTCGTTGCTGCTGATGCTCGGACTCTAGTTGGTTGGTGTGGGACTTGTGGTTCCCCCACCGGCAGGTTTAGCAGACCAAATAAATGGACATCTACTCTAGGGACCTGTTCCCTGTGCGTACCTAGTCACCAGGAGTCTCTGTACACAACCAGCTGACTTCCTCAGCATCTTTCTGTCCAACTACTGGTAACCGTTCTCCCCCACCAATGGCTACTACACGTGCAGGGTCTGATTAGCGTGTCAGTGCACGTCCCCTCTCCTTCTTCTCCACACTCCTCCTACTTTCCTTACAGCCACTGCCACCTTAGCTTCCAGCCCCTCCCCTACACCCTTAGATGAGATGTGGAGGAACGCCCCCTCTTGGGTCTGCCCAAGGGTCCCCTCTAAGGTGTGGGAGACCTGGTTGCTATGTGTCTGTGCGTACACACCCTTTTCTGGCCTTTGGATTTACCTGGAAGTATTGACCCAGAATGGGTGCAGTACTCTGTGGTGTCTGACCAGGTCAGGGGCGCCACATTCCCCCTTGGTTATCAACAGCACGTCCTCAGGCTGCAAAGACAAGAAAGATTTTAAATACAACTTTTCCCACACATTTACATTTAAAACATACCAGGTACCATTCCACCACCACCCACAAGTCCTGGACCCAACCAAAAACTTCCAGGAGGCAGGTCACCGGTCCTTTTTTTAACAAGGCACTCCCAAAGTGTGATGAAAAAGTGTATTTATTGTGCTTGAAGAACGTTTTCGGCCCAAATTGGACCTTCCTCAGTAGCACAAATGTGAGGAGTAATGTGGCATGGACTGCAGGCGCGGAATCCACCGCTGCAGGTCCAATTTGGGCCGAAAACGTTCTTCAAGCACAATAAATACACTTTTTCATCACACTTTGGGAGTGCCTTGTTACTTCTTGTTTTATGGCTTTGGAACCTGAAGTGCACCCCGACATCTTTTGAAAATATATACGAAGGAAGTGCCGTTTTCTTCTTCATATCTACCGGTCCTTTTTTTGACCAGGTTTGGGCCATCTGTATCCCAGACCTTTCCTCCAATCTTCCTCTTCTGAGGAGGATGGTGTAAGGTAGGCCCCATAAACAGGCGTACCAGCTTCCGTGTGTTGGAGAGCTAGGCCCCATAAACAGGCGTGCTCCCTTGGTGTTGGAGAGCCAGGCCCCATAAACAGGCGTGCTCCCTGGTGGTGCAGAGCCAGGCCCCATAAACAGGTGTGCTCTGACGTTGGTGCAGAGCCAGGCCCCATAAACAGGCGTGCTCTGAAGTTGGTACCACTGGGGTAACTTTTTACAATGCGAGAGTTTGTGGCTATAGCCAGTTCATAGCCTGTGGTCCATTTTTTTTTTTTTTTTTAAAGTGCACATAACCCAGTGCTAAAACAAATGAATGCTCAAATAGTTCACACAAAAGTTCTTGTGGGCACATTAAACGTTGCTGTAACTTTCAAGGGTTAAACATTCTTAAACTAAACAGGTTCTCTGCAAAGACATTTCAAACTACACAGATTTTCTCCTCTCAGGACCAGGGCTCTTTCTTTCAGTGCTCTGATATCTGGAGGTTGGCTTTTGGGTGCTTTGAACGTTTTGGGCATTTTGAGCGTCCCCTGGTGGTGATGACTTTGGGGACTTGGTAGAAGCAGTGGGGATGGAGTCTGAGCTCACTGAGGTTTCCTTCGGACATTGAACCACATCCAAGGCAAACCAGCTTCTCTCTCCCATATGCCTTATGTACTCTACCACATCCCACATCCCCCACATAGAGATCACGACCTGGGTGACCCCGCCCCAGATGGGACTGCACATTCCTTCCGGAGACAAAGATCCTCTCCTTCACTCTGGCCTCCACTATAAAACCCCACCCTATGTGGCAGTTGAATTCCTCCACTACTCCACGGTGGAGGGGACCTCTGGCCTGGTGCCTGGTCCGCCGCAGGGACTGTTTTACCTGCAGGTCCCTGGCCTCCACTTGCTCTCTCTCTGGGGTGGGCTTCTCAAGGGGGTGTCTGGCTCGCACACTACGCTGCCCTCTACAGGCTGGTCTCCGCATTACCATCACCTGGTCATCAGCAGGTAACCAGGTCACATACATACTAGGGTTATATGCAACCAGGGCTTCCTCCCTGGCAGGGGGTGTTGCATCCTCCTCCGATCGTTGGGGGGACAACAGCGCAACCTTTTTTTTTTTTTTTCGGTCGGATAAGGAGCAGCTCTGGGGACAAGCTTTCATCGGCCAGGTAGGATGAGGAGTCCCTCTCCAGCGGAGAGGGTGCTGTAACCGCTTCTGGTTGGAATGGCAGCTTGTGGCCCATGCACTTGGCAAACAGGTCAGCCCAGGACAAAGGCCTTGATTCTCTCTCTGGCTGGGGGGGCACTGTGCCCACTTCAGATCGAGGCGCAGGTGCTGGTTCCTCAGTCAGCGACTGGGGCGCTGTAACCACCTCTGGTCAGGCAACTGGGACAGAAGGCGTTGCGGCCTGGTCTGGTCTGGCCGTGACAGGAGGCATTGCGGCCTGGTCTGGTCTGGCCGTGACAGGAGGCATTGCGGCCTGGTCTGGTCTGGCCAGGACAGGAAGTGTTGCGGCCTGGTCTGGTCTAGCCGTGGGCGTCGCACTGGGCTTTGCACTGGACGTCGCATCGGACATCGCACCGGACATCGCATCGGGCATCGCGTCAGACATCGCATCAGGCATCGCATCTGGCATCGCACCGGCGTCTGGTAACAATGCCGGTGGAGTCAGCATACCAGGTGGAACAAGGGCAGTTATAGACTCACTCAGATCCATGCTGGAGACATCCCACAGCATGGTCGCCACTGCTGACAACGACTCCAGTTGAGCGTGGGCGGTGCCTCCAGGCGGGCCTTGCTGCACCGACAACCGCAGGTTTCTAATTGCCATTATCATCTTCTTTTTCCAAGCAGCTATCTCTCGCCTGCTCTGCTCTTCCAGACCGTCGGCAATTCTTCCCACCTCTGCCTCCAACTCTTCTGCGGTCATGGGCCGGGTCCAACCCTGCTCTCCCTGGTCACCTCTTGCAGACGCCATCCTATCTCTGTCGCCGCTCACCACTGGTCACCAGGTTCTGGTCACGCTGCAGTCTTAGTTTCGTTTCTGGTTGTTCTCCTCCCTCTGGACTGGGACATCCCCGCAGTCTGGGGACAGATCCACCCCCATCTTCTCTGTTTACTGTATCAGAGCGCTCTTCCCATGCTGGGTCAGCCACACCTCTTCGTGGGTGGTTACTTTTCTTCTGCGCGGGCTGCAGCTTCTAAAACCGCGCGCTTTTAACAGCAGCAAAATGGCGGCGGTCCAAATTTTGTGAACGGACCACTGAGGCGCACTGTCACCTGTCTTAAGAGGTCTAGTCCTTATCCTGTTCATGACGCCAGGAATGTGGAGCCCGCCCGCAGTGGTCGCTCCAGGGACACCTCTCCACCTTCAGTGACGCCGCAGGGCTTCCACCTGTTGGTATTTCTGGCCACAGGTATGTCAGGTTTATTTACATAGGAGTCGTGACGCCACTCATGGTTTGTGGTCAGGGATATGGGTGACCGCCACTGCAGGTTTAACGAGCGTCTGGGGCTAATGGGGTCTGCAGTCTGATGGTGTGGCCTCCCGTGAGTGAGGTGGGCCCCAGGGGCTCGGGTGTGTAGAACAACAGGTCCCAGAATAACTCAGTCTCAGTCAAAGATGTCTTTCAACTTGTTTTACTCACTTTCAGATGTTTTTGTGAGGTAACCCAGGTGATGCTGAGATAAACCAGGAGGAACCAGGTATCCTTTAGGCTGGTCTAAGGGTAACGGTTAACTCGTCTTCCTAGCACTTCTTGTTTCGAATAACCCCTGACTTGAAGTACCATGGGATTCATCCAGGGAAGTCGCTACTGCCATTTCTCCTCTTTTTGGCTCGTTTGCTGCTGATGCTCGGACTCTAGTTGGTTGGTCTGGGACTTGTGGTTCCCCCCACCAACAGGTTTAGCAGACCAAATAAATGCACATCTACTCTAGGGACCTGTTCCCTGTGCGTGCCCAGTCACCAGTAGTCTCCGTACACGACCAGCTGACTTCCTCAGCGTCTTTCTGTCCAACTACTGGTAATTGTTCTCCCCCGCCAACGGCTACTACATGTGCAGGGTCTGACTAGCGTGTCAGTGCACGTCTTCTCTCCTTCTTCTCCACACTTCCTCTCTCTTTCTTCTTGCCCCACTTTCCTGCACTTCTCCACTACCAGACAAGCTAACTCCTCCTACTTTTCTTACAGCCACTGCCACCTTAGCTTCTAGCCCCTCCTCTACACCCTTAGATGAGATGTGGAGCAACGCCCACTCTTGGGTCTGCCCAAGGGTCCCCTCTAAGGTGTGGGAGACCTAGTTGCTATGTGTCTGTGCGTACACACTCTATTCTGGCCTTTGGATTTACCTGGAAGTACTGTCCCAGCATCGGTGCAGTACTCTGTGGTGCCTGAGCAGGTCAGGGGCGCCACATATAGAGAAGTGATTGTTAGCTTTGGCAGTAAGTCATTTGTGATTTTAGTCAGGGCAGTTTCAGTAGAATGATGTGAATGGAAGCCGGACTGTAGGTTGTCAAAGAGAGAGTAAGATGAGAGGTGGGAGGAAAGTTCAGCATGGACGTGCTGTTCCAGGAGTTTTGAAGCAAACGGGATTAGTGATATGGGGCTATAGCTGGTAGTAGAGGTTCGGTCAAGAGAGTTTCAATTTCTCATGAGTCCAGGCACATCATCAACCATCATGAACGCCGCACTATTCACCTGCAAGTGATCAGCATTGATAGCGTGGTGAACTCTTGCAGGGAGGAGATATCAAAAGATGCCTTTTTTCCCGGGAGGCGTCTTGGATCTGTATCCTTGGCACTTGTATTCCGAAGGGCTTGAACACCGGCAAAGAAATGATGTTCCATTATTAATGTGCATGTATCTTTATTATGTATTATTCTTTGATGTGTATTCTTTTTTTCATGCTGATTAATTTTCTAACTGATCTAATTGATACCATTGCTTCTCTGTGAATATATTTGTTCCTGTCTCTGTATTTTACATAGCTTTGAAAAAGAGCACAAGTTTTGCATTCGAAATGTGTTGCTTTTCCTGTTTTTTAATCTGCTAAAATAAATTTCAAGTTTTAAGAAGCTGGAAACCTTTCCTTTTACCTTTTTTTACTTTTTTAAGGGGAAAGAGTGGCAGGGTTGAGTGACAGGATAAAGTGGAAGGGCAGAGCAGAGTAAAAGGGCAGATTGATGGGGAAGAGTGACAGGGCAGAGTGACAGGGCAGAGTGGCATGGCATAGTGACATGAAAGAGTAGAAGGGCAGAGTGACATGGCAGAGTGATAGAGCAGAGTGGCAGAACAGAGTGATGGGGCAAATTGTCATAGAAGAGTGTGAGGAAAGAGCAGATTGACAAGGCAGAATGGCAGAGCAGAGTGAAAGGGCAGAGTGTTAGGAAAGAGTGGCAGGGAAGAGTGGCAGAGCAGAGCAAAGTGACAGAAAAAAGTGGCAGGGACGATTGGTAGGGCAGAGTGACAGGACAAGGTGGCAAGGCACAGTGGAGGGTAGAATGACAGAGCAGGAGGACAGGGCAGATTCACAGGGTAGAGTGGCAGGGCAGAGTGACAACACAGGGCAGCATGACAAAGTGGCAGGGCTGAGTGACAAAGACGAGTGGCAGGTCAGAGTGACAAGACAAAGGCAGGACAGAGTGATGAGGCAGAGTGGCAGGGCAGAATGACAGAGTGACATTGCAGAGTGGCATGGCCAAGCAGAGTGACAGAGGAGAGTGAACAGCAGAGTGGCAAGACAGTGGCAGGGCAAAATGTCAGGGCAAAGAAAAATGACAACGCAGAGTGGCAGGGCAGAGTAGAGTGACAGAGCAGAGTGAATGGGCAAAGTAGCAGGGAGGAGTGACATAACAGAGTGGAAGGGCAGAGCAGAATTACGGGGAAGAGTGGCAGAGAAGAGGGAAAGGATAGAGTGACAGGACATTGACATGACAGAGTGGAAGGACAAAGTGATGAAACAGAGTGGCAGGACAGAGCAGAGTGATGAGGCAGAGTGACAGGGCATAGTGGCAGGGAAGAGCAGAGTGACAAGGTAAAGTGGAAGCGCAAAGTGGCAGGGAACAGTGGCATGGCAGGGCAGAATGGCAGGGTAGAGTGACAGGGCAGAGTGAAAGGGCAGAATGGCAGAGTGACAAGGCAGAGTCAAAGGCAGTGTGGCAAGGAAGAGCAGAGTAATAGGCTAGAGTGACAGGGCAGTGGCTGGGCAGAGAAGAATGACAGGATAGAATGTCATGGCAGATCAGAGTTATAGAGCAGAGTGGCAGAGCAGAGTGGAGGGGCAAAGTGACATGACAGAGTGACAGAGCAGTGCGGTAGTGCAGTGACACAGCAGAGTGCTAGGGAAGAGTAATCAGACAAGGCGACATGACAGAGTGGAAGGGCAGAGTGATGGGGCAGAGTGACAAAGCAGAGTGGCAAGGCAGAGCATAGTGATGAGGCAGAGTGACAGGACAGAGCAGAGTGACAGCGCAGCATACCAGGGCACATTGGCAGGGCAGTGTGGCAGGGCAGAGTGGAAAGGAAGAGTGACGGGGCAGAATGACAGGACAGTGTGGCAGGACACAGTGACAGGGAAGAGTGGCAGAGCAGAGTGGCAAGGCAGAGTGGAGGGCAGAACAGAGTGGCAGAGCAGAGTGATGAGGCAGAGTGACAGGACAGAGTGGCAGGGCAAAGTGGAAGGGCAAAGTGGCAGGGATAAGTGGCATGACAGGGCAGAGTGAAAGTGCAGACTGACAGGGCAGAGTAAAAGGCAGTGTGGCAAGGCAGAGCAGAGTAATAGGGCAGAGTGACAGGGCACAGTGGCAGGGCAGAAAAGAGTGACAGAGTAGAGTGGCAGGGCAGATCAGAGTTAAGGGGAAGAGTGACATTGCAGAGTGACAGAGCAGTGTGGCAGGGATGAGTAATCGGGCAGAGTGACATGATAGAGTGGAAGGGCAGAGTGATGGGGCAGAGTGACAAAGCAGAGTGGCAGGGCAGGGCATAGTGATGAGGCAGAGTGGCAGGGAAGAGAAGAGTAACAGGAAAGTATGGCAGGGCAGAGAAGAGTGACAGGGAAGAGTGGCAGGGCAGAGCAGAGTGATGAGGCAGAGTGACAGGACAGAGTGCCAGGGAAGAACAGACTGACAGGGCAGAGTGGCAGGGCACAGTGGCAAGGAAGAGCAGAGTAACATGGCATGGTGGCAGAGCAGAGTGGCAAGGCAGAGTGACAGGACAGAGTAGCAAAGCAGAATGACAGGGCAGAGGGGCAGGGCTAAACAGACTAGCAGGGCAAGGTGGCAAGGTAGAGTGACAGGGCAGAGTCGCAGGGAAGAAAGGCAAGGCAAAGTGACAGGGCAGAGTGACTGGGCAGAGTGGCAGGGCAGAGTAGAGTGACGGGGCAGAGTGACATAGCAAACGGGCACAGTAGCAGGGAGGAGTAACATAACAGAGTGGAAGGGCAGAGCAGAATTATAGGGAAGAGTGGCAGAGAAGAGGGAAAGGAAAGAGTGACAGGACATTGACATGACAGTGTGAAAGGGCAAAGTGATGGAACAGAGTGGCAGGACAGAGCAGAGTGATGAGGCAGAGTGGCAGGGAAGAGCAGAGTGACAAGGTAAAGTGGAAGCGCAAAGCGACAGGGAACAGTGGCATGGCAGAGCAGAATGGCAGGGTAGAGTGACAGGGCAGAGTGAAAGGGCAGAATGGCAGAGTGACAAGGCAGAGTCAAAGCCAGTGTGGCAAGGCAGAGCAGAGTAACAGGGTAGAGTGACAGGGCAGTGGCAGGGCAGAGAAGAATGACAGGATAGAGTCACAGGGCAGATCAGAGTTATACAGTAGAGTGGTGGGGCAAAGTGATATGACAGTGACAGAGCAGTGTGGTAGTGCAGTGGCACGGCAGAGTGCTAGCGCAGAGAAATCAGACAGAGTGACATGACAGAGTGGAAGAGTGATGAGGCAGAGCGACAAAGCACAGTGGCAGGGCAAAGCATAGTGATGAGGCAGAGTGGCAGAGCAGAGAAGAGTGACCGGGTAGAGTGGCAGGACAAAACAGAGTGACAGGGCAGAGTGGAAGAGCAGAGTTGTAGCGCAGCATATCAGGGCACATTGGCAGGGTAGTGTGGCAGGGCAGTGTGGAAGGGCAGAGTGACGCGGCAGAATGACAGGACAGTGTGGCAGGACACAGTGGCAGGGAAGAGCAGAGTGACAGGGAAGAGTGGCAGAGCAGAGTGGCAAGACAGAGTGACAGGGCAGAACAGAGTGATCAGTCAGAGTGACAGGGCAGAATGGAAGGGAAGAGCAGAGTGACAGGGCAGAATCCCAAGGCAGAGTGGCAGAGACCAGTGGCATGACAGGGTAGAGTGACAGTGCAGACTGACAGGGCAGAGTCAAAGGCAGTGTGGGTGGCAAGGCAGAGCAAAGTAATAGGGTAGAGTGACAGGGCACAGTGGCAGGGCAGAAAAGAGTGACAGGGTAGAGTGGCAGGGCAAATCAGAGTTATAGGGCAGAGTGGCAGAGCAGAGTGGAGGGGCAGAGGGACATTGCAGAGTGACAGAGCAGTGAAGCAGGGATGAGTAATCAGGCAGAGTGACATGACAGAGTGGAAGGGCAGAGTGGCTGGGCAGAGTATAGTGATGAGGCAGAGTGGCAGGGCAGAGAAGAGTAACAGGAAAGTATGGCAGGGCAGAGAAGAGTGACAGGGCAGAGTTGCAGCACAGCATATCAGGGCACATTGGCAGGGTGGTGTGGCAGGGCAGAGTGACGGGGCACAATGACAGAGCAGAGTGGCAGGACACGGTGACAGGGAAGAGCAGAGTGACAGGGAAGAGTGGCAGAGCAGAGTGGCAAGGCAGAGTGGAGGGCAGATTGACAGGGCAGAGTGACTTGGCAGAACTGAGTGACAGGGCAAAGCAGAGTGGTGAGACAGAATAACAGGGCAGAGTGGCAGGGAAGAACAGACTGACAGGGCAGAGTAGCAGGGCAGAGTGGCAGGGCACAGTGACAGGGAAAAGCAGAGGGACATGGCAGAGTGGCAAGGCAGAGTGACAGGACACAGTAGCAGAGCAGAATGACTGGGCAGATTGGCAGGGCAAAACAGACTGGCAGGGCAGAGTGGCAAGGTACAGTGACAGGGCAGAGTGGCATAGCAGAGTGGCAGAGCAGAGTGAGAGGACAAAGATGCTGGGCAGAGTGAGAGGGCAGTGTGGCAGAGAAGAAAGGCAAGGCAAAGTGACATTGTAGAGAAGCAGAGCAGAGTGGCAGGGCAGTCTTTACTTTCCAACATCTTACTGTCTCTCTCATATACAGTACATAGCAGAGCAGAGACGGTCAGATTTAGGAGAGCAGAGACAATCAGAGATGCTACATCAGATGACTTTATCTTCTTTGCAAAGCAAAGACGGATGTACAAACAGCAACGATGTATGATGGAACAGAGTGGCAGGGCAGAGAAGAGTGATGGGGAAGAGTGGCAGGGAATAGAAAACTGACAGGGCAGAGTGGCATGGCCAGCGCTTTTTTTGTAGAAAAATATTTGTTGGTATGCATCTCTGAGGTGAGGAACCCCCCCGCTTCTCACCTCAGAGATGCGTAGCAGCAAATATTTTCGCTGTCAGGTGCCGGTGGCCGAGATTGAGGAGCGGGGAGGGGCTGCTGTCGTGCTGTCGGGCAGCCGGGAGATCCTGTGCACTGTTTATGTGACACCCTGGCCTGAAGGGAATAGGGCCGCCCAAATGGGGGGGTTGGTAGGGGAAAGTGAAAAGTGTAGAGGAGAAGGGAAAAAGGAGTGGAAGGAGAAGGTGTGGAGTGGTGACTCTCAGACGGAGAGGTCACCGTTGTAGGAGCAGGGCTCCTTTAGACTACTAAGTGGCAGACGTTGGTTTAGGCCTGGTAGGAGCTGGAACCCCGATCGCAGGGGATCGTTTCAAGGGGCACGGATCTGCCTAGGAGGGCAGCCGGCGGCCTTGAGCCATCTCCGGACAGGGGCCAGGGCACGACGGGGTACATGGACCCTAGGCCGGGAAGTAGCTTCAAGCGTCCTGGTAATTTACTCGACGGGGGTGAAGTCTGCAAGATTCATCCCAGACCCGCTCCAAAATCGGTGACCTAGCGCAACGAGGGGATAGTACAGTTCCTGTTTATACTGAACCACTGGAGGGAAGAGATACGGGAGCCTGGCGATGGCGGTGCGAGCCCGTGAGATTGAAATCCCACGTGAAGAGAGGGTAAGCGGTTATCCAGTCCCTACTGATGGCTTTTCGAGGTATACCACCCCCATGTCAGAGGCCGAGCCACTCGGATCTGGAACAGCGGTGGCTCGAGCGGGTCTCCGGACCCGGGTGGGGGGGGGTCACACGCACACTGAAAAGGGGGATATGTACAGGAAATTTTGAAGTTCGTGATGCCACCCACGGTGCGTGGTAAGATGGAGTACAACCGCTGCTGTTGGGGCGCCCGGGTGGCGGTGATATGTACACAAGATGACCAAAATGTAAGAAAAAGACAGGAAAACCAAAACATGGCACCTGTAAAAGCACACTCAAAGCATTAAACAAGAACTGGAGGACAAGGAGTAAAGTGCAAATATATTTAATATGAAGCTACTGGCACATGAGGATCAGCGGCAGATCAGGTCGGCATTGTATAAAAAGTACAAGTACAAATACAAGTTAGTATAAGGCACAAATTGAAAAACTGACAGGCTGGGTCAGAGATCATTGCATAAAAATGGACACGGGCACCCTGTATACAAAAAGCATGATACAAAGATTTTGACAATTGTTACACATAGACGAGTCATGAAAACCAGGACTAGCTAAGTGCAATGATAAGAGTGTGTGTACTCTGAGGTAACAGAGAAACAATAGGTATACAGTTAGGTCCAGAAATATTTGGACAGTGACACAAGTTTTGTTATTTTAGCTGTTTACAAAAACATGTTCAGAAATACAATTATATATATAATATGGGCTGAAAGTGCACACTCCCAGCTGCAATATGAGAGTTTTCACATCAAATCGGAGAAAGGGTTTAGGAATCATAGCTCTGTAATGCATAGCCTCCTCTTTTTCAAGGGACCAAAAGTAATTGGACAAGGGACTCTAAGGGCTGCAATTAACTCTGAAGGCGTCTCCCTCGTTAACCTGTAATCAATGAAGTAGTTAAAAGGTCTGGGGTTGATTACAGGTGTGTGGTTTTGCATTTGGAAGCTGTTGCTGTGACCAGACAACATGCGGTCTAAGGAACTCTCAATTGAGGTGAAGCAGAAGATCCTGAGGCTGAAAAAAAAGAAAAAATCCATCAGAGAGATAGCAGACATGCTTGGAGTAGCAAAATCAACAGTCGGGTACATTCTGAGAAAAAAGGAATTGACTGGTGAGCTTGGGAACTCAAAAAGGCCTGGGCGTCCACGGATGACAACAGTGGTGGATGATCGCCGCATACTTTCTTTGGTGAAGAAGAACCCGTTCACAACATCAACTGAAGTCCAGAACACTCTCAGTGAAGTAGGTATATCTGTCTCTAAGTCAACAGTAAAGAGAAGACTCCATGAAAGTAAATACAAAGGGTTCACATCTAGATGCAAACCATTCATCAATTCCAAAAATAGACAGGCCAGAGTTAAATTTGCTGAAAAACACCTCATGAAGCCGGCTCAGTTCTGGAAAAGTATTCTATGGACAGATGAGACAAAGATCAACCTGTACCAGAATGATGGGAAGAAAAAAGTTTGGAGAAGAAAGGGAACGGCACATGATCCAAGGCACACCACATCCTCTGTAAAACATGGTGGAGGCAACGTGATGGCATGGGCATGCATGGCTTTCAATGGCACTGGGTCACTTGTGTTTATTTATGACATAACAGCAGACAAGAGTAGCCGGATGAATTCTGAAGTGTACCGGGATATACTTTCATCCCAGATTCAGCCAAATGCCGCAAAGTTGATCAGACGACGCTTCATAGTACAGATGGACAATGACCCCAAGCATACAGCCAAAGCTACCCAGGAGTTCATGAGTGCAAAAAAGTGGAACATTCTGCAATGGCCAAGTCAATCACCAGATCTTAACCCAATTGAGCATGCATTTCACTTGCTCAAATCCAGACTTAAGACGGAAAGACCCACAAACAAGCAAGACCTGAAGGCTGCGGCTGTAAAGGCCTGGCAAAGCATTAAGAAGGAGGAAATCCAGCGTTTGGTGATGTCCATGGGTTCCAGACTTAAGGCAGTGATTGCCTCCAAAGGATTCGCAACAAAATATTGAAAATAAAAATATTTTGTTTGGGTTTGGTTTATTTGTCCAATTACTTTTGACCTCCTAAAATGTGGAGTGTTTGTAAAGAAATGTGTACAATTCCTACAATTTCTATCAGATATTTTTGTTCAAACCTTCAAATTAAACGTTACAATCTGCACTTGAATTCTGTTGTAGAGGTTTCATTTCAAATCCAATGTGGTGGCATGCAGAGCCCAACTCGCGAAAATTGTGTCACTGTCCAAATATTTCTGGACCTAACTGTAAATATAAGTACTAGAAGGTGGCCCAATTCTAACGCATCGGGTATTCTAGAATTTATTGTGTAGTTAATGTATGTTTTTTGTTATATATATCGATGTTGTTGTGTGTAGTTGCCAGTGTTTGTGTAGGGCACTGTAAATGTTCTGGGTGTTGTCTGGGTGGGGCTGTGTGTGAGAGCGGTGTTGTATGTGTGTTGCGTTGTGTGTGTTGCGTTGTTTGTGGAGCGCTGTGTGTCTACAGCGTTCTGCGTGTGTGGTGCTGTCTCTGTTGCGTGGTTTGTGTGGGTGTGGAGTGCGTGTGTGTTTTGGGGAGGTATGTTTTGTGCAGTGTGTGTGTTACGAGGTATGTGCGTATATTTGTGTATGCCGTGGTGTTTGTGTGTTGGGTGTTGTGTGTGTGCAGCATTGTCTGTGTAGGGCGGTGTTTGTGGTTCCCAGTGTGTGTGTGGTGTGTTGTGCGGTGCGCGTGTGGCGCTGTGTGTGTGTTTTGGGGGGAGGTGTGCACCCCCATCGTGCTCCATCCCCCATGCTGCGCAACCCCCATCGTGCTCCATCCCCCATGCTGCGCACCCCCCCATCATGCTCCATCCCCCATGCTGCGCACCCCCCATCGTGCTCCATCCCCCATGCTGCGCACCCCCCATCGTGCTCCATCCCCCATCGTGCTCCATCCCCCATCGTGCTCCATCCCCCACGCTGCACACACCCCATCGTGCTCCATCCCCCATGCTGCGCACTCCCATCGTGCTCCATCCCCCATGCTGCGCACCCCCCATCGTGCTCCATCCTCCATGCTGCGCACCCCCCATCGTGCTCCATCCCCCATGCTGCGCACTCCCCATCGTGCTCCACAGTCACACATCAGACAGTATACATGCACACATCTGATCGCATACACTCACACCCCACTTCTCCCTGTGCCCTCCGGTGGGCAGTCCCAGCAGCTGTGCTGTACGCCGTGCTCCTCTGCCGACACTCACAGATCCGATCGCATATACTCACACATCAGAACACACGCACACACCCGATCGCATACACGCACACACCCGATCGCATACACGCACACACACACTGACGATATCGCACATACGCGCTCACACACTCACAACATCCGGAGATACCACATGCTTCCGGCCATGTGATCCTCTGACAGGTCCTGGAAGGTCACTGCACGCACAGTATCACCGCCGAGAAGTAAGCGATATCACTGGATGTTGTGAGTGTGTGGATGTGATCTGATGTGTGTGTGTGTCTGTTCTTATGTGTGTGCGTGTGTGTGTGTTCCGCAGCTGCAGGACCTTGATGCGCTCACCTGCTCCCGGTCGGCGTCTGGTGAGTATGACTGCGGCGTCTTCTTTCTTCTGTCTTTTCTCTTCTGGGGGTGCCCGCTGCCTATAATGAAGTGTCTTGCAGTGTCTTTAACTCTTTCACCGCTGCATGACACTTCATTATTGACCGCAGCGTATGCCGGCTCCCTGCACGTGTACCGGGAGCCGTATACGCTGGAGCGGGGCTGAGCGGGTGAGGCATCAGCGTATGCCGTCTCCCTGCACATGTGTACCGGGAGCCGGGCGATGCATGCGGAGGTCCGGGGCGAGCGGCTAATCCATGTGGGGGGCGGGGTCAGGCCAAGGCGAGCGGCCAATCCGTGGGGGGCGGAGCCAGGCCGAGCCCAGAGCGGCTAATCCATGCGGGGGGCGGGGCCAGGGCGAGGCAAGCGGCCAATCCGTAGGGGGGGCGGGGCCAGGCCGAGCCCAACGGCCAATCCGACAGTTGTCACTTTTATCAACCAGGGAGAAAAAAAGCTCATGCATAGGAGACGCGCAGACCCAAAAATAATTATATATATATATATATATATATATCACAGGGATCCTCAAAATAGTAAAGATTGATATAGAATTTTATTGAAACAATCAAGGTGACACATAAGACATACAATTAAAATCACTTAAAATACATATAAATAGAGAACCCCCACATCTCCAAGATGTAAAATATGGGGTACCGCCCTGTGTACATATGCAACAATGTATAAATCTGATCCCTAGAAAACCATATACTGGATCAATCCATAAATGTAATAACTCTTAACCATTAAGTCTATAACATAGGGACCACACCTGTGAGCTATACTGGTAGTGAGTCCAATGGGATAGCAGCTATCAATATATGACAGAACAAGGGCATGCAAGTCATACAGTAATTACAATAACCAGGCATGAATCATGCAAAAAAGAAAGGAAAATCATAAAAACCCTTGTCCAGAGATCCCAAAGATGGCTCACAATCAGGTGCCCAAGTGAAAAGCTACATCAAGCTCCCAACCAGTGAAGGGCGCTACAGAAACAAGGAGGTACCCACAATAGGGAGGGATGTGGGGGACCCCACGCGTATCGCTGTGAACAGCTTCGTCAGGGGAGAGTGACGAAGTATATGTATATGTTTTTCTAGGGATCAGATTTATACATTGTTGCATATGTACACAGGGCGGTACCCCATATTTTACATCTTGGAGATGTGGGGGTTCTCTATTTATATGTATTCTAAGTGATTTTAATTGTATGTCTTATGTGTCACCTTGATTGTTTCAATAAAATTCTATATCAATCTTTACTATTTTGAGGATCCCTGTGATATATATATATATATATATATATAATTATTTTTGGGTCTGCGCGTCTCCTATGCATGAGCTTTTTTTCTCCCTGGTTGGTCTTCGCTTTTTCATGCAGGACGCAGCATCCCATTAATTGATCCATAGGCTGTGCACCCGAGGTTTTTCCAATTTCAAATTAGTTGTCACTTTTATGACACCTACGGTGACACTGTCACGTGACACAATTTTGGAGCAAGACAGACAGACAGAATAAGGCAATTATATATATAGATTATGGTAGAAACACAAATGTCACTAATAAACATTGCTTTAAACAAGTGCTGGTAAAAAGCAGACTCTACAATAGCGAAATAACATGAGCAGACAGGATCAATGCTGTATTAGAAAAAATTAGCCACTAGTGCTAAGTGGATGCCAGTGAACAGTTAGAACAAGTAAAAAGACACCAGTGCAGGGCAATAGCCCAGACAGTTAGGTAAACAAACCGATAAAAGTGCACAATACAAGCCTGAAATAGCAGCAGAGAGGACCCCCTAGAGAGAGAGCCCCAACGTATACGTTTCACGATCGCAAATGTAGGATCATTTCATCATGATGCCGCCCACGGTGCGTGGTAAGATGGAGTACAACCGCTGCTGTTGGGGCGCCCGTGGCGCTGATATGGCAGCAAGGTGATTAACCCCTCCGTGGGTAGGGGGTTGTGCCCCGGGCCCGGTGATGGTAGCGAAGGGTTGCCATTGGGGAGGAAAGGGTTTCTGTGTACTCACTCAGTCCAAGGATACTGACACCGACAGCTTGTAAACCAGAATTCTGAGCACTGCTGCAGCAAAGAGGGAGCACGCTTGGATCCGTGTCCTTGGTATTGCTTGTTAGCCTGTGACCTTTTCCGTGGCACCTTCTTCACTGTTTGGACCCTGTAGTGTGGAACTAGTTGGGTCCCGTATGGCTAATGGAGTGAGCTTTCTCTCAGGGTTCACGCTTGTGATTTGATGGACTGTGTTTTGGGAAAAGTCCTATCCCTAGTGCGCTAGTACCCCAATTTTGGAGCGGGTGAGGGATGAATCTTGAAGACTTCACCCCCGTCGAGTAAATTACCAGGAACTTGAAGCTACTTCCCGGCCTAGGGTCCACGTACCCCATCGTGCCCTGGCCCCTGCCCAGAGATGGCTCAAGGCCGCCAGCTGTCCTCCTCGGCAGATCCATTCCCCTAGACATGATTCCCTGCCACCGGGGTTCCAGCTCCTACCAGGCCCAGACCAACGTCTGCCACCTAGTAAGTAGTCTAAAGGAGCCCTGCTCCTACATGGTGACCTCTCCCTCTGAGAGTCACCTTCTCCTTCCACTCCTTTTTCCCTTCTCCTCTACACTTTTCACTTTCCCCTACCAACCCCCCAAGTGGGCGGCCCTATTCCCTTCAGGCCCCCCAATGGCATGTCTGGTGGGTGTGGTGCAAAGTGTTCCTAGGATTTTGACTGGCTCTGATCTTAGCAACACCAAAGAACAGGGATCCGTAACCAAGGAGGATGCGGATACTGTGCAGAAGGGCAGGTTGCACAATACCCTGTGACGACCTGATAGGCCAGGGCGTCACATTTACCTGGTGAGGCACTGGGCGTCGGAAAATGGCAGTCCCCAGACAGATCTGCTCCCCAGCTGCATTGCTGCCCCCCTGAATATAGTGCCGCCTGAGCAAACTGCTCAACTTGTCCAATGGACGGTGCTGCCCTGTTTCTCATTATTCAGTTTTGTAGTATGTACGCTAATTTCAATCAAGGAGGGGAGCAGCGGCTGATGGGGAGAGCGGTGGCAGATGGAAGGGGCAGCGGCTGATGGAGGGGGAGGGGCAGATGGAGGGGGCAGCGGCTGATGGGGGAGAGCGGTGGCAGATGGAGGAGGTAGCAGCTGATGGGGAGAGCGATGGCAGATGAAGGGGGCAGCGGCTGATGGGGAGAGCGGTAGCTGTTGTGAATGTCAGTTATGCTTTCGCTACTGTGAGGCTCCCTCTTGTGGCCAGGAATGGCTTGGACAGAGACCAGGTGTACTGGAGCAATGGGTGTTTCCATTGCTCACTCTCTGCCTATTTAAACCTTGGTTTGCTAGCAGTCTGAGCCGGTTGTCATTTGTTCTTTGGTTTACCAGCCTTCTCATCTTGCTCCAGACCACATCTACCCCATAAAAGTGCGTGTTCTTTCTTATGTTGTTTTGTTCTTATCTGGGTTTGTCATTTACTGTGGCTATTGTCAGTTCATTTGCATGCAGGAATCTTCCCTCTCTGTTGCTTAGCTGGGAAGCTCCCTGCAGCTATGTTTGGAGTATTGCTCCTATAGTCCATGTGTTTGTTGCTTCTTGAATTTGTAATTGCTCCTGCTTTCTGTTCATTGGTTTGACAAGAGCGCCTGATATAAGACGGAGTTCAGATCGTGCGATCTGAGGACTTTTTGTACTATCAGGTATTTGGATTTTTGTAGGGTTTTTCTCTGGCCACCATCAGCCCCTTTCCTATCCTTTCCTATTTAGTCAATGGGGCCTCACCTTTGCTAATCCTATTATCCATCTGTGTATTGTGTTTTCCTATATCCCCGTAGTCTTTGAATGTGGGGGGCTTGCTATACCTTTGCGGTCTATTTCTGAGGCAGAGAGCTATTCATCCTCCTTTCTTTAGGATAGCTAGTTCTCCAGCTGGGTTCGCGGTGCATAGGATGTTAGTTCACCCCTCAGCTACTTCTAGTGTTGATGGTTAGTAAGGGGATGGCGGACAGATTAGTTGCCAATGCTCTTGTCACCTTTTTTGCAATGATCTATTGTGATCTTCCATGGTTCCAGATCATAACAGGTATCAGATGGAGGGGGCAGCGGCTGATGGGGAGAGCGGTAGCAGATGGAGGGGGCAGCGGCTGATGGGTAGAGCGGTGGCAGATGGAGGGGCAGCGGCTGATGGGAAGAACGGTGGCAGATGGAGGGGCAGTGGCTGATGGAGGAGGGAGGCAGATGGAGGGGGCTGCAGCTGATGGGGAGAGCAGCGGCAGATGGAGGGGGGGAGGCAGATGGAGGGGGCAGCGGTTGATAGGGAGAGCAGCGGCAGATGGAGGGGGCAGCGGCTGATGGGGAGAACGGTGGAAAATGGAGGGGGTAGCGGCTGATGGAGGGGGGAGGCAGATGGAGGGGGTGAGTCAGATGGAGAGGGCAATGGCTGATGGGGAGAGCAGCGGCAAATGGAGGGGGGACTGCAGATGGAGAGGGGAGGGGGCGGTGGCGGCTATAACTTACTCATGCGGCACTTGCAGGGATCGCTCTCCTCAGCTTCCACAGACGCTGGAGTGAAGCTGAGGGGAGCAGTCACTGGCCCCAGATCCACAGTGATTGGAGAGATCGATCACAAGGCCGGTCTCTCCAATCAGAGCTGGGGGTGGGTGAAGCAGAGGTCACCCAGCTCCAGCCAATGATCAGTGCTATAGCTGTACTGATCATGGCTGGATTTCAATGTTTCAGCTATTTTCAATGACTGAGGTCAGGCAGGTCCTGCAGCTCCAATAGCTGCTCTGCTTGTGCCTCCGCTCCACACATGGCTAATTTGTATAGTTTACAAATTAGCCATGTGGACAGAGCCAGAGGTGTTGGCCCTCAGCGCTCTACAGATTTTCCGGTACGCCGTACCGACACGTACCGCCACAAAAAAAGCACTGGGCATGGCAGAGTGGAAGGTCAGAGTGGCAGGGCACAGTGGCAGAGAAAAGCAGAGTGACAGGGAAGAGTGGCAAAGCAGGGTGGCAAGGCAGAGTGGAGGACAGACAGTCAGGGCAGATTGACAGGGCAAAGCAGGGTGGCAGGGCAGAGTAGAGGGCAGACAGTCAGGGCAGATTGACAGGGTAAAGCAGAGTGGCAGGGCAGAGTGACAAAGCAGAGTGGCAAGACAAAGTGGAGAGCAGACGGTCAGGGCACTGTGAAAGGACAAAACAGAGTGGCAGGGCAGAGTGGCAAGGTAGTGTGACAAAGCAGAGTGGAGGGCCAAAGCAGAGCGACAGGGTAGAGTGGTATAGCAGAGTGGCAAGGCAGAGTGGCAGGGCAGAGTGGCAAGTCAGAGTGATAGGGCAGAGTGGAGGGCCAAAGCAGAGTGACAGGGTAGAGTGGTATAGCAGAGTGGCAAGGCAGAGTGACAGGGCAGAGTGGCAAGTCAGAGTGATAGGGCAGAGTGGCAAGGAAGAGTGATAGGGCAGAGTGGCTTGGCAGAGTGACAGGGCATAGTGGCAGGGCATAATAATGAGGCAGAGTGATGAGGCAGAGTAACGAGGCAAAACAGACTGGCAGGGCAGAGTGGTGGGGCAGAGTGGTAGGGTTGAAAGATGGTGTTATGTAGCAAAGCACAGACAGATGTAGCATCTTTTACCATCTCTGTTCTTCTACATCTGACTGGACCAGCTCTGCTACATCTGAGTGAGATGGTAAGATGTAGCAGAGAAGAGAGATGGTGAGAGACGCTCTGTCAGTCTTTGCTCCGCAACATCTTACTGTCTCTTTCAGATATAGCAGAGCAAAGATGGTCAGATTTAGCAGAGCAGAGAGGATCAGAGACGCTACAGCAGAGGATGTATCTTCTCAGATGTGTCAAAGCTGAGACGGTCAGATGTAGCAGAGGTGAGACCGATGTAATGTAGCGTCTGTGACCGTATTTGCTCTGCTACATCTGATCATCTTTGTTCTGCTCCATCTGACCATCTCAGCTCTGCTACATCTGAGTGAGCTGGTCAGATGTAGCAGGGAAGAGACAGATATAGGTAATGATAATGGTACTATAATGTTGGGTCTATACAATGTACTGTAATACAGTTACTATATAGCGGTGTTATGCTGGGTCTATACAATGCAATCTCATTACTATATGGCAGTACTTTGATAGGTCTATATAATGCAATGTGGTTACTATATAGCGGTATTATGCTGGATTCATACAATGCAATGTGATTACTATATGTCGGAATCATGCTAGGTTTATATAATGCAATATAATATGGTTACTACAACCCCTGGCAAAAATTATGGAATCACCTGGCTCTGAGGATGTTGATTCACTGTTGATTGATTGATTTACTGTTGTTTAAAAAAAAGCAGATCCCAGACATGGCACAAAACTAAAGGGATTTCAAATAGCAACTTTCTGGCTTTAAGAAACACTAAAAAAATCATGAAAACATAATGTGCTAGCCAGTAACGGTTACTTTTCAAGACCAAACAGGGGGAAAAAATATGGAATCATGAAAAACAAACAAACAAAAGAACACTCCAATACATCACTAGTATTTTGTTGCACCATCTCTGGCTTCAATAACAGCTTGCAGTCTCTTAGGCATGGACATAATGAGTGACAAACAGTACTCTCCATCAATCTGGCTCCAACCTTCTCTTACTACTGTTGCCAGATCAGTTTTGAAGGTTGGAGCCTTGTCATGAACCATTTTCTTCAACTTCCACCAAAGATTTTTCAATTGGATTGAGATCCGGACTATTTGCAGGCCATGACAATGGCCTTATGTGTCTTCTTTCATGGAATGTTTTCACAGTTTTTGCTCTATGGCAGGATGCATTATCATATTGATAAATGATTTCATCATCCGCAAACATCCTTTCAGTTGATGAAATAAGAAAAGTGTCCAAAATTTAAACGTAAACTTGGGCATTTATTGAAGATGTAATGACAGCCATCTCCGCAGTACCTTTACCAGACATGCAACCCTATATCATCAATGACTGTGGAAATTTACATGTTCTTTTCAGGCAGTCATCTTTGTATTGTTTAGCTTTTCTGTATGTGAATCCCATTTCCTTTAGGCAGTTTCTTACAGTTTGGTCACAGACATTGACTCCAGTTTCTCCCATTCGTTCCTCATTTGTTTTGTTGTGCATTTCCTGTTTTGGAAACATATTGCTTTAAGTTTCCTGTCTTGACGCTTTGATATTTTCCTTGGTCTACAAGTATGTTTGCCTCTGACAACGTTCCCATGTTGTTTGTATTTGGTCCAGATTTTAGATACAGCTGACTGTGAACAACCAACATCTTTTGCAACATTGCGTGATGATTTACCCTCTTTTAAGAGTTTGATAATCCTCTCCTTTGTTTCAACTGACATCTCTCGTGTTGGAGCCATGATTCATGTCAGTCCACTTTGTGCAACAGCTCTCCAAGGTGTGATCACTCCTTTTTAGATGCAGACTAACGAGCAAATCTTATTTGATGCACATGTCAGTTTTGATAATGAAAATTTACAGGGTGATTACATAATTTTTTCCTCAGAATTGAGTGATTCCATAATTTTTCCCCCTGTTTGGTCTTCAAAATTAACCTTTACTGGCTAGCACATTATGTTTTTATGATTTTTTTTTTAGTGTTTCCTAAAGCCAGAAAGTTGACATTTGAAATTACTTTAGTTTTGTGCCATGTCTATGATCTGCTTTTTTAAACAAAAGTAAACAACTGAATGAACATCTTCAGAGCCAGGTGAGTCCATAATTTTTGCCAGGGGTTGTATATAGCAGTATTATGATCGGTCTAAACAATGCAATCTTGTTACTATTTGGTGGTATTATGATGGGTCTATACAATGCAATCTAATTACTATATGGCAGTAATATGCTGTCTATACAATGCAATCTTTTCTTTGCTCTGCTACATAATGCAATCTCATCTCTGCTCTACTATATCTGACAGTCTCTGCTTTGCTACATTTGACCTTATGAGCTCTGCTACATCTGAGTGACACGGTAAGATGTAGCAGAGCACAGACAGTCAGAGACGTTCCATCAGTTTTTGCTCTGCAACATCTGACTGTTTCACTTAGATATAGCAGAGCTGAGACAGATGTAGGTAATGGTACTATTATGTTCAGTCTATACAATGTAATGTAATCCTGGGTTAATCAAATGCAAACTTGTTACTATATTGCGGTATTATGCTGAGTCTGTACAATGCGGTTACTATATGGCGGTATTATGCTTGGTCTATGCAATGCAATGTGGTTACTATATAATGGTATTCTGCTGCGTCTATACAATGTATAAAAAAATAACAAAAAGAGGGACAAAAATCTCCTCCAAAAATTCAGCAATTACATATAGCAAAAAGAGGGCTGCAGTTATAACCTGCCCAGGCCAAGGAACTAATGCACTGGCAGGATGCAGCAAGACCCCCAATAAGGTGGAGGCATCACAGGTGCAAGAGAAGCAAATCCCTCACACACTTCCAATCCATGGAGGGACAATTGCTTGATGATAAAATTGCACACAAATGGCTTGTATACAGCACCGTTCACACATGTATGTAGGTGCACAGTATCTGGTAGCAGCCTACTAGTTATGCCCATACTATTCGACTAGGCGGGCTGCCCAGTACTATATAAATGCACCATAGAGGAACTTGGACTCCAGTATACAAGGGCTACATTAAGGGGCCTTGCTGCATCCTGCAAGTCAAACATTAAATCAATTGTATAATACGTATGCTAATTCTAACTGGAGGAGGGGATAACTATGAATATATTATCTGCTCTTCAGTTGCTGTCACTCAAGAAACTGATGATTTTATAAACTTTACTTTCTTGGTTTTCAAGTCCTAAACATCCGAGCTGACCATTACAGGTATGTAGAGAATCTGCCTGATAGTGCCAGTATAGCACTGGCTTTAGGTTATATACGAAAATCCTGGTGACTGGCCCCCTTTAAAGTGCACCAATCAACAGGATTTTCCTACATAACCTAAAGCACTACAGCTGCTGATTTTACAATTATTACTTGCTTGTGTTTCAAAACCTATATATCCTAGCTGACAACTAAAGGTATATATAGAATCAGCATGATAGGGCCAGTATAGCACTGGATTTAGGTTATATAGGAAAATCCTGGTGATTGCTGCATTTTAAGAAGTTTCAGGTACTGCACTTTTCAGCTTGCAACCTTCTGCAATCTCTCCACATTGATTGGGTGAAACCCTCTCTGTCTCTTCTCTGCTCATTACCACTCATCTCAAGACCTTCCCCAGAGGCCTCCCAGGTCTGCCATCAGTATCTGCCAAAATATTGTTTGACTATCCCATTGACTTCCATTATCATCATTACTGGAGAAGAGCACTAGAGCATTAGAAATTGCTCATCATGAGTAACGAGCAAACGAGCATTTTACTACTTACTCATCACTAATATTAACATAAAAATAACAGATAGCTGAAATCAGCTAAACTTTGCTGCTCTGTTAGATGGCAGCATAATGGAGCTAAAAGTTCATTTTAGGCTTTCCCTGGTGCCTTGTACAAGGTTATTAAGCTTAGTGCTCCTGCTGGTTGATAGCACATTTAATATGCAATGAGGTTTGTGTTTAGAAAGCAAATTCTACCTTCTCATTACTTGTTTTTAAATTCACAGTCTCGTTCTTTCGTATTCTATAAGGAGAAATTATAACAGAACATTTATGGTGGTAACAGAAAGACAGCACTTGCCATTCCTTACTTATTACCTTAGCATAGGGTTTATCTACTGTATCAGCTGTCCATTATCTCAGGTAGCTGAGAACTAAATGCATTTTTTAAAATCAATTTACACGTCATTACTGAAGATTATCTGAGTACAAGTAAACAGGAAGAAAGCCTTGTTGATAGAAAGAGAATTGTTATTGCTTTTTATTTTACACTATGGAATTGTCTTTTTATCTGTCTTATAAGGTATAGCTGTACTACCCGGCTTCGCCCGGGTTAATAACTGCTGCCCGGGATAGTAACTGTCTCTGTTTCTCTCCCATTCTCTGTCTGTCTCCCCCTCTGTATCTCTCTCTCTCTCTCTCTCTTTGTCTGTCTGTCTCTTTGTCTGTCTGTCTCTTTGCCTGTCTGTCTCTTTGCCTGTCTGTCTCTTTGCCTGTCTGTCTCTTTGCCTGTCTGTCTCTGACTGTGTCTCTTTCTCCGTCTGTCTCAATCTCTTTCCCTGTCTGTCTATCTCTTTCCCTGTCTGTCTGTCTCTCTGTCACTTTCCCTGTCTGTCTCTTTCCCTGTCTGTTTCTTTCCCTCTCTTTCCCTGTCTGTCTCTTTCCCTCTCTTTCCCTGTCTGTCTCTTTCCCTCTGTCACTTTCCCTGTGTCTGTCTCTTTACCTGTCTTTGTCTGTCTCGTACCCTGTTTGTCTCTTTCCCTCTCTTTCCCTGTCTGTTTGTTTCCCTGTGTCTGTCTCTTTGTCTGTGTCTGTCTCTTTACCTGTCTGTGTCTGTCTCTTTACCTGTCTGTGTCTGTCTCTTAACCTGTCTGTGTCTGTCTGTCTTTCCCTGTCTGTCTCTTTCCCTGTCAGTCTGTCTCTTTGTCTGTGTCTGTCTCTTAATCTGTCAGTCTGTCTCTTTGTCTGTGTCTGTCTCTTAACCTGACTCTCTCTTTCCCTCTCTTTCCCTGTCTGTCTCTTTCCCTGTCAGTCTGTCTCTTTGTCTGTGTCTGTCTCTTACCCGTCTATGTCTGTTTCTTACCATGTCTGTGTCTGCCTCTTTCCCTGTCTGTCTCTTTCCCTGGCTGCATTGTGACACGTCAACATTCCATATAAGGGTGTGGCTGCGCATTCTTCTGAAGTTCTGCCTGCACTGTGGCTCCCAGCTCCATTCGCTTTAATGGAGGCAGGTTTTTTGGCGAATAACTGTAAAGCGCGGGGTTAAAATTTCCCCTCAAAACATAGCCTATGACGCTCTCGGGGTCCAGTCGTGTGAGTGTGCAAAATTTTGTGGCTGTAGCTGCAACGGTGCAGATGCCAATCCACATACATCCACAACACACACATACACACATTCAGCTTTATATATTAGATTCTAAGCTGGAGAAGGATAGTTATTTCTTGTACTTCATCTTTGGCATTGTTGTCTAGGTATTTATGGATTGAGTAGCATTTGAGAACTGAACTTCATAAAACCATACCCAATTTACAGAGTAGCATATTTTATCAGTTAATAGAAATCAAACAATATGATTAATTTACTAGTATTCCCATAGTTAACAGGAGTAGTAAATACAATGGCATTTCATAATCTTAGAATTGTTCAAGGAGACGGGCCCATAAGGAGAAGCCTAGCCAGGTAGTCACAGATAGCGCCCCGCACAACACCTGTCACCTAATAAGGTGTCACGAGCCAACCTGTAAAACCCTAGTCACTCATGTCAGGGCTTGATGTTCACACCAGGGGGGCGGAGCCAGGCGGTAGGCCACACCCACCGAGGAGTTCAGAGAGCCTGAGGCGGGAAAAATGCCAGATGAAGTTTGGAGGAGTTAGTTAGTGGAGGTGAAGGAGAGTAGAAGCAGGCCTGTGCCCAGGTCTGCAGAAATCTGACAGGTGCCAGGGTTGGAGCCCGGGCACCTTTGGCTAGGAGGCAAGCGGTGGCCTCAGCCTCCAGGAGCCCGGAAGACGGCTCGGTGGAACCGTGGTGGACCAGGGACAGGGTAGTGGCCCGCCGGTACCAACCTGGGGAACCGACTCGGAAACCGGAGCACAAAAGGGGGTACTCAGACCCTGAAACGAGATCCAGAAGCCACTGGACCGAGTTAATTAACTGATTGCGGTCTGGACTATAGGTCCTTTCCCACCCAAAGTCCCGACTGAAGACAACAGCCCAACAAGGGGGATAGAAAGCCACCGCACAGGCTTAGAGATCCCACGGGCCAGCGTCTGCGAGAAAAAGGGATCTCCCGACATTCACAAAGCCAGGGAGCGGACTCCCGTCGCTGAAGCGCAGGCAGTCCACAGATACACAACACGGTGCAGGAAGAAGGCAGAGACCACCAACCGGGTGGGGGACCCGACGCAGCTGGCTGTGGGCACTGACCACCATCAACTTGGTTTACCAGAGACTTGTGTGTGTTACTAATCGTGAGTACAACAGTGCCCTAAGGCCGCGCACCTCCCTGCACCGCCCAACCAAACAACACCCAACGGGTCCCGGGGCCATCATCCCTGCCCACGGAGAAGTTAACATCTTTCTGCGCAACATCTCCCCCGGGTGCCCAGTAAATGCAGCGGTGGTGTCTACCTTCACCACAACCCGTGGGTGGCGTCACGAACTCAAGCACAGCTCCGGCCGTACACCTACGTCCCACTAAAGCACCAGCCCCCCCCTTTCAGATCGAAGTGGACCACAGGGCCCCCGGGTCCGGAGATGCTCGAGCCACCACCCGGCAAGTCCGGATACGAGCGGCTCGGTTGCCGCCGATCACGGGGCGGTACACATGCTCCCTATTAACACATATGCAATCCACTGTTTCATATTGGTCGCCATCAGTAGAATAAGTGAAGGGCCCATAAATTGATGGCACATCCTAGTGACACGCCAATGTAGCACCCCTGAGAACCTCAGGGCACTACGGGGAACTGCATCCTCTTGGGATGCAGGACCTACCCCCTGGGACCTGTAACACTATTGTCGGTACTAGCAACACACACCTAAAAATCCCAGTTACCACTCACACCAGGGCTAGTGGGAGGGCCACCCAGTGGGCAGAGCGAACCCAGAGACTAGATCACCTGGTGGGAGAGGGGCAGAGCAGTCTGTGAGAATGTAGGAAGGGGAGCAGACGTGCCTCTAGCTGAGTCTGTGTAACAGTGACTCAGGGGCATGGGAGTGAGGTTGCCAGCCAGGGCAAATGAGTACCTCTGGGCAGAAGTCAAGACCCCAAGGACGGTGCGAGGGAGCCTCACTAGAATCTGGGCACATGCAGGGCACAGGGCCCTACGTCAGGCATCAGTTTCATACAGCCTGGCAATTACCTGCATGGTGAGGGCTCTCCATGGGCCTCAGTGATCTACCGAGTCGGGGGCTTCAGCAGTAAACTAGGATCGGGGTTCGGACACTTGCCTCCCCGCAGGGTCCGCACTGCCAGCCAAAGGGACGGACCGCTGTCTCACAGTGGAAGGACCCCCAAAGTTTCAAGCTTCAGGGTCTCAACTACACTGAGAGGGCCGGGGAAAGAGCAACTTGAGTCACTATCTGGCATTGGCAATACAGGGACCGGAACGAGCCATCCAGGGTCCACAATGAGTAGAGACTGTTAAACACAACCTGGTGTGGTTTCCATTATTGTTCCACTACATCTCCCAGGCATGGCCCTACCTGCAGAGGGTCTACCATCACAGCTGTCACTATCACCATCCCTGGGAGTACCCACATTGAGCAGCGGCAGTTCCCCATACTTAACCGCAATCCACAGGTGGCGTCACGAACATTAACTCTATCATCCCCTGTAAATACTCCCTTTTTATTAAGCATCCCCAGGCCACGGGACCGGGCAATGGCCACCAGAGTGCCATTCTCATTTGTACCCCCTTCCCTGTGCGAAACACCAAGATTTTATGAAACGGGAAAAACAATGTGAAAATGCGAATATATGTGGATAAACTTGATACACTGGGACTCATTCTTCTTACTTTCTTGCTATTCACAGTTGTCAGAGCTGCATTAGGGGAACATTGACTACGATGGAACTTTGATAATAAATTAGTAAACGAGGGCTAGTGTTGGGAAGTCTTATTCAAATGAACTATTTTTTCTTAGTTTTTTTATTAATGGGTTAGTAATGGAGGTGTCTAATAGACCCTTCTCTATTACTGATAACAGGTATTGATGACAGGTGGCATTACACAAAAGAGATCAACCCCAAAAAATATTACCCTGATTGCCATCGCACCGGAGCAACCGGTAAAAGCTGAGTAAAGCACCAGACTTGGTTCATCTGATGAAATGCACCAATTCTAGGGTGGCTGTGGGCTGGTATTTTTTAGCCTAGGATTGGGAAAAATAACCATGGCCCTTCACTCTGATGATACTGGCCCTCAATTGTCTGCTTTACCTTGGCTGGTTATCAAAAATTGGGGATAAACCCAAGCCAGTTTTAATTTATTAATTTATTAGGTTAAACAAGGCTACAACATCCTTTCGTGCCACATGAAAGGCACTAAAGGGTGCCAGTTTACAATATTTAATTTACTGCAATAACAATTAAACACTGCCTATATGCCTGCTCTAATCTAAGCTCTCCAACCTAGATTAACTATCCCTGAACTACTACCAAGAGAGAGTGTGCTGAAGATTGCACCCTCATGTGAGACGTGATGATGTGATGCGGCCGGCCAATCATAGTAATGCTAGTAGCAAACATGGCTACGGCATTACCGTGTATGGCAGGCAATCCCCGTATGTTTATTAGCTAATAGTCGCAAAACATGTGGGGTGGGGTCTCGAGCATGGCGCTTGAGCACCCGCGATACATAATCCAGTAGTGGTGAGTAGTGAGAACACTGGCTCATTACTAGAGATAAGCAATCTTAATCGGTAAAGATCGGAAAATGGCAAAGTCATACGATCCTTTAAGGGAACGGATCATGATCGGAAATCTGAGCATTTGTCTGAAAAGACATTGCTTGTTTCGGATCAGTACATATTCAAGGTTTTTGTAATATATTAGTATTACTTTGACTACTGTAATGGTGCTGTATGATGAGTGGGGGGATGTGTTTGATGAGGGGAGGAGGTGGGGAAAGGTCAGAGCAGCGGCAGATTTTTTATATTTTTTTTTCTTAACTTTATGTGTGGATGTCCCCTGGAGCCAATCAGGGAGCAGAAAACTTACACAATGCTCAGACACAAGGGCTTGTGTCATTGGCTGCCTAAGTGACATGTTCCTCTGCATATAAATAGCAGACATCTGGCGTTGGTGCCACTTTGTGATTGACAAAGCTAAGGTAAGGTGCTGCTGTTAGATAGTTACAGTGCCTACAAGTAGTATTCAACCCCCTGCAGATTTAGCAGGTTTACACATTCGGAATTAACTTGGCATTGTAACATTTGGACTGTAGATCAGCCTGGAAGTGTGAAATGCACTGCAGCAAAAAAGAATGTTATTTCTTTTTTTTTTTTTTTTTTAAATTGTGAAAAGTTTATTCAGAGGGTCATTTATTATTCAACCCCTCAAACCACCAGAATTCTGTTTGGTTCCCCTAAAGTATTAAGAAGTATTTCAGGCACAAAGAACAATGAGCTTCACATGTTTGGATTAATTATCTCTTTTTCCAGCCTTTTCTGACTAATTAAGACCCTCCCCAAACTTTTGAACAGCACTCATACATGGTCAACATGGGAAAGACAAAGGAGCATTCCAAGGCCATCAGAGACAAGATCGTGGAGGGTCACAAGGCTGGCAAGGGGTACAAAACCCTTTCCAAGGAGTTGGGCCTACCTGTCTCCACTGTTGGGAGCATCATCCAGAAGTGGAAGGCTTATGGAACTACTGTTAGCCTTCCACGGCCTGGACAGCCTTTGAAAGTTTCCACCCGTACCGAGGCCAGGCTTGTCCGAAGAGTCAAGGCTAACCCAAGGACAACAAGGAAGGAGCTCCGGGAAGATCTCATGGCAGTGGGGACATTGGTTTCAGTCAATACCATAAGTAACGTACTCCACCGCAATGGTCTCCGTTCCAGACGAGCCCGTAAGGTACCTTTACTTTCAAAGCGTCATGTCAAGGCTCGTCTACAGTTTGCTCATGATCACTTGGAGGACTCTGAGACAGATTGGTTCAAGGTTCTCTGGTCTGATGAGACCAAGATCGAGATCTTTGGTGCCAACCACACACGTGACGTTTGGAGACTGGATGGCACTGCATACAACCCCAAGAATACCATCCCTACAGTCAAGCATGGTGGTGGCAGCATCATGCTGTGGGGCTGTTTCTCAGCCAAGGGGCCTGGCCATCTGGTCCGCATCCATGGGAAGATGGATAGCACGGCCTACCTGGAGATTTTGGCCAAGAACCTCCGCTCCTCCATCAAGGATCTTAAGATGGGTCGTCATTTCATCTTCCAACAAGACAACGACCCAAACCACACAGCCAAGAAAACCAAGGCCTGGTTCAAGAGGGAAAAAATCAAGGTGTTGCAGTGGCCTAGTCAGTCTCCTGACCTTAACCCAATTGAAAACTTGTGGAAGGAGCTCAAGATTAAAGTCCACATGAGACACCCAAAGAACCTAGATAACTTGGAGAAGTTCTGCATGGAGGAGTGGGCCAAGATAACTCCAGAGACCTGTGCCGGCCTGATTAGGTCTTATAAAAGACGATTATTAGCTGTAATTGCAAACAAGGGTTATTCCACAAAATATTAAACCTAGGGGTTGAATAATAATTGACCCACACTTTTATGTTGAAAATGTATTAAAATTTAACTGAGCAACATAACTTGTTGGTTTGTAAGATTTATGCATCTGTTAATAAATCCTGCTCTTGTTTGAAGTTTGCAGGCTCTAACTTATTTGCATCTTATCAAACCTGCTAAATCTGCAGGGGGTTGAATACTACTTGTAGGCACTGTATCTTAGCTAGGGGTTTAATCACAGGTAGTAGAGAGAGAGAGATAGGAGAGTGATATTGTAGAATAGGAACGTGCAGGGTAGGGAACTTAGTTGTGTCTGTGCCACAAAACAGCATTTCATCATCTAGTGCTAGCTAATTGTGTGCACTGCTGCTCACTGTCCAAAGTGGTAGCTGTGCTTTGAAAGAGCGCACAATTAGTGTTCCAGCTAGAAAGTGGTAGTTGGGCTTTGAAATAGTGCACAATGATTGTTCAAGCTAGAAAGTTGTAATTATGCTTTGAAAGAGCGCACAATTAGTGTTCCAGCTAGAAAGTGGTAGTTGGGTTTTGAAATAGTGCAAAATTATTGCTCAAGCTAGAAAGTGGTAGTTGGGCTTAGAAAGAGCGCACAATTAGTGTTCCAGCTAGAAAGTGGTAGTTGGGCTTTGAAATAGTGCACAATTAGTGTTCCAGCTAGAAAGTGGCAGCTGGGCTTTAAAATAGTGCACAATTAGTGTTCCAGCTAGAAAGTGGTAGTTGTGCTTTGAAATACTGCACAATTACTGCTGCTGGCTATAAAGTGCTAGTTGGGCACAAAAACATGAGTGGGAAAGGCCGAGGTGATGGTGGAAGAAGGCAAAAGTGTGGTGGGTGAGGTGTATATGAGGTAGATGCTAAGGTTCCTAAAAGCTCTACTAAACAAACACTGGCTCGTCCTAGGCAAACACAGCTGACAACTTATGTTACTAGAGAGGTTAGTCCACTCTATTTGTCAACCATACAGTTGTATGACTTGAAGATGAAGTCCAGAATGACTATGTGGTACAGTATCTGGCAAGCACTTTATTAAGTGACCTCTCCTCCTATCCCTCCTCCTCAACTGGACACAAAGTACAGTCCTCAGTGGTGGCACCCCAATTACTCTTGTTTCCTCCCGCGTCACAACTCTCCAACTGCAAGTCTACAGAGCTTTTCACACATTCTATACCATAGGCATCATAGGTCTGCTCCAAAGATTCCCAGATTCAAGAGGAAGAAAGCATCTGCACCAATGTGAATTGGATCCAGGTTCTGACGAAGTAGGGTCTGAGCAGATTCCAGACCCTCGTCACCAAATATTAAGCTCCAAGGTTGGAGGTGATGATGATGAGACTCAGATACCTGAGGAGCACGCGTACTGTACTGGGGTGTTAGGGTAGGAACAGGAGGGTGACTGTAAGGGTGATGAGTGGTATGACAGAGAGGATGACAAGGAGGTTGGAGATCCCACTTGGTGTGAACCCAGAGGCAATCAGCTGAGTAGCTCAGCAGAAGAGGAAGAGGAGGGTGAGCAAGACAAGAAGGCTATGATGGTGATTCCCACACAATCACGTACTGATGCAACAACGATAGGCAATACGAACTCAGCCACAACTTTGTTGTGGCCAGCAGAGATCGCAGATCGGAAGTTTGCAGGAAGGGTTGCCTTGCCTGGGCCTTGTTTGATCCTGCATAATGATGACCCAACTTTTGTTATCTGCAAACTTTGTAAACAACAACTCAATAGAGACAAAAATTCCAAGAATTTAAATACTACATGCATGCATTGACGCATCCTCCACCAAAGAACGTTACTCTGGGAATCTTATGTGCCACCCCGCTCGCAGCAGCCGAGCTGCCCGGATCCGGACCTTCTGTGAGTGTCTCGAGAATCTCCGGACCCGGATTTCGATCAAAAAAAGGGGGATTGTAGTGGTGGATGTAGGACGTATATGTACGGGCTGAGCCGTACTAAGTTCATGACGCCACCCACGGTATGTGGTGAGGTTGGACACACCGCTGCAGTGACAGGACACCCGGGGGAGATGTTATGCAGCAAGTTGTTAACCTCTCCGTGGGCAGGAATGGTGGCCCCGGGACCCGTTGGGGGATTGGTGCAGGGAGATGGGCGACCGCAGGGTGCTGGTGTACTCACTATTGAAGGAAACACACGAGTCTCTGGTAAACCAAGGTGATGGTGCTCGGTGCCCGCAGCCGGCTGCGTTCTGGTCCCCCACCCGGCTGGTGGTCTCTGTCTCTCTCCTGCACCTTTGTGTAATGGTGGACTGCCTGTGCTTGCAACTTCAGGAGTCCGCTCCTGGCTGGATGTGGCCTAAAGAGCCCTTGCCCGCTGACGCTGGTCCGTGGGATCTCTGAGCACTGGCGGTGGCCTTCTATCCCCCTCGGTAGGCTGTTGTCTTCCAATAGGGACTTTGGGTGGGACAGGACCTCTAGTCATGGCCTCAATCGGTGAATTAACCAGTTCCAGTAGCTCTGGACTTGGCTTCAGGGTCGGAGTACCCCTCTGTGTGCTCCGGTTTCCGAGTCGGTTCCCCGGGTCGGTACCGGCGGGCCACTACCCTGTCCCGGTCCACCTCGGTTCCACCAAGCCGTCTTCCCGGCTTCTGCAGACGGAGACCGCAGTCTGTCTCCTAGCCAAAGGCACCAGGGCTCCTACCCTGGCGCCGTTCAATTTGGGGTATTCGCCTCTGCTGGAGCTGCACACAGCTCCAGCCTACACTCCTCTCCAACTTGAACTCTAAACTGATCTAGACTGACTGTTTTCCCACCCCCGGGCTGTCTAGATTCCTTGGTGGGCGTCTGCCAACCGCCAGGTTCCACCCCCTGGTGTGTCCATCTAGCCCCAAGGGGGGTGACTAGGGTTTTAAGGTTGGCTGATGTCACCTATGAGGGAAAGGTGTAGTGCAGGGGCCTATCTGTGACTACCTGGCCCGACCAGGGCGTCACACTTACTTCCCTAAAAAGCGGCCTAGCCGGCATAAGGTCCCCCATCTATTACTACCAGCTAAGTTAAAGCCCACGGCAGGCTGTAGCCCTTAGCCGTGTGCTTATCTTGGCTGTGCATCAAAATAAGAAGCACCACATGCGGCTTTTCTCTTTAATTAAATAATTAATAATCCAGCTGCAGTCACCCCCATCCCAATTTTGAGACCCAGACATGATAAATCCCGACAGCTGAGGGCTGGTATTCTCACACTGGGGAGACCCATGGTTATCGAGCCCCCCAGCTTAAAAATAGAAGCCTGCAGCCACTCAGGATTGACGCATGCCTTAGATGTGACAAACCCAGCACTTTACCCGGCTCTTCCTGAGTGCCCTGTTGTAGTGATAATCAGAATAAGGGGTTAATCACAGCTCACAGCTGACTCTAAGCCCTAGATTAGTAATGGGAGGCATCTATGAGACCCCCCATTACTAATTTGTAAGTGAAAAGAAATAAAGACAAACACCAAAAAAAACTTCACTGAATAGTGCATTTATTTTCCAAAGAGATGCAGATTTGGTGTTGAAATATTTATACCATATTCCTAGACCCAATCTTCACCTCCTGGCAAAAAAAATGCATCAAAGCCGCATGCATTAGGATCTAGTTTTGTTGTTTGTTTGTTTTTGCCAGGAGGTGTACATTGGGTACAGGAATATGCTGTAGATTTTCAGCACCAAATCTTCATCTTTTGGCAAAATAATACACAAAAATGCTTTTTATGCCATTTTGGTGTAGTTTTCTACCAGGAGGTTCAAGTGTGGTGCTGAAATCTGGTGCAGATATTTTAGCACTAAATTTGCATCCTCCTAAAAGAAAACTGCGATGAAACTGCGTCAAACCCGTTTTTGTGGATTTTTCTGCAACAAGATGCAGATTTGGTACTGAAATTTCTACAACCTATTCCTGCACCCAATCTACACCTCCTGGCAGAAATTGCATCAAACCCACATCATAACACATGCGGTTTTGATGTGATTTTTTTTGTTAGGTGGTGTAGATTTGGTGCAGGAATAGGGTGTAAAAATTTCAGCATCAAATCTGCATCTCTTGGCAGAAAAATGCAGTTTTCTTCTAGGAGATGCAGGCCTGTGAACTCAGTGACCTCACCTGATGAAGTGTTCTCACCCGATGAAGCGATAATTAAGACTGTTGCTATTGGTAACCCCTTCGGGGATGAAGTGTGTGCCGACATTGTGCAAGATCAAGCTATGCAATTGGTACCTTTAAGTAAAGTTATGTTCTTGAAGAAACTTGTGAAGGTGTCCGTATCTGTGTCAGCAAGAGAGAGACTGCTCCCATCCGTCAATAACCTATATCAATCCCAAGGACCTTTAACTCTTACCAAATAACTTAATAATAACTCACACCACAGACCGATGTTGGGTAGGCAAATGGCCACAGCTTTATTAATAAACCGATATTTCCAAAACCTTTTATAATGCAATATTAGGCCCTGACTTCCACCAACCACATCTTCCTTCCCCATGCCTGGTCACTGCACAAGGCAGTGAACATGCAATTCTCTCAGGGCCCAAAAAACCTGCCAGCTGTGACAACGACATATCTCGGGGACCAAGTATGGACTGAAATACCGACCAACAGGGGGAGGGAGGGTGGTTGTTGATCCACGATCCAGGGGTGAGAGGGAGGGAACCTGTACACCACTATCTATTATGCCCCATCTTTCCCCTTCCCAATCCAATCAGAGCGCCTGTACATCCACTATATTTATAAACACGGTCATTTTGCAACATTTTCCAGCATATTAACCCTTCGCAGTCCTTGGCCCCTGTGCTATCTGCTATGGGACCTACTTGAACTGTTGATAATTTACTGCACTGTATAAGTGATCAGGGAGCAGAGGTAACACCAGGCTGCGCAGCAGCCAAGCCTCTGCAACGATTACAACTGCCCCATCCGCCCCACTAACATACAGATCCCAAAAACAAGGGTCTTGAAGAGCTCTCTGTGAATGGAGAGGCTGTTGATCGTGTGCCCTATTGCACCATTCAGGGTCAATGTGACCGTTGGAGAAAACTGAGCACTGTGCTTGACCTCCCTCAAAATGGTGTAGATTTATAGTAAGCAAACAACAGGCAGTAAAAGGTTTGCTGCTATTCACTTTTATCTTTCATTTCTACTTTCTTTACGTAAAAACTTTGTTATAAAAGTTGTGATTTTGCTTTCTTTGTTGCGGTAGTGTAACATTTTTGCACCTCCCCTTGTACTGTTATTTTCAATAGAAATATAAACTTGGAACATCTTTCCACATAAGAGGAAATACATAAAGAAAAGCAGATGTAATTTCTGTACAATCCTAATAGCTAATGTACTCTCAGGTAAAAGAAATGTTTTCATTTTTGTATAAGGTTACCACTACCAGCAAAGAGAGCATAGAATAAGAACTTATGAAAGCAATAAATGCACAGTGAATTCTTTTATTTTCTATGGAAACCATTTCAGTTAAACTTTTCTACATTGGAAAATTAAAGTGACCGAGTATATTAACCATTTGATAACCTATGAGGCAACTGTGGTAATTCCTCCTCAATATTATATATTTCTACTATGGAGGTCTAGCAGGTGCTGTTAGTGCAATTGAAAAATTTGCCCCAGGAGCAGGGCTGTTGTAGCCAGAGGTGGGCTTGGCTGGGTGTAAAGGGGTAAATGCCTCCCAGGCTGGTCGCTCAGCAGCTGTTTAGGGCAGCCTGGCTGCGTGCTGCTTCGGCAACAACGCATCTTTCAATGTTACTGCATGGCTGCATCATGGCTGTGTGTGCCAATACAGCACGCTGTGCATGGCCACGTTCTATTACAGAGCACCTGGTTGAAGGGGATTCCCAGCTGTCTTTCTCTGTAAGCCAGGACTTGCTGCTGCCTTTTTGCTTACTCCAGATGTCAATTACATCCATAGGAGAGAAAAGTGAAACTAGCGCTGATTGGCTGCAAGGATCACATGACACAACAATGTCATTCGAGCCCTGAGAAAGCAAGTGCCGACACCGCTGGAACGTTGATGGCACCGAAGGTGAGTATAAGTGTTATTATTTTACTGTGGGAAAAACCTGAAAAAACAACTCAGTACCTAGTGAGTGGCAGCTATAAGCACTCCCCCTGGCACTGACTGACAGCCATGTTCAGCATTAGAGCCAGCAGTCAGTAAATGCTGGGGGTGCAGTTGACTATGCACGTATATAACAGTGCAGATTTTTTTTTAACTTGCTAATATATATACAGTATATGAGTATATGAGGAAAGGAGATTATGTGGCAATACTGAAGCAACATCTCAAGACATCAGCCAGGAACTTAAAGCTTGGGCAGAAATGAGTCTTCCAAATGGACAATGACCCGAAGCATAACGCAAAACTGGTTACAAAGTGGCTTAAGGATAACAAAGTCAATGTTTTGGAGTGGCCATCACAAAGCCCTGATCTCAATTCTATTGAAAATGTATGGGCAAAGCTGAAAAGGCAAGTGTGAGCAAGGCAACCTATAAACATGCCTCAGTTACACCAGTTCTGTCAGGAGAAATGGGCCCAAATTCCTATCAACTATTGTGAGAAGCTTGTAGAAGGATATCCAAAACGTTTCACCCAAGTCGAACAATTAAAGGGCAATGTTACCAAATACTAATAAAATGTATGTAAACTTTGACTTGGCAGAAAGTAATAAAAATGCCTTAAAACATTCTCTCTCTCATTCTGGCATTTGGCAAATATAAATAGATAGTGAGAAAAACATGCATATGTGTATTTTTAGATACTGTATGTAAATTTCTGGTTTCAACTATATCTATAGTTTTGTTTTATTATTTTTATTTTTACTCATTTTTTTATTTGCCAATATTCTCTTTTTTCTTATCACGATCTGTATGAAAAATGTTCACATTGAATACTGGGGCTATTTTCAGTCTCTAACTTCCTATTCTTCAGGAAATCCACATGTGAATTAGTCACAGTGAACTGATTTCAACTCTCTCTTTTGTATTGAAGCATCTAAGGAACATGAGAAAAGGTCAATTTGAAGAGACAGCTGTATAATGCTAATTATAAATGGAGGATCCTTTTTTATCCACTGTATATAGAGATGTTTATTGTCCTTGTAATTTTTCCTCTCATAATGAGGGCAGCATGGTAGCAATGTTGCTTTGCAATGCTGGCGTCCTGGGTTCAAATCCCCCCCAAGGACAAAAATATTGTAGGAGTTTGTTCTCTTCTGTTTTTGTGGGTTTTCCTCTTTATCCCCATGCTCCAAAGACATACTAATAGGAAATTTAGGATGTGAGCCTCAATGGGGATAGTGATGAAAATGTATGTAAACCACTGTGGTATATGATGGTGCTATATAAACAATGTAGGTAATAAATAAGGAAACTGCATTCATCTCTTCCAGAAAGCATAAGAGGTTAAAGTCAAAAATAGCTCCAGTGGTCAGTGTGGAACTTGATTTAAAGAAAAGATTTTTGTAAGATTTAGTCCAGTGGGCGGTCCTATCCCTGGTATTTCTATGATTCAGTCCAGTGGGCGGTCCTATCCCTGGTGTTTGCATGACACAGTACAGTGGGTGGTCCTACCACTGGTGTTGGTATGATTCAGTCCAGTGGGCAGTCCTATCCCTTGCGTTTGCATGACACAGTACAGTGGGTGGTCCTATCCCTGGAGTTTCTATGATTTAGTCCAGTGAGTGGTCCTATCCCTGGTGTTTGTATGATTTAGTCCATTGGGTGGTCCTATACCTGGTGTTTGTATGATTTAGTCCAGTGGGTGGTCCTATCCCTGGTATTTGTATGATTGAGTCCAGTGGGCACTCCTATCCCTTGTGTTTGCATGACACAGTACAGTGGGTTGTCCTATCCCTGGTGTTTGTATGATTCAGCCCAGTGGGTGGTCCTATCCCTCCTGTTTGTATGATTCAGTCCAGTGGGCAGTCCTATCCCTTGTGTTTGCATGACACAGTACAGTGGGTGGTCCTATCCCTGGTGTTTGTATGATTTAGTCCAGTGGGCAGTCCTATCCCTTGTGTTTGCATGACACAGTATAGAGGGTGGTCCCATCCCTGGTGTTTCTATGATTCAGCCCAGTGGGTGGTCCTATCCCTCCTGTTTGTATGATTCAGCCCAGTGGGTGGTCTTAACCCTTATGTTTGTATGACTCAGTACAGTGGAAAGTTCTATCCCTCATGTTTGTATGATTCAGTCCAGTTGGTGGTCCTATCCCTGGTGTTAGTAGGATTCAGTCTAGTGGGCGGTCCTATCCCTGGTATTTGTAGGATTCAGTCCAGTGGGCAGTCCTTTCCCTGGTATTTGTAGGATTCAGTCCAGTGTGTAATCCTATCCCTGGTGTGTGATTCAGTTCAGTGGGTGGTCCTATCTCTGGCGTTTGTAGGATTCAGTCCAGTAAGTGGTCCTATCCATGGTGTTTGTAGTATTCACTCCAGTGGGCGGTCCTATCCCTGGTGTTTGTGTGATTCAGTCCAGTGGGTGGTCCTATCCCTGGTGTTTGTGTGATTCAGTCCAGTGGGCAGTCCTATTCCTGGTGTTTGTGTGATTCAGTCCAGTGGGTGGTCCTATTCAATGATTGATAGTTTTCCCTGTATTACTATGCATTGATTAAAACCAACCACTGGCTTTATATACGTACAAACACCATGGATTTTAAAGAATAAGATATAATTTTATGCAGTTCAGCTTCTCCTGTATTCCTTTCAAGATGACAGGTTTCTTTTGAAATCGGGTAATTTTCTCATGATATTTTTAAAGTGGTTGAGAAATGCTTAAATAAATAAACACAAGAAGATCAGTAGTAGTTAACAACTATGTTCCTGTATTCTTTCACCTGATTCTTGCTAATCAGCACAGTTAAGACAATCAGCACCTTCTTTGTCTTTAGGTTGCAGAACCTAGAATTTTCTTTTTATAAAGACAACACAAGCAAGTGCAATATGTCAATTACATTAGATAAATTACATCTATCCTGCTGAAATACATTCCCCCAGAGCTGTCATTACTGCACTGTTGGAAGCTGATTGAGTAAAACGGTTGTTTATGTATTCTGGATTTATTAGTGCCAGCAGATAACTTCCAAACGTGCTCAGATTTTTATATTTAAAGGCAATCAAGTACTTGTTTTACATAAGCATGTGAAATGTTTATTCACAGAAGAAAAAAAGTTATTCCCTGTCATCCATAGCATTGAAATTTCTTGCTGATCGCTTAGGGTCCTGCCTATGGGGCCTCCAGCAATCCCGAGAATGGGGCTCTACAACACTGAGAATGAGGTTGCAGAGCCCCGGCTTGCATGAATAGGAGATGTATATGCTATATGCTCAGCTTCCACTCCATTCATTGTAAATAGCATTGTTGGAAATTGGTGAGTATAGCTTTCTCCAATAATCCCATAGACAATGAGCAGAGCAAAGGTCAAGAAAGGGATGTGCAGCCCTGTTCTCGAAGTTTCAGAGCCCTGTTTCTGTAATGCTGTAGTGTTCAAGCAGTCTCAACAATTAGCAAGTTACCTTCTATCTTGTGAATTAGTCAATAACTTCTCTTTTCAGGAATAACCCATTAAAGTGAACCTGTCAGGTCCCCAATACCCTTCAAGCCACCAGTATTTGTATTAATACTACTAAATACCCTTCCTAACCAGCCCTTTATTGTGTTTTACACCTAATCACATGCTTAAAAAAAGGCTTTATAACCCTGTTTTTAATATGCTAATTAGCCTTTTGACTAGTCGATGCGGTGTTTGTTTCCCTAGACTAGTCGGCCTTTTCCGTACGTTATCACGCCCCTGTGGGTATGGGAACATAGTATTCAAGAGGAGACGTGATTGCTAGTTTTCTGCAAATCGCGCGGATTTATTATTGGGCGGCAGCTCCACACGGTGGTCGGGCGGCAGCTCCGCACGGTGGTCAGGCGGCAGCTCCGCACGGTGGTCGGGCGGCAGCTCCGCAGGGTGGCCGGGCGGCAGCTCCGCAGGGTAGTCGGGCGGCAGCTCCGCAGGGTGGTCGGGCGGCAACTCCGCAGGGTGGTCGGGCAGCAGTGAGTTCATTGTAGATTGTAGGCATTTCTGAACAGGTGGGTTTTCAGGTTCCATTTGAAGTTTGCAAGGGTAGGGGATAGTCTGACGTGTTGAGGCAGCGAGTTTGGGGATGCTCGGGAGAAGTCTTGGAGTCGGTTGCATGAGGAGCGAATGAGAGAGGAGGAGAGAAGGAGATCTTGGGAGGACCGGAGGTGACGTGTTGGAGAGTAGTGGGAGATTAGTTCAGAGATATAGGGAGGAGACAGATTATGCACAGCTTTGTAGGTCAGTGTTAGTAGTTTGAATTCGATACGGTGGAAGATTGGGAGCCAGTGGAGGGACATGCAGAGAGGAGAAGCGGGGTGGTATTGAGGAGATAGGTGGATCAGTCGGGCAGCAGAATTAAGGATGGACTGGAGAGGGGCGAGCATGTTAGCAGGGAGGCCACAGAGGAGGATGTTACAATAGTCGAGGTGGGAGATTATGAGGGCATGCACTAGCATTTTGTAGATTGCGAATTGAGGAAAGGGCGGATTCTGGAAATATTTTTGAGTTGAAGATGACAGGAGGTGGTGAGGGATTTGATGTGTGGTATGAAGGACAAGGCAAAGATCACTCCGAGGCAGCGAACTTTGGGTACTGGCGAGAGCATGATATTATTTATTGTAATAGATAGATCAGGTGGAGAGTGTAGGTGAGACGGAGGAAAGATGATTAGTTCAGTTTTGGCCACATTGAGCTTTAGGAAGTGAGAGGAGAAGAAGGAGGATATAGCAGATAGACATTTCGGGATTTTGGACAGCAGAGATGTGGCATCTGGGCCAGAGAGGTAGATATGGGTGTCGTCGGCATATAGGTGGTATTGGAAGCCATGGGACTTTATGAGTTGTCCCAGGCCAAATGTGTAGATAGAAAAAAGTAAGGGTCCTAGGACAGAGCCTTGAGGGACGCCAACAGAGGTAAGTAGGTCATTCGTGATTTTAGTCAGAGCAGTTTCGGTAGAATTATGTGGACCGAAGCCGGACTGTAGGTTGTCAAAGAGAGAGTTAAAGGAGAGGTGGAAGGAAAGTTCAGCATGGACATGCTGTTCCAGGAGTTTTGAGGCAAGTGGGAGTAGTGATAAGGGGTGATAGCTGGTAGTAGAGGTTGGATCGAGGGAAGGTTTCTTTAGGATAGGTGTGACTGTTGCATGTTTAACGGCAGAGGGGAAGGTACCAGTCGTTAAAGATAGGTTGAAGAGATGGGTTAAGGCTGGAATAAGGATGGTGGTGAGGTTGGGGAGGAGGTGGGATGGGATGGGGTCAAGTGTGCAGGTGGTGAGGTGCGCTTTTGAGAGAAGACGTGCACGCTCTCCTTTGGTGATGGTGGGGAGGAAGTTTATGGGGGAGGGGCAGTGGTCAGTTATATGAGGGGGTTGTGGTGGCTGAGCAGAGAAGACTTGCCTTATTTGGTCGATTTTTTCTTTGAAGTAAGTGGCAAAGTCTTCTGCAAAAATGAGGGAAGTTGGAGGGGCAGTGGTGGGCAAAGGAGGGAGTTGAAAGTGTTGAATAACTGTTTGGGGTTGTGTGTTAGAGAGGATATGAGGTTTCTGAAGTAATCATGTTTAGCGGAGGTGAGGACTGAACGAAATGTGTGAATTGCATTTTTGAATGTGGTGAAGTCTTCCTGGGAGTGCGTTTTCTTCCACCGCCGCTCTGCAGCCCTAGACCTTTGCCGAAGTTTTTTAGTGAGGCTGTTGTGCCAGGGCTGTCTATTGATTCGTCTCACTCTGCTATGCACAAGCGGAGCGACTGAATCAATAGCTGATGTGAGAGTAGTGTTGTAGAAAGTGGTGGCACTGTCTGTGTCGTGGAGGGACGGTATGGAGGACAGCAGAAGTATAGAGTCGGCGAGGTTGTGCATCTTGAGGTGTGCAAGGTTTCTGCAGGGATGTGCTACATGCTGGACAGGGGGGGCAGGTGAGGAGGGCAGGGCTCAAAAGGTCAGAAGATGGTGGTCAGATAGGGGGAGGTAGGAAGTTGTGAGGTCAGAAAGGGAACAGAGGCGGGTGAAGATAAGGTCTAGTGTGTGTCCATCTTTATGGGTGGCAGAGGTGGACCACTAAGTTAAGCCAAAAGACGAAGCAAGGGAGAGGAGTTTGGAAGAAGCTGATTGGCGGATGCATGTGGCTTTCTTCACATCATTATGCCTCTGAAGCCAGGCTGTGTTTTTGTGGCCACAAGGTATGGTTTGTGGTCAACATATAACTGCAGCGTGTGGACATTGCCTTAGAGGCTTTTCAAGCTTTATCTACCAAGCAAAACAACACACGGATGGCCTCTCCGTGTTTTCTGATTTTTTTTCATGGATCAATATTTGAAACATTTCCATGTCTTTGTTTTGGTCACTCTGTCTGAAGACAAAAAACATGATTTCTACTGTAGGTACGAGCGTTATCCATTAAAATACAGATATCACTTCTACGTGAAAAACTGATATGTGAATGACCTATAAGAATTGGATTTCCTTTAGTTCCACTGAAGGTAAGTGAACCTTAATGTTTCAGCATGCAAAGACATTTTGTACAATTGTTTGTTTTCAACTTTGTGGGAACAGTTTGAGGATAGCCCTTTTCTGTCCCAGCATAACTGTGCCCCAGGTCACATAAGGGCATCATGGTTGGATGAATTTGATGTGGAACAATTTATTTGGCCCACACAGAGCTCTGACCTCAACACAACAAACAAATTTGGGATGAACTAGAGAGTAGATTGTGAGTGATGCTCTCTTACCCCCAAATCAGTGTCTGACTTAAGAACTGCTCTTCTGGATAAATGGGGAAAAAGTTCCCATATACACCCTCCAAAATCTTGTGTAAGGCCTTTCAAGAAGAGTAGAGGATAGTTTAGCAGAAAGGCAGGAGTCACACTAGCGTATGGCATCCGATGCGAGAGCAAGGGATGCGATATGCTAAAAACCCCTGACTCAGGCTCTGCTGCGAGCCAGAGCCAAGTGTCATGCGACTGTGACCCGATCTTGCAATCGGGTCACAACTGTGAAGCTGAGGGCAGGCACTGCGGAGGAGAGGAGGGGTTAATCCTCCCATCTCATCCATTGTCAGCCTGTGTGTATATCGCACTCCACTGGGATTACATCTGAATGCAGTCCAATGTTTCTCTCGCACCCATTCACTTGTATGGGTGAGAGTGATACGGCTGTCGCAGACAATCACAGCATGCTGCAACTTTTCTCGCATCCAGAATCTGAATGCGAGGCACACTACATAAATGAGGGGTTGCTGTATGTGTGGGTAGAATGATGCCGTTACCCTGGACATCTTCGCCTTCGGAGCACCTTGGTTTTGTTCGTCCTTAAGCCCCTCTATCTTCAGGAAAAAGACAACAGGTGAGTTGTTAATAAAAAGGCATATTTTACTGCGCACATAACATCAGTGCACAGGACACCAGGCAGCACATTTTGTCTTAACTTTTGTAAAGCACAGAGGCACATCCTTAATGGGTTCCGGCAATGGCAATCTACTTGGGTACAGAAAATAGACGGAACAAATGGAGTCACCTTCTTCCACTCTTTGTGCAGGACCACAAAGGTCAATAAGTAACGCTAATGGCACCCACACCCTGGCAAATTAGATCAGTCCTCTTACTACAGCAATGTTTTTCACCAGGTCCCCTGCTCATTACCACAGACAGTGATTCTTTACAACGGTTAGGAAGATACTTTCTCTCTTGCAAGGTTTCCTTTCACTAGGCTAAAACTGGCCTCACTTCTGTTGAAGACTACTAGCCAACAGGTTGAGCCAAACTGTTCCTGTATTCACTTCTGTCGCCACTAACCTTTCTCGTGGTTTATGTTTCCTAGTATTTTCCAGCAGCTTACTAGTTCTGTATGCTCTTAACCAGTGTTCATCCCACTCTATACACTGTACTCCACACTACACTAAACATGAAACATGTTTTCCTAAAACAGCTCACAGTCTACTCCCCCCTCCCTGTCTGGCTAGGCTTAACCTTAACCCTATGTCACCCAGGGGACATCTAACCATATCCAGGGTGACCTCTTATGACTGTTTATTTACCACTCACACTATATCACACTTTATACAATACCACATAGTCAACACATTACACTATTATATTAAGATCATTGGTGTCTTCGGGGAGTGTACAAGACTGTAGCTTCTCCCCCATACAGCCACATACACTGTATTACAGGTCTGATTATACTTACACACCAGCGTTAGATGCTCATACTGAAAGATGTCATATTGCATGTCTCCAAGATTGTGGCTTCATTTTTGATTCTGCCACTGCCGGCAGCCAGTCTATTATCTAAAATTAAGGCCTCTCTTCCAAAAAGAACAATGAGCCTCTCAAAATTCATAGTGTGGAGTATTGCTGATAAAAAGAAACTTAAAATGCTGAGCAGTACTTTGTAGCCTAAAATTTTTAAATTTCCTAAAAAAAATGTTATTTTTACGCATCCGTAAACAAAAATAGGCTGGATATACAGATCGTAACCAAGGTGTTAACCAAATTTTGCGCACTCAACTTATCATGAATATGTATCACAGTATTGCAAGCTGTGATATTTTAGATGCATACATGCATTAGTCTGTGTATAAACAAGTTCATATGACCTATCACATTGACTTGTATTGATAAACATGCTGTCTGTATTCTACCCATTTTTCACATGGACAGAACACTAAACAACTAATTGTGTGAATGGCCCCGATACTGAAGAAATGTATAATTCCTTTCTTCTAAATATTTAAAATAATTAGATTTTTAAAATTATTGTCATCACTTTTGTCTCCATGAGGAATTGCTACTCCCCACATGCCATAACAATTGTCGACCTTCTTCTTGACCTGCTCAGAGTTATAGTTTTCTTGACAAATTGTAATTTCTTAAGGTTGAGCTCACAAGTAGCATCCACAACGCATTGCCAATAAATATATTATAAATAACCCCACACTGCATTACATTTCTTGCACTTGTACTTTGCAGCTGAAGAATACTCCAAATTCACATTGAGGTACATGCCCCTTAAAGGGAATCTTTCAGTAGGATCAACCCTACTAAGCCATCTATATGGGCACTCAGGTCGTAGGAAACTGAACAAAATGATATTTTGATATCTGCGATTCAATGTCTTATTAGAGAAATCTACATTATTCTTAATTAGAGTTGAGCGCGGTTCGTGGTTCGTGGTTCTCCAGTTCTAGGCTCGAGTGATTTTGGGGCATGTTCTAGATCGAACTAGAACTCGAGCTTTTTGCAAAAGCTCGATAGTTCTAGAAACGTTCGAGAACGGTTCTAGCAGCCAAAAAACAGCTAAATCTTAGCTTGGTTTCTGCTGTAATAGTGTAAGTCACTCTGTGAATCAAACTATTATCACATTTCAGTGTATAGTGTGCGTGAACAGCGCCTTCAGATCACTGCTGTTTCTATAATGGCGATCGCCATTTTTTTTTTTTTTTTTCTTGTCTTCCTTCCCTAAGCGCGCGCGTCTTGTGGGGCTGGCCAGCATGTCAGCCAATCACAGACACACACACACCTAAGTGGACTTTGAGGCAGAGAAGCAACGGCATGTGTGATAGGATCTGCATGTCACATGTCCCTGCATTATAAAACCGGACATTTTCTTCACGATCGCCATTATCTGCCTTCTGCGTCTTTGGTGTCAGACATCACTGTCGCAGTTCCGTCCTTTGTCCTATCGCCGATACAGCTGTATGCGCTGCATACACAGCGTTAGACAGCTTAGGGAGAGCACATTCTAGCAGTCCTTTTAAGGGCTCAAACTGGCAGGGTCAGAGAGCCATAAGTGACAGGTCCTGCAAACAGCAACAGCGTCTGTGTAGCCCAGGTCAGGGATTTCCTCCCTGCATTTCACCATTAGGAGGGAATAGAAAGGCAGGCTTCCATTCCTCTACCCAGAGCACCACAATCCTGCCACTGTACCCTCTTGTCCTCTGCACACTCCAACTCATTCTAACTAAGCCATTATACTAGCAAACACTCAGTGTACCTAGTGGCATCCTATCTGTGGCTATTGGACTTTGCTATAGTCCCACTAGTGCAAAGACATTTGCAGAGCACATCTGCCTGCATTGCACACTCCAAGTTTTTTAAACTAAGCCATTTTACTAGCAAACACTCAGTGTACCTAGTGGCATCCTATACGTGGCTATTGGACTTTGCTATAGTCCCACTAGGGCCAAGACATTTGCAGAGCGCATCTGCCTGCGTTGCACACTCCAACAAATTATAACGAAGCCATTATACTAGCAAACACTCAGTGTACCTAGTGGCATCCTATACGTGGCTATTGGACTTTGCTATAGTCCCACTAGTGCCAAGACATTTGCAGAGCACATCTGCCTGCATTGCACACTCCAAGTTTTTTAAACTAAGCAATTTTACTAGCAAACACTCAGTGTACCTAGTGGCATCCTATACGTGGCTATTGGACTTTGCTATAGTCCCACTAGTGCAAAGACATTAGCAGAGCACATCTGCCTGCATTGCACACTCCAAGTTTTTTAAACTCAGCCATTATACTAGCAAACACACAGTGTACCTAGTGGCATCCTATACGTGGCTATTGGACTTTGCTATAGTCCCACTAGTGCCAAGACATTTGCAGAGCGCATCTGCCTGCGTTGCACACTCCAACTAATTATAACGAAGCCATTATACTAGCAAACACTCAGTGTACCTAGTGGCATCCTATACGTGGCTATTGGACTTTGCTATAGTCCCACTAGTGCCAAGACATTTGCAGAGCGCATCTGCCTGCGTTGCACACTCCAACTAATTATAACGAAGCCATTATACTAGCACACACTCAGTGTACCTAGTGGCATCCTATACGTGGCTATTGGACTTTGCTATAGTCCCACTAGTGCCAAGACATTTGCAGAGCGCATCTGCCTGCGTTGCACACTACAACAAATTATAACGAAGCCATTATACTAGCAAACACTCAGTGTACCTAGTGGCATCCTATACGTGGCTATTGGACTTTGCTATAGTCCCACTAGTGCCAAGACATTTGCAGAGCGCATCTGCCTGCGTTGCACACTCCAACTAATTATAACGAAGCCATTATACTAGCAAACACTCAGTGTACCTAGTGGCATCCTATACGTGGCTATTGGACTTTGCTATAGTCCCACTAGTGCCAAGACATTTGCAGAGCGCATCTGCCTGCGTTGCACACTCCAACTAATTATAACGAAGCCATTATACTAGCACACACTCAGTGTACCTAGTGGCATCCTATACGTGGCTATTGGACTTTGCTATAGTCCCACTAGTGCCAAGACATTTGCAGAGCGCATCTGCCTGCGTTGCACACTACAACAAATTATAACGAAGCCATTATACTAGCAAACACTCAGTGTACCTAGTGGCATCCTATACGTGGCTATTGGACTTTGCTATAGTCCCACTAGTGCCAAGACATTTGCAGAGCGCATCTGCCTGCGTTGCACACTCCAACTAATTATAACGAAGCCATTATACTAGCACACACTCAGTGTACCTAGTGGCATCCTATACGTGGCTATTGGACTTTGCTATAGTCCCACTAGGGCCAAGACATTTGCAAAGCACATCTGCCTGCATTGCACACTCCAAGTTTTTTAAACTAAGCAATTTTACTAGCAAACACTCAGTGTACCTAGTGGCATCCTATACGTGGCTATTGGACTTTGCTATAGTCCCACTAGTGCAAAGACATTAGCAGAGCACATCTGCCTGCATTGCACACTCCAAGTTTTTTAAACTCAGCCATTATACTAGCAAACACTCAGTGTACCTAGTGGCATCCTATACGTGGCTATTGGACTTTGCTATAGTCCCACTATTGCAAAGACATTAGCAGAGCACATCTGCCTGCATTGCACACTCCAAGTTTTTTAAACTCAGCCATTATACTAGCAAACACTCAGTGTACCTAGTGGCATCCTATACGTGGCTATTGGACTTTGCTATAGTCCCACTAGTGCAAAGACATTAGCAGAGCACATCTGCCTGCATTGCACACTCCAAGTTTTTTAAACTCAGCCATTATACTAGCAAACACACAGTGTACCTAGTGGCATCCTATACGTGGCTATTGGACTTTGCTATAGTCCCACTAGGGCCAAGACATTTGCAGAGCGCATCTGCCTGCGTTGCACACTCCAACAAATTATAACGAAGCCATTATACTAGCAAACACTCAGTGTACCTAGTGGCATCCTATACGTGGCTATTGGACTTTGCTATAGTCCCACTAGTGCCAAGACATTTGCAGAGCACATCTGCCTGCATTGCACACTCCAAGTTTTTTAAACTAAGCAATTTTACTAGCAAACACTCAGTGTACCTAGTGGCATCCTATACGTGGCTATTGGACTTTGCTATAGTCCCACTAGTGCAAAGACATTAGCAGAGCACATCTGCCTGCATTGCACACTCCAAGTTTTTTAAACTCAGCCATTATACTAGCAAACACACAGTGTACCTAGTGGCATCCTATACGTGGCTATTGGACTTTGCTATAGTCCCACTAGTGCCAAGACATTTGCAGAGCGCATCTGCCTGCGTTGCACACTCCAACTAATTATAACGAAGCCATTATACTAGCAAACACTCAGTGTACCTAGTGGCATCCTATACGTGGCTATTGGACTTTGCTATAGTCCCACTAGTGCCAAGACATTTGCAGAGCGCATCTGCCTGCGTTGCACACTCCAACTAATTATAACGAAGCCATTATACTAGCACACACTCAGTGTACCTAGTGGCATCCTATACGTGGCTATTGGACTTTGCTATAGTCCCACTAGTGCCAAGACATTTGCAGAGCGCATCTGCCTGCGTTGCACACTACAACAAATTATAACGAAGCCATTATACTAGCAAACACTCAGTGTACCTAGTGGCATCCTATACGTGGCTATTGGACTTTGCTATAGTCCCACTAGTGCCAAGACATTTGCAGAGCGCATCTGCCTGCGTTGCACACTCCAACTAATTATAACGAAGCCATTATACTAGCAAACACTCAGTGTACCTAGTGGCATCCTATACGTGGCTATTGGACTTTGCTATAGTCCCACTAGTGCCAAGACATTTGCAGAGCGCATCTGCCTGCGTTGCACACTCCAACTAATTATAACGAAGCCATTATACTAGCACACACTCAGTGTACCTAGTGGCATCCTATACGTGGCTATTGGACTTTGCTATAGTCCCACTAGTGCCAAGACATTTGCAGAGCGCATCTGCCTGCGTTGCACACTACAACAAATTATAACGAAGCCATTATACTAGCAAACACTCAGTGTACCTAGTGGCATCCTATACGTGGCTATTGGACTTTGCTATAGTCCCACTAGTGCCAAGACATTTGCAGAGCGCATCTGCCTGCGTTGCACACTCCAACTAATTATAACGAAGCCATTATACTAGCACACACTCAGTGTACCTAGTGGCATCCTATACGTGGCTATTGGACTTTGCTATAGTCCCACTAGGGCCAAGACATTTGCAAAGCACATCTGCCTGCATTGCACACTCCAAGTTTTTTAAACTAAGCAATTTTACTAGCAAACACTCAGTGTACCTAGTGGCATCCTATACGTGGCTATTGGACTTTGCTATAGTCCCACTAGTGCAAAGACATTAGCAGAGCATATCTGCCTGCATTGCACACTCCAAGTTTTTTAAACTCAGCCATTATACTAGCAAACACTCAGTGTACCTAGTGGCATCCTATACGTGGCTATTGGACTTTGCTATAGTCCCACTATTGCAAAGACATTAGCAGAGCACATCTGCCTGCATTGCACACTCCAAGTTTTTTAAACTCAGCCATTATACTAGCAAACACTCAGTGTACCTAGTGGCATCCTATACGTGGCTATTGGACTTTGCTATAGTCCCACTAGTGCCAAGACATTTGCAGAGCGCATCTGCCTGCGTTGCACACTCCAACTAATTATAACGAAGCCATTATACTAGCAAACACTCAGTGTACCTAGTGGCATCCTATACGTGGCTATTGGACTTTGCTATAGTCCCACTAGTGCCAAGACATTTGCAGAGCGCATCTGCCTGCGTTGCACACTCCAACTAATTATAACGAAGCCATTATACTAGCACACACTCAGTGTACCTAGTGGCATCCTATACGTGGCTATTGGACTTTGCTATAGTCCCACTAGTGCCAAGACATTTGCAGAGCGCATCTGCCTGCGTTGCACACTCCAACTAATTATAACGAAGCCATTATACTAGCAAACACTCAGTGTACCTAGTGGCATCCTATACGTGGCTATTGGACTTTGCTATAGTCCCACTAGTGCCAAGACATTTGCAGAGCGCATCTGCCTGCGTTGCACACTCCAACTAATTATAACGAAGCCATTATACTAGCAAACACTCAGTGTACCTAGTGGCATCCTATACGTGGCTATTGGACTTTGCTATAGTCCCACTAGTGCAAAGACATTAGCAGAGCACATCTGCCTGCATTGCACACTCCAAGTTTTTTAAACTCAGCCATTATACTAGCAAACACTCAGTGTACCTAGTGGCATCCTATACGTGGCTATTGGACTTTGCTATAGTCCCACTAGTGCCAAGACATTTGCAGAGCGCATCTGCCTGCGTTGCACACTCCAACTAATTATAACGAAGCCATTATACTAGCACACACTCAGTGTACCTAGTGGCATCCTATACGTGGCTATTGGACTTTGCTATAGTCCCACTAGTGCCAAGACATTTGCAGAGCGCATCTGCCTGCGTTGCACACTCCAACTAATTATAACGAAGCCATTATACTAGCACACACTCAGTGTACCTAGTGGCATCCTATACGTGGCTATTGGACTTTGCTATAGTCCCACTAGTGCCAAGACATTTGCAGAGCGCATCTGCCTGCGTTGCACACTACAACAAATTATAACGAAGCCATTATACTAGCAAACACTCAGTGTACCTAGTGGCATCCTATACGTGGCTATTGGACTTTGCTATAGTCCCACTAGTGCCAAGACATTTGCAGAGCGCATCTGCCTGCGTTGCACACTCCAACTAATTATAACGAAGCCATTATACTAGCACACACTCAGTGTACCTAGTGGCATCCTATACGTGGCTATTGGACTTTGCTATAGTCCCACTAGTGCCAAGACATTTGCAGAGCGCATCTGCCTGCGTTGCACACTACAACAAATTATAACGAAGCCATTATAGTAGCAAACACTCAGTGTACCTAGTGGCATCCTATACGTGGCTATTGGACTTTGCTATAGTCCCACTAGTGCCAAGACATTTGCAGCACGTCTGCTTGCGTTGCACACTCCAACGAATTATAACTAAGTTACATTGTCAGGGATATTTATTCTTTATTATTCTGCTGTTAATAAAGCTAGACCACCACTGCAATCTTCACCACCTCTCAATTTTTACTACCACATTTTCAGTCCACAATCTTGTCGCAATCAACATGAGTGGCAAAATGACAGATGCTGGTGGAAAGGGGAAGAGGCGTGGTGGAAAAGGCAAAAAATGTTTTGTCAGTGGGGAAGGTGGCAAAGCTCCATTATCATCTGCTGAAGATAGACCATCTACTAGCAAAAGTAAGATGTCTACTACTTATTGTGGACAATCCGATGTGCTCCCTTTTTTACGGACACGAACAAGAGGAACAAAGGTAGATGATGGGCAAAAAAGGAAAATGCTTGAATGGATCTCAAGTGGTCCAACAAGTGCCCTCTCAGCCACTTCAAGTACCGCATCCAAAAAACACCATTCCTCTGAGTTGTCATCCCAATCACACTTGATTTCTCCCAGCTCTGAAGTCTCCATCAGCCCTGCACAGTATGGTGGAACTGAGATGGCTGAGTCTGCAGAGCTGTTCAGTCACACTATAGCCTGGGAATCAGAGGTCTGCTCCCAAGCTACAGTGAGTACAGAACAGGAAATGGTCTGCAGTGATGCCCAGAACCTTTGTGACTCAGATTCAGGCCGTGAGGACCAAGTTTCTGAGCATAATGTTGACCCTTTGTCACAAACTGTAACACCTGTGGTTATAGACAATGAGGAACATACTGATGAAGATGAGACGCAGATACCCGATTGGGATGACAACTTAAATATTCGGTCAGGGCAAGAAGAGGCTCGGTCTGAGGGGGAGGGGAGTGCAAACACAACAATTGATGATGACGTTCTAGATCCCACCTACTGTCAACCCCCAGTCAGGCACTCGAGGAGGTCAACAGAGGCGGTGGAGGAGGATGCAACCGACGACGAAGTTACCTTGCGCCTTCCTGGACAGAGTCGGAGCACTGGTAGCACGTCTACAACTGCATCCTCAGCCACCACTCTGCCTATGAGCATTATTCGGGGTGGATCAACAGGTCGCATGGCCTCTAAGCCTTGCCTAGCCTGGGCCTTTTTTCACATCGAAAAAGATCGCCCAACTCATGTGATATGTAACATTTGTCATGATTCTGTTAGTAGAGGTCAAAACCTCAGCAGTTTGACAACTTCTTCCATGAATCGTCACATGAATAAATATCATAAGTCCCGGTGGGAAGCTCACCGTGCTGCAATGCCGGCTAGCGGAGCGAACCATCCACCGCCCGCCCCTTCCAGTGCATCCGCGCGCTCTTCATCTTCTAGGACTGTGGGGACAGCTGTCACACCTGTTTTTCCACGCAAAACTTCCACCACTGTAACCGCAACAGGCAGTTTGCTTGTAAGGTCGTCAGTTGGTTTGGAAGGGGAAACAAGTGAGTGTGTACAGCTCTCTCAGACATCGATAGCACCAACGTTGGATGAAGGCAACATCATGTCTCCGCCTGCACTTTCCTCACAAACCTGCATTTTTCCAGGGACACCCTACTCAACACCGTCTACACACAGCAGCCAGATCTCTGTCCCTCAGATGTGGTCAAATAAAAGGCCACTTCCTCCGACCCATGACAAAGCTAAGAGGTTGACTCTATCCCTCTGTAAGCTGTTGGCTACCGAAATGCTGCCTTTCCGCCTAGTGGACACACAGGATTTTAGAGACCTTATGTCTGTCGCTGTGCCCCAGTACCAGATGCCTAGTCGCCACTACTTCTCTAAGAAAGGTGTGCCCGCGCTACACCAGCATGTCGCACACAACATCACCGCTTCCTTGAGAAACTCTGTGTGTGAACGGGTGCATTTCACCACCGATACTTGGACCAGTAAGCATGGACAGGGACGTTACATGTCGCTGACTGGGCACTGGGTAACTATGGTGATAGATGGTGAAGGGTCTGCTGCACAAGTCTTGCCGTCCCCACGACTTGTGTGTCAATCCTCTGTCTGTCCAAGTTCCGCCACAGCTTCTGCATCCTCCACCTCATCTGGGTCCTCCACCTCCGCCCCAAGCCTGCCTGGTCAGGCCACCAGCGTTCTCACTGCGCAGAAGGAATCACGCACGCCTCATTACTATGCTGGCAGCCGAGCGCAACGGCATCAGGCGGTCTTTAGCTTGACATGTCTTGGTAATAAGAGTCACACAGCTGAGGAGTTGTGGTCAGCTCTGCGGTCCGAGTTTAATAAATGGTTGTCTCCACTCAACCTGCAGCCTGGTAAGGCCGTGTGCGACAATGCTGCAAACCTGGGTGAGGCCCTTCGCCTGGGCAAGGTGACACACGTACCTTGTATGGCTCACGTGTTGAACCTTGTCGTGCAGCAATTTTTAACACACTATCCCGGCCTAGATGGCCTTCTGAACAGGGCACGAAAACTGTCTGCTCACTTCCGGCGTTCAAGCGCCGCAGCTGAGCGACTTGCATCGCTCCAGAAGTCTTTCGGCCTGCCGGTTCATCGCCTGAAATGCGATGTGGCGACACGCTGGAATTCAACTCTACACATGTTACAGCGACTGTGGCAGCACCGCAGAGCCCTGGTGCAATACGTCATGACGTATAGCCTGGGCCAACGAGATGCAGAGGTGGGGCAGATCACCCTGATGGAGTGGTCTCAGATCAAGGACCTATGCACCCTTCTGCACAGTTTCGACATGGCGACGAATATGTTTAGCTCTGACAATGCCATTATCAGCATGACGATTCCAGTCATTTACATGCTGGAGCATACGCTAAACACTATTCGGAGTCAGGGGGTGGGACAACATGAAGGGGAGGAACTACAGGAGGATTCATATGTGCAAGGGACAACAACATCACCAAGATCCAGACGTTCATCATCACCAACGCAGCAGGCATGGGACCATGGGGAACAGGGATCGACAAGGGCGCATAGTAGCAGGCGAAATGTTGAGCAAGGTGCAGGAGAACATGAAGAAATGGAGGACGAACTGTCCATGGACATGGAAGACTCAGCGGATGAGGGAGACCTTGGTCAAATTTCAGTTGAAAGAGGTTGGGGGGAGATGTCAGAGGAAGAAAGAACGGTTAGCACCTCTATGCCACAAACACAGCGTGGACTTGGTCCGCATGGCTGCGCAAGACACATGAGTGCCTTCTTGTTGCACTACCTCCAACATGACAGTCGTATTGTCAAAATTAGAAGTGATGATGACTACTGGATTGCCACACTATTAGATCCCCGGTACAAGTCCAAATTTTGTGACATAATTCCAGCCATAGAAAGGGACGCACGTATGCAGGAGTATCAGCAGAAGCTGTTACTCGATCTTAGCTCGGCTTTTCCACCAAACAACCGTGCAGGTGCAGGGAGGGAATCTCCCAGTTGTAACTTGACAAACATGGGACGGTCTCGTCATCTTCACCAGTCTACCCGTACCAGTAGGACCGTATCTGGTGCCGGTAACAGCAATTATATGGAATCTTTTCATAATTTTTTTAGACCCTCTTTTGCAAGGCCACCAGAGACAACAAGTCTGACACATACTCAACGGCTGGAGAGGATGATACAGGAGTATCTCCAAATGAACATCGATGCCATGACTGTGCAACTGGAGCCTTGCTCCTTTTGGGCTTCAAACATAGAAAAATGGCCAGAGCTCTCCAGTTACGCCTTGGAGATTTTGTCGTGTCCAGCTGCCAGCGTTGTCTCTGAACGTGTATTCAGTGCTGCTGGGTGTGTGCTGACAGATAAGCGCACGCGTCTGTCCAGTGACAATGTGGACAGACTGACGTTCATCAAAATGAACAAGTCATGGATCCAGAAGGAATTTACTACCCCTGTGTCATCCTGGGGAGAGTAAATGCTTGTGGATTTGGAATGTGCCTGATGCAAATCAAAACATCCTGTTTGCAACTAGGGCCCAAGTGCTGCCACTGATGGGGTGGGTGTCTGTGTGGCCCAATTTTTGGAAAAAAAGGGAGACTCCGCTTGGAGTAACCCTTGCTTACATTGTTTTTAAAAGAAGCCAAGATGAACAAGTCATGGATCAGCAAAGACTTTATCTACGTACCCCGGTGTCATCCTGGGGACGGATAAGAATGGCGTATTTTTGAATGTGCTTGATGCAAATCTAGCTGTGAAGTGTACAACTGGGGCACAACTGCTGCCACTGAAGGGGTGGGTGTGTGTGGGCCCAATTTTTGGAAAAAAGGGAGACTCCGCTTGGAGTAACCCTTGCTTGCTGTGTTTTTAAAAGAAGCCAAGATGAACAGAGCTGGGATCAGGAAAGACTTTGCTACCTACCCCGGTGTCATCCTGGGGACGGATAAGAATGGCGTATTTTTGAATGTGCTTGATGCAAATCTAGCTGTGAAGTGTACAACTGGGGCACAACTGCTGCCACTGAAGGGGTGGGTGTGTGTGGGCCCAATTTTTGGAAAAAAGGGAGACTCCGCTTGGAGTAACCCTTGCTTGCTGTGTTTTTAAAAGAAGCCAAGATGAACAGAGCTGGGATCAGGAAAGACTTTGCTACCTACCCCGGTGTCATCCTGGGGACGGATAAGAATGGCGTATTTTTGAATGTGCTTGATGCAAATCAAAACATCCTGTTTGCAACTAGGGCCCAAGTGCTGCCACTGATGGGGTGGGTGTCTGTGTGGCCCAATTTTTGGAAAAAAGGGAGACTCCGCTTGGAGTAACCCTTGCTTGCTGTGTTTTTAAAAGAAGCCAAGATGAACAGAGCTGGGATCAGGAAAGACTTTGCTACCTACCCCGGTGTCATCCTGGGGACGGATAAGAATGGCGTATTTTTGAATGTGCTTGATGCAAATCAAAACATCCTGTTTGCAACTAGGGCCCAAGTGCTGCCACTGATGGGGTGGGTGTCTGTGTGGCCCAATTTTTGGAAAAAAAGGGAGACTCCGCTTGGAGTAACCCTTGCTTACATTGTTTTTAAAAGAAGCCAAGATGAACAAGTCATGGATCAGCAAAGACTTTATCTACGTACCCCGGTGTCATCCTGGGGACGGATAAGAATGGCGTATTTTTGAATGTGCTTGATGCAAATCAAAACATCCTGTTTGCAACTAGGGCCCAAGTGCTGCCACTGATGGGGTGGGTGTCTGTGTGGCCCAATTTTTGGAAAAAAGGGAGACTCCGCTTGGAGTAACCCTTGCTTGCTGTGTTTTTAAAAGAAGCCAAGATGAACAGAGCTGGGATCAGGAAAGACTTTGCTACCTACCCCGGTGTCATCCTGGGGACGGATAAGAATGGCGTATTTTTGAATGTGCTTGATGCAAATCTAGCTGTGAAGTGTACAACTGGGGCACAACTGCTGCCACTGAAGGGGTGGGTGTGTGTGGGCCCAATTTTTGGAAAAAAGGGAGACTCCGCTTGGAGTAACCCTTGCTTGCTGTGTTTTTAAAAGAAGCCAAGATGAACAGAGCTGGGATCAGGAAAGACTTTGCTACCTACCCCGGTGTCATCCTGGGGACGGATAAGAATGGCGTATTTTTGAATGTGCTTGATGCAAATCTAGCTGTGAAGTGTACAACTGGGGCACAACTGCTGCCACTGAAGGGGTGGGTGTGTGTGGGCCCAATTTTTGGAAAAAAGGGAGACTCCGCTTGGAGTAACCCTTGCTTGCTGTGTTTTTAAAAGAAGCCAAGATGAACAGAGCTGGGATCAGGAAAGACTTTGCTACCTACCCCGGTGTCATCCTGGGGACGGATAAGAATGGCGTATTTTTGAATGTGCTTGATGCAAATCAAAACATCCTGTTTGCAACTAGGGCCCAAGTGCTGCCACTGATGGGGTGGGTGTCTGTGTGGCCCAATTTTTGGAAAAAAAGGGAGACTCCGCTTGGAGTAACCCTTGCTTGATGTGTTTTTAAAAGAAGCCAAGATGAACAGAGCTGGGATCAGGAAAGACTTTGCTACCTACCCCGGTGTCATCCTGGGGACGGATAAGAATGGCGTATTTTTGAATGTGCTTGATGCAAATCAAAACATCCTGTTTGCAACTAGGGCCCAAGTGCTGCCACTGATGGGGTGGGTGTCTGTGTGGCCCAATTTTTGGAAAAAAGGGAGACTCCGCTTGGAGTAACCCTTGCTTGCTGTGTTTTTAAAAGAAGCCAAGATGAACAGAGCTGGGATCAGGAAAGACTTTGCTACCTACCCCGGTGTCATCCTGGGGACGGATAAGAATGGCGTATTTTTGAATGTGCTTGATGCAAATCTAGCTGTGAAGTGTACAACTGGGGCACAACTGCTGCCACTGAAGGGGTGGGTGTGTGTGGGCCCAATTTTTGGAAAAAAGGGAGACTCCGCTTGGAGTAACCCTTGCTTGCTGTGTTTTTAAAAGAAGCCAAGATGAACAGAGCTGGGATCAGGAAAGACTTTGCTACCTACCCCGGTGTCATCCTGGGGACGGATAAGAATGGCGTATTTTTGAATGTGCTTGATGCAAATCTAGCTGTGAAGTGTACAACTGGGGCACAACTGCTGCCACTGAAGGGGTGGGTGTGTGTGGGCCCAATTTTTGGAAAAAAGGGAGACTCCGCTTGGAGTAACCCTTGCTTGCTGTGTTTTTAAAAGAAGCCAAGATGAACAGAGCTGGGATCAGGAAAGACTTTGCTACCTACCCCGGTGTCATCCTGGGGACGGATAAGAATGGCGTATTTTTGAATGTGCTTGATGCAAATCAAAACATCCTGTTTGCAACTAGGGCCCAAGTGCTGCCACTGATGGGGTGGGTGTCTGTGTGGCCCAATTTTTGGAAAAAAAGGGAGACTCCGCTTGGAGTAACCCTTGCTTGATGTGTTTTTAAAAGAAGCCAAGATGAACAGAGCTGGGATCAGGAAAGACTTTGCTACCTACCCCGGTGTCATCCTGGGGACGGATAAGAATGGCGTATTTTTGAATGTGCTTGATGCAAATCTAGCTGTGAAGTGTACAACTAGGGCACAACTGCTGCCACTGAAGGGGTGGGTGTGTGTGGGCCCAATTTTTGGAAAAAAGGGAGACTCCGCTTGGAGTAACCCTTGCTTGCTGTGTTTTTAAAAGAAGCCAAGATGAACAGAGCTGGGATCAGGAAAGACTTTGCTACCTACCCCGGTGTCATCCTGGGGACGGATAAGAATGGCGTATTTTTGAATGTGCTTGATGCAAATCTAGCTGTGAAGTGTACAACTGGGGCACAACTGCTGCCACTGAAGGGGTGGGTGTGTGTGGGCCCAATTTTTGGAAAAAAGGGAGACTCCGCTTGGAGTAACCCTTGCTTGCTGTGTTTTTAAAAGAAGCCAAGATGAACAGAGCTGGGATCAGGAAAGACTTTGCTACCTACCCCGGTGTCATCCTGGGGACGGATAAGAATGGCGTATTTTTGAATGTGCTTGATGCAAATCAAAACATCCTGTTTGCAACTAGGGCCCAAGTGCTGCCACTGATGGGGTGGGTGTCTGTGTGGCCCAATTTTTGGAAAAAAAGGGAGACTCCGCTTGGAGTAACCCTTGCTTACATTGTTTTTAAAAGAAGCCAAGATGAACAAGTCATGGATCAGCAAAGACTTTATCTACGTACCCCGGTGTCATCCTGGGGACGGATAAGAATGGCGTATTTTTGAATGTGCTTGATGCAAATCTAGCTGTGAAGTGTACAACTGGGGCACAACTGCTGCCACTGAAGGGGTGGGTGTGTGTGGGCCCAATTTTTGGAAAAAAGGGAGACTCCGCTTGGAGTAACCCTTGCTTGCTGTGTTTTTAAAAGAAGCCAAGATGAACAGAGCTGGGATCAGGAAAGACTTTGCTACCTACCCCGGTGTCATCCTGGGGATGGATAAGAATGGCGTATTTTTGAATGTGCTTGATGCAAATCAAAACATCCTGTTTGCAACTAGGGCCCAAGTGCTGCCACTGATGGGGTGGGTGTCTGTGTGGCCCAATTTTTGGAAAAAAAGGGAGACTCCGCTTGGAGTAACCCTTGCTTACATTGTTTTTAAAAGAAGCCAAGATGAACAAGTCATGGATCAGCAAAGACTTTATCTACGTACCCCGGTGTCATCCTGGGGACGGATAAGAATGGCGTATTTTTGAATGTGCTTGATGCAAATGTAGCTGTGAAGTGTACAACTAGGGCACAACTGCTGCCACTGAAGGGGTGGGTGTGTGTGGGGCCCAATTTTTGGAAAAAAGGGAGACTCCGCTTGGAGTAACCCTTGATTGCTGTGTTTTTTATAAATGATCCAAGCTGCACAGAGCTGGGATCAGGAAAGACTTAGCTACCTACCCCGGTGTCATCCTGGGGACGGTTAATTATGGCGTATTTTTGAATGTGCTTGATGCAAATCTAGCTGTGAAGTGTACAACTGGGGCACAAGTGCTGCCACTGAAGGGGTGGGTGTGTGTGTGGCCCAATTTTTGGAAAAAAGGGAGACTCCGCTTGGAGTCACCTTGCGGTGTTTTACATGATTTTAGAAGGGCGTGCCATGCCTATATCTGTGTGTCCTCCTCTTTTTCCTTGTCCAGCTGTTTTGTTTTCGAATGAGTATATGTCCTTGTCACTTTCCAATGTGTTTGAGTTGTTTGTCACCTTTAGGACACCTTTGAGGGTGTTTTCTAGGTGTTTTTCTGTGTTTGTGATTGCCTGCCATTGTTTCCTATGCAGTTCGAGTTCGGTTCGTCGAACGTTCGATGAACCGAACTCGAACGGGAGGTCCGTTCGGCGAACCAACCTCGAGCTGAACCGCGACCGGTTCGCTCATCTCTATTCTTAATATGAAAATGAGCTGTTAAGATCTATGTGCAGGACATTGCTCTCCTTGAGAATCTTCCTACAGAGCTTATTTCATAGGAAATGAGAAGTTACCAGTGTGAGACATGTAATGACTGGTACTTTGCTCTTAAAATCACATACAGCTCTGCAGGGAGAATAGGATAAATACAGTATAGCAGAGCTAATACAGTGCAGAATGGCTCACACAGTACAGCAGAGGTGAATTTTGACTTATTACAAAAACATTTGCAGCTGCAGTCCTCTCATAGTGCTTCAGCTTCCATCTCAGAAACAGCTGACAGTTGAGGGAGAAGACAAATGCAAATGTAGAAAATGTGGTGGAAAAAATCCAGCATCAGTCAAATGTAATAAAATTAAAATTTTAATGAAAAAAGTTAAAAAACATGAAACAGTTTCATGGAAGCATGTGTAGACACGCAGGTCTATGTGTTTCAAGCAGATAAACTACTCTTAGGGGTACTTTTCACACTACGACATCACAAGCTGATGCTTGCGATGCCGAGCGCAATAGTCCCCGCCCCCGTCGCAGCTGCGATCTCTTGTGATAGCTGCCGTAGCGAACAGTATCGCTACGGCAGCTTCACATGGACTCACCTGCCCTGCGACGTCGCTCTGGAAGGGGACCCGCCTCCTTCCTAAGGGGGCGGGCCGTGCGGCGTCACAGTGACGTCACACGGCAGGCGGCCAATAGAAGCGGAGGGGCGGAGATGAGCGGGACGTAAACACCCCGCCCACCTCCTTCCTTCCGCATAGCCGGCGTGAGCCGCAGGACGCAGGTAGGAGATGTTCCTCGTTCCTGTGGCTTCACACACAGCGATGTGTGCTGCTGCAGGAACGAGGAACAACATCGTAACATCGGTCCTTCCGAAATTATGGAAATGACCGACGCTACACCGATGATACGATTTCGATGCTTTTGCACTCGTTAATCGTATCAAAAACGATTTACACACTCCGATATCGACAGCGACGCCGGATGTGCGTCACTTTTGATTTGACCCCAGCGACATCGCACCTGCGATGTCGTAGTGTGCAAAGTACCCCTTAATCATGACAATATAACATTGTGTATGGGCTCATGCGCATGATGCGTAATTACATGCATTTATGCTGCGTATTGCACTGCAGCGTAAATGCATGCGTCCAGCGTCCCCAGCACAATCTATGTAGATTGTGCATGATACGTGCGCATGATGCTTTTATGAACGCATTGATTTGGGTGCTAAAATTTTATCCCAAATCCGTGCGTATATAAAATCAGCATGTCAATTATTTCTGTGTTCTAGATGCAGCTCCCACTCTATCTATGGTGGGGGCAGCAGCCATAGCGCATGAAATCGGCTTTTTTTCTACAAAAAAACTGCATCCATTATGCAGTGTTTCTGCAGCAATTTGAAGCGCACATGTGCTGTCAAATCGCTGCAGAATATTCAGCAGTTACGTGCGAACACAGCCTTAGGCTGTGTATGCACCTTGCGTTTTTTCATGCGTTTCCGCAGCGTTTTGAACTGCAGCGTTTTAATGCAAAAATGCATGTGTTTTGATTTCCAGGCAAAGTCTATGGAAAATAGGGCTTTCTTGTGCGCACGATGCTTTTAAAAACGCAGCGTTTTTGGTGTAAAAAATTTGTCAAAATCTCTGCGTTTGAAGAAGCAACATGTCAATTGTTTTTGCCATTTTGGCAGCATTTTGCTAACATTGAAGTCAATGAGAATGATCAAAACGCATCCTAAATCAAATTTCTAGCATTTTACATGCTTTTTTGATGCTAAACGCATGCTTTTTTGTCAAAATCAAAGCATGCGTTTTTGGCATTATAGTGAGGTCAGGAGGTTTCCATTTGCCCTCACATCCATTCCGACTTTAAAAAATGAGTCAAACAATACTTTTACTTGATTTTGAACATACCGTATTTTTCGCTTTATAAGACGCACCTGATTATAAGACGCACCCCCAAATTTGGTGAAGGGAAAGATAATTTTTTTTTTTAATGTTAAATGGGGTCCATCTTATACACTGTGTTCCAAATTATTATGCAAAAAATATTTTCCTAAATTAACTATATGAATTGCAGTTATTGTTATTTTCCAGTCATCTACTAATCGAGTATAAATGAAATATTTTTGATCAAACTGCCTATGAAAACAGTATTTCTTCAGCGCTCTATTGGGAGACCCAGACGATTGGGGTATAGCTACTGCCCTCTGGAGGCCACACAAAGCACTACATTAAAAGTGCAAGGCCCCTCCCCCTCTGGCTATACCCCCCCGTGGTATCACGGGTTCTCCAGTTTTAGCTTTGTGTGCGAAGGAGGTCAGACATTCCATGCATAGCTCCACAGATTTTAGTCAGCAGTAGCTGCTGACTATTTCGGATGGAAGAAAAGAGGACACATATAGTGTCCCCAGCATGCTCCCTTCTCACCCCTGGATGGTGTTGTAAGGTTGAGGTACCTATTGCTGGTACAGGGCTGGAGCCTGACATGCTGTTTTCCTTCCACATCCCCTGGTAGGGCTCTGTGGAAGTGGGATCCTGCCGGCCTCTCAGCTCTGATGCCGGGCTCCATCCACAGACCCATTAGAACCTGATGGATTCGGAGCAGGAGTACGATCAGGGACAGGCCCTGCATCATACAGGTACTCTGTGTCCCCGGCAGGCACAGACACACTCCGGGCTGGCTGGGTGTTGTAGTGCGCCGGGGACCGCAACGTGGAGTTGGTGTCCCTACAGATTACTGGGGGACTTTTTTGTGTATGGGAACGCAGCGCCGACCCCCTCTGGACCGGGCGGCGCTGCTGTGACTTGTGGTGCGCCGGGGATCCGCCGTCCGCGCTTTTACGGCGGCGGCGGTTATAAATTTAGTCCCCGGCTTTTTGGGCCTAGGACGCCGGCAGCTCCGATTCGTTCCCGCCCCCACCCTGTCATTCAGGGTAGGGGAGAGACGCTGTTCGCTAGCAGCGACGAGGGCTGGAGCCTGATTTACATGCTCCAGCCCTCACACTAGGCACAGAGGGAAGCAGGCTTCCCGCTCTTGGCCAGGAACGCCCAGGGCCCGCCCCCCTTCCTCTCTCGAGACGCCGGCAGCCATTACATGCATGCCTGGCTGGAGGAAGGACGCAAGGCTCTGGGAGACCTGGACTAGGGGCTATCTGGCGACCACACACCCGCTTTTTAAGCGGGCGGTAAGCGATTTTTCTGTGCTGGTCCCTCTAGTGCCTCACGTTGTATCGGTGTACTGTGTACAGATATATAGATATTGTTTTTTCTTGCACTGTGAGGTTGCTTCTGGCTGCATATCCCAGATCGCTCTGTGGAAGCAGCAACATGTCATCCTCAAAACGCAAGGCGGCCAAGGCAAAAAGGGCTGTGTATACTGCGTGTGCTGCATGTGGGGCTAATCTACCAGCAGGCTCCGATGACCCCCATTGTGTGCAATGCTCCGACCCGGTGCTGCTTCGCCAGCCGGAGTCAGGAGAGGTAGCGACCCAGGCTGAGACGCTTGTAAGTTCTGCCCCGGTGACAGGGACAGACTTTGCAGTTTTTGCAGATAATATGTCTGTGTCTATGGCAAAAATCCTTGAAACCTTGCAATCTATGCATGGGGCTCAGTCTCTGGGCACGGCGAGGCCTCTGTCCTCAGGTCCCCCTTACTTGGAATGTATCCAGCCCACAGGGGGGTCCCCGGCTTCACAGGCCGAGGATTATGACTCAGATGATGGCCCCAGCCACCCTAAGCGAGCTCGCTGGGAAAGACCCTCGACGTCTTCACACTGCTCAGGGTCTCAGCGCAATCAGTCTCCCTGTGATGTGTCTGATGAGAGTGATCAGGAATCCACTCCTGGAACCCCTCTCAACCTGGATACCCCGGATGGGGATGCCATGGTAAACGACCTTATCTCAGCCATCAATAGGCTGTTGGATATTTCTCCCCCAGCCCCTTCAGCAGAAGAGGCGGCTGCGGAGCAGGAGAAGTTTCGTTTCCTTTATCCCAAGCGTAAATTGAGTGCCTTGTTAGATCACTCTGACTTCAGAGAATCAATCCAGAAGCACGACGCTCACCCAGAAAGGCGTTTCTCTAAACGATCTAAAGATACGCGTTTCCCTTTCCCCCCTGAGGTGGTCAAGCGCTGGACACAGTGTCCAAAGGTAGACCCCCCGATTTCCAAACTTGCAGCTAGATCCATAGTTGCAGTGGAGGATGGCGCTTCACTTAAAGATGCCAATGACAGACAGATGGACCTTTGGTTAAAATCTGTCTATGAAGCTATCGGCGCGTCGTTTGCTCCGGCATTCGCAGCCGTATGGGCACTCCAGGCTATTTCAGCTGGCTTAGCAAAAGTGGATGCTATCATGCATCCAGCAGTGCCGCAAGTGGCGCACCTTACCACGCAGATGTCGGCGTTTGCGTCTTACGCTATCAATGCGGTCCTAGAATCTACCAGTCGCACCTCAATGGCGTACGCCAATTCGGTAGTTTTGCGCAGAGCCTTGTGGTTAAAGGACTGGAAAGCAGATGCTGGTTCCAAAAAATGTTTAACCAGTTTGCCTTTGTCTAGAGATAGACTGTTTGGCGAGCCATTGGCTGATATCATTAAGCAGTCTAAGGGTAAAGACTCCTCTTTACCACAACCCAGAACATCCAAACCTCAGCAGAAAAAGTGGCAGCAGAGGTTTCAGTCCTTTCGAGGTTCGGGCAAGACACCATTTACCTCGTCCAAAGGGACTCAGAGGACGCAAAGAAACTCAGATTCGTGGCGGACTCACACACGCCCCAAGAAAGCAAATGGAGGTACCGCTTCCAAAGCGGCTACCTCATGACTTCCAGCCCCCCCCCTCCGCATCGCCGGTCGGGGGCAGGCTCTCCCGCTTTTCCGGCATTTGGATGTCACAGGTCAAAGACCGGTGGGTGACGGACATTTTGTCTCGCGGGTACAGAATCGAGTTCAATTCTCGTCCTCCAGCTCGGTTCTTCAGAACCTCCCCACATCCAGACCGAGCAGATGCTCTGCTGCAGGCGGTGGATTCCCTAAAAGCGGAAGGAGTGGTGATCCCAGTCCCTCCTCAGGAACAAGGGCAAGGGTTTTACTCCAATCTCTTTGTGGTTCCAAAAAAGGACGGCTCGTTCCGTCCTGTTCTGGACCTAAAACGGCTCAACAAACATGTGCACGCCAGGAGGTTCCGGATGGAAACCCTCCGCTCTGTCATTGCCTCAATGTCCAGAGGAGACTTCCTTGCCTCAATAGACATCAAAGATGCTTATCTCCACGTGCCAATTGCTACAGAACATCAACGTTTTCTACGTTTTGTGATAGGAGACGACCATTTTCAGTTCGTAGCTCTTCCATTTGGTCTGGCGACAGCCCCACGGGTCTTCACCAAGGTCATGGCGGCGGTGGTAGCAGTCTTGCACTCTCAGGGACACTCGGTGATCCCTTACCTAGACGACTTATTGGTCAAAGCTCCCTCTCAGGAGGCATGTCAGCACAGCCTGAATGCTACGCTGGAGACTCTACAGTCTTTCGGATGGATCATCAACTTTCCAAAGTCGATCCTATCACCGACTCAGTCACTAACGTATCTTGGCATGGAGTTTCATACTCTAGCAGCAATAGTGAAGCTGCCGCTGAACAAGCAGCGGTCACTACAGACAGGGGTGCAATCTCTCCTGCAGGGCCAGTTGCATCCCTTGCGGCGTCTCATGCACTTCCTAGGGAAGATGGTGGCAGCCATGGAAGCAGTTCCCTTTGCGCAGTTTCATCTGCGCCCACTTCAATGGGACATTCTCCGCCAATGGGACGGGAAGTCAACGTCCCTGGACAGGAAAGTCTCGCTTTCCCAGACGGCCAAGGACTCTCTACAATGGTGGCTCCTTCCCACCTCATTATCTCAGGGAAGATCCTTCCTGCCCCCATCCTGGGCAGTAGTTACGACAGATGCGAGTCTGTCGGGGTGGGGAGCAGTGTTTCTCCACCACAGGGCTCAGGGGACGTGGACTCCGCAGGAGTCCACCCTTCAGATCAATGTTCTGGAAATCAGAGCAGTGTATCTTGCCCTACTAGCCTTCCAGCAGTGGCTGGAAGGAAAGCAGATCCGAATCCAATCGGACAACTCCACAGCGGTGGCATACATCAACCACCAAGGAGGGACGCGCAGTCGGCAAGCCTTCCAAGAAGTCCGGCGCATTCTAATGTGGGTGGAGGACAGAGCATCCACCATATCCGCGGTTCACATCCCAGGCGTAGAAAACTGGGAAGCAGACTTCCTCAGTCGCCAGGGCATGGACGCAGGGGAATGGTCCCTTCACCCGAACGTGTTTCAGGAAATCTGTCGCCGCTGGGGAGTGCCGGACGTCGACCTAATGGCATCCCGGCACAACAACAAGGTCCCGGCATTCATGGCGAGGTCGCGCGATCAAAGAGCTCTGGCGGCAGACGCCTTGGTTCAAGATTGGTCGCAGTTTCAGCTCCCTTACGTGTTTCCGCCTCTGGCGCTCTTGCCCAGAGTGCTACGCAAGATCAGATCCGAGTGCAGCCGCATCATACTCGTCGCTCCAAACTGGCCGAGGAGGTCGTGGTATCCGGATCTGTGGCATCTCACGATCGGTCGACCGTGGTCACTGCCAGACCGACCAGACTTACTGTCCCAAGGGCCGTTTTTCCATCAGAATTCTGCGGCCCTGAACCTGACTGTGTGGCCATTGAGTCATGGATCCTAGCATCTGCAGGATTATCTCAAGGAGTGGTTGCCACAATGAGACAAGCTAGAAAGTCGAATTCTGCTAAGATCTACCACAGGACGTGGAAGATTTTCTTATCCTGGTGCTCTACTCAGGGAGTGTCTCCCTGGCCATTTGCATTACCCAAGTTTCTTTCCTTCCTGCAATCGGGGTTAGAAAAGGGCTTGTCGCTCAGCTCCCTTAAAGGGCAAGTTTCGGCACTATCCGTGTTTTTTCAGAAGCGTCTAGCACGTCTTCCTAAGGTGCGCACGTTCCTGCAGGGGGTCTGTCATATTGTGCCCCCGTACAAGCGACCGTTAGATCCATGGGATCTGAACAGGGTACTAGTTGCTCTCCAGAAGCCGCCCTTCGAGCCTCTGAAGGAAGTTTCCTTTTCTCGGCTGTCGCAGAAAGTGGCGTTTCTTGTTGCGATCACATCGCTTCGGCGAGTGTCTGAGCTGGCAGCTCTGTCATCCAAGGCTCCCTTCCTGGTGTTCCACCAGGACAAGGTTGTGCTGCGCCCTATTCCGGAGTTTCTTCCTAAGGTCGTATCCTCTTTTCATCTTAATCAGGATATCTCCTTGCCTTCGTTTTGTCCTCATCCGGTTCACCGGTATGAAAAGGACTTACGTTTGCTAGATCTGGTGAGGGCACTCAGAATCTACATTTCCCGCACGGCGCCCATACGCCGTGCCGATGCACTTTTTGTCCTTGTCGCTGGTCCGCGCAAGGGGTTGCAGGCTTCTAAAGCCACCCTGGCTCGATGGATCAAAGAACCAATTCTAGAGGCCTACCGTTCTGCGGGGCTTCCGGTTCCTTCAGGGCTAAAAGCCCACTCAACCAGAGCCGTGGGTGCGTCCTGGGCATTACGTCACCAGGCTTCGGCTCAACAGGTGTGCCAGGCAGCTACCTGGTCCAGTCTGCACACTTTCACCAAGCATTATCAGGTGCATACCTATGCTTCGGCGGACGCCAGCCTAGGTAGAAGAGTCCTGCAGGCGGCAGTGACACCCCCGTAGGGGAGGGCTGTTTTGCAGCTCTAACATGAGGTATTTATTTACCCACCCAGGGACAGCTTTTGGACGTCCCAATCGTCTGGGTCTCCCAATAGAGCGCTGAAGAAGAAGGGAATTTTGTTACTTACCGTAAATTCCTTTTCTTCTAGCTCTTATTGGGAGACCCAGCACCCGCCCTGTTGTCCTTCGGGATGTTTTTTTGTTGTTTGCGGGTACACATGTTGTTCATGTTGAACGGTTTTTCAGTTCTCCGATGTTATTCGGAGTTAATTTGTTTAAACCAGTTAATGGCTTCCTCCTTCTTGCTTTGGCACTAAAACTGGAGAACCCGTGATACCACGGGGGGGTATAGCCAGAGGGGGAGGGGCCTTGCACTTTTAATGTAGTGCTTTGTGTGGCCTCCAGAGGGCAGTAGCTATACCCCAATCGTCTGGGTCTCCCAATAAGAGCTAGAAGAAAAGGAATTTACGGTAAGTAACAAAATTCCCTTCATTTTTAAAAATAATAAACACTCAAAATGCACTCAAAATGCATGTTCCCAATTATTATACACAGCAGAGTTTTCAACCTTTTTATTTTTATTTTGAAAAACAAAATGGTCAATTGTGAAATTATAAGCATTATAAGCTTATTACAAAATGAAATCAAACAGTTTTCAAGTCAAATCTTAATTCTAGGTGATGTTACATTTTCACATAGGACCCCTTGTTCAAAAGAAGCTTCTGAACTCTCTCGTCCATTGAATTTGTCAGTTTTAGGATGGTTTGTGCTTCAATTGTTTTGCATGTGGACAGAATACCCTCCCAAAGCTGTTGCTTAGATGTGAACTGCCTCCCGCCATCATAAACACTCCTTTTGATGATGCTCCAGAGGTTCTCGATGGGGTTGAGGTCAGGAGAAGATGGTGGCCACACTATAAGTTTGTCCTCTTTTATGCCCATAGCAGCCAGAGATGCAGATGTGTTATTTGCAGCATGAGATGGTGCATTATCATGCATGAAAATGATCTTGCTGCGAAATGCACGGTTCTTCCTCCTGAACCATGGCAGAAAGTGCTGTTTAAGAAACTCCACATAGATTAAGGAGTTCATCTTTACCCCTACAGGGATCCTAAAGGGGCCGACAATCTCTCTCCCCATGATTCCAGCCCAAAACATTACTCCACCTCCTCCTTGTTGGCGCCTTAGCCGTGTTCTCATGGGGTGTCCATGAACCAGCCATCCTCCACTCCATATATCTGGACCATCGAGTGTTGCACGACACTCATCGGTGAACAAAACAGTTTGGAAGTCAGTCTTCATGTATAGTTTGGCCCACTGGAGCCGTTTCTGCTTGTGTGCAGTGGATAGAGGTGGCGACAGGATGGCTTACGCACAGCTGCAAACCTCCGAAGGACCCTGCATCTTGTTGTTCGGGGGACGTTGGAGGCACCAGCAGCTTCAAAAACTTGTCTGCTGCTATGGCAAGGCATTTTAGCAGCTGCTCTTTTAACCTGATGCAATTGCCTGTTGGAAAGAGTTCTCAATTTTTCCTTATCAGCACGCACACGTGTGTGCTGTGAATCAGCTACATACTTCTTAATTGTGCGATGATCACGATGAAGTGTCTTGGCAATGTTGATTGTAGTCATGCCTTGACCTAAATACTCCACAATTTGTTGCTTCTCAGCATCCAACACATCCTTTTTCTTTGCCATTTTGGCAAAAAATGCAGGCTGCTTAATAATGTGGAACAGCCTTCTTAAGTAGTCTTGCCTTTATTTGAACACACCTGACAAACTAATGTGCACAGGTATCTGCAATTGCTTTTAGTGATATAAAGAGCCCTGACACACATCACCATCAATGAGTTTAAATGACAAACAAAACATTTCTAACCTTATCACTCTTAAATTCTTTTTGCATAATAATTTGGAACACAGTGTAATGCCAGTGTCCGTCTAACAAATCATATAGGGTATATGTCCCTCATAGCCCCCATCCTAAAATTAGCCCCCATTTATCTGGATTTGGCCCCCTTATATTGAATATAGCCCCCTTGTGCTGGGACACGTCCCCCTGTGCTGCCCATGGCCCTTATAGATGGCACACCTCCCCTGTGTTTGATATGGCCCCCATACTGCTGCCCATGGTCACTATAGATGGCATATCTCCCCTGTTAGATATGGCTCCCATTCTGCTGCCCATGGGCACTATAGATAGCACATCTCCCCTGTGTTTGATATGGCCCCCATACTGCTGCCCATGGCCACTATAGATGGCACATCTCCCCTGTTAGATATGGCCCCCATACTGCTGCCCATGGCCATTATAGATGGCACACCTCCCCTGTGTTAGATATGCCCCCCATACTGCTGCCCATAATAAAATAAAACACTCTTTCCTTACCTTCTCAGTGCTGTAATCCCTGTGTCTCCCTCCATGGGATTGAACTCCGGCTTCCTCCACTTCCTGGTTCTTGCTGCCGGTCATGTGATCGGCACAGCAGAGTGATATCATCTCTGTGTGCCTTGTCACAGACAGCAGCAGCAGGAGACCGGGAGATCAGCGCTGGAGGTAAGTAAAGCTTTTTTATTTTACTATGGGCAGCAGTATGGGGGCCATATCTAACACAGGGGGATCATGTGCGATCAAAGGAAGGCGCAGGCAGATATAATATGCCCCAGCCCATCAGTGCGATGCGGTTTCAGCACCACGCTGATGGACAGCAGCTGTGCATATTATATGAGCGGGAGCAGGAGATCTAACGCTGCCTTTCGCAGCTTCACCAGCTCCCAGCACGGCTCCAGAGCGGACCTTGCAGTATATATATATATATATATATATATATATATATATATACACACACATACACACACACACACACACACACACACACGTATATTCGGTTTATAAGACGCGCCCCCTACTTTCACTCAAAATTTGGGGGAACAAAAGTGCGTCTTATAAAGCAAAAAATACGGTAATTATTAAATCACATTCTTGATTTTTGGAAAATTATAATTATAGTGTTTGATTCATAGGTTTTTTTTGTTTTTTTTTTGTTTTTTTCCTACTGTTTGAATGTTCAAACTTTATTTAGTAGTGTCTTTATATTGAAAACGCATCTCAATTTAAGCACTGAAAATGCATGTAAAACACGGTCAAAACGCAGCAAAAACGCTTGCGTATTTCCTACATTTATGTGGTCAAAACCAAATTTGACAATGACAAATCCTGTCAGAGGATGCGTTCATTTCTGCGAGGTACAGGATGCAAGGTGCGCACATAGCCTTACACAGGCTTAAATATCCTACACCCAGAAGGGTGGAGCAATTACACCATATGGAGAAAAGGATGAATATTAACCATTTCAAGAAACACAGAAAACTCCCCACCAAGAACCGGCAGGTATAAGCACAATTAAATGAGTCAATATGTGAACATAAATACATAAAAAAAATTATGAAAATGAATGTCGTAGAAAAAGGACAGGTCATAGATAAAGATTTACAGTCTCATAATACAGCACCAATACATCAAAACACAGAAAAAACTCAAAGTATTTCCACAATGTTTTTTGAACAAGTCCAGGGTGATAATGAAATCTTGATACATGGAAGATGTAAAAAAAATAAAATAAAAATTTGATAAATACATCTTTATACAGATGCACGTGGTACAGAATTGGACATATGTAAACAATATATTGAACCATAATTTCATGAACTTAAAATAATAATCAATATAAATAGAATAAATCTGTTTTGTAATTTAGACCTTTAGGATGTCTAGTATCCAATTTCATTATCCAATATGCTTCTCTTTTGAAAAGGAGACCAATCCAGTGGCCTCCCCTAGGGAACAAGTTAACCCGTTCTATAACTTATTCAGAGAGGGATGTAGTACCCCTTGATGCACCTCCAGAATATGGCGTGATAAGTAGAGTTGAGCGCGGTTCGAGGTTCGAGGTTCTCCAGTTCTAGGCTCGAGTGATTTTGGGGGCTGTTCGAGATCGAACTAGAACTCAAGCTTTTTGCAAAAGCTCGATAGTTCTAGATACGTTCGAGAACGGTTCTAGCAGCAAAAAGCAGGGCTTTTTACAGCTACAGTGTGCAGGAGCCATCGCTGGCAGCTTGCCAGAAGCTGGTAACCAAGATAAACATCGGGTATCCAACCAAAGCGCTTTGGTTAGTAACCCGATGTTTATCCTAGTTACGTGCAGGAAGCCCACACTTCCCCGCTCAGCTCGCTCCACCCCCTCCTGCCCGCGGCATGTATTGCACACACGTACACACACACACACACACACACACACACACACACACTCACACACACATGGTCCCGCTCGGCTAACCTGCGGTGATGAAGTCCCGACCTCAGCGCTGTCACTGTCCTCCATGGCCGCCGCTTGTCACATCACCTTCTCTCGCTTCCGACCCGAGACTGACTAGCGGTGACGTCACGGGCCTCTCGCGATACTTGGTGTGAAGGCGCCGGTCATTGAACTCAGTGACAGGGGCTGTCAGTGTGCTGGTGATCAGCGCAGGTAATGTACCTCGCTGACAGCAGCACTTGTCATGCCCTGCAGTGACCTGGGCTGACCCATTGATGTTAGCTCAGGTCACTGCACTGCTCTCCCAGCCAATGGGGAACATCCTGCTCTTCATTGACTGGGACAGTGTGGATCGACATGGCAACCCCTTGGATTACACCAGACCTGGATTTGTTTTTCATTCTAATAAATTGGTTAAAGAGGGAATGTTTTGGGGAGTGTTTTTTCAAATAAAAATGTGTTTGTCGTCTATTTTTTTTTATTACTGACTGGGTTGGTGATGTCGGGTATCTGATAGACGCCTGACCTCACCAACCCCAGGGCTTGATGCCAGGTGACATTACACATCTGGTATTAACCCCATATATTACCCCGTTTGCCACCGCACCAGGGCGCGGGATGATCTGGGGCGAAGCACCAGGATTGGCGCATCTAATGGATGCGCCACTTCTGGGGCGGCTGCGTCCTGCTATTTTTAGGCTGGGGAGAGTCCAATAACCATGGACCTCCCTAGTCTGAGAATATCAGGCCCCAGCTGTCTGCTTTACCTTGGCTGGTGATCCAATTTTGGGGGACCCCTACGTGTTTGTTTTTTTAATTATTTGTTTAATTTAAAATAACAGCGTGGGGTGCCCTCAGTTTTGGATTACCAGCCAAGGTGAGGTTGCCAGCTGTGGTCTGCAGGCTGCAGCCGTCTGCTTTACCCTAGCTGGCTACAAAACTAGGGGGAACCCTACGCCATTTTTTTTTTCATTTTTTTGGCTAAATACAAAGCTAAGCACCCCTTAGTGCCACATGAAAGGCACCAAAGGGTGCTCCACTTTTTCTCCACTTTTTCTCCATTTTTTCTCCACTTTTTCTACATTTTTTCTCCACTTTTTCTACATTTTTTTCTCCATTTTTTTCTCCACTTTTTCTCCACTTTTTCTCCATTTTTTTTCTCCACTTTTTCTCCACTTTTTCTCCACTTTTTCTCCATTTTTTTTCTCCACTTTTTCTCCACTTTTTCTCCACTTTTTCTCCATTTTTTCTCCACTTTTTCTCCACTTTTTCTCCACTTTTTCTTCATTTTTTTCTCCACTTTTTCTCCACTTTTTCTCCATTTTTTTTCTCCACTTTTTCTCCACTTTTTCTCCACTTTTTCTCCATTTTTTCTCCACTTTTTCTCCATTTTTTTTCTCCACTTTTTCTCCACTTTTTCTCCACTTTTTCTTCATTTTTTTCTCCACTTTTTCTCCACTTATTTTCCACTTTTTCTCCACTTTTTTCTCCATTTTTTTCTCCATTTTTCTCCACTTTTTCTCCACTTTTTCTCCACTTTTTCACCACTTTTTCTCCACTTTTTCTCCATTTTTTTCTCCACTTTTTCTCCACTTTTCCTCACTTTTTCTCCACTTTTTCTCCACTTTTTCTCCACTTATTCTCCAGTTTTTCTCCACTTTTTCTTCACTTTTTCTCCATTTTTTCTCCACTTTTTCTCCACTTTTTCTCCACTTTTTCTCCATTTTTTCTCCACTTTTTCTCCACTTTTTCTCCATTTTTTTCTCCATTTTTTTCTCCATTTTTCTCCACTTTTTCTCCACTTTTTCTCCACTTTTTCACCACTTTTTTTCCACTTTTTCTACATTTTTTTCTCCACTTTTTCTCCACTTGTTCTCCACTTTTTCTCCATTTTTTTCTCCATTTTTTCTCCATTTTTTCTCCACTTTTTCTCCACTTTTCCTCCACTTTTTCTCCACTTTTTCACCACTTTTTCTCCACTTTTTCTCCATTTTTTTCTCCACTTTTTCTCCACTTATTCTCCAGTTTTTCTCCACTTTTTCTCCATTTTTTCTCCACTTTTTCTCCACTTTTTCTCCACTTTTTCTCCATTTTTTCTCCACTTTTTCTCCACTTTTTCTTCATTTTTTTCTCCATTTTTTTCTCCATTTTTTCTCCATTTTTTCTCCATTTTTTCTCCACTTTTTCTCCACTTTTTCTCCACTTTTTCTCCACTTCTTCTCCACTTCTTCTCCACTTTTTCTCCATTTTTTTCTCCATTTTTCTCCACTTATTCTCCACTTTTTCTCCACATTTTCTCCACTTTTTCTCCACTTTTTCTCTATTTTTTTCTCCACTTTTTCTCCGTTCTTTTTCTATGGTCGGTCTACCCATTAGCTCTGCCATGCATAGTGTAGCTCTACACCTATTGCACATGTTACTTTATGATTGACATCTCTTTCGTACCAGAGCTGTCTAAGCCTACTCTGACCCCATATTTGTCATTACTATATTGTCCTTGTACTGTATTATGACATTTGTATCATGTGTTTCATTTCTTGCTGTGTTGCAATTTTTTTGCTGCATCCCAATTTAACTCTACATTATTCGAGTTTATGTTATTGTTCTCTCACTCTTATGTGATACTGATTATTGTCATTTTTCATGATTACATGCAGATAAGTCCAATCTGACGAAGGCTCAGGCCGAAACTTCATTTGTAACTTGTTTTGGACAAAAACATATATGCTTATGAAAAAAAAATTTTTCTTAATACGGACCAGTAAAGAGTGATTTTGCATTACTATCCGTTGTGACTTAAGGTCCAGTCACACTAAGCAACTTACCAGCGATCCCAACAACGATAGGGATCGCTGGTAAGTTGCTAGGAGGTTGCTGGTGAGCTGTCACACTGCGACGCTCCAGCGATCCCACCAGCAACCTGACCTGGCAGGGATCGCTGGAGCGTGGCTACACGAGTTGCTGGTGAGCTCACCAGCAACCAGTGACCAGCCCCCAGTCTCCTAGTTACAGCACACATCAGGTTAATTAACCCGATGTGTGCTGCAGCTAAATGTGCACAGAGCAGGGAGCAGCGCACACTGAGCGCTGGCTCCTTGCTCTCCTACTTACAGCACACATCAGGTTAATTGCCTGATGTGTGCTGCAGCTAAATGTGCACAGAGCAGGAGCCGGCAGCACAGGCAGTGAGAGCGGAGGAGGCTGGTATCAAAGGTAAATATCGGGTAACCAAGGACAGGGCTTCTTGGTTACCCGATGTTTACATTAGTTACCAGCCTCCGCAGAAGCTGGCTCCCTGCTCACTGCACATTAGTTGTTGCTGTCTCGCTGTCACACACAGCGATCTGTGCTTCACAGCAGGACAGCAACAACTAAAAAATGGCCCAGGACATTCAGCAACAACCAACGACCTCACAGCAGGGGCCAGGTTGTTGCTGGATATCACACACAGCAACATCGCTAGCAACGTCACAAAAGTTGTTCGTTACCAGCGATGTTGCTAGCGATGTTGCTTAGTGTGACGGGGCCTTTACTGACTTAGTCTGGAAGATTTAGAGTGCCGAGGTTACTCACTAATTTTATCTATTATTACCTCTGAGCACCTATATACCAGTGAGCAGAGCTTCCTCTACAGTAGTTCTCCTGATTAGGCATGCCCTTACCTCATGAGCAGGGCATTGCAGCTTTGGTAGCAACCATTACGACATGGACTCTGCTGCTGTGGACCCGAGAAGAGTGAGTGCAGATTCATTGCACCCACACTCCTCACATGAAGGGTCCGCACTCCTAGAAAATGGGGGATACGTTCCCTGAGTGTCTCCCCCCCATATCCTAGACGGTCTAGAGTCGTCGTGGGACCCCTTTATTTTTTTTCTTACAATAAATTGGTGAAAGAGGAAATGTTTTGGGGACTGTTTTTTCAAATAAATTTCTTTTGTCGATTTTTTTTTTTTGTTAGTACTGACAGTTTATGATGTTGGGTATCTAATAGATGCCATGACATCACAAACTGCTGGGCTTGATCTCAGGTTACTTTACAGCTAGTATCAACCCGATTTATTACCCCGTTTGCCACTGCACCAGGGCACGGGATGAGCTGGGGTGAAGTGCCAGGATTGGCGCATCTAGTGGATGCGCCACGTCTGGGGTGCCTGCGGCCTGCTATTTTTAGGCTGTGAAGGCCCAATAACTTCTCAGGACCTTCCCACCCTGAGAATACCAGACCACAGCTGTCCGCTTTACCTTGGCTGGTGATCCAATTTGGGGGGGACCCTACTTTTATTGTGTAATTATTATTTATATTTATAAAATAATTATAAAAAAGAGCCTGAGGGGACCTCCACATTGGATCCCCAACCACGGTAAAGCTGACAGCTGTGGTTTTCAGGCTACAGCCGTCTGCTTTACCCTAGCTGGCTATCAAAAATGGGGGGACCCAACGTCATTTTTTTTTTAACTATTTTTTAAATAGAAAAAATGAATGGGCTTCACTGTATTTTGATTGCCAACCAAGGTAACGGCAGGCAGATGGGGGTGGCAACCCATAGCTGTCTGCTTTATCTGCGCTGAGAATCAAAAATACCGCGGAGCGCTACGTCATTTTTTTAAAGATTTATTTTTACAGCACTGTGATGTCCAGCAATAAAAATACAGGGAAGCCCATTTTATTTTTAGTTATTTAAATAAATAATTAAAAAAAATATATATGGGCTCCCGCTGCATTTTTTGTATTGCTAGCTAAGGGTAATCCAAGCAGCTACTGGCTGCTAACCCCCACTGCTTGGTGTTACCTTCACTGGCAATGGAAAATCCAGGGAAGCATTTTTTATTTTTTTTGCCAAAAAACTACAAAAAAGGACGTGAGCTTCGCCATATTTTTGTATGCTAGCCAGGTATAGCAGGCAGGTGCTGGAAGAGTTGGATACAGCGCCAGAAGATGGCGCTTCTATGAAAATGCCATTTTCTGAGGCGGCTGCAGACTGCAATTCGCAGCAGTGGGGCCCAGAAAGCTCAGGCCAACCTGTGCTGCGGATTCCAATCCCCAGCTGCCTAGTTGTACCTGGCTGGACACAAAAATGGGGCGAAGCCTACGTCATTTGTTTTCTAATTATTTGATGAAATTCATGAAATAATAAAAAAGGGCTTCCCTTTATTTTTGGTTCCCAGCCGGGTACAAATAGGCAACTGGGGGTTGGGGGCAGCCGTACCTCTGTCTGTATGGAGAAGAGCAGACAGCAGCTGCAGAACTACAAGGCTCAGCATACTCCATCCAGGACTGTATGCAGAATTTTTTTGCCCACCAAAAAAATGACGTGGGCTTCGCCATATTTTTGTATGCTAGCCAGGTACAGCAGGCAGCCACGGGCTGCCTCCAACCCCCAGTTGCCTATTTGTACCCGGCTGGGATCCAAAAATATAGGGAAGCCCGTTTTTTTTAATTATTTCACTTATTTCATGAAATAATTAAAAAACAAATGACGTGGGCTTCGCCCCATTTTTGTGTCCAGCCGGGTACAACTAGGCAGCTGGGGATTGGAATCCGCAACACAGGTTAGCCCGAGGTTTCTGGGCGCCTCTGCTGCGGATTTCAGTCCGCAGCCGTCCCAGAAAATGGCGCTCTCATAGAAGCGCCATCATCTGGCGCTGTATCCAACTCTTCCAACAGCCCTGAAGCCGGGTGGCTTGTTGGGTAATCATGAGTTAATACTGGCTTTGTTTTACTAGCCAGTATTAAGCCAGAGATTCTTAATGTCAGGCACGTTTGACCCGGCCATTAAGAATCTCCAATAAAGGGTTAAAAAAAACACCACACAGAGAAAAAATACTTTAATAGAAATAAATACACAGACACATTAGAGACTCCATCTTTATTACCCCCTGTCAGCCCTCCACGATCCTGCTCTTCTGTCTTCTTTCTTTCTAGTGTAGTAGTAGTGACGATTGTAGTGAGGATGAGGTTCCCCAGCTCATCACTTGGGGCTGGGGAACCTCATCCTCACTACAATCCTCACTACAATCGGGAAGCAGCGTGCAGCCTTCACTCCGTGAGTGATCAGTGCTGGCTGTCAGCGGTAACAGCGGTAACGCTGACAGACGCGTTACCATAGCAACGGTGCTCTCGGAGCCGCGGTTAGCGGTGACGTCACCGCTAACTGTGTTGCTATGGCAACGGTGATCTCCGTTAATGACCGGCTGTGTCAGCCGGTCCCTAACGGAACGGGGAGTCGACCGTGTGCTAGAGCATGTCGCCGGTACACGGCGATACACATATGTGCACCGTGTACCGGAGAGATGCACTCGCAGGTCCTACATGACGCGTCATAGTCATGTGACCAGTCTGTAGCCAATGAGATAATAGCCACGTGACTGGTCACATGGCTATTTTGACGTCATGATAGGTCCTGCATCTCTGCTGGCAGTGCCGTCACTGGGAGGATTCAGCGATCATCGGATGGCATAGCGGCAGGAGACAGAGTGCAGAAGGGATCGCGAGGACCGGTAAGTGTTATGGCAATGTTTATTAACTGATTGTGTACATTTATAATGCATTTTTATGTGTTTGTGATTGCCTCCCATTATAGCCTATTGGTTCTAGTTCGACGAGGCGAACTCGAACGGGACCCCCGTTCGGCGAACCGACCTCGAGCCGAACCGCGACCGGTTCGCTCATCTCTAGTGATAAGCCGGAAATTGAACCTTTCATATCATGCGGCTGTGGGATAGCATCTCTCAGATGTTCCGCACTCCGGGTGTTTAGTTTGCGCAATGTACAGCACATCCTACATAATTCTGATTGCATATGCGACAAGAAGCTAGGTACATAAGATACGTTGTATTACAATTTTCAAATTGATTGACATTATAGGTATACAGATTACTGTGATTCCTAAAAGTGGTAGTATGTGACATATACTGATATAGACTACATACAGTTAGGTCCAGAAATATTTGGACAGTGACACAAGTTTTGTTATTTTAGCTGTTTACAAAAACATGTTCAGAAATACAATTATATATATAATATGGGCTGAAAGTGCACACTCCCAGCTGCAATATGAGAGTTTTCACATCCAAATCGGAGAAAGGGTTTAGGAATCATAGCTCTGTAATGCATAGCCTCCTCTTTTTCAAGGGACCAAAAGTAATTGGACAAGGGACTCTAAGGGCTGCAATTAACTCTGAAGGTGTCTCCCTCGTTAACCTGTAATCAATGAAGTAGTTAAAAGGTCTGGGGTTGATTACAGGTGTGTGGTTTTGCATTTGGAAGCTGTTGCTGTGACCAGACAACATGCGGTCTAAGGAACTCTCAATTGAGGTGAAGCAGAACATCCTGAGGCTGAAAAAAAAGAAAAAATCCATCAGAGAGATAGCAGACATGCTTGGAGTAGCAAAATCAACAGTCGGGTACATTCTGAGAAAAAAGGAATTGACTGGTGAGCTTGGGAACTCAAAAAGGCCTGGGCGTCCACGGATGACAACAGTGGTGGATGATCGCCGCATACTTTCTTTGGTGAAGAAGAACCCGTTCACAACATCAACTGAAGTCCAGAACACTCTCAGTGAAGTAGGTGTATCTGTCTCTAAGTCAACAGTAAAGAGAATACTCCATGAAAGTAAATACAAAGGGTTCACATCTAGATGCAAACCATTCATCAATTCCAAAAATAGACAGGCCAGAGTTAAATTTGCTGAAAAACACCTCATGAAGCCAGCTCAGTTCTGGAAAAGTATTCTATGGACAGATGAGACCAAGATCAACCTGTACCAGAATGATGGGAAGAAAAAAGTTTGGAGAAGAAAGGGAACGGCACATGATCCAAGGCACACCACATCCTCTGTAAAACATGGTGGAGGCAACGTGATGGCATGGGCATGCATGGCTTTCAATGGCACTGGGTCACTTGTGTTTATTGATGACATAACAGCAGACAAGAGTAGCCGGATGAATTCTGAAGTGTACTGGGATATACTTTCAGCCCAGATTCAGCCAAATGCCGCAAAGTTGATTGGACGGCGCTTCATAGTACAGATGGACAATGACCCCAAGCATACAGCCAAAGCTACCCAGGAGTTCATGAGTGTAAAAAAGTGGAACATTCTGCAATGGCCAAGTCAATCACCAGATCTTAACCCAATTGAGCATGCATTTCACTTGCTCAAATCCAGACTTAAGACGGAAAGACCCACAAACAAGCAAGACCTGAAGGCTGCGGCTGTAAAGGCCTGGCAAAGCATTAAGAGGGAGGAAACCCAGCGTTTGGTGATGTCCATGGGTTCCAGACTTAAGGCAGTGATTGCCTCCAAAGGATTCGCAACAAAATATTGAAAATAAAAATATTTTGTTTGGGTTTGGTTTATTTGTCCAATTACTTTTGACCTCCTAAAATGTGGAGTGTTTGTAAAGAAATGTGTACAATTCCTACAATTTCTATCAGATATTTTTGTTCAAACCTTCAAATTAAACTTTACAATCTGCACTTGAATTCTGTTGCAGAGGTTTCATTTCAAATCCAATGTGGTGGCAGGCAGAGCCCAACTCGCGAAAATTGTGTCACTGTCCAAATATTTCTGGACCTAACTGTATGTTCAAACCACATTTAAAGCTTCCTTTCTGTTGTAACCAATTTCGTTCTTTACTTTTGGATGTGACATAAAGGTTTGGAGCCAGGCGATTGCCAAAAGACATAGCTTTACAAGCAGAATGTCTAACACCCGTATTAAGAATGTTTTGCAATATTTCATCCTGGTATAGAACTGGAAAATTTCTATTGAAAATGGCCAAGTAGTCAGTACTGAAAGCAGTTACAAAACTAATCTTGTTAGCATTAGTGCACCTTATGGTGCCAGGAGTCTGATCCAATAACGATGATCTCTCCTTACGGGCAGCTAAGTTTTTTGCCTTAGTTAAAGATTTTCTGTTGTAGCCTCTAGCTGTCAGCCTTCTCCTAATATTATGACATTCACAAGAAAAGGCTAAATCATCTGAACATGTCCGTTGGGCATGGATGAACTTTCCCACAGGCAAGTTTTTAATGATATGTCAAGGATGACAGCTAGAGGCATGCAAGACAGAATTCCCACTAGTGGGTTTTCTGTATAGAGAAGTGGAGATAGTATTTTTCAATGAATTACCTGTAAGGGAAACATCAAGTAATGTCACAGAGTTGAAAGAAAAATTGACAACAAATTCCAAATTAAAGGAGTTGAGATTTAAAAAATCAGAAACATTTTTTGGATGCATAGAATAATCAACATTTTTCAAGATGAAGATGAGGTCATCTATGTACCTGCCATACCAGACAATGTGTACTATCAAAGGATTGGCAGGCAGGTACAATACGACCTGCTCCCTCCACATCATATAAAGATTAGCAAGAGATGGTGAAAATTTGGCACCTATAGGGCAACCAAGTACCTGGAAAAAGAATTTGTCGTCAAAATAGAAAAAATTATTGACAAGTAAAAATTTGGCAAGATTTCCTTATCACCCTGGACTTGTTAAAAAAAAATTCGGAAATAGTTCAAACATTTTCTATGTTTTGATGCATTGGTGCTGTATTATGAGACTGTATATCTGTATCTATGACCTGTCTTTTTTCTACGGCATTCATTTTCATAATTTTTTTTATGTATTTATGTTTACATATTGACTCATTTAATTGTGCTTATACCTGCCTTTTCTTGGTGTTTTTTTTCTGTGTTTCTTGAAATGGTTAACATTCAACTGTTTCTTCATATGGTGTAATTGCTCCACCCTTCTGGATGTAGGATATTAAGCCTGTGTAAAACAATGTCATATTGTCATGATTAAGAGCAGTCTATCTGCTTGAAATACGAGCGTGTCTACACATGCTTCCATGAAACTGTTTAATGTTTTTTAACTTTTTTTCATTAAAATCTAAATTTTAGTACATTTGACTGATGCTGGATTTTTCCACCACTTTCTCTCCAATGTGAATACCTGAATGCTGATCCAGGTTTCCGAGCACCTCACCCACTTGCCTGCTGTCTGGTGAGCTGTTACTTTCTCTTTATTTTTGACAAATGCAAATGTGCCTGTTTTGTTTGTAAATAGATAAGTGTCGGATATAATCAGGCACTGCAGGGCTGCCAGCCCTACGAGAAGAGAAGTGCTGCTGAAAATGATTATAATGAAACAGTTTACTTGTGCTGTCTTGTGCTCTGATCCCGCTGCAGAGCTGTGTGTGATTAAAACTTGTGTTTTGTATATAGTTGCACCCCCTGTGCCTACCAGAGTCATCTAAAACAACGCTCGGGACCTTAACCTGGTCACGAACCCACCATAGGTTTGCAGGGGTCTAGGTTGTTTGGGTGGCGGGTTAACGGGATCCGGGACATTGGCACTGGACTGTCTTGGGTAGAGGCTGCAACGGAGAAGGTTGAGTCTCTGCTACCATTGAAACCGGTAGCGTCCCATTGTTGAATGATGAACTCTTTATATAAAGTTTAGCTCAGACGAGCTACGTTTAACCAAGAGGGAATATGACGCCCTGGCCTAACAGGGCAACCTGCCCTTCTGCATGATATCCACCTCCTCCTTAGTTACGGATCCCTGACCTTTGGTGTTGCTAAGAGCAAGCTAATCAAATCCCTAGAAACAATCTGCACCACACCCACCAGACACACCAGTGGACAGCCTGAAGGGAATAAGGTCGGCCACTTGGGGGGTTGGTTAAGAGGAGGTCAGGAATGTCAGTAGAGAGAGAATGTAGCGTTGGAGGTGAAAGTGAGAGGAGGTCAGGAGCTGGGCTCCTCGGTTACTAGGTGGCAGACGTTGGTCTGGGCCTGGTAGGAGCTGCACCCTGGATGCAGGGGATCATGACAAGTGGTGCGGACTGTCGAGGAGGACAGCCGGCGGCCTTGTGCCATCACCGGGCAGGGGCCAGGGCACGACGGGGTACGTGGACCCTAGGCCAGGAAGTAGCTTCAGACATCCTGGTAATTCACCCGACAAGGACAGAGCTTTCAAGATCCATTCTCGACCCACTCCAAATTCTGGGTAATAGCACAACGACAGGGAAAGAACTTTCCCACTGCATAGTCCAGAAAATCCCAAGCGTGAACCCTGAAAGCAAGCTCACTCCATTAGCCATATGGGTGAGCGGGACCCGTTTAGTTTTAAGCTAAAGGGACCAACTACAGTAAAGAGGTGCCAAGAAAAAGGGTCACAGGCTAACAAGCAACATAAACTGGCACGGTATCCAGGAGTGCTCCCTCCCTGCTGCAGTGGCATCAAGAACTTTGGTTTACCATGGTTGTCAGCGTCAGCGTTATTGGACTGAGTGAGTACGCAATTAACCCATACCGGCCCAGATGCGGAAGTGGAGCCTAAAGATCTCCCGGTTCCACTGCTGCGTGACATCCCGATGGCTGTTGGGGGCCGCAAGACTTCATTTAAAGCCAGAGCCAGTTAGGGAGCTGAGGCTGGATGCTGACGCCCCCTACTAGGAACGACACTACCAGTGATTGCAAGCCAAGATAACCACACGAACTCGGCGACGATGGAGCTTGCCACCCGCAACAGATAGGAGAAAGTTCAAGTGAGGAGCGCTGCTTCATGAGTTAGAGGGCCACGGTGCCGTGGTCTCGTGGATCGGTTTGACCCCGAGCAAGGGTGAAGGTTCATCTGGAAAGCAGGCCTCACAGCTGGGGTGTTCGTGTCCCGGCGGGACGTGGTACAGCACCTCCCCGGGGGCAACCTGAGCACAACCTCCAACCTGAAGAAATGGTCACCTGCACCCAGCATTGCAGAGAGCGGGGCTGGTATGCCCTGGAGGTGACCAAGCATGCGATGCCTGAGGAAGAGTTGGTGCCAGTGTCGGCAGTACGTAGTCGCAAGGAAGCGTGGCTATGGGACCCGGTAGTTTGAAAAGTGTTGAAAATACCAGTGGTTTAACGATGCCATAGAACTGTTAGGTATCTGTGCTTTTGTTTATTCTTTTTCATAGTTTGTTATTTTCCATATAGAAAATGTTAGCAAATAAGTGCCTAATCAACCGGTTTCAATGAAAAGAGTGAAAGTTACCTGATTTGCGAGAAGATTGTTAAAATCTGTACCCGGTACATGGACTTTGTCAGTTATATATTTAGTAAAAATGGACCACAGTCACAGGACTGGCGTGACCAACACGAACTTGTGTTTTGTATATAGTTGCACCTCCTGTGCCAACCAGAGTCGTCTAACACAATGCCCGCGACCTTAACCTGGTCATGGACCCACCATAGGTATGCAGCGGGTCAGGTTGTTTAGGTGGCGGGTTAACAGAATCCGGGACATTGGGACTGGACTGCCGTGAGTAGAGGTTGCAACGGAGCAGGTTGAGTCTCCGCTACCACTCAAACCGGTAGTGTCCCACCATTGAGGAGATGAACTCTTTAAAATGTTAGTAACATTTAAGTGACAAGTCTCCCTGATGTGGGATGTATATGTGAATAAAAATGTTAACCTTTCTTACCTTTTTTTTTCAACAGTTTGAAAAAAATAAAAAAATAATAAACCTCTAATGTCCTGTAGCTCGGAGATGAGCTACATTTAGCCAAGGGGGAATGTGACGCCCTGGCCTATCAGGTTTTCACAGGGTATTGTGCAATCTGCCCTTCTGTACAATATCCACCTCCTCCTTGGTTACGGGTCCCTGACCTTTGCTGTTGCCAAGAACAAGCTAATCAAAATCCTAGGAACACTCTGCACCACACCCACCAGACACACCAATGGATGGCCTGAGTGGAATAGGGTCGACCACTTGGGGGGTTGGTTAAGAGGAGGTCAGGAGTGTTAGGAGACAGTGAGTTGAGAAGTGACTCTTGAGAAGAGAGGTCAGGAGCTGGGCTCCTTGAGACTACTAGTTAAAATAAACTGTGGGAAAAAGGCGCAAAATAGGGTCTTATCCGGTATAACAGATGGAAAAGTGAATGTGCAATAGAAGCACTCACCTGATGGGGTTGTGTCAGTCACAACTCCTTTAGTAGCATGAAACAAACGTGGAAGGAAGCAGTCCCATTCAATGCATATATGAGAGCTTGCAGCTTCCTGCTCGCTATAGTGTTCTCTGCATTTGTCCTGAGGAAGAGGACGGATATGTCCTTGAAACGCGTAGACCTGTGAAAATAAAGAAAAGAGAATTACTTTTTCATCCTGATTCCTGTGGTTTGGCGCGGTATTTAACCTGCTTTTCTCCCATCATCTGAGACTACTAGTTGGCAGACGGTCTGGGCCTGGTAGGAGCTGGACCCCGGCTGCAGGGGATCGTGACAAGGGGCACCAACTGTCGAGGAGGACAGCCAGCGGCCTTGTGCCATCACCGGGCAGGGACCAGGGCACGACGAGGTATGTGGACCCTAGGTCAGGAAGAATCTTCAGGCATCCTGACAATTTACCCGATGAAGATGGAGCCTTCGAGATCCGTTCTCCACCCGCTCCAAAATTGGGGTAATAGCGCAACGAGGGGGATAGGACTTTCCCACTACATGGTCCAGAAAATCCCAAGCGTGAACCCTGAGAGCAAGCTCACCCAGTTAGCCATACTGGTGAGCAGGACCCAATTAGTTTTACACTAAAGGGACCAACCAGAAGACTAGGTGCCAAGGCAAAGGTCACAGACCTACAGGCAACACCAACGGGCATGGGATCCAGGCGTGCTCCCTCTCAGCGGCAGCGGTGTCCAGAACTTTAGTTTACTACAATTGTCGGGGTCAGTGTTATTGGACTGAGTACACAATTGGCCCTTACCGTCCCAACGGCACCTCCCCGTCACCATCACCAAGTCCCGGGGTATTCCCCCTACCCGTGGAGGGGTTAAACACCTGGCTGCCCACTCCATCGCCACCGGGTACTCCCAATCGCAGCGGTGATATTCCATCTCACCACGCACCACGGGTGGCGTCACGAACTTTAACCATACCATTCCATGTAAATACTCCCCCTTTTATCCGAGTGGCCGCGTGACCCCGACCCCCGGGTCCGGAGACCCCTTGAGCCACCGCAGATCCGGATCCGAGCAGCCCGGCTGCTGACGCGGGGGCGGCACACCAGCCCATAGCTCTTAAAGGGTAATCTGTCAGCAGGTTTGTGCTATGAAATCTGACAGCAGCATGATGTACTAATAATAATATTTATTCACTTATATAGCACTTTACATACATCAAGAACACTGCCCCCATTGGGGCTCACAATCTAAGGTCCCTATCAGTATGTCTTTGGAGTGTGGGAGGAAACTCACACAAACACTGGGAGAACATACAAACTCCTTGCAGGTGTTGTACTTGGTGGGATTTAAACCCAGGACCCCAGGGCTGCAAGACTGCAGTGCTAACCACTGAGCCACCGAGCCGCCCCAAGCCATTTATCACTTAGTTTACTGGGTGTAACAGTTACAGTATTAAAGAATCACAATTTACTCTGTTCAAGATGTAGCAAAGCTCAGAATGTAGAGTCCACAATAACCCCACCCACACCACAGATTTGTAGTTTTCTTTTCACAATGTATAGTGATAGAAAGCTGCTAATCAGTGACGGGAGTGTGGTTGGAGTTGGAGGCACAAGATGGCTAGTCCTGTTGTAATATTCTCCTGCTAATAAAACACTGATTGTATTGAAACTGCAAAGCACAGCCCAGTAAGTGACAAATCGCTGTAATCAGGGTCTCTTCCTCTACATCATAGTGCTCTCAGTTAGATATAACAATCCCATTGACAGATTCCCTAGAACAGCTCATCTACATAAAACGTAGATTTTATGGGAGTAAAGCCCACTTTACACGTTGCAATTAGTTGTACAATCGCATTTGCGATGTGACACGCCCAGGTTGCATACGGGATCTTATGAGATTGCACGTTGGTCGTTCATTTGCTGTCACACGTGCGTTAGTAGTCTATGTTAAATTGGTCAATTTTATGTGCGATCCTTTAGATCATGTGTTCTGTGACGTATGCATTGGGCACCTTTTTTTTTTTCATTTATTGACTTGCCAAGCGTGTGTAATGTGTAGGGATGCGTTTTTACTATGTCATCTGCCGTTCAGCTCTGCTACATGGCCGCTAACAGCAGACACAGACAGCCATGTAGCAGAGCTGAATGGCAGATGACAGCAGACACAGACAGAGCCGCACTGTCAGAATGAACTCGGGTGAACTTCACCCGACTTCATTGTCATGCTGCGGCTCTGTCTGTGTCGCGCCCTGATTAGCGGTCACCAGTGAAGGACTCACCGGTGACCGCTAATCTCCTAAATTACTGAAGTTAGCAGCTCTCTCTCATACTCACCGATCCCCGATCCCCGGCGCTGCACGGCGTTCACACTGCTCCGGCGGCTTTTACTGTTTTGAAAAAGCCGGCCGCCCATTAAACAATCTCGTATTCCCTGCTTTCCACGCCCACCGGCGCCTGTGATTGGTTACAGTGAGACACGCCCCCCACGCTGAGTGACAGGTGTCACACTGCACCCAATCACAGCAGCCGGTGGGCGTGTCTATACTGTGTAGTGCAATAAATAATTAAATAATTTAAAAAAACGGCGTGCGGTTCCCCCCAATTTTAAAACCAGCCAGATAAAGCCATACGGCTGAAGGCTGGTATTCTCAGGATGGGGAGCTCCACGTTATGGGGAGCCCCCCAGCCTAACAATATCAGTCAGCAGCCGCCCAGAATTGCCGCATACATTATATGCGACAGTTCTGGGACTGTACCCGGCTCTTCCCGATTTGCCCTGGTGTGTTGGCAAATCGGGGTAATAAGGAGTTATTGGCAGCCCATAGCTGCCAATAAGTCCTAGATTAATCATGTCAGGCGTCTATGAGACACCCTCCATGATTAATCTGTAAATTACAGTAATAAACACACACACACCCGAAAAAATCCTTTATTAGAAATAAAAAACACAAACATATACCCTGGTTCACCACTTTAATCAGTCCCAAAAAGCCCTCCATGTCCGGCGTAATCCAGGATGCTCCAGCGTCGCTTCCAGCGCTGCTGCATGGAGGTGACCGGAGCTGCAGAAGACACAGCCGCTCCGGTCACCTCCACACAGCTAATGAACACAGCCGAGCGATCAGCTGAGCTGTCACTGAGGTTACCCGCTGTCACTGGATCCAGCGGTGGCCGCGGGTAACCTCACTGACAGCTCAGCTGATCGCGCTACTCACCGCCGCTCCTATCACCTCCACGCAGCAACTGTGGTGAGTAGCGCGATCAGCTGAGCTGTCAGTGAGGTTACCCGCGGCCACCGCTGGATCCAGTGACAGCAGGTAACCTCAGTGACAGCAGCTGATCGCGCGGCTGTGTTCATTAGCTGCGTGGAGGTGACCGGAGCGGCGGTGTATTCTGCAGCTCCGGTCACCTCCATGCAGCAGCGCTGGAAGCGACGCTGGAGCATCCTGGATTACGCCGGACATGGAGGGCTTTTTGGGGCTGATTAAAGTGGTGAACCAGGGTATATGTTTGTGTTTTTTATTTCTAATAAAGGATTTTTTCGGGTGTGTGTGTGTTTATTACTGTAATTTACAGATTAATCATGGAGGGTGTCTCATAGACGCCTGACATGATTAATCTAGGACTTATTGGCAGCTATGGGCTGCCAATAACTCCTTATTACCCCGATTTGCCAACGCACCAGGGCAAATCGGGAAGAGCCGGGTACAGTCCCAGAACTGTCGCATATAATGTATGCGGCAATTCTGGGCGGCTGTTGGCTGATATTGTTAGGCTGGGGGGCTCCCCATAACGTGGAGCTCCCCATCCTGAGAATACCAGCCTTCAGCCGTATGGCTTTATCTGGCTGGTATTAAAATTGGGGGGAACCGCACGCCGTTTTTTTTAATTATTTAATTATTTATTTCACTACACAGTATAGACACGCCCAGCGGCTGCTGTGATTGGGTGCAGTGTGACACCTGTCACTAAGCGTGGGGGCGTGTCTCACTGTAACCAATCATAGGCGCCGGTGGGCGGGGAAAGCAGGGAATACGAGATTGTTTAATGGGCGGCCGGCTTTTTCAAAACAGTAAAAGCCGCCGGAGCAGTGTGAACGCCGTGCAGCGCCGGGGATCGGGGATCGGTGAGTATATGAGAGAGGGGGATAGACTGACATGGACAGAGAGTGAGGGACAGAGATAGTGACGGACTGACGGAGATTAGTGAATGACAGACATTGTGAGGCGCTTCAGAACGCAGCTTTTCAGCTGCGCTCTGAAGCAGACCTTTTATAAGCTGCGGTGCAGAGCGCACACCTGCGTACATAGCCACAGACATCAAAATCGAATGAGGGATGTCACACGTTACAATTGACTAGGTTCGTGCAACAAAACGCTCAATTCTAGAGAATGATACGATGTGTTTGCGATCAACGGTTTTGCGTTCAATCCTGATCGCACGTAGCTGTCACACACAGATACCTCACAAATGATGCCGGATGTGCGTCACTTACAACTTGACCCCAACGACGGATTGTGAGATATATTGAAGCGTGTGTAGCGGGCTTAAGGCATCGAATCACAGATGTGAACGTATCAAGTTATTCAAATTTCTATAACCTACGTGCCTATGTATATGGCTCATGACCATGTAATATTTCAGTTTTTCTTGTTTAAAAAAAATTTGCAAAAATTTCTACATTTCTGTTTTTCTCCTGACAAGGTGGGGTGCAGAGTGTACAGTCATGGCCAAAAGTTTTGAGAATGCTACAAATATTAATTTTTACAAAGTCTACTGCTTAAGTTTTTCTAATGGCAATTTGCATATACTCCAGAATGTCATAAAGAGTGATCAGCTTAACAGCAATTACTTGCAAAGTCAAATGAACACATTTCAACATCATTGCATTCCTGCCTTAAAAGGAGCAGCTAACATTGTTTTAGTGATTGTTCCATTAACACAGGTGTGGGTGTTGATGAGGACAGGGCAGGCGATCAATCAGTCATGATTAAGTAAGAATGACACCACTGGACACTTTAAAAGGAGGCTGGTGCTTGGTATCATTGTTTCTCTTCAGTTAACCATGGTTATCTATAAAGAAACACGTGCAGCCATCATTGCTCTGCACAAAAATGGCCTAACAGGGAAGAGTATCGCAGCTACAAAGATTGCACCTCAGTCAACAATCTATCGCATCATCAAGAACTTCAAGGAGAGAGCTTATATTGTTGCCAAAAAAGCTCCAGGGCGCCCAAGAAGGACCAGCAAACGCCAGGACCGTATCTTAAAACTATTTCAGCTGTGGGATCGGACTACCAGCAGTGCCGAGCTAGCTCAGCAATGGCAGCAGGCTGGTGTGAGTGCTTCTGCATGCACTTTGAGGCGGAGACTGCTTGAGCAAGGCCTGGTTTCAAGGAGGGCAGCAAAGAAGCCACTTCTCTCCAGAAAAAACATCAGGGACCGACTGATATTCTGCAAAAGGTACAGGGAGTGGACTGCTGAGGACTGGGGTAAAGTCATTTTCTCAGATGAATCCCCTTTTCGATTGTTTGGGACATCTGGAAAACAGCTTATTAGGAGAAGAAGAGGTGAGCGCTACCACCAGTCTTGTCTCATGCCAACTGTTAAGCATCTTGAAACGATTCATGTGTGGGGTTGCTTCTCAGCCAAGGGAATCGGCTCACTCACAGTCTTGCCTAAAAACACAGCCATGAATAAAGAATGGTACCAGAATGTCCTCCAAGAGCAACTTCTCCCAACTGTCCAAGAGCAGTTTGGCGCCCAACAATGCCTTTTCCAGCATGATGGAGCACCTTGCCATAAAGCAAAGGTGATCACTAAATGGCTCATGGACCAAAACAGAGATTTTGGGTCCATGGCCTGGAAACTCCCCAGATCTTAATCCCATTGAGAACTTGTGGGCAATCATCAAGAAACGGGTGGACAAACAAAAACCAACAAATTCTGGCAAAATGCAAGCATTGCTTATGCAAGAATGGACAGCTATCAGTCAGGATTTGATCCAAAAGTTGATTGAGAACATGCCAGGGAGAATTGCAGAGGTCCTGAAGAAGAAGGGTTAACACTACAAATATTGACTTGCTGCATTAACTCATTCTAACTGTCAATATAACCTTTTGGTACTCATAATATGATTGCAATTATATTTCTGTATGTGATGTAAACATCAGACAAACACAATTAAAAACCAAAGGGCAACAGATCATGTGAAAATATAATTTTGGTGTCATTCTCAAAACTTTTGGCCATGACTGTACATTAATGAGGAAAAAAAAGAACTTTTTTGAATTTACCAAATTGCTGCAAAGAAACAAAGAATGAAATATGTCAAGGGGGTCTGAATGCTTTCCGTACCCACTGTAATTTCATATAACAATATTTTGCCTTTTTTATATTGTTTGATAAATTTATCAACAAAATACAACATTATATAAAATTCAACACATTTATTTAATACAACAGAAATACTGTATCTTGACTCTTCTCAAAGTGCAGAAATGCTTCTCAGCATGTGTAAAGTAGAGATTAACAACTGTTACCTGCGATAAACCTGAAACTGAATATTACGAAAAGTATTGTTTGTTTTCATCTTTCATTTCCCAGAAGCCGTTTTCCGAAAAATGTTGACAATCCAGTAGGCTAACAAGCACTTTAAAATGAAGCACTAATAGTTTAGCCTGCTGAAGACGACCCCTCTATCTCTCCCCATCACTAATCAGTCACATTTTTGTGTTTTTCATACATTCAGTTTCAAGAGCCTTAACAATTTTCTTGTTAGAAAATTCAAGTAATTTTCAGCTTTTTTTTATACAAGAGGCTTCAATTTAATGTCAGTAATATTCTCTCTTTTTTTTTTTTTTTTGCTGATACTGGTGGAAATACACAAGAAATATGTGCTTCTTTTTCCCATTTTTTATAACTACATAGCACCACTAAAATACATTTAAAAATCTGTTTCCCATTCTGTAACAAATATTTTTATATATTGAGGTTTGGTTTTTTTTTGCTTTTTTTTTAAAGAGGGAGGGCGGTGATAGTAATAGACAGTGGTATTTTTTGGTTAATTTATTCTTTTACCTGTTAATTATTTATTTATTTTTAATTTATCTTACACATTGTGTCATAAATTACCTTTGTGGGGCAATTTGAAATATTTTTATTTTAATCTCACTTCCCTTGTAAGGGTACGCCCACATTAGCGTATGAATCAGATGAGTGCATTGTGAGAAAATCTCTCATTGCACTCAGATGTTAGGGGTACTTTGCACGCTGCGTCATCGCAGGCCGATGCTGCGATGCCGAGCGCGATAGTACCCGCCCCCGTCGCATCAGCGATATCTTTGTGATAGCTGCCGTAGCGAACATTATCGCTACAGCAGCTTCACATGGACTCACCTGTCCTGCGACCGTCGCTCTGGCCGGCGACCCACCTCCTTGTTAAGGGGGCGGGTCGTGCGGCGTCACTGCGACGTCACATGGCAGGTGGCCAATAGGAGCGGAGGGGCGGAGATGAGCAGGATGTAAACATCCCACCCACCTCCTTCCTTCCACATATCCTACGGAAGCCGCGGTGATGCCGGTAGGAGATGTTCCTCGCTCCTGCGGCTTCACACACAGCGATGTGTGCTGCCGCAGGAGCGAGAAACAACATTGGACTGTCGCGTCAGCGTAATTATGGATTACGCCGACGCTGCACCGATGATACGATTACGACACTTTTGCGCTCGTTAATCGTATCATCGAGCCTTTACACACTACGATGTCGCATGCGATGCCGGAAGTGCGTCATTTTCAATTTGACCCCACCGACATCGCACCTGCGATGTCGTAGTGTGCAAAGCCCGCCTTAGTCAATGAGGCATAGCAGTTGGGCAGCTTTTCTCATCAAGATTCTGGATGAGAGAAAAGTTGCAACATGCAGTGATTTGCTCCTGAAATCGTCCGAGACTTGCCAATACAAGTCAATGGGTGCGAGAAAAAAAGAACGCCACATGGACGGCACATGGACCATCCTTGAGACGTCCGTTTTTATGGATACAATTCTATCATGTGGCACAGAACACTGTACATGGTCCTGTAAATGACTAATAGCTGCTGAGAAAAAACGGATTGCACACTGACAGCACATGTATGACAAGTGAGAAACAATTGCCATACTCTCCTGGATGAAAATGGGGCCGTTTTTTCATACGTTCATGTGACTCCAGCCTAACTGTTGTAACTGGGACTGGTATATTATCCCCAGTTACAAGGGAAGTGCAGCAGAGCTGTCTGGGTGTCCTATGTCTCAGTAACTTCTGCTGCCTCCTTAATCACAGCGATCTCATGTATGGAAAATTAAGTGCCATTAGTACATCTTAAAGGGAACCTGTCGTGTGCAATATGCATCCAGAACCATGAGCAGTTCTAGGTGCATATTGCTAATCCCTGAAAGACTGTCCCTGTATACACTAGCATATATAAAGAGATCTTTAGAAAAAGTATTTCTAAATATTCTTTATAATATGCTAATGAGGTCAGCGACTAGTCGCAATGGCGTTAGTTTACTTGGCTAGTCGGCCCCCTTAGCATGTTAGTACACCCCTGCGGGGTGCTAACATGCTAATGAATGCGCAGCATCAGAGGCATGATCGCTCTCACCTCTGCTGCTACCCCTGGTTTTTGGCTCAGTGTTAATGATCAGAAGTCCCGGACTTCCGGTCATGCGTACTATGAAGTGAGTGTACGCGTCTCGGCTTCAAACTGGTGTAGTGCGCATGACTGGAAGTCCATGGACATTCTGTTCAAGCACATTGAGCCAAAAAACAGCGGTGGCAGCAGAGGTGAGAGCAACTGTGAAGCCCTGCTAAAATCAGGTTGTCAATGGAGACTTCATCCATCTTTCAGATGCAGGACTCCCTCCTCCTTGTCATACCAACACAACCCCATACACAGGTACATACACCAGCCACAAAGCCTAGTCACCCCCCCAGGACAATAGGGACACACCAGTGGACAGGGCCAGGCAGATGGTGACGCCCACCTAGGGGTCCTGAGGTGTCAGGGGAGGGAACACGTCAGTAGAGTGGTGGAGACAGTCTGAGTCAGACAGAGAAGCAGATGAGTCTGGACAGAGGAAGTGAGAAGAGTGAAGTGGTAGTCGGGGGTTGTAGCTCCCGGACTACCGGACTACCAGAGCTGACTAGGTGGCAGACGGCAGAGCAGGGCCACAGGTGACAGAGATCTGGTCGCGGGAGACCTTAAGTGAATCCGGTCCGGAGGCCGTGCACAGTCGGGGTGCCTGGATCCCAGGGCGAGGACAGCTTCAAGCCCCTTGTCAATTAGCCAGCAGGGGACAAGATTCCACAACTTGTCCCACCAGTGAGCCCAGATAGAGTGAGATGGAAGCCCAACGCGGGGGATAGGGTGTCTGCAAGTGCCTGCAAAAGTCCCAAGGGTCAGATCTGGCGGGCAACAGCTCCGACAGCAGACACCGGGAGCAGACTTTTCCCGTTTCATGCGGACTAGTCAACACACAAGACAAAAACACAAAAGTGCAGGAGGAAGGGCTCCTGTCCTGTCCACCGGTGTGCGGGACCTGAGCATAGGGCCGCCATCAGGGCATTACTACTGTGCCTGGTGTATGGGGCCCGGTGAAGAGAGGGGGTCCGGACAGGCCGGGGGTAATTACTTAGCTTTATTAAGCCCCTGGCAGGACGGGCCCCTCCTCTTGACCAGGCCCCAGTCACAGCAGCAGCAGCAGAGGGGCCCCGCAGTGTCGCTTCACTTCCTTACATGACTAATTGTCATGCGACAGGGAGGAGCATGCAAATTAGCCATGTGGTGGAGTGGAGGCAGGGTCATTGGAGCGGAGCAGAGCGCCAGCGCGTCATCACTGGGCCTTGCAGCAGTGTGGTGAGGTCATCACTCTGCGACCTCATTACACTCCTGCAAGTAACAGTGGCAGAGGTGGCGAGGACGCGGCAGCCAGTGGGACAGGTAAGTGCTGTGAGCTGAAGACAATCACCGGGTGGGAGTGGGATGGCCCGCCCGTTGATCTCTGCCCGGGGGGAGCTGATCTTAGCCCGGGGGGCCACTGATCTCAGGGGGGGCGCTGATCTCAGCCCGGGGGGAGGGCGCTGATCTAAGCCAGGGGGGACCGCTAATCTCAGCCCCTGCTTTGCCTCAGCTTCAGCTAGATGCGCGGGAGGGCACTTAAATGCATCATGGGCAGGTGAGTATAATGTGAATCATGTGTTATGTGCTGTCTGTATGTGTTATGTGCTGTCTGTATGTGTTATGTGCTGTCTGTATGTGTTATGTGCTGTCTGCATGTGTTATGTGCTGTCTGTATGTGTTATGTGCTGTCTGTATGTGTTATGTATAAGATACAGTATGTGTGTCCTGTATAGTGTGCAATATGTACCTGTCTGTCTATGTATAATATCTGTGTATACTGTCTGTATGTGTATACTATCTGTCTGTATATACTGTCTGTCTGTATATACTGTGTCTGTGTATACTGTCTTTCTGTGTATACTATCTGTATGGATAAACTGCCTGTCTGTATATACTATGTGTCTGTGTATACAGTCTGTATTTATATACTGTCTGTCTATACAGTCTGTCTGTGTATACTGTCTGTCTGTCTGTGTATACAGTCTGTCTGTCTATACAGTCTTTCTGTCTATACAGTTTGTCTGTCTGTCTATACAGTCTGTTTGTGTATACAGCTTGTCTGTCTGTGTATACTATCTGTCTGTCTGTCAAACACAACTTCACTTTGTCCCGCTCACCTGCTTGCTGCCAGAGATTGCTTATCCAGGACTGTGCACGGAAAGGAAGGTAGCAGAACTCATTTCATGTGTATAGAAAAAATTCCAGCACCAAGTCCATAGGAAATCTTCATTAAAAATTCATCTTTTATTTATCAAAAACTTATAAAAATCCATGTTAGCAATTGCCCCAACAGAGGACGCGTTTCGAACGACAAAGTTCTTAATCCGTCTCTAATTCCTCTAAGAAAAAATGGACTCATTAAAAAGGGCTGAAACCCCAACATGAACCTAATTAACCAGTAGAAGGTTTCGAACGTGAAGCAAAGAAATCCTCCCATTAACCCTTCATATTCGAAGTCCCAAAAGAAGATCAAACATGGTATAATCAAAGAGAAAAAACACCAAACAATGGGATTTATTATCCCAGGGGTTTTCCTCTATAGTATGTTATTTTTATGAATATTTTCTAGCACACTTTCCATGGAGTCCATATTTTCTTAATCAGAACCGGGACAATGGAGAATGATAAACATTTCATTTCTATCCGATCTTATATTCATAATCACATGAAAACGAAATTATAAAAATTTACAACAAAATTACAAAAAACAAAATCCAAAAAAAATCAAAAATTATTTTTACACTAAGCATGTTATTTCCTCTAATATGCATATAACACATCATTCCTCCCGTTTAACCCCATTGAATACCCACACCCCTGGTGTGGGTATTCAATGGGGTTAAACGGGAGGAATGATGTGTTATATGCATATTAGAGGAAATAACATGCTTAGTGTAAAAATAATTTTTGATTTTTTTTGGATTTTGTTTTTTGTAATTTTGTTGTAAATTTTTATAATTTCGTTTTCATGTGATTATGAATATAAGATCGGATAGAAATGAAATGTTTATCATTCTCCATTGTCCCGGTTCTGATTAAGAAAATATGGACTCCATGGAAAGTGTGCTAGAAAATATTCATAAAAATAACATACTATAGAGGAAAACCCCTGGGATAATAAATCCCATTGTTTGGTGTTTTTTCTCTTTGATTATACCATGTTTGATCTTCTTTTGGGACTTCGAATATGAAGGGTTAATGGGAGGATTTCTTTGCTTCACGTTCGAAACCTTCTACTGGTTAATTAGGTTCATGTTGGGGTTTCAGCCCTTTTTAATGAGTCCATTTTTTCTTAGAGGAATTAGAGACGGATTAAGAACTTTGTCGTTCGAAACGCGTCCTCTGTTGGGGCAATTGCTAACATGGATTTTTATAAGTTTTGATAAATAAAAGATGAATTTTTAATGAAGATTTCCTATCTGTCTGTCTGTGTATACCGTCTGTGTGTATACTGTCAGTGTGTATACTATCTGTCCGTATATATATATATATATATATATATATATATATATATATATATATTAGCTGTACTACCCGGCTTCACCCAGGTTAATAACTGTTGTTAAAATAGAATGTATTAACAAAAATTTATTCTGCACACAAAAACCACAAAACAAATAGAAATGTAATTATTAAAAGGCAAAAAATAAGCTAATAGAAGCATTTCACAACATATATTTCAACACCACAGATATTCCACACAGATTTAACTAAATTGGCCAAGTAATGTGCTCCGTCTGTCTCTTTGCAGGTCTGTCTCTTTCCCCGTCTGTCTCTTTCCCCGTCTGCCTGTCTCTGTCTGTCTCATTTTTTGTCTGTCTCTATCTCTCTGTTTCTTTCCCCATCTGTCTCTTTCTAGGTCTGTCTCTTTCCAAGGTCTGTCTCTTTCCCCGTCTGTCTCCCCATCTCTTTGTCTGTGTCTTTTCCTGTCTGTCTCTTTCCCTGTCTGCCTGTCTCTGTCTGTCTCTATTTCTCTGTCTCTTTCCCCGTCTGTCTCTGTCTGTCTCTATCAAGGTCTGTGTCTTTTCCCATCTATCTTTGTCTGTCTCTCTGGCTGTCTCCTCCTTCCCTGTCTGCCTGTCTCTGTCCCTGTCTGCATGTCTGTCTGTCTCTTTCCCCATCTGTTTCTTTCCCCATCTGTCTCTTTCCCCATCTGTCTCTTTCCCCATCTGTCTCTTTCCCCATCTGTCTCTTTCCAGGTCAGTCTCTTTCCAGGTCAGTCTCTTTCCAGCTCTGTCTCTGTCTGTCTCTTTCACCGTCTGTCTCTGTCTCTTTCACCGTTTGTCTGTGTCTGTCTCTTTCCCTGTCTGTCTCTATCGCTCTGTCTCTTTCCCTGTCTGTCTCTCTGTCTGTCTCTCTGTCTGTCTCTCTCTATCCGTCTCCACACCATCATCTCATTGCCTCACAGATAAGCTTCTTATACTATGAATGTCTTTTGTTCCTATAGCAACCAATCACAGCTCCTACTAATAACCTGTAGTTCCAGGCTCCATTTACTTTAATGGAGGCATGTATTTTGGAGAGTAACTGTAAAGCGCGGGGTTAAATTTTCCTGTCAAAACATAGTCTACGACGTTCCCTGGGTCACATGAGGTGTCTGTGCAAAATTTCGTGATTGTAAATGCGACGGTACGGATACACTTTTCGGTTCACTTTTTCCCCATTATGTAGATAGGGGCAAAATTGATTGGTAAATTGGAACGCGTGGGGTTAAAATTTCGCCTCACAACATAGCCTATGACGCTCTCGGGGTCCAGACGTATAAGTGCAAAATTTTGTGGCTGTAGCTGCGATGGTGCAGATGCTAATCCCGGACATACACACATACATACATACACACATTCAGCTTTATATATTAGATCATATATACATGTTTTGCAAGAGTGGAAGTGAGACTGAAAGAAATTTGAGGGTTGGAGGCGGAGCTGGGGTGGAGCATGGGCGGAGTCCCAAGGGGGCCCGAAAATGTTGCCAGTATGGGGCCCTGAAATTCCTAGTGGCGGCCCTGCCCGAGCACACCCCTCCGGAGGCTACCGTTATCCGGCACTTGGTTTACTACTTGGACTTTGTGTGGTTTATTCAATACCAGAGGAGTACACCGGTATCATCCGGTCCAGCCTGCAGACGGCGCCCCAGCACTGCACTTCACTTACACCTGGGCCCCGGGACAACACCTCCCCTACCCGTGGAGGGGATACCATCCTGCTGTCCCGCTCCATCAGTCCCGGGCGCCCCGTATAAAGGCAGCGGCAGTGTCACCAACCATCACTGCAACCCATGGGTGGCGTCACTGACAAACTCTCCCCTGTAAATAACCCCTTTATATTGTTGTGGGTGACGGGCTGCTGCAAGAGCCCCGGATCCAGCTGCCACTCGAGCCACAGCCACGATCCCGGATCCGAGCGTCTCGAGTAGCTCCCCACTGGCTGTGGCCTGCGCCCTCGCCCGCGACACAACCATGCCTCCGACACTGCACATTCAATAGCATGTTAGTACACCCACAAGGGCGTGCTAACATGCTAAGGAGGCCGACTAGCCAAGAGAACAAACGCCCTTGCGACTAGTCCCTCGCCTCATTAGCATATGATAAAGAATCTTTATACCCTCAAATGAAAGCTATAAGTCAGAACTTTATGTCCATGTCCATTATATAACTTGTATATGTTTCAGTAAACAGGTACAAAAAAAACAAAACGTGTGTGGACCTAAGAGGTACTTTGCACATTGCAACATCGCTACTGCGATGTCGTCGGGGTCAAATCGAAAGTGACGCACATCCGGCGCCAGTAACGACGTCGCAACGTGTAAAGCCTAGATGCACCGATAAACGATCGCAAAAGCGTTGTAAATCGGTGATCTGTGTAGTGTCGGTCATTTTCATAATTTCGCTGCAGCGACAGGTACGATGTTTTTCCTCGTTCCTGCGGCAGCACACATCGCTGTGTATGAAGCCGCAGGAGCGAGGAACTTCTCCTTACCTAACCTACCCTACCTTACCTCCACCAGCTATGCGGAAGGAAGGAGGTGGGCGGGATGTTTACGTCCCACTCATCTCCGCCCCTCCGCTTCTATTGGCCACCTGCCGTGTGACGTCGCTGTGACGTCGCACGACCCGCCCCCTTAGGAAGGAGGCGGGTCGCCGGCCAGAGCGACGTCGCACGGCAGGTAAGTCCGTGTGAAGCTGCCGTAGCGATAATGTTCGCTATCACAAGATATCGCATGTGCGACGGGGGCAGGTACTATCGCGCTCAGCATCGCTATCATCGGCTAGTGATGTCGCAGTGTGCAAAGTACCCCTAACTCTCTCTCTCTCTCTCCCTCTCTCTCTATATATATCTACATGCATAATCTCCAGTTGCGTCTGTCCATCTATTCCGGCATGCACCGCAGCACTGTCAGTTGCGCAGCTGCAGTTCGAACAATGCTCTGGCTTCAAGGTCCTCACTGCACGCATGTGGGCACATATACACAAATAGCAGACACACATGGACACACTGAACCCAGACACATACATATGTCTTCACACACTGCTGTATACTCACTTGTCCGGGGCCGCCGCCACTTCTGCTGTCAGTGCTTTACTGCAGTGTAATGCTTTGTGGCGCCGTAAAGCATTCAACTGCAGTAAAGCTATGACAACATCCTGCTGCGGCCGCTCCATACGCTGGACGTCCATACACTGGACTCCATACACTAGACGCAGGGGTCTGTGTGCCTGAGGACTTCAAGAAGCAGCTACAGGCTGAGGAGAGGTGAGAATATCTTTTATTGTGTGTAAACAATGGCATAATAGGGGACAGAAGGGAACCAGCAGGAGTACATTATTAACCTCATAACGACGGCCGTACGACTTAAAGCGGCGGCAAAACAGGGTACTTATTCTGTTCCGCCGCTTTAAAGCGGCGGCCCGAAAAAACCCTGTAGCGCCCCCCAGCGACCGAAAATCTCGGGGGTTTCAGCTACCGGGGGTAGCTGAGACCCCCCAGATTATGAATCGGGGTGTTTTTTTTGGACCCCGATCATGTGATCGGCGGTATACACCGTATACCGACGAACACATGAAAAAAAAAGAAATGGCCGGTAAAACTGATTTCTTTTTCATCTGACATGATCAAACATGTCAGATGAGAAAGAAATCTAACCCCCTAGTGCCCCCAAAGCCCCCGGTACCGGAGAGTCCCCCCACCCCCACCCCTACCCCCACCGGACATCCAAAATGGCGCCGAAGCGCACAGAAAACTGCCGCCGGCGCCGGCTCTGCAGTCATTTCCCTCCGATCTGAAATGATCAAACATTTCAGATCGGAGGGAAATGTCCTCCCCCTGACCCCTCCTCCGGTCCACCGGAGCCCTCTGGTCACCGGAGCCCCCTCCGGTCTCCAGAGCCGCCTCCCCCCTCCCCCCTCCGGAGCGTGGAAGATGGCGGCGCACAGCGCGCGGCCGCCTTCATTCTGCTCTTTCTGCCGCATGTGACACGTCACATGCGGCAGAAAGGTGTCCCCAGGTCCCACTAGGTCACCCCCCAAGCCCCCAAGCCCCCAAGCCCCCGGTTATACGTTACCTGTCTGCCGCTCCGGGCCCGCGATCGCCGCCTCCTTCTTCTTCAATGCTGGCGGCGCATGCGCAGACAGCGGCTGTCAGCTGGATCCCTGCAAGCAGGAATCCTGCTGACGTCGCTGATGCACAGGCTCCACTGTGGACCGGGGGAGGGTGAGTGCAGTGATCTGCAGCCACACTCCTCACATGGAGAGGCTGCTGTTCCAGAAAATGGGGGGTACGTTCTGTGAGCGTGCCCCTCATATTCTGGAATGAGGTTACTGCAGGTCACTCTGCCCTAGGTTGGACCGGGGCAGTGTGAGTGCAGTATTCTCAGATTACTGCACCCACACTGCTCATGGAGAGCTTGCTCTTCCAGAAAATGGGGGATACGTTCCCTGAACGTGCCCCCCATATTCTAGAAGATCCAGAGCCGGCGTGGGACCTCCAAAATGGATTACAGCGACCGGAATTTCTTTATTTTCAATAAATTGGTAAAAGAGGAATGTTTCGGGGAGTGTTTTTTCAAATAAATTTTTTTTTTGTCTTTTTTTTTTCTATTACTGACTGGGTTAGTGATGTCGGGTATCTGTTCAGATGCCGTGACATCACTAACCCCAGGGCTTGATGCCAGGTGACATTACAGCTGGTATCAACCCCATATATTACCCCGTCTGCCACCGCACCAGGGCGCGGGATGAGCTGGGGCGAAGCGCCAGGATTGGCGCATCTAATGGATGCGCCACTTCTGGGGCGGCTGCGGCCTGCTATTTTTAGGCTGGGAAGAGTCCAATAACCATGGCTCTTCCCACCCTGAGAATACCAGACCCCAGCTGTCCGCTTCACCTTGGCTGGTGATCTAATTTGGGGGGGACCCCACGTTTTGTTTTTTTTTTAAAAAACGCCTGGGGAGCCCTCCAAATTGATCACCAGCCAAGGTGAAGCTGTCAGCTGTGGTTTGCAGGCTACAGCTGTCTGCTTTACCCTAGCTGGCTATCAAAAATAGGGGGGACCCCACGTCGTTTATTTTAATTATTAATTTTTTGGGGGGCTAAATACAAGGCTAGGCACCCTTTAGTGCCACATGAAAGGCACTAAAGGGCGCCAGCTTAGAATATGCAGGGGAATGGGACGTTATATTTGTTTGACATCTATCCATTCATCCATTGTAGCATTTTACGCTGTGTGCCCACAATCAGGGTTTGCAGCGTTTTGGGCGCAGAGTGTTTTCCCTGTGTCCATAACGCTGCGTTGTGCAGTAGAAGCACAGTGGAAGGATTTTTAGAAATCCCATGCCCAATGTGCTTCTTTTCTCCGCAGCATAAACCGACCTGTGGCGCAGCTTCCTGAGCCTCAGCATGTCAATTTATGCTGCGGAGATGAGTGTTCTCTGCAGGTAGCATAGAGCTCCACAGCGGCCTGAACCCAAATCGTGGGCTTGGGCAGCTGCGTTCTCCCGTGGACAACACTCACATCTCTGCAGGAGGCTGACACTGTGTACTAGATGCCGTGTCGCTGGATCATGGCCACATAGCCTAACAGTGAGACATTTGTTGCTACAGCAACATTTTTGTGAAGTACCTGTGGATTCAAAATGCTTACTATACTCCTGAATAAAATCCAGTTTCCAAAATGGGGTCACTTGTGGGGGTTTTCTGATGTATAGGTACCCAAGGGGCCCTGCAAATGTGACATGGTGCCCGCAATTTATTTCAACTTTTCCAGAATTCAAATGGTGCTCCCTCCATTCCAAGCCCTCTCATTTATCCAAACAGAGGTTTTTGGCCACATGTGGGGTATCCCTGTGCTCATAAGACATTGGATAACAACCTGTGGGGTCCACGGTTTGTTGTTGTCTCTTGAAAAAGTGAGAAATTTGATGCTAAAGCAACAGTTTTGTGAAAAAAATGAAAATTTTCAATATGGCAACCTAAGCTTATCAAATTCTGTGAAGTACTCGTGGATTCAAACTGCTCACTATACACCTAGATAAAAGCCTTGAGGTGTCTTGTTTCCAGAATGAAGTCACTTGTGGGGGACCGCCACTGTTTAGGCACCTCAGGGGCTCTCCAAATGCAACCTGGCGTCCGCTATTGATTCCAGCCAATTTTGCAGTCAAATGGCACTCCTTCCCTTCCGAGCCCTGCCATGCGCCCAAACAGTTGATTTCCACCACATATAAGGTATCGCCAAACTCAGGAGAAATTGCACAATAAATGTTATGCTGAATTTTTTCCTTTTACTCTTGTAAAAAAAAAAGCTACCTGGTTGAAATAACAATTTTGTGGTAAAATTTTATTTTTTTTTTTTCATGGCTCAACGTTATAAAATTCTGTGAAGCACCTGGGGGTTCAGGGTACTCACCAAACATCTAGATAAATTCCTTGAGGGGCCTAGTTTCCAAAATGGGGCCACTTGTGCGGGGTTTCTGCTGTTTAGGTACCTTAGGGGACCTCCAAATGTGACATGGTGCCCGCAATCTTTTTCAGCCAAATTTCCTTTCTAAAATTCAAATATTGCTCCTTTCGTTCCAAGCCCTCCCATTTGTCCAAACAAAGGTTTCAGACCACATGTGAGGTATCACCGCGCTCATAAAAAAGTGGTTAACAAACCTTGAGGTCAAATTTTTGGAATTACCTCTTGAAAAAGTGAGAAAATTGATGCTAAAGCAACATTTTTGAGAAAATTAATAAAATTTTCAATATGACAACGTAACGTTAACAAAATCTGTGAAGTACCTGTGGATCCAAAATGCTCACTATACCCCTAGATAGAAGCCTTGAGGGGTCTAGTTTCCAAAATGGTGTCACTTGTGAGGGATTTCTTCTGTTTAGGTACCTTAGCGGACCTGTAAATGCAACATGGTGCTCGCAATCTATTTCAGCCAAATTTGCTTTCCAAAATTCAAATATTGCTCCTTCTGTTCCGAGCCCTCCCATTTGTCCAAACAGAGGTTTCTGACCACATGTGGGGTATCGGCGCGCTCATAAGAAAGTGGGGAACAAGTTTTGAGGTCCATTTTGTTGTGTTATTTCTTCTAAAAGTGAATAAATTTGGGTTAGAGCAACATTTTTAGGTAAAATTTAATTTTTGCTTTTTTTCATTCCACATTGCTTTTGTTCATGTGAAGCACCTGAAGGGTTAATAAACTTCTTGAATGTGGTTTTGAGTACTTTGGGGGGTGCAGTTTTTAGAATGGTGTCACTTTTGGGTATTTTCTGTCATCTAGGCCTATTGAAGTCACTTCAAATGTGATGTGGTCCCTAAAAAACTGGTTTTGTAAATTTTGATGTAAAAATGAGAAATTGCTGATAAACTTTGAACCCCTCTAACTTCCTAACGAAAAAAAAATTTGTTTCCAAAATTGTGCTGATGTAAAGTAGACATGTGGGAAATGTTATTTATTAACTATTTTGTGTCACAGAAATCTCTGGTTTAACGGTATAAAAATTCAAAAGTTGAAAATTGCTAAATTTTCAAAATTTTTGCCAATATTCAATTTTTTTCATAAATAAACACAAAAAATATTGTCCTAAATTTGGTACTAACACGAAGTCCAATATGTGACGAAAAAACAATCTCAGAATCACCGGGATCCGTTGAAGCGTTCCAGAGTTATAACCTCATGAAGTGACACTGGTCAGAATTGCAAAATTTGGTCTGGTCATTAAGGTGAAAATTAGCTCCGTCACTAAAGGGCTAAACAATGGGCTCATTACTGCAGGGGACATTACTGCAGAGCCCATTACTAAACAATGGGGACATTACAGTGGGGGACATTACAGCACGGGACAACAGCCCCCCACCAGATCTGTATGCCCCTAGTTCCCCCACCAAAACTATATGCCTCATCCCCCCCACCAGATCTGTATGCCCCCAGCCCCCCCACCAAATTTGTATGCCCCCAGCCCCCCACCAGATCTGTATGCCCCCAGCCCCCCCACCAGAACTATATGCCTCCAGCCCCCCCACCAGTTCTGTATGCCCCCATCTCCCCCCACCAAATTTGTATGCCCCCAGCCCCCCGCAGATCTGTATGCCCCAGCTTCCCCACCAGAACTGTATGCCTCCAGCCCCTTTCACCACATCTGTATGCCTCCATCCCCCCCACCAGACCTGTATGCCTCCAGCCCCCCTCACCAGAACTGTATGCCCCCCACCATATCTGTATGCCCCCAACCCACCTCACCAGAAATGTATACCTCCAGCCCACCACCATTTCTGTATGCCCCCAGCCCCCCATCAGATCTGTATGCCCCCAGCCCCCTCATCAGATCTGTATGCCCCCAGCCCCCCCACCAGAACTGTATGCCCCCAGCCCCCCCACCAGATCTATATGCCCCTAGACTCCCAACCAGATCTGTATGCCCCCTCTCACAAGATCTATATGCCTACAGCCCCCCCACCAGATCTGTATGCCCCCAGCCCCCCCACAGAGCTGTAGGCCCGCAGCCCCTCACACCATATCTGTATGCCCCCAGCCCCCCCACCAGATCTGTATGCCCCCAGCCCCCCACCAGATCTGTATGCCCCCAGCCACCCCACCAGATCTGTATGCCCCAGCCCCCTCACCAGATCAGTATGCCCCAGCCCCCCCACCAGATCTGTATGCCCCCAGCACCCCTCACGAGATCTGTATGGCCCCAGCTTCCCCGTCACCAGAACTGTATGCCTGCAGCCCCCCTCACCAAAACTGTATGCTTCCAGCCCCCCCTCACCAGATCTGTATGCCCCCAGCCCCCCTCACCAGAACTGTATGCCCCCAGCCCCCCTCACCAGAACTGTATGCCCCCAACCCCCCTCACCAGAACTATATGCCTCCAGCCCCCCCTCCACCAAATCTGTATGCCCCCCAGTCCCACTCATCACTGCTCCTGTCAGCACCACTAAGCATAGACAGATGTTCATTTCACCACGCTCACTCGGGCCTATTTCTATATTTCTAGTATATATATATATATATATATATATATACAGTTAGGTCCAGAAATATTTGGACAGTGACACAAGTTTTGTTATTTTAGCTGTTTACAAAAACATGTTCAGAAATACAATTATATATATAATATGGGCTGAAAGTGCACACTCCCAGCTGCAATATGGGAGTTTTCACATCTAAATCGGAGAAAGGGTTTAGGAATCATAGCTCTGTAATGCATAGCCTCCTCTTTTTCAAGGGACCAAAAGTAATTCGACAAGGGACTCTAAGGGCTGCAATTAACTCTGAAGGCGTCTCCCTCGTTAACCTGTAATCAATGAAGTAGTTAAAAGGTCTGGGGTTGATTACAGGTGTGTGGTTTTGCATTTGGAAGCTGTTGCTGTGACCAGACAACATGCGGTCTAAGGAACTCTCAATTGAGGTGAAGCAGAACATCCTGAGGCTGAAAAAAAGAAAAAATCCATCAGAGAGATAGCAGACATGCTTGGAGTAACAAAATCAACAGTCGGGTACATTCTGAGAAAAAAGGAATTGACTGGTGAGCTTGGGAACTCAAAAAGGCCTGGGCGTCCACGGATGACAACAGTGGTGGATGATCGCCGCATACTTTCTTTGGTGAAGAAGAACTCGTTCACAACATCAACTGAAGTCCAGAACACTCTCAGTGAAGTAGGTGTATCTGTCTCTAAGTCAACAGTAAAGAGAAGACTCCATGAAAGTAAATACAAAGGGTTCACATCTAGATGCAAACCATTCATCAATTCCAAAAATAGACAGGCCAGAGTTAAATTTGCTGAAAAACACCTCATGAAGCCAGCTCAGTTCTGGAAAAGTATTCTATGGACAGATGAGACCAAGATCAACCTGTACCAGAATGATGGGAAGAAAAAAGTTTGGAGAAGAAAGGGAACGGCACATGATCCAAGGCACACCACATCCTCTGTAAAACATGGTGGAGGCAACGTGATGGCATGGGCATGCATGGTTTTCAATGGCACTGGGTCACTTGTGTTTATTGATGACATAACAGCAGACAAGAGTAGCCGGATGAATTCTGAAGTGTACTGGGATATACTTTCAGCCCAGATTCAGCCAAATGCCGCAAAGTTGATCGGACGGCGCTTCATAGTACAGATGGACAATGACCCCAAGCATACAGCCAAAGCTACCCAGGAGTTCATGAGTGCAAAAAAGTGGAACATTCTGCAATGGCCAAGTCAATCACCAGATTTTAACCCAATTGAGCATGCATTTCACTTGCTCAAATCCAGACTTAAGACGGAAAGACCCACAAACAAGCAACACTGAAGGCTGCGGCTGTAAAGGCCTGGCAAAGCATTAAGAAGGAGGAAACCCAGCGTTTGGTGATGTCCATGGGTTCCAGACTTAAGGCAGTGATTGCCTCCAAAGGATTCGCAACAAAATATTGAAAATAAAAATATTTTGTTTGGGTTTGGTTTATTTGTCCAATTACTTTTGACCTCCTAAAATGTGGAGTGTTTGTAAAGAAATGTGTACAATTCCCACAATTTCTATCAGTTATTTTTGTTCAAATCTTCAAATTAAACGTTACAATCTGCACTTGAATTCTGTTGTAGAGGTTTCATTTCAAATCCAATGTGGTGGCATGCAGAGCCCAACTCGCGAAAATTGTGTCACTGTCCAAATATTTCTGGACCTAACTGTATATATAGTACAGACCATAAATTTGGACACACCTTCTCATTCAAAGAGTTTTCTTTATTTTCATGACTCTGAAAATTGTAGATTCACATTGAAGGCATCAAAACTATGAATTAACACATGTGGAATTAAATACTTAACAAAAAAGTGTGAAACAACTAAAAATATGTCATATTCTAGGTTCTTCAAAGTAGCCACCTTTTGCTTTGATTACTGCTTTGCACACTCTTGGCATTCTCTTGATGATCTTCAAGAGGTAGTCACCGGAAATGGTCTTCCAACAGTCTTGAAGGAGTTCCCAGAGATGCTTAGCACTTGTTAGCTAGCATCTCGATTGGGTTCAGGTCCGGTGACTGTGGAGGCCAGGTCATCTGGCGTAGCACCCCATCACTCTCCTTCTTAGTCAAATAGCCCTTACACAGCCTGGAGGTGTGTATGGGGTCATTGTCCTGTTGAAAAATAAATAATGGTCCAACTAAATGCAAACCGTATGGAATAGCATGCCACTGCAAGATGCTGTGGTAGCCATGCTGGTTCAGTATGCCTTAAATTTTGAATAAATCCCCAACAGTGTCACCAGAAAAGCACCCCCACACCATCACACCTCCTCCTCCATGCTTCACGGTGGGAACCAGGCATTTTGAGTCCATCCGTTCACCTTTTCTGCGTCACACAAAGACATGGTGGTTGGATCCAAAGATCTCAAATTTGTACTCATCAGACCAAAGCACAGATTTCCACTGGTCTAATGTCCATTCCTTGTGTTCTTTAGTCCAAACAAGTCTCTTCTGCTTGTTGCCTGTCCTTAGCAGTGGTTTCCTAGCAGCTATTTTACCATCAAGGCCTGCTGCACAAAGTCTCCTCTTAACAGTTGTTCTAGAGATGTGTTTGCTGCTAGAACTCTGTGTGGCATTGACCTGGTCTCTAATCTGAGCTGCTGTTAACCTGCGATTTCTGAGGCTGGTGACTTGGATCAACATATCCTCAGCAGCAGAGGTGACTCTTGGTCTTCCTTTCTTGGGGCAGTCCTCATGTGAGCCAGTATCTTTGTAGCTTTTAATGGTTTTTGCCACTGCACTTGGAGAACCTTTCAAAGTATTCCCAATTTCTAGGACTGACTGACTTTAATTTCTTAAAGTAATGATGGCCACTCGTTTTTCTTTACTTAGAATTTGTATTATTGCAAGAAAAAAGCAGCTAACAGTCTATTCAGTAGGACCATCAGCTGTGTATCCACCAGACTTTTGCACAACACAACTGATGGTCCCAACCCCATTTATAATGCAAGAAATCCCACTTATTAAACCTGACAGGGCACACCTGTGAAGTGAAAACCATTTCCGGTGACTATCTCTTGAAGCTCATCAAGAGAATGCCAAGAGTGTGCAAAGCAGTAATCAAAGCAAAAGGTGGCCACTTTGAAGAACCTAGAATGTAAGACATATTTTCAGTTGTTTCACAATTTTTTGCTAAGCATTTCATTCCACATGTGTTAATTCATAGTTTTGATGCCTTCAATGTGAATCTACAATTCTCAGTCATGGAAATAAAAAAAATTCTTTAAATGAGAAGGTGTGTCCAAACTTTTGTTCTGTACTGTGTGTGTGTATATATATATATATATATATATATATATATATATATATATACCGTGTTTTTTCAAAAATAAGACACTGTCTTATATTTTTTTTGCCCCCCCAAAAAAGCATTAGGGCTTATTTTTGGAGGAGGTCTTATTCTTGGAGAAACACGGTTGGGGGTAAGTTTACCCCCCCAAAAAAACGGCCTCCCCCCCACTTCCCAGGAGACTCATACTCACCAGACCAGGACGTCTGCGTGGTTCCCAGGTCCTCCTGTGATCTCCGGTCGGTGCTGCACGCCGTCCTACCCTGCTGCTAGCTGACACGCTGACGCACACAGCAGATCGCAGGCACACACAGCAGATCACACACACAGCAGATCACACACACACACAGCAGATCACACACACAGCAGATCTCACATTCACACACACATACACACACACACACACACAGCAGATCACAGATATACACAGCAGATCACACACAGCAGATCGCAGGCACACACAGCCGATCACAGATACACACAGTCGATCACAGATACACACATCCGATCACAGGCACACACACAGCAGATCGCAGATATACACAGCAGATCACACACAGCAGATCGCAGGCACACACAGCCATCACAGATACACACATCCGATCGCAGGCACACACAGCCGATCACAGATACACACATCCGATCGCAGGCACACACAGCCGATCACAGATACACACATCCTATCACAGGCACACACAGCCGATCACAGATACACACATCCGATCACAGGCACACACAGCCGATCACAGATACACACATCCGATCGCAGGCACACACAGCCGATCACAGGCACACACATCCTATTACAGGCACAAACAGCCGATCACAGATACACACATCCTATTACAGGCACACACAGCTGATCACAGATACACACATCCGATCGCAGGCACACACAGCCGATCACAGATACACACATCCTATCACAGGCACACACAGCCGATCACAGATACACACATCCAATCACAGATACACACAGCCGATCACAGATACACACATCCTATCACAGCCACACACAGCCGATCATAGATACACACATCCGATCACAGATACACACAGCCGATCACAGGCACACACAGCCGATCACAGATACACACATCCGATCACAGGCACACACATCCGATCACAGATACACACATCCGATCACAGGCACACACAGCCGATCACAGATACACACAGCCGAACGCAGACACACACAGCCGATCACAGATACACACAGCCGAACGCAGACACACACAGCAGATCACACACACACACACACAATCACATCCCATCCAGCACTTACGGCAGCAAGGAATGAGAGCAAGTCACGTGTTCGGCCGCAGGTCCTGTTTGTTGCGCTCCACTGCACTGCGTCTCAGGATTCTCCCGGCGAGAAGAGATCGGTGTCGCTGGATGAGGTGAGTGTGTATGCGATCTGATGTGTGTGCGATCCGATGTTTGTGTATGTGTGTGTGATTTGATGTTTGCGTCTGATCCGATGTTTGTGTGTGCGATCTGATTATGTGTGCGATCTGACTGTGTGTGCGATCCGATGTTTGTGTGTGAGATCTGGTGTGTGTGTGAGATCTGATTTTGTGTGTGTGTGTGTGTGTGAGAGCTGATGTGTGTGGGTGTGTGATCACTGCAGGTCCTGCTGCTCAGTGTCGGGAGAGTGTAATTGCCGGGTGCCACTGTCTATAATGAAGTGTCCTGCAGTATCTGTAACTTTTTTAGCTGCACGGACACTTCATTATTGATCCGGGACTAGGGCTTATTTTCGGGGGAGGGCTTACATTTAAGCCTTTCTCCGAAAATGCTGAAAATCCCTGCTAGGGCTTATTTTTGGGGGAGGTCTTATTTTTGGTAAAACACGGTGTGTATATATATATAATATATATATATATATATATATACAGTATATATATATATATATATATATATATATATATATATTTATACGAAATTTGTTTTCCCAAGTACCCACCTCACAAGGGGTGGGAAGTAATTAAGCAAATTACTTTTAGCAGATGAAATAATTCTCAATGGGGACTTGTTTTCCTTTGGTACTATTACCCAACGAGAACTCCGGAATGACTATAGCTTATATACAGTTGAAACCAGAATTTCACTTACACTATCTAAAAAGGCTCATGCATTTTTTTGGTTACTATGTGACACGAAATCAGAAAAAAGCTTTCCCATTTTAGGTCAATTAGGAACCAAAATTATTTATATTTGCCAAATGCCAGAATAATGAGAGAGAGAATGTTTTAAGGCATTTTTATTACTTTCTGCAAAGTCAAAAGTTTACATACATTTGAAAAGTATTTGGTACCATTGCACTTAAACTGTATGACTTGCATGAAATGTTTTGGATATCCTTCCACAAGCTTCTCACAATAGTTCGTTAGAATTTGGGTCCTTTCCTCCTGACAGACGTAGTGTAACTGAGCCATGGTTGTAGGTCGCCTGCCTTTTCAGCTTTGCACATAAATTTTCAATAGGATTGAGATCAAGGTTTTGTGATTTGTGATGGCCGCTCCAAAACATTGACTTTGTCATCTTTAAGCTAGTTTGTAACTAGTTTGGCAGTATGTTTTGGGTCATTGTCAGTTTGGAAGACCAATTTCTGCCCAAGCTTTAAGTTCCTGGCTAATGTCTTGAGATGTTGCTTCAGTATTGCAACATAATCATTCCTCATGATGCTATCTATTTTGTGAAGTGCATCAGCCCCTATTTCAGCAAAACAACAACACAAAATGATGCTGCCACCCCCGTGTTTCACAGTTGGGATGGTGTTCTTAGGCTTCAAAGCTTCTCCATTTTTTCTCCAAACATAACGATTGTCATTATGGCCAAACAGTTCAATTTTAGTTTCATCAAACCATAGGACATTTCTCCAAAAATTAAGGTCTTTGTTCCTGTGTGCATTTTTAAAATATTATTCTGGCTTTTTTATGTTTCTTTTAGAGTAATGGTTTGTTCCTAGCATAGGGACCTTTCAGCCCATGTTGATACAGTACTCGTTTTAATGTGGATAATGACACAATCTTACCAGCTTCCGCCAGCATCTTTACAAAGTCTTTTGCTTTTGTTATTGGGTTGATATGTACATGTCTGACCAAAGCACGTTCATCTCTGGTACACAGAACCCATCTCCTTCCTGAGCGGTATGATGGCTAGAAATTCCCATCTTGTTTGTATTTGAGTATAATTGTTTGTACAGATGAACAAGGCACCTTCAGGTATCTGGAAATTACACCAAAGGATGAACCAGACTTCTGCAAGTCTACAATTTTCTTCCTGAGATCTTGGTTGATTTCTTTTGACTTTCCCATGATGCTACACAAAGAAGCAGTGTGTTTCAGGTGTTCAGTAAAATGCATCCACAGGTGTGTCTCTAATTAACTCATATGTTGCAAATAAACCTATCAGAAGCTTCCACAGACATGATATCATCAAATGGGCTGTTCCATATTGTTTAAAGGCAAAGTATTATTAGTGTATGTAAACTTTTGGCTTTGCAGAAATTAATAAAAATGCCTTAAAACATTCTCTCTCTCTCATTATTTTGGCATTTGGGAAATATAAATAGTTTTGGTAATCCTAATGGCCTTAAAACAGGAAAGGTTTATTCTGATTTCATTTATAATACAAATACGGCTTTCCTGGTCATATTAGTTGGTGCCCGGATAGGGTCCAACCCCGTTTATGCAAAGTAAAATATTAATCCGTCACTCAAAAATGGATTCTGTGAAGGTTTATTTACAGACAAGATATCTGTGTAACATTAAATAATAACGTTTTGGTCCATTGGACCTTCATCAGATGTATACTACGGACCAAATAAACAAGAGCCATATAATTTTAGTAAAATATATACAAAAAATATATACAGTATATATATATATATATATATATATATATATATATATATATATGTGTAGAAACACTAAATGTATATGGAAAAATTATAAGACTGGGAGTCCATAAGTGAAATGTAAAGGCAGACATCATAGCTGACTTAGGGTACAGTAACATTATAGTAATGATTTTTGGAAAACAAGTTATACCTATAAAGAGAAATCTACACAAGGATACATTCATATGTATGTCTCAATGTTGAGTACTACAAATAATTCCGAAAGGAATATCCATGAAATATGTTATACAACTCAGACAAGGATATCAAATTAAACATCATGTTCTCATCAAACTCTATCACATTCACAAGGTAATGTTAAATGGATACACATACCAAATTATGTATCAAACCTGGTGTGGACTGGAAAAGATGTGCTGTTATCTGTAATGTAAAAGAGAACATAAGCCCTAATGCTAAAAAGGTGGATATTGGGGCAATACAATATTGGTACTGATATTCATTCCATGGGACGGAGACGGAATTCAGTGCAATATTCCTTTCCAGGCTGATTCCCCTGTTGCAGTGAACAGATGTTAAACTCAGCTAAAGATAATTTGACTGGATCATAATAGATGAGCCCGAGTGCAGAGAAAAACCCTTCCACCGACAAAAGAACCAGTGACTCAGGGGGGGCAAAAAAAAAGCCCATGCTTGTGGGTCCCCACTTAAGTGCAAGATCACAATTCTCACCTGCTGTGCCTCGCTACCAAAAGAGTGGGGACATAAATGGAAGTACAACTTACTTGCTTTTCTAAAAGCAAGAAAACAGCTGCGCTCCCACGAAAATCTTTCCGGGAGGGGTAGTTTAGGTTTGGATGATCCAGTGATCAAAACAGATTGTGCTGGTGTGGCGTACTGTGCTTCTTGCTATTCCCACTTTAATTCAGTCACCTGGAGAGACAAGGTCTGAATTTGCCTCGATAGCGCAGCAACTGGGTCCATGCTAGAATATAAAGTCGGGCCAGTTATAACATCACAAGTACTTTGGGATATCAGGGAACTGGGGCTCCTTACCTGTCCCTAAACCTAGGGGGTCCTATGCTATCCCTATTCTAAAGGATACTCCTAATGGTGGAGAGGCCTGAATCTCCTGCCTGGTCCTGCTCCTTACCGGTCCTAATCTAATTTCTCCTGCCCCTTACCCAGGGAGGGATGGCACAGGGTGTGAAGCTACAGAAAAAGACAGACAAGGGAAAAAACAAAATGCTGTCAGATAGCACGTGCACACACACAGGGTAAGACAATAAAAGATTCAAGAGAAAAGCAAGATCATGAAGGAAGTACAAAGAGGTAGACTCCACAATCATATCAAGCAAAAAGCATCACTAAACACAACTTTCACCAGAGAGAGTCTGGGACACCACATCTGACAGACCAACACAGAATAAACTATAACTGTCATGGGTAGAAGGATTCCAACAGTATAAATAGCAGGGGAGCAGATGGTATAGGTTTCCCCACAACATGTGATTAAATGAGCAAGCAGACTAGCATCGATTAACTCTTGTTAGCCTGCATATGAATCAGCACACAGCAGGTTGATGCATAATGATGCAGGTTGATGCAGGAGTCTGCCTTGTTGATCCCAAACAGCAGAGAAACCAGTAGCCGGAGTGTCAGAATCTGCAATCTGAAAAGAGTCCAATGCCTCCATGACAGTCAGCGAAGTTTGTGTAAAATGCCATGTGACATACATACCATGCTGCTGCTAGCTAAAAAAAAAATTGCATTCTCTAATAATACCACTTTTAGTTTCCAATTAGTGGCAGGTGAGATTCCGCAGTAGATATTGCGCACTATAGGCCTGTAAGCAGTGATTCTAGCCGTACATACCGTGCTGCTACCTAAAAATGTGAATCTATGCTCTAATATTACAGCTATTAGCTGCATTTACTGTAATGCAAGCTGCTGGGGTATGGATAGGCAGGGATTATAGCCTTACGGACCATGCTACTAGCTAAAAAATCTATTCTATTTTCTAATAATACCACTCTTAGTTTGGAATTAGGTGAGATTCTAGAGCAGGGGCGGGAAATTAATTTTCCCATGGGGCCGCATGAGAAATTGGGATGGTTTTAGAGGGCCTGGCTAATATAATTAACTCAGTTCTACCCAATACTGTATATAGTATATATACTAACCCTTCATAAACAAACAGTAACTTAAACAATACAAAGATGCAATGAAAATATGGAGGTCAGTGGGGGTCATAGACATTACTAGGGCCAGTGGGGGGCATAGACATTACTGGGGTCAGTGGGGGGGCATACACATGACTGGGGCTGGGGCCTGTGGAATATACATACTGGCCCTGGTGGCCTATGAAGCATACATACTGGCTCTGGTGGCCAGTGGAACATACATACTGGCCCTGGTGTCCAGTGGAGCATACATACTGGCCCTGGTGGCCAGTGGAGCATACATACTGGCCCTGGTGGCCAGTGGAGCGTACATACTGGCCCTGGTGGCCAGTGTAGCACACATAATGACAGTGGTGGTCAGTGGATCACACATACTGACAGTGGGGGCAAGTGGAGCGCACATACTGTCATTGGTGACCAGTGGGGCACACATACTGTCATTGATGGCCAGTGGGGCACACATACTGACCGTGGTGGCCAGTGGGGCATACATACTGACAATGGTGGCCAGTGGGGCATACATACTGACAGTGGTGGCCAGTGGGGCATACATACTGACAGTGGTGGCCAGTGGGGCATACAAACTAACAATGGTGGCCTATGGTGCATACATACTGACAGTGGTGGCCTGTGGGGCATACATACTGGCCCTGTTGGCCTATGGTGCATACATACTGACAGTGGTGGCCTGTGGGGCAAACATACTGGCCCTGGTGGCCAGTGGTACATACATACTGACAGTGGTGGCAAGTGGGGTATACATACTGACAGTGCTGGCCAGTGGGGCATACATACTGACAGTGGTGGCCAGTGGGGCATACATACTCACAGTGGTGGCCAGTGGAGCATACATACTGACAGTGGTAGCCGGTGGGGCATATATACTGAATACTGACAGTGGTGGCCAGTAGGGCATACATACTGACAGTGGTGGCCAGTGGGGCTTACATACTTACAGTGGTGGCCTGTGGGGCATACATACTGGCCCTGGTGGCCTATGGTGCATACATACTGACAGTGGTGGCCTGTGGGGCAAACCTACTGGCCCTGGTGGCCTGTGGTGCAAACATACTGACAGTGGTGGCAAGTGGGGTATACATACTGACAGTGGTGACCAGTGGGGCATACATACTGACAGTGGTGGCCAATGGGGCATACATACTGACAGTGGTGGCCAGTGGGGCATACATGCTAACAGTGGTGGCCTATGGTGCATGCATACTGACAGTGGTGGCCTGTGGGGCATATATACTGGCCCTGTTGGCCTATGGTGCATACATAATGACAGTGGTGGCCTGTAGGGCAAACATACTGGCCCTGGTGGCCAGTGGTACATACATACTGACAGTGGTGGTAAGTGGGGTATACATACTGACAGTGGTGGCCAGTGGGGCATACATACTGACAGTGGTGGCCAGTGGGGCATACATACTGACAGTGGTGGCCTATGGTGCATACATACTGACATATATGTATACTGGCCCTGTTGGCTTATGGTGCATACATAATGACAGTGGTGGCCTGTAGGGCAAACATACTGGCCCTGGTGGCCAGTGGTACATACATACTGACAGTGGTGGTAAGTGGGGTATACACACTGACAGTGGTGGCCAGTGGGGCATACATACTGACAGTGGTGGCCAGTGGGGCATACATACTGACAGTGGTGGCCAGTGGGGCATACATACTGAAAGTGGTAGCCAGTGGGGCATACATACTGACAGTGGTGGCCAGTGGGGCATGCGTACTGACAGTGGTGGCCAGTGGGGCATACATACTGACAGTGGTGGCCTGTGGGGCATACATACGGGCCCTGGTGGTCTATGGTGCATACATACTGACAGTGGTGGCCTGTGGGGCACACATACTGGCCCTGGTGGCCTGTGGTGCATACATACTGACAGTGGTGGCAAGTGGGGTATACATACTGACAGTGGTGGCCAGTGGGACATACATACTGACAGTGGTGGCCAGTGGGGCACACATACTGACAGTGGTGGCGAGTGGGGCATACATACTGACAGTGGTGGCCAGTGGGGCATACATACTGACAGTGGTGGCCAGTGGGGAATACATACTGACAGTGGTGGCCAGTGGGGCATACATTCTGACAGTGGTGGCGAGTGGGGCATACATACTGGCCCTGAGGGCACAGGCAAGCAGCACTGCAGCATAAGAGCCTGAGGTCTCCTCTGGCTGCCTTCTCTGAGTCACCTGTGTGTCTGCTTCCTCTATTGCAGGCACAGGGGGGACCTGAGAAGACACAAGTGCTGCTTTCCTGCTCTCCCCTCCTGCAGGCACTCTGCACTCTCCCTGCTGCTACTGGTGCACTTACTGTATTTTTTGGACTATAAGACGCACCGGACTATAAGACGCACCCTGGTTTTAGAGGAGGAAAATAGGAAAATAAAACTTTAAGCAAAAAAATGTGGTCATGACACACTGTTATGGGGCGAGGATCTGCTGCTGACACTGTTATGGGGGTAATGTCCCCAAATTCTCTACTAAGGTACCCCATCCTGGTAATGATCCTCCTGCCTTGTATATGATCCTGCTATAAACCCCCATCCTGCTCATATACCAGCATCCTGCTCATATTCCCTCATCCTGTTCATATACCCCATCCTATTGATATACCCCCCATCCATCCTATTGATATTTCCCCCATCCATCCTGCTCATATACTCCCATCCTGCTCATATACTCCCATCCTGTTCATATACTCCCATCCTGTTCATATACCCCCATCCTGTTCATATACCCCATTTTGTTCATATACCACATCCTGTTCATATACCCCCATCCTGTTCATATACCCCCATCCTGTTCATATACCCCCATCCTGTTCATATACCCCCCATCCATCCTGCTCATATACTCCCATCCTGCTATATGCCCCCATCGTGCTCATATACTCCCATCCTGTTCATATACCCCCATCCTGTTCATATACCCCATCCTGTTCATATACCCCATCCTGTTCATATACCCCATCCTGTTCATATACCCCCATCCTGTTCATATACCCCCATCCTGTTCATATACCCCCATCCTGTTCATATACCCCCCATCAATCCTGCTCATATACTCCCATCCTGCTATATGCCCCCATCGTGCTCAAATACTCCCATCCTGCTCATATACTCCCATCCTGCTCATATACTCCCATCCTGTTCATATACCCCCCATCCTGTTCATCTACCCCCATCCTGTTCATATACCCCATCCTGTTCATATACCCCCATCCTGTTCATATACCTCCATCCTGTTCATATACCCCCATCCTGTTCATATACCCCCATCCTGTTCATATACCCCCATCCTGTTCATATACCCCCATCCATCCTGCTCATATACTCCCATCTTGCTATATGCCCCCATCGTGCTCATATACTCCCATCCTGTTCATATACCCCCATCCTGTTCATATACCCCATCCTGTTCATATACCCCCATCCTGTTCATATACCCCCCATCCATCCTGCTCATATACTCCCATCCTGCTATATGCCCCCATCGTGCTCATATACTCCCATCCTGTTCATATACCCCCATCCTGTTCATATACCCCATCCTGTTCATATACCCCCATCCTGTTCATATAACCCCCATCCATCCTGCTCATATACTCCCATCCTGCTATATGCCCCCATCGTGCTCATATACTCCCACCCTGTTCATATTCCCTCATCCTGTTCATATACACCCATCCTGTTCATATACCCCCATCCTGTTCCTATACCCCCATCCTGTTCATATACCCCCCCCATCTATCCTGCTCATATAATCCCATCCTGCTATATGCCCCCATCGTGCTCATATACCATCCTGGTATATGGCCTGTATTCTATAGCACAGAGAAAAATAATAAACGTTTATACTCACCTTTTCCTCACTCCCTCCAGTACCGATCATCTTCCTCTCAGCGGCAATGACCTGTGTGTGTGGAGCCGTCCCCCTGCAGCATCGCGATGTCTTCCTGTCTGTGCCGATCAGCACAGATCAGCTTACCAGCACAGACAGGAAGACATCGCGTGCTGCAGGGGGACGGCTCCACACACGGGGATGGGTGAGTACACTGATTCACTGCACCCCGCGCTGATGATGACGCGCGGGGAGCAGAGAATACAGCCGCACATGATCACTCCAGGCTGTAATTGCCAGGGGTGATCATGCGGACCGGCTCTTTACTATGCGCGCATCCCCGCTTGTCCTCCCGCCCACCTGTCAGCGCCGGCTTCTGCGCTGAGAGATGGGTGGGAGGATGGGCGTGCATATGTAATGAGCGGGCCCACGTGGTCACGGCAGGCGCTGCTGCTGCCTGCTCATGCCCCCGATGACCCGCTCCACCGCAGCACCCTCGTTCCCGGCCGCAGCCCTATAGTCAGACCATAAGACGCACCCCCAACTTTCCCCCAACATTTGGGGGGAAAAAAGTGCGTCTTATGGTCTGAAAAATACGGTACCTCAGTTGCAGAACTGACTTTTTTTAGTGGCCGCTGTGGAGATGAGCCGGTCACATGTAAGGATCCTGGGTAGAAGGGGCAGGCAGAGGGGGCGTGGCCAGCATCGAGAGAGCAGCAGGAGGGGACAAGTGTGTGTTTCCAGCATTGAGAGGGTGTGGACGACCGCAAAAGGGGTGTGGCTAGCAGCATAGATACCATAGAAGGCATCCAGAGAGGGGGCATGACTGGCAGCAAGAGGGGGCATGACCGGCAGAGTGGGGGGCGTGGCAGGCACTTATCACTGCATTGCGGGATACATAGCAGTGAGAGTGAGGCTGAGGCTTAGATCAGGCCACGCCTCCAACTCTCAGCAAGACGGGCGGGCCGGTCACGGACAGTAGGCGGGCCGCCCCTTGCCCAGGTCTGTTCTAGTGTAAGGACCATGTATTATGGGCCTATAGGCAAGAATTCTAGTCTTACACATAGCGCTGCTGTTGCTGTTGCTAGCTAAAAAAATCTATTCTATTTAGTAATAATACCGCCCTTACAAGTATTTAGGGTAGGGTCAGCTTCTGGAGTAGGAATCTTGTATTACAGGCTTGTAGGCAGTGATTCTAGCATTACAAACTGTGCTGGCATTACCTAAAAAATATAACTATTCTCTAAAATTACCTCTATTACCTGCAATTAGTGTAGGGCAAGCTGCTGAAGTAGGGATAGTGTATTAGAGGCTTCTAAGGCGGGGGCAGGACCCATCGCTGTGTTTGACACTGTGTGACAGGGTCACAGTGACTGCTGAGATCGTTATACAGGTGCTACTGCGACCTGTATTGTTCCTGCATCGCTGGTAAGATCTGACTGTGTGACATCTCACCTGCGACCTCCCAGCGACTTACCAGCGATCCTTATCAGGTCGCATCGTTTTCGGGATCGCTGGTAAGTCGTTGTGTGTGACTGGGCCTTTAGTTTGTAGTTAGTGTCGGGTGAGATTCTGGAGTAAGGATCGTGAATTAATAGCTTGTAAGTAGGAATTTTGATCTTACACACCATGCTGGTGCTAGCTAATAAATCTATTCTATTCTCTAATAATACCACTTTTACCTCCACTTAACGTAGGGTCAAATTCTGGAGTGGGGATTGTGAACTGCAAGCCTGATAGGCAGTGATTGTAGCCTTACATACTGTGTTGCTGATAATGTAAATGTAATCTGTTCTCCAATAATAATGCTTTTAGCTTCATTTAATGTAAAGGTAAGCTGCTGAAGTAAGGATAGTGTATTAGAAGCTTGTAGGCCTTACAGACTGTTCTGCAGCTAGCTAAAAAATCTTTTCTATTCTCTAATAATAGAGCTCTTTGTTTGCAATTAAGTGTCGGGCGAGATTCTGGAGGCAGGGATTCTAAATAGTGATGGGCGATCCCCCCGATGTTCGGGATCGGGAGCCTCGCCCAATCGTTTTGTAAATATCGAGATTGGGATTGAGATAATGCGAACTTGAGTCCGATTACAGAACTCGGGCTTTACAGTTATGGGATGGGGTGGGGGGGCTGTAAAATAAAGAATATAGTTAATAATAAACATTGTCATTATACTTACAGGTCCCTGCATCCTGCAGACCCTGCCTCCTGGCCGCTTCTGCTTCCGTGTCAGATCATTGCTGTGCCGCCCGGTAACCAGCACTGCCTAAAGGACCGTCCATGACGTCATAGCCATATGACCAGTCTGGTGTTAATGTTGTACAGGCATTGGCTTACAGACTGGTTACATGACTATGACATCATCCTGTTAACTGAATTTTGACTGTCACTGTGTCACATCGGCATCACCTGCTACAGCCGCACACTCTCCTGACAGGAGCAGTCGGCTGCATGTATTTCCATGCAGCTGAGGCGTTCCTGTCCGGAGAGCATCAGGCTGTACCGGCTGATACCGACACGGTATCAGCCGTACCAGCAAAGATTAAGAGACCACTGTAAAATTGTCAGTTTTTCTGATTTTTCTCTTTGTAGGTATAAATTTTTGAGTAAACTGTAAATTGTTCTATTATTCTGTAAACTACTGAGAACATGTCTCCGAATTTTCAAGCAAAACGTTTGTATTGATTTTCTGAAAATAGTAGTTTATAGAATAAAACAACAATTTACAATTTACTCAAAAATATACCTATAAAGAGAAAAATCAGAAAAACTGAAAATTTTGCAGTGGTCTCTTAATTTTTGCCAGAGCTGTACATATATATATATATACAGTATGTACACAATATATAGTTGTATAAAAATAAATCATTAAAAAAAATGACATAGCACTCTGCGGTATTTTTGATTCTCAGCGCAGATAAAGTGGACAGCTACGTGCTGCCACCCCATCTGCCTGGCTTTACCTTGGCTGGCAATCAAACTACAGGGAAGCCCATTAATTTTTTTTAATTATTTAAAAAAATAATAAAAAAAAAATGCGTGGGCTCCCACTGTATTTTGAACGCCAGTCAGGTAAAGCCAGGCAGCTGGGGGCTGAGATTCTCGGCAGCCTGCAGCCGCCCCTGGAAATAGTGCATTGTTTCTTAGCGCCACTTCCAGGCGCTTTAGCCGGCTTGTCCAGTGGCCCTGGTGGCTGTGGCATGATGGGTAATAAAGGGGTTAATACCAGCTTTGTATACTCAGATGGTGCCACGCCAAATTAGACATGACCACCAATGAATCTCTAGTAAACAGTAAAAAAAACACAACACATGGAAAAAATGTTTATATTAGAAATAAAACAAAAAAAAAATAGAGACTCCATCTTTATTATAAAAGATCCTTAGTCCAACGAAGTTCACAGGGACAGCAATGCAATGTCAGCTTCATCACTCTGTACAGACAGCGTCTATACAAAGTGAGAAGCAGAGAGAGCCATGTCAGCTCTGCTACATCGCTCTGTACAGAGCAAGAAGCAGGTTGACAGTGAGGGGATGATTGCACTTGCGTCTCGCATTGCATCACCCCGCACAGACGGACACTCTCCGAACACGAGCGCCTCAGCTGCATGGAAAAACATAATATAATATAAGAATATTACTTTATTAAATGATTGTTTAAATTAACACATTAAAAGAAAAGGTTCCAATTTTTGATAAGAACACTTTGTTCATTGATATATTCATTCATTTGGTTTCTAGTTATACATTTTTCTTTCATTAGTGTGTTAAAGTAATATGGATGAAAATATTGGTTATAGTTACACATTTTCTTATATTAGCAGGTTATTTAATAAATAATAGACAGATCAAATAAATAAAATTGGAGTAATAAAGATGAAAAAGACCAAGGTACATCTAGTTAAGCCTTCCAACATCAAATATATATATATATATATATATATATATATATTTAATCATTTATAATCATTTATAGTGAGCAATATTGTGTGTTCTAAGGGAATCATCCAGTCCTTTCTTAAAAAAGGAACCTGTCACCACTTTTTTGGCCTATAAGCTGTGGCCACCTCCACTGGGCTGTTATATACAGCATTCTAACATGCTGTGTAAAAGAGCCCAGGCCGCTGTGTAGAACATAAAAAACATTTTATAATACTCACCTAAAAGATTGCTCTGGTGCACAACAGTCGGATGGGTGGCGCCATTATCCGGGACCAGCGCCTCCCCTTTCGGCCATCTTGGTCTTCCTTATTCTGAAGTTGCGATGGATGACGCGTCTACGTCTCAGGGCAGATCAAAGTATTGTAGTACACCTACGCAGGACCTCAATGCCGGTACGTGTGTATGACGTAGATGTGTCATGCATTGCAGCTTCAGAATAAGGAAGACCAAGATGGCCGAAAGGGGAGTTGCCGGTCCCGGAGAACAGTGCCACCCATCTAACCAGTCTGCACCAGAGCGACCTCCTAGGTGAGTATTATAAAGTGTTTTTTATGTTCTATGCAGCGGCCTGGGTTCTTGTATACAGTATGTTAGAATGCTGTATATAAGAGCCCAGTTGTGGTGGCCGCAGCTTATAGACACCTAATCTGGTGATAGGTTCCCTTTAAAGGTTTTTATGTTGTCTGCCATTATTACCCATTTTGGTTACAATCAAACACATTGCCACCTATGGGCTGGAAAGGTAATTACATCAATGGTATATAAAAATGTTGTTACATGGAAAATACTATCATATGTACCATTATTCAGTATTATTTCATCATTTTAAGTATCAATTATATTAACACTTTTATGATAATGATAATAATAATAATAATAATAATATGGAATTATTGAAAGTTATGATACGTCATGATGTTATTGATAATACCTTTGCCAAATTTGGTATATAGATAGGAAATTAAGTCTTCAATGAAGGTTCCAGAATAGTAAAAGACTTTTATGTTTAATAAAAACTTGTACTATTTTTTAAATCCAAGTAATTGTACAAAAAATTGCCAGAAGAAGCTGATATCTAAAAGTCCAAAAGGTAACATCTCAAATAAGACTGTGACAATTACAATACTCTTACCACTTCAGGACTGCAGTGGATGAGGATTTATGATGCCAAGATGGACAGTGTTCATTATAAAATCTCAGTGATTTTTTTATTTCCCAAAAAAACTTCATGATACGGTATTGTCAGGAAGCTGTAACCCTGACATATGTTCTGTGCATTAAAACTAAGCCATGGTTGTTACAAGGAGAGTAGGGAAGTGTCAAAGTTACCCCCTGCCATGCTGACCAAAGACATCTGTTCCAGGAATGACAGCAGGCAGCTCGGAGGATTCCAAGATATCCAAGGTGACTAATATAAGTTTCACACTGCGCAGATATCAAAGGTTTATACTGCTATCTTACAGTTATGGACTTTACGTTATTATCAACATTTGATTATAGACTTTGATTAAATATATGGACTTTCCAATAAAGAATAAATGTTTGTGGACTGAACAATAATGAATGCAATAATGGACTATCAAATTAATGTACAGTCATCTTTTGTCAAAGGATCTATTTCAAAAGACTGTGGTTATGCTGAAAATAATCAACAGACATCAGTTAACAAGAAGACACCATGCCAGATGACATCAGATGATGACCGGATCTGTTTTGCATCTTTTTAGATTTAGGGAAGTATAATTATCTATTTGATGTGATTATCAGTCATGGGTTACCATAACATGAAATCACATTATTATATTGTTGAACATATAACATTAATAATGCAATATTGATTATTACTATTATTATAATTATTATTGACAGTAACCCACTATTGCCAAAGAAGAAAAGAAAATCTGTTATCTTAATGATGTATTAATTTATTTTGAGGGTTTCATTAATATTAATTTACCCACCACAGGGGGAATTGTTAAACCATGGTTTTAATAATTAATCTTTTGAGTCTGTATTGAGTGTATATATGCTGACATAGTCTTGTCTATGTATAACATTGGAGGACTACATCATGTGTACAGCAGGACTTCTTAAAATGGACATTAAAATGGACATTGACAGGTGGACTTTAACCCATAAATATCTGTTCCAAGAGATACAGGGAGAGACACTTCTCTGGGGGGTCACTTCATGCTGGAGGGTCAGAGCTGCAGCATCTCAGACGTACATGAAGACACTCGATGGAAGAACATAAACTAGGCCTCAAGCAAGCATAATTGAAAGAAGAAACTCACTTTACTAATTTAGTAGAGAAATGGACTATTATTTACTATAACCTTCAAACAGATTATCACGTAAGCTGAAGAACAATATTATTGTTTTCCTTTCTGTAACTGATCAACATATAATGAACTTTTTTTTTTATCAATCATTTTTACTCAATATAAAATACATCTATTTATTTTCCCATTTTTTAAGTCTATCTTTTTTTGCACCTCATCGCGGACTTGGAACCAGCGAAATTGGGTTTAGGAGATGTACAAGAACAGCTCACAATTTGGAAAAAAACCTCCTAAAACTTAACTTTTACTAAAGTGATAGCTTAAAAGTGACAAATAGTCACATAAAATCGTGAACAATAAAACACAAACACATGTCTGCTGGGTCACAAAGACCAAACGGGCCCAGCACACATGTGAGGCACAAATAGAAACCAATCCCAAAAATGTTACTGAAGACAAGTTCCAATCGGTAACAATATTAAACTATCCACATGGTAACCCACGAGGGGAACCGTCCCCCAAAAGGAAAACCGGGATTCATGTAAGGGACAAGTAGTGAGACCAAGTATATATCATTCAGAACTACCAGATATCATTTCTCAATATAATCATCCATGTATATGATATGGAAAGGTCTTACCAAAAGTAGGCTCATCTAATGATTCCCAACACAGCATATTCCATGGCAATATAGGATGGCAATGTACTGTTTGAGTCGCAGTGGAACGCAAGCCTGAGGTGAGGTCATTCAGTTCAATGAGGTCAACTGAGATCAGGTTATCTGTGGTCACAGGTGGAGGACCATGGGAACCTCTAGCTGTGACCGCAAATAACCTGAGAAGTCACTGCTCATCGCTGTAGCTCAGTCTCTGCCTGAAGCCCACAACGTGCGGTCTTGTTCTGTGCCCACAGGCTGTCACTGCAGATGTAGAAGAACTGAAATCATTGTGGCACCTCATATGGATTATGTCAGGCTTGGTTGTTTTTGGGGATAATAAAGGGGTTAAAGAGGGTGTGTGTATTTTATTTAAAATAAAAGATATTTCAGTGTTTGTGTTTATTTCTTTTCACTTGTAGAATAGTAATGGGGGTCTCATTGATGCCTCCCATTATAATCTAGAGCTTAGTGGCAGCAGTTAGCTGTCATTAATCCCTTATTACCCCGATTACTTCTGCACCAGGGCAATCAGGATGGTCCAGGTGAAGTTCTGAGATTGTCACATCTAATGGATGTGACAAACCTGGGCGGCTGCAGGCTGCTATTTTTAAGCTAGGGAGCCAAATAAGCATGTTTTTTAAAATTATTTGTTTAAATAATTTTAAAAAAGCTGCATGTGGTCCCTCTTATTTTGATGCACAGCCAAGATAAGCACATGACTGGGAGCTGCAGCCTTTAGCCATATGCTTTATTTGTGCTGGGTGTCATAATTTGGGGGGACCCTATGCCATTATTTATTTATTTATTTTTACACTATAGACACACAGACAGCGTCTCTAATTGAAAGAAGCCTGATGCGCTGTTACACAGGGTGGGGGCGATGTCTGACTACAACCAATCAGAGATGCGGGGACTGCCAGTGGGTGGGGGAAGCAGTGCATTTTTATGAAGGATAATGAGCAACTGCGGAAGTAGCGTTACAACCGCATGGAGACTGGTAAGTATAAAGCACTTGCTCTAATCCCCCTATATCTTCTACCACCATTTTTAAGAGCCTGATTTGAGTCCCAATAGACTTATATGGGGACCAGCGTCTGGCCATATATCCAGGATCAATTCCATGCCCGAACTGGGTTTTCTTTTAAAACCCTTTTTGGGTTCCCGGATAGAGATAGGGTTTGTAGTTCCCTAGATAGTGGACTCTGAAAGGGCAACAAGGGTGTATGGCTGACTGAATGTTGCCTAAGGGAATAAAATCAGTGAATGGGGGAGGTTAAGATTAGGTAATACTGTTACAAGATAGGATAGTATAGTGATGCTAATACCTGGCATATGGGGGCTGTCTGATCGGGGTGTCCACATATGTAATGCTCAGATTGGATTAGATGTGATGTCCAAAGAAGGATTAACAGGCTGTAAATATACAAATATACGCTGTCACTGGAGGAAGTAGTTTTCCGGCCGGAACTCTCCTCCACGTGTACCGCGTTTCACCGCCCACATTAAAGCGCCCACTGCTCCCATCAGATCCACAGTGTCTCTAAGCACACTTCTAAAGAAAATCTGTTCCTGTGTATCCAGCTCTTACACAGTTGACTACCATTGCAAGGCAAGTGCACCATACACCCTTGTTGCCCTTTTAGAATCCACTATCTAGGGAACTACAAACTCTATCTCCATCCAAGAACCCAAAAAGGCAAGTTTATATGTATGACCCCACTGAAATCTATTACCCCCTCCCCAACTCCCCTCCCCGCACTTTTTTGTTTCGTACTCATTTTAAACCTTTTTGATTTTTGCCATACTAGTGAAACTCTGTATACTACTTTGGATCTACATTACCTCCTTAAAGATCACTCAATTAGCCTCCAAAACTGCAGGTATCCAAAATATTTTTAATATTTATATATTCATACATATTTTATCCAATTTCCTTCTCACTTTGTTTCATTTATTAGCACAGCAGTCATATACATAATTCCGTTTTGTTTTTTTCTCTTGACAGGTTCACGCAGACCCTGTCCACTGCTTGCTGCTTTCAAAATTGTGAGACCAGCTATCTTCCCAATAAACCCCATTTGTTTTAGAGTTGATATAGTCCCCTTTCATCATTTTCCGTGAGCGCTAGTGTTTTATTTTTAAATTGTTTTTTTAAAACCTAGTTGGACCCACCGATCCCGGGTATCTGAGAGTCTGCCCATCACTACCCTTCTTTCCTGTCTTTTCTGAATGTGGTGTAACCTTCTATGTTGGTCATCCAGTCATAACTCTCATCCAGCCAAGTTTCCGAAATGCCCACCACATTGTAATCTGCCAGTAACATAAGCCTCTCCAATTCATTCATTTTGTTTCAAGACTTCTCGCATTTGCCATCAGACATTTAATACTATAATCACTTTATTTTTTAGCACATCAGATTTCAAAAATTGTCTTGCCTACCTGGGGTGCACAATGTTGAAAAATAGACAGTCTGACATTGAAAGGGTTTAATTATGTGTTGTCCATATGAAAATATGCACAATTAGGAATATGTGCATATCTTGAGCAAACAAAGAATGCAGAGGGCCCATGTGCAATAACAGTATATGGGCTCTTTACAGCCCAATAGCCCCTCCTAATGCACAAATCCACCTGCTTTGAGGAAGAAGTAGATATTCTTTGAAAACCATAGAAGGAAAGCTGGGCACTATTCACACTAAAACAATTCATGCACACGGCATAAACAAGAGAGTTCAATAGTCTCTGTTAAGCATTATCCATCAGCTTAATTGCCTCCTGGCTGTCATGATGGCGTTATCCGTGTTGCTCATTTCAAAGCAAAAACATCTATCCTGTAGCAAACATGATAGAATAAAAGGCAGTCACCGGAAAAACTGTGTCAAAAATCATTTATTCCCTCGTCAAGTCACATGTGAAGGCAGTAGAGGAGGGCAGCACACAAAGCACGTCGGGCGATGGCCGTTTCGCATCTGTACAAGACGCTTTTTCGGGTCGACAAGTTTGCTACAGAAGTAGATATGCTTGCCTGTTGGGACCCTGTGTAAAGGGGCAGAATGTTCGTGGTCACAGGGATCGTGACCGCGACCAGGCCCAGGGGTACAGGGGGCCCAGCAGCCCCAGCCCCTGCGTCCGAGGGCTCATTTCCAGCTGAAATGCATCATACTGCAGAAACCCATCTGGTCCCTCCAGTTTGATACAGGCTATCGGCCAAACAGAAGCTGGCTGCTTTCACTGGTGTCCCCATGACTGAGGAGGCGCATGACAATGACGTCATGTGTTGCCATAGCACACATGCTGATGAAGGCTGCCAACCACTGCAGGCCAGCTATAGAGGAGGATGCTGCGCAATGTGAAAGCTGGGGAGGTGGTTAGTACAATATATACCAGGAGGTGGATAGTATATACCAGGAGGGGTCCCGGAAAGGAACATATATACCAGGAGAGATACAGTATATGCCTGTAGGTGCCTAGGAGAGGAACATATATACCAGGAAGGGGACAGTATATACCAGGAGGGAGACAGTATACACCAGGAGAGGGGCAGTATATACTAGGATGGGGACATATATACCAGGATGGGGGACATATTTACTAAGATGAAGGACATATATACCAGCATGTGGAACCTATATACTAAGATGGGTAATATATATATCAGGATAGGGGACTTATATACCAGGATGGGAGACATATATATCAGGATGGGCCCAGTATGGGGACATATAAACCAGGATGGGGACATATATACCAGGATGGGGACAGATATACATATATACCAGGATGAGGGGACATTACTACATAAACATACAACTGACCAACATGCAGGGATGGTGGGGCCAGGTCCAAATTTTGCACTGGAGCCAATCGAACGCTAGTTACACCACCCAGTTTATGTTCACCCCGTTGCATAACCCTATTCACTAAAATTGTATGCATAATGTAATGAGTAAAATCAAACCGCAAACTTTAAAAACACTCTTGCATGACAAATGGTTAAGTCCTTGGCATTATAGTTTTGTATTCCAACAGATTCTTTCCATTTTTCAATTGAAGCCCAAAAGAGTTATTGCATTCAAAATAATCCAGAAGTAAGCCTTTCAGTGTACTATAGACAATTTCATAATTATTATCATGTTCGGTAGGTGGTTTAGTAAATTAGACATAATTATTTTTTGGCGCCAATAATTAAATATAATTAATTGTCACGCTCACCATGTCCTCTGGGACTACGTAGAAAATGAATGCATGAAGTAATATAACAAATTTCGCTAGCTGAGCTGATCTATATCAAGAACGTTTATCCAACACAAATGAAAAAGCATCCGAACAGCTTAGTTTGAGACTTAATGATGATGGGTTTTGCTGTTTTTTTAATTTTAAATTGTTTTTCTTTTTATTTCTGCAACCCAATCAAGCAAAGAAGCATTAGGGAATGTAATAATGCTTTAGTTTATTAGGTGCACCAAAAGACTAAAATCAAATTTAGATTGACCAATTGAGCAACAAGCATTCACAGGAACTAATGATGAGTGGACCTGTGGATATTTGGGATCACCAGGCCTTTAGTTAAAAGTTTGGTTCAGTCCTCAAACTTGACCTGAACTTAATCCCGAATCCCATACAAGTCAATTTAGACCCGATCTTCTGTGCTGTAAATTGGCTGTAAAATGGTCATAGTATTGGTAGCTGCCGAAGGAAACAATATGGGGGCAATTGCCCTGCAAACATGGAAATATGGAATACATTAAAAAAAACTATGTGGGCTCCTGCCTATCTTTGATAACTAGCGCAGGTAAAACAGAAATCTGGAGGCTGGTATTATCAGAGAGGGAAGGATCATTGTTATTTGGCCCCTCCTGACATTAAAATACCAGCCTGCAACCACCTCATAAATGTCGCATCAATTAGATGCGCCAATTCTGACGCTTTACCAGCTCTTCCGATTGCCCTGGTGCATTGGAAATCGGGGACATAATTTTGGGGTTGATGCCAGCTGTGAATGGACAGCTGACATCAAGCCAGGGGAGGCTATCAGTCACCCGTATTAATAATCCAGTAAGTATAGAGTTAAAAAAGCAGACACAGGAGAAAAAAGTTTATTTGAATAAATACTCCTCCACTCCCTTGTTCACCAACTTATTGCTTCAAAATAAACTATCAAAGTTCCAATGTAATCCAATGGAGTAATGTCGCATGATGTCCATCGATTCCTATTGATCATTGTTCTGGGAACTTTCTCAGAACGACGCTCCATAGGTCACTGGTGGTCAGTGGCAGCCCGAAATTTCTCCTGCTCCTGCTGCTGACCGGCACTGACCTCTGGAGCCTCATTCTGAGAACGTTTTTAGAATGAGGCTCCAGATGTCACTGCTGGAAGAACGGAATTTGTCCCGTTTGTGAGAAATTCTGGACTGCCGCTGACCGGCAAGTCATCTATAGACCCTTGTTCTGAGAAAGTTCTCAGAGCGATGCTCCCTAGGAATCGATGAACGTTGTGGGTCATTACTCTTTGCATTAAGTGGGAACGTCCAGGATTTATTTTGAAGTAATAAATTGGTGAATGAAGGAGTGTGCGGGAGTCTTTATTCGAATAAACTTTTTTCCCTGTGTCTTTGTCTTTTTGAACTCTCTGATAAACGCCTTTCCATTACTAACCCTTAAGGCGGCGTTACATGCTACGATATATCGTGCGATCGCATGAGCGATCGCACCCGCCCCGTCATTTGTGCATCACAGGCAATTGTTGCCCGTGTCGCGGGCGGGGAGGAGGGTGTCAGCACACCGCGCTCACCCCTTCTGCTCGGGTCCGGCAGCTGCTCAGTGGTGGCTCGAGCCGTGGGCCGGATCCCGGGGTTCCTCGAGCGACACTCCTCGCCCGTGAGTGAAAGGGGGGTGTTTGTTGGGTGTGGGGATTGTTATAGTTCGTGACGCCACCCACGGTTGTGGTGATTGCACCACCGCTGCTCAGTGTGGGGGTCCCGGGGATGGTGATGCGGAGCAGCCAGGTGTTGTGTTGCCCCTCCGTGGGTAGGGGTTGGTGATCCCGGGGCCCAGTGAAGAGATGTGAAGTGTAGGGCCTGGAGGGCGCAGGGACGCGGGGGCAGCGCTGTGCCTTGCGGCACTGTGGTACTCACTCAGCCTGAGACTTGGACACAGTTTGTACGGTAAACCAAACGGCTGGTAGGACGGTCCCACAGACGGCTGCACCTGCACTCCCGGTAGGTGACGGTGATGTCTCTCTTCCTTGCACCTGTGTTGACTGATGGTAGCGGTGGATTCCCTCCGGTTACCCGCTCCCCGACTGCAATCTGGGCTGGAGGAGCTCTACACTTTGCCCGCAGGCGCTGGCCCTGGGGAAACTGGTGCCCTGGCGGTGGCGGTGTCTCCCCTGTAATGGTCGGGCTGTTGCCGTCAATCGGGACTTGGTTGCTGGGGGATCTACGTCCCCTTCACTGACGGATTCGGCAAATTTGGCGACTCCTAGCCTTGCCGGGGTCCGAGAGGCCCCTGCCCTGGTGCTGACTGTCCTTCGGAACACTGCTCCAGACCACCGGGCACACAGCCAATGGGGTCCTTCCAGGAACTTTCAAACGGTCCCCCTCCGAACAGTCACCGCCGTCGCTGACCTTGCTGTTCTAGCCCTACACACAGCTGGGCTCTCAGGCTTTGCACACTCTCTGCTCTGTCACCACTTCTTGCTTTCCTCCTTTACTCCTTTTCTTTCCTCCACTTTCACTTCTTGGTTGTTTACTCTAGCCCCTGCCTGGGCTACTCCTCACTCCTTCCACTTCCTCCTCCCTGACTGACTCCTGCTCCTCCCAGAGCTTTCTGCCTGACACTTCCTGCCTCCAGAGCTGTGAGCTCCTTGGTGGGCGGAGCCAACCACCTGGCCCACCCCCTGGTGTGCATCAACAGACTCCTGGAGGAAGGCAACAAGGATTTCTGGTTAGCAGATGTGCCTACCTGGAGTGTGGGGTGTGGTGGTGTGTGACCTGTGACCCCTGGCTTGCCCAGGGCGACACATTCCCCCTTAGCAAAATGCAGACCGTCCGCGGGCTGCCGTCCTACACCGGTTTTATTTTTCTGTAAGAAGGGGATAACAGGGTTAAACAAACATGCATAACATTTTTAATAAACTCTTCCCAAGACGGGAGGCACATTTTACTTTTAACGTTTCAACGGTATACGGTCACGGTTTCCGCTCTCTCCCACCCAAGTAACCTGGCCCTGATGCTGCCCCTAAAACCCAGGCAGCACCCCTTGACCCACAGTCCAGCACACGGTACCCGAGCGGGATCTGTCCTTCCCTCCAGAGGGTAGCCACCGGTTCCTTTGGTGGCTGGGCCCTGGCCTGCTCTGCTCAGGGCCCTCCCTCCAACCTGCCTCTCCGGAGGCGGCACTGCGGAAACGGTAACGGTACCCAACATATTTACAAGCCACTAACGTTTGTGGTTGCCCTGCAAAGTTCACGGACTTGTCCATAGATAGTTCCCATGCATTTTTAAACGGTCCCCACGGGGACAACGGTGCCGGCTCCAGCCGGTGGCAAATCAACAAACAAATCAGGTTACTTCTTCGGTGTGATCATTTTCATTATTGGCAAAACTTTTAAACTTTCAAACAAACAACCACTCCTTCACATTTGCGGACCCCTTTTACTCATAGAACGGTCTCCCTGTACCTAAGTGGGGGTCTACCTAGGTTGGAACGGGTGGACCTTCGGGGCCCGGTGTCAGTGTTGCTAGACAGTGGGGTAGAGGGAACAATTGGTTCCTCCTCCCTGCTATAGTGTGGGGCAGGCGGAGGTATAGGGGGGCTGGGTACAGGTTCATCCCTGGGCACTGGCACTGGTTCTGGCTCACGGTTAACCGCTTCCACTACTTCTTCATCCACGGGTTGTGGGAACAGTATCACTGGAAGTATCACCGCGCCGTTCTGTGTAGGCCAGTTTGCTGGGAAGTCACCCATTACAGTGTGGATTACCTCTGCTGCCTTCTCCACGGGTGAAGGAACCGGTACTTCAGCCTCTGCCTTCAACGCTGGGGGGCATTTTTTTAGATGGTCCCGGGAAACAGTGGCCAGGGTGCCCCCTTGGTCACGACTGATCTGGTAGGTCTTCCCATCTTCCCATGCTGTGGGTTGTATGACGTAAGGGACCTGCTCCCACTGATCATCCAGCTTGTGGGCTTTTCTCTTCCGTTTCAGCACCACATCTCCTGGCTGGAAAGGACCTGCGGGCGCCTTCTGATTGAACCGGTGCTCTTGCTGTTCTCGACTTCGACCGAGGTTCTTCTCCACATACTCCTGGATTTGCCGGTACTGTGCCCTCCTCCGACTTTCCCACTCTGCCGTTAAAGGGAGTGCTTCTGGGGCCTCCAACCCCATCTCCAGATCCACCGGCAGGCGGCCAGGCCGAGCCCTCATCAGATACGCTGGGGTGCACTTCGTCGAGCTGGACGGGATATTATTGTACATGTCGACCAAGTCGGGCAACTTTTCCGGCCACATGTTCCGTTCTTCCAGCGGCAGCGTCTTGAGGAGCCCCAGGACCAAGTGATTCATTTTCTCGCACATGCCGTTGGTTTGGGTGTGGTACGGAGTGGTCCGGATCTTCTTGCAGCCGTACAACTGGCAGAATTCGTGAAACACTTCTGCTTCAAAAGCCGGACCTTGGTCTGTCAGCACCTTCTCGGGGTACCCATGGGGTCGGCAGAAATAAGCTTGGAACGCTCGAGCAGCGGTTCGACCAGTTAGGTCCTTAACGGGGACTACCACCATAAATCTTGAGTAGTGGTCTACCATGGTCAATGCGTAGGTGTACCCACTTCGGCTAGGGGTGAGCTTGACATGGTCCAGGGCGACCAGTTCCAGCGGCTGATGGGTAACGATGGGATGTAATGGTGCCCTCTGGCTAGTCTCGTCCTTTCTCCTCAGTGTACAAGGACCGCACTCTCGGCACCAGGCTTCCACCGATTCCCGCATCCCACTCCAATAGAACCGCTCCCTCAACAGCATCTCCAGCTTTTTCCACCCGAAGTGGCCAGCACCATCATGGTACGCCCGCAGGACAGTAGCGACCTCAGCTTGAGGAACGATCAACTGGCATATTTTCTCATGGGTCTTTGGGTTGATCAGCTCACGGCACAGCCTCCCTTGGTGTAGGTAGAGCCGTTTTCGTTCTTTCCACAAGCGTTGGGCTTCGGCTGGAGCGCTAGGGTCCATTCCCATGGCGCCTTGTTCCACCAGAGTCTTGACAAGGCGGACAGCCGGCGCTTGGTCCTGGGCGTCCTGCCACTCTTGACTGGGCCGCGGGTCCAGATCCACCCTTTGCTGACATACTTGTACCTTCTCAGGAGGCGGCTGGTGAAACGCAGGCAACTCAATCTCCTCGAGGTCGTCATCCTCGCACCCCTCTTCTGACAAATGGGGCATCCGGGAGAGTGCATCTGCATTGATGTTGACACGACCAGCTCGGTACTTTATGGTGAAATCATATTTGGCTAACCGGGCTACCCACCGCTGCTCCAGCGCGCCCAACTTGGCCGTGTTCAAGTGAGTCAGCGGATTGTTGTCCGTGAATGCGGTGAATTTTGCTGCCGCCAAATAGTGACGGAACCGCTCCGTGATAGCCCACACCAACGCCAGTAGCTCGAGCTTGAAAGAGCTATAGTTCTCAGGGTTCCTTTCGGTCGGCCGGAGTTTTCGGCTGGCGTAGGCGATCACCTTCTCCTTTCCATCCTGGACCTGGGAGAGGACCGCTCCTAGCCCCACATTACTGGCGTCCGTGTGGAGGATGAATGGGCGCCCGTAGTCAGGGTACGCCAGGACCTCTTCTCCGGTCAGGGCCGCCTTCAACTGGCAAAAGGACTCCTCATGCTTGTCCTCCCACGACAGTGGGGCTCCGACGGGTCTACCACCTTTGGTCTGTCCCACGAGGAGATCTTGCATGGGGGCGGCCATCTTCGTGTACCCCTTTATAAAGCGCCGATAGTACCCCACCAGACCCAAAAACTGCCTTACCTCCCTCACGGTAGTGGGCCTCGGCCAGCTTTGGATAGCAGTGATCTTCTCAGGGTCGGGGGCGACACCATCCGCACTCACCACATGCCCTAGATATTGCACCTGGGTTTCAGCAGGTGGCATTTTGAGGGCTTCAACTTCATCCCGTACTTAGCAAGGGACGCGAACACCTCGGCCAGGTGCTCCAGATGGGCTTCATACGTCTGGGAATAAACAATCACATCATCCAAATACAGCAGGACGGTCTCGAAGTTTAAATGTCCCAAACAGCACTCCATCAGCCGTTGGAAAGTCCCGGGGGCATTGCACAGCCCAAACGGCATGCTATTGAATTCGCAGAGTCCCATCGGGGTGGTGAAGGCGGTCTTCTCCCGGTCCTCCGGGGCCACGGCCACTTGCCAGTATCCGCTGGTGAGGTCAAGGGTCGAGAAGTAGTTTGCAGTTCTCAGTGCAGCCAAAGACTCTTCGATACGAGGCAACGGATAGGCATCTTTATGGGTTATCTGGTTGATCTTCCGGTAGTCCACACACATCCGCATGGTACCATCCTTCTTCTTGACCAGTACCAACGGAGCGGCCCAGGGACTACAGCTGTCCCGAATAACCCCTGCCTCCTTCATATTCTTCAACATATCTTTGGCACACTGGTAATGTGCAGGGGGAATAGGTCTATACCTCTCTTTGATAGGGGGATGTTCTCCCGTGGGAATGTGGTGTTGGACCCCCTTAATCTGCCCAAAGTCTAGGGGGTGCTTACTGAAAACCTGTTCGTACTCCTGCACCACCCTGTGTACCCCTGCCCTGTGATGTGTAGGGGTATCATCAGTGCCTACATGGAGCTGTTGGTGCCACTCCTTTGTGTCCCCCTGGGGTGGGGAAGTGTTGGTGGTAGGTGGGAGTGTGGATGGACTGGCTTCCTGGATAGTGTGAGGGTCCAGGGTGAGCAGCTTGGCAATGGTGGCATACCGGGGGAGCCTGACTTCTTCCTCCCCACAGTTCAACACTCTCACGGGCACTCTCCCTTTCTTCACATCCACCACCCCTCGGGCGGCTACCACAGTGGGCCAGTGCTCGGAAGGCATGGGCTCCATCATCGCAGGGTAGTCACGCCCCTGAGGCCCTACCGCTGCCCTACACCATATCATCATCTCACTCCTAGGGGGCACAGTCAATGGAGCAACATCCATCACTCTCACTCCGCCAATCTCCCCTCCGGTTGAGCTTACATGCTGGCGGTACATCAGGGCGCGGATCTCACGCTGCACAGCCCTCTGCCGGCTCCCCGCCGCCGTAACGGCTAGCTGTTGCAATAGGTTCAACACATCAGCCATGCAGTGTTCCATCACATTGGTTCCCAGCACTATTTTCGGGTTATGATCACTGGGTTCATTCATGATCACAATCATACCCTGGTGTTGCAGTTCAGCTTGCCCCACTGTCATAGCCACCTGTTTATACCCCACCTGGGTCAATGGAAGTCCATTAGCGGCAATCAAATTTATACTATTGTCTGGGGGCGCCAGCTCGTCTGTGGCCCAATATTGCTGATACAACGTGTACGGTATGGTAGTTACCTGTGATCCAGTGTCCAAGAGAGCCATCACTGGTATGCCGTCCACAGCCACAGGGATGATAGGGCGGGCCCCGACATATCGGTCTCGCCAGTCCGGGGGGCCACGGTGTTCTACTCCTGAGGATTGGCCCGGGGCCCCAGGGGTTGCTCGTTTAACGGGCACTGTCGGTAATAATGGCCCGGTTTACGGCAATTGTAGCAGATTGGAGGTCTGCTCCGCGGGTTGTTAGCGCTTCTCCGTTGCATCCAGGGAACATCTTCGGGACTGTCAGCAAGCTGTATCTGTGCCGGAGGCTGAGATCTGGTCAGAGGTTGTAGCGCAGCAAGGATCTTGGCAAGGTCTCCGTCCATGCGACGGACCTGGGCAGCCAGTTCTTCCACTGTGCTGCTTGGGGCTGCAGGTATTAAGGAGGTTGGTTTGGCTGAGGCCGCCACAACGGGAGCTGTCTCGGCGGGCCACGGGACGGGTTCCAGAACTTCAGCAGCTGGGGGCTGTAGTGCTTTGATAGCCCGCTCTTTTAACACAGCAAAGTCCACATCAGGGTGTTCCAGGGCCCACAGCCGGAGTTGTTTACGATCCTCAGGGGACCTCATCCCCTGCGCAAATTGCTCCACTAACATCTTGTTGCTGTCCGCCTCATTAATAGAGTTCACTCGCTTCAGCGTGCGGAGGGCGGTCTGCAGACGTAGAGCATAGTCCCGAATGCTATCCCCAGCTCGTTGCCGGCACTGGTAAAACTGCATCCTCAGCTCAGCTTCGGTCCGGGTCTCGAAGGCAGTCTGTAGCTTCTCGAAGATGGTGGCTACAGAGAGCCGGTCCCCCTCGGCCCAGGTCTCCGCTTCCTGCTCCGCCGCACCGGTTAGCTGGCCTAGCACTATCGCTGCACGTTGCTTATCAGTCAGGGGGTACAGCTCTAGCAACGGGTTAAGCTTTTTCCGGAAGGCCTGTAGGGCATCTGGTTTCCCGTCATACTGCGGTAGCCAGGCAGCTCCGGGCGCATAGGGCAAGGAAAACGGCATGACCTGAGCAAGCGCGGGGGCCGCGGCACCTCCCGCCGGTACGGCCGGGACCTGGGCAGGCCCATTCCCATCTGCGGGTGCCGCTGCGGCTGCGACCACCGCTCCTCCAGCGGCTCCGTCGGGCGCAGACATCTTGTTTCCGTCCCCCTTAGCTCTTTCCGGCCCCTCCTCTCTCGGGGCGAGGTTTTGGCCTTCGCGCCTCTACTGCTCGAGAAGACGCTCGAGCGGGAACTTTTCGCGCCAAAGATGGCGGCTTCTGAAATTTTTCTGCCGGATACCTCCGGCGGTAACAAGGCGCACCTCTACCAGACGGCAGAGTGGTAAGATCCTGTTCGTGACGCCAAGTTGTCGCGGGCTGGGAGGAGGGTGTCAGCACACCGCGCTCACCCCTTCTGCTCGGGTCCGGCAGCTGCTCAGTGGTGGCTCGAGCCGTGGGCCGGATCCCGGGGTTCCTCGAGCGACACTCCTCGCCCGTGAGTGAAAGGGGGGTGTTTGTTGGGTGTGGGGATTGTTATAGTTCGTGACGCCACCCACGGTTGTGGTGATTGCACCACCGCTGCTCAGTGTGGGGGTCCCGGGGATGGTGATGCGGAGCAGCCAGGTGTTGTGTTGCTCCTCCGTGGGTAGGGGTTGGTGATCCCGGGGCCCAGTGAAGAGATGTGAAGTGTAGGGCCTGGAGGGCGCAGGGACGCGGGGGCAGCGCTGTGCCTTGCGGCACTGTGGTACTCACTCAGCCTGAGACTTGGACACAGTTTGTACGGTAAACCAAACGGCTGGTAGGACGGTCCCACAGACGGCTGCACCTGCACTCCCGGTAGGTGACGGTGATGTCTCTCTTCCTTGCACCTGTGTTGACTGATGGTAGCGGTGGATTCCCTCCGGTTACCCGCTCCCCGACTGCAATCTGGGCCGTAGGAGCTCTACACTTTGCCCGCAGGCGCTGGCCCTGGGGAAACTGGTGCCCTGGCGGTGGTGGTGTCTCCCCTGTAATGGTCGGGCTGTTGCCGTCAATCGGGACTTGGTTGCTGGGGGATCTACGTCCCCTTCACTGACGGATTCGGCAAATTTGGCGACTCCTAGCCTTGCCAGGGTCCGAGAGGCCCCTGCCCTGGTGCTGACTGTCCTTCGGAACACTGCTCCAGACCACCGGGCACACAGCCAACGGGGTCCTTCCATGAACTTCCAAACGGTCCCCCTCCGAACAGTCACCGCCGTCGCTGACCTTGCTGTTCTAGCCCTACACACAGCTGGGCTCTCAGGCTTTGCACACTCTCTGCTCTGTCACCACTTCTTGCTTTCCTCCTTTACTCCTTTTCTTTCTTCCACTTTCACTTCTTGGTTGTTTACTCTAGCCCCTGCCTGGGCTACTCCTCACTCCTTCCACTTCCTCCTCCCTGACTGACTCCTGCTCCTCCCAGAGCTTTCTGCCTGACACTTCCTGCCTCCAGAGCTGTGAGCTCCTTGGTGGGCGGAGCCAACTGCCTGGCCCACCCCCTGGTGTGCATCAACAGACTCCTGGAGGAAGGCAACAAGGATTTCTGGTTAGCAGATGTGCCTACCTGGAGTGTGGGGTGTGGTGGTGTGTGACCTGTGACCCCTGGCTTGCCCAGGGTGACACACCCGTGGCGCACAATGTCGTTAACCCCCATCACACACACTTACCTCCCTAATGACGTCGCTGTGGGCGGTGAACATCCTCTTCCTGAAGGGGGTGGGACATTCGGCGTCAGAGCAACGTCACACAGCGGCCGCCCAATAAAAGCGGAGGGGCGGAGATGAGCGGCCGGAACACCCCGCCCACCTCCTTCCTTTCTCATTGCCGGCGGGATGCAGGTAAGCTGTGTTCGTCATTCCCGGGGTGTCACACGTAGCGATGTGTGCTGCCTCAGGAACGACGAACAACCGACACGCAGAAGGAGGAACGACATTATGAAAATGAATGACGTGTCAAGGAACAACGATAAGGTGAGTATTTTTGCTCGTTAACAGTCGTTTGGAGGTGTCACACGCTACGACATCTCTAATGATGCCGGATGTGCATCACAAATTCCGTAACCCCGACGACATATTGTTAGATATATTGTAGCGTGTGATGGGGCCTTTAGGCTTGATGCCAATGTGGCGCCCCTGACCTGATCAGGCGCCACTGAGTACTGCACCCATGCTGGGACAGTACTTCCGGGTAATCCTAAGGGCCAGAATGAGGTGTGTACGCACAGACACATAGCAACCAGTTCTCCCACACCAGTAGATGGGACCCTTATGCAGTCTCTGGAAGGGGCTGGCCTTCAAATCTTATCTAGGGGTGTAGCGGAGGGGCTAGGAGTTAAAGTGCAGAGGTTGTCAGGAAGAGAGGATAGACAGTCTGGTGGTGGAGCGCGGCTGTCGCGAGGAGATATGCGCGCTCACACTAGTCAGACTTTGCGCGGTGTAGTGACAGCGGGGGAGAACAGTCACCTGGTAGTGAGAGTAAAGAGGTGCTCCTGGTGACTAGGCACGTGCGGGGTACAGGTCTCTAGAGCATACTCCAGTTTAACGACCTGCAAAACCTGCCGGTGAGGGGAAATACAGGTACCTCACCAAACTCACAGAGTCCGAGCCTCAGCAGCAACGCAGGGACCCATAAGGAGACAGAGCTTGAAGCCATCTCACCTGGTCCATGCTGCCGGCAAACAGGCCGAACACAGGGGAGAAAAGGCAGTAGCGACTCCCTGGATAGACCCCATGGTACTTCACGTCAGGGGGTTATCTGAACACAGAAGTGCTAGGAAGGCGAGCTAACTGGTTACCCTCAGACTGACCCAAAGGAACCCTGGTCCTACCTGGTTAATTACAGCAACGCCCGGGTCAGCTCACAACAATACCTAAGTGAGTAAAAAGCAGTTGAAAGACTTTTGGACTCAGTCTGTCTTATTCCAGGACCCACTATCCTACTCACCCGAGCCCGTGGGGCCTGCCTCACTCACTGGAGGCTACATCACCTGGCTGCAGACCCCATCAACCCTGATGCTCGTAAAACCTGCAGCAGCGGTTATCCACATCCCTGACCGCAAGCTGTGAGTGGCGTCACGACATATACAAAACTAACAGTACCTGTTGCCATACTCAAGAAGCCCTGTGGCATCCCTGAAGAGGAACAGCATCCCTGGGGCGACACACCAACATTAAATTCACAGCTGACATCAACCCCAAAAATATTACTCCGAACTATACCTGGACAACAACTTCTTTCAAAGACCCAGCATACTATATAGAGAAGTACTACAAAAGTCACTAAAGTTATAGTGACATGTTTTCCATAGTTTTTGCTACTTGTTTTTCTTTTACAAAAAAATTGAGAACCATTATATAGTGGGCCTAAAAAATAATTATAGACAGGCATGCACCAAGCATCATCAGATAACTGCCTCGTATTATTTTTTCAGTTTAACTCCTTCAAACCATGGCCATTTACTGTTTTTGCTCTGTAGTTTTTAATCCCCTTTTGCCAAGAGCCATAACCATTTTTTATTTTTTTCATCAATATAGCCATATGAGAGCTTGTCGTTTGCAAGAGAAATTGTACTTTTAAATAGCATAATTCATTTTACCATATAGTGCACTGGAAAATAGGAAAAACATTCCAAGTGCGGTGAAATTGCAGAAAAGTGCAATTCCACGATTGTTTTGGAGGTTTTTAATTTACCATGTTCACTATATGGTAAAATTGACCTGGCAGTGTGATGCTCCAGATCACTACAAGTATGTATATAACAAACATGTGTATATGTATGTATATATGTATAATATGTATATATATAATTTCTTTTTTTTTTTTAAGTGGTGCAAAAAAATTCAGAAATTTGTAAAAAAAAATAATTTTGCTTCTGGTGCCATTTTCCAATAACATTTTTATTTTTCATATATATATATATATATATATATATATATATATATATATATATATATATATGTATATATATATATATATATATATATATATATATATATAAAATTTGTGATGGATTATTTTTTGCGCCCTGAGTGATTGTATTTTCACAGATAAGGAAAAATATGTACAGATGGGCACTAGACCACAATGCTTATTTATTACTTTAGGATAGCACACTACACTGACATTTGATTTTATTTTAGAAAGGTCTTTGCTCCTTTTTGCTTTCTACCCAGAAATATTATAGAGACCAGGAGAAGATTTAACCATTCCACCCCCTGCCGATTTTCCGGGTTTTTTTGTTTTTTCCTTCCATACTTCCAAAAGCTATAATTTATTTATTTTTCCATCAATATAGCCATATGAGGGCTTGCTGTTTGCAGGATGATTTTTTTCAACAAAACCATTCATATTGTACTGAAAAACAGGAAAAAAAAAATCGAAGTGTGGATAAATTGCAAACAAAAGTTCAATTGCATGATTGTTTTGCGGTTTTTTATTGACCATGTTCACTATACGGTAAAACTGACCTGGCAATATGATTCCCCATGTCAGTATGAGTTTTTAGATACCAAACATGTACAGGTTTACTTTTTGGTGAAAAAATTCAGGAATGGTGGCTCAGTGGTTAGCACTGCAGTCTTGCAGCGCTGGGGTTCAGGGTTCAAATCCCACCAAGGACAACATCTGCAAGCAGTTTGTATGTTCTCCCCGTGTTTGCGTGTTTCACACTCAAAGACATACGGATAGGGACTTTAGATTGTGAGCACCAATGGGGACAGTGTTGCTGATGTATGTAAAGTGCTATGGAATTAATAGCGCTATATAAGTGAATAAATATTATTATTATTATTAACTTTGTAAAAAAAAAGGATTGCGCTTTTGTTACCATTTTCTGAGACCCACAGCGTACTCGTTTTTCAGGATCTGGAGCCTAATGATGGCTTATTTTTTGTGTCTTGAGCTGGCATTTTTAATCATACCATTTTTGCATAGATGCAATGTTTTGATCGCCTGTTATTGCATTTGAATGCAGTGTTGCAATGACCAAAAAGACGTACTTTTGGCGTTTCTAATTTTTTTTCCACTATGCCCTTTACCAATAGGATTAACTCATTTTATATTTTGATAGATGAGGCATTTCTGCACTCAGCAATACCAAATATGTGTATATTTTTTCATTGTTTTAGTTTCAATAAGGCAAAAAGGTGGTGATTTGACCTTTTAGTTTTTTTTTATTGTTTCATATGTTATAGAACTATTTTTTTATTGATTTTTCTAGTGCCCTACTTTATGACTGTACACTGTGATTGCTTCTCCTGATCAGAGCAATTATCATGGCAACCCATCAGCGCCCTGTGATCGTATTATGGGGCCGCTGATGGTGACAGGGAACAGCTCAATCCCTGCCAGAGCCAATTAGATTGCGCTGTCAAAGTTTGACAGTGCAATCTAAGGGGTTAACAGGCATAGGTGGATATATATGTCCTAGGTGGTGTACGAGTTAAAATTTAAGATTAGACTAAGAACAGTTTGTCCAGATGAACCTGTAGGGTGAAAATTCTGCTTCCAACAATCTCGGCCTCTGTATAGAATAGGGTAGTTCCCTCATATATGAAATCTGGGGCATGTTCATCTGACACAGTTAACAGTGAGAGAAACGAGGGCAACTGAGGAGAAAATTTGGTTGACAACAAAATGTAGCTTAGGCCTCCTTCACACGTCAGTGATTCTGGTGCATACGTGACAGTTTTTATACGTACCAGAATCACGGACATACGCAGACCCATTTAACTCAATGAGTCTGCGCACATATTATTGATTTTTCACTGACTGTGTGTCAATGCGGCGTCCACGACAGCCCTTCCGGACAAATGGCACAGTACTTTTGCCTTCAACTTGGCACAGCATCAGTCATACCTCCCAGCTGTCCCGGATTCAGGGCCTTCTCCCGCAGTGAAAAAATTAACTTTGTTCAGTGCATAAATTAAATTTACCAGGAGAGACGGGACTCAAACTTGTGAACTCATTGTCCAAATGCAGCAGCTCTACCATTTCACCACTGCCTCTATTGAAAAATATAGGAAGATTTGGTAATCTTGACCTGCATTGCAGCAAAGAAACCAGAAGCAGATTATTCAATTGCATGAAGAGAGAGAGAGAGAGAGAGTAACGGCTGCTTTACACGCATCGATATCTCGCCCCCATCGTTTGTGTGGCACGAGCAATTTCCGTGTCGCACAAAGTCAGTAACCCCAGTCACACGTACTTACCTTCCGAACAACCTCGCTGTGGGCAGCGAACATCCTCTTCCTGAAGGAGGAGGGACTTTCGGCGTCACAGTGACATCACACAGCGGCCGCCCAATAGAAGTGGAGGAGCGGAGATGAGTGGGACGTAAATATCCTGCCCACCTCCTTCCTTCCGCATTGACGGCGGGACACAGGTAAGCTGCAGTTCATCGTTCCCGAGGTGTCACATGGAGCGACGTGTGCTGCCTCGGGAACAATGAACAACCGGAGCACAGAAGGACGTTCGATCTTTTGAAAATGAGCGACGTGTCAACGAGCAACGATAAGGTGAGTATTTTTGCTTGTTCACAGTCGCTCATTTGTGCTACGATATGTCAAATAGGCCGGATGTGCGTCACTAACGACGTGACTCTGACGATATATCGTTTGATAAATCGTAGCGTGTAACGTACCCTTTAGATAGATAGATACATAATAGATAGATATAGAAAGATATAGATAGATAGATACATAATAGATAGATAATAGATAGCTATAGATAGATATAGCTAGCTATAGATATCTTATAGATAGAGATGAGCGAACCGGTCGCGGTTCGGCTCGAGGTTGGTTCGCCGAACGGACCTCCCGTTCGAGTTCGGTTCGTCGAACGTTCGACGAACCGAACTCGAACTGCATAGGAAACAATGGCAGGCAATCACAAACACAGAAAAACACCTAGAAAACACCCTCAAAGGTGTCCTAAAGGTGACAAACAACTCAAACACATTGGAAAGTGACAAGGACATATACTCATGCGAAAACAAAACAGCTGGACAAGGAAAAAGAGGAGGACACACAGATATAGGCATGGCACGCCCTTCTAAAATCATGTAAAACACCGCAAGGTGACTCCAAGCGGAGTCTCCCTTTTTTCCAAAAATTGGGCCACACACACACCCACCCCTTCAGTGGTAGCAGTTGTGCCCTAGTTGTACACTTCACAGCTACATTTGCATCAAGCACATTCAAAAATACGTCATTCTTATCCGTCCCCAGGATGACACCGGGGTAGGTAGCAAAGTCTTTCCTGATCCCAGCTCTGTTCATCTTGGCTTCTTTTAAAAACACAGCAAGCAAGGGTTACTCCAAGCGGAGTCTCCCTTTTTTTCCAAAAATTGGGCCCCACACACCCACCCATTCAGTGGCAGCAGTTGTGCCCTAGTTGTACACTTCACAGCTACATTTGCATCAAGCACATTCAAAAATACGCCATTCTTATCCGTCCCCAGGATGACACCGGGGTAGGTAGCAAAGTCTTTCCTGATCCCAGCTCTGTTCATCTTGGCTTCTTTTAAAAACACATCAAGCAAGGGTTACTCCAAGCGGAGTCTCCCTTTTTTTCCAAAAATTGGGCCCCACACACCCACCCATTCAGTGGCAGCAGTTGTGCCCCAGTTGTACACTTCACAGCTAGATTTGCATCAAGCACATTCAAAAATACGTCATTCTTATCCGTCCCCAGGATGACACCGGGGTAGGTAGCAAAGTCTTTCCTGATCCCAGCTCTGTTCATCTTGGCTTCTTTTAAAAACACATCAAGCAAGGGTTACTCCAAGCGGAGTCTCCCTTTTTTCCAAAAATTGGGCCCCACACACACCCACCCCTTCAGTGGCAGCAGTTGTGCCCTAGTTGTACACTTCACAGCTACATTTGCATCAAGCACATTCAAAAATACGCCATTCTTATCCATCCCCAGGATGACACCGGGGTAGGTAGCAAAGTCTTTGCTGACCCATGACTTGTTCATCTTGGCTTCTTTTAAAAACAATGTAAGCAAGGGTTACTCCAAGCGGAGTCTCCCTTTTTTCCAAAAATTGGGCCCCACACACACCCACCCCTTTAGTGGCAGCAGTTGTGCCCTAGTTGTACACTTCACAGCTACATTTGCATCAAGCACATTCAAAAATACGCCATTCTTATCCGTCCCCAGGATGACACCGGGGTAGGTAGCAAAGTCTTTCCTGATCCCAGCTCTGTTCATCTTGGCTTCTTTTAAAAACACATCAAGCAAGGGTTACTCCAAGCGGAGTCTCCCTTTTTTCCAAAAATTGGGCCCCACACACACCCACCCCTTCAGTGGCAGCAGTTGTGCCCTAGTTGTACACTTCACAGCTACATTTGCATCAAGCACATTCAAAAATACGCCATTCTTATCCATCCCCAGGATGACACCGGGGTAGGTAGCAAAGTCTTTGCTGACCCATGACTTGTTCATCTTGGCTTCTTTTAAAAACAATGTAAGCAAGGGTTACTCCAAGCGGAGTCTCCCTTTTTTCCAAAAATTGGGCCCCACACACACCCACCCCTTCAGTGGCAGCAGTTGTGCCCTAGTTGTACACTTCACAGCTACATTTGCATCAAGCACATTCAAAAATACGCCATTCTTATCCGTCCCCAGGATGACACCGGGGTAGGTAGCAAAGTCTTTCCTGATCCCAGCTCTGTTCATCTTGGCTTCTTTTAAAAACACATCAAGCAAGGGTTACTCCAAGCGGAGTCTCCCTTTTTTTCCAAAAATTGGGCCCCACACACACCCACCCCTTCAGTGGCAGCAGTTGTGCCCTAGTTGTACACTTCACAGCTACATTTGCATCAAGCACATTCAAAAATACGCCATTCTTATCCATCCCCAGGATGACACCGGGGTAGGTAGCAAAGTCTTTGCTGACCCATGACTTGTTCATCTTGGCTTCTTTTAAAAACAATGTAAGCAAGGGTTACTCCAAGCGGAGTCTCCCTTTTTTCCAAAAATTGGGCCCCACACACACCCACCCCTTCAGTGGCAGCAGTTGTGCCCTAGTTGTACACTTCACAGCTACATTTGCATCAAGCACATTCAAAAATACGCCATTCTTATCCGTCCCCAGGATGACACCGGGGTAGGTAGCAAAGTCTTTCCTGATCCCAGCTCTGTTCATCTTGGCTTCTTTTAAAAACACATCAAGCAAGGGTTACTCCAAGCGGAGTCTCCCTTTTTTCCAAAAATTGGGCCCCACACACACCCACCCCTTCAGTGGCAGCAGTTGTGCCCTAGTTGTACACTTCACAGCTAGATTTGCATCAAGCACATTCAAAAATACGTCATTCTTATCCGTCCCCAGGATGACACCGGGGTAGGTAGCAAAGTCTTTCCTGATCCCAGCTCTGTTCATCTTGGCTTCTTTTAAAAACAATGTAAGCAAGGGTTACTCCAAGCGGAGTCTCCCTTTTTTTCCAAAAATTGGGCCCCACACACCCACCCATTCAGTGGCAGCACTTGTGCCCTAGTTGCAAACAGGATGTTTTGATTTGCATCAAGCACATTCCAAATCAACAAGCATTTACTCTCCCCAGGATGACACAGGGGTAGTAAATTCCTTCTGGATCCATGACTTGTTCATTTTGATGAACGTCAGTCTGTCCACATTGTCACTGGACAGACGCGTGCGCTTATCTGTCAGCACACACCCAGCAGCACTGAATACACGTTCAGAGACAACGCTGGCAGCTGGACACGACAAAATCTCCAAGGCGTAAGTTGCGAGCTCTGGCCATTTTTCTAGGTTTGAAGCCCAAAAGGAGCAAGGCTCCAGTTGCACAGTCATGGCATCGATGTTCATTTGGAGATACTCCTGTATCATCCTCTCCAGCCGTTGACTATGTGTCAGACTTGTTGTCTCTGGTGGCCTTGCAAAAGAGGGTCTAAAAAAATTATGAAAAGATTCCATAAAATTGCTGTTACCGGCACCAGATACGGTCCTACTGGTACGGGTAGACTGTTGAAGATGACGAGACCGTCCCATGTTTGTCAAGTTACAACTGGGAGATTCACTCCCTGCACCTGCACGGTTGTTTGGTGGAAAAGCCGAGCTAAGATCTAGTAACAGCTTCTGCTGATACTCCTGCATACGTGCGTCCCTTTCTATGGCTGGAATTATGTCACAAAATTTGGACTTGTACCGGGGATCTAATAGTGTGGCAATCCAGTAGTCATCATCACTTCTAATTTTGACAATACGACTGTCATGTTGGAGGTAGTGCAACAAAAATGCACTCATGTGTCTTGCGCAGCCATGCGGACCAAGTCCACGCTGTGTTTGTGGCATAGAGGTGCTACCCGTTCTTTCTTCCTCTGACATCTGACCCCAACCTCTTTCAACTGAAATTTGACCAAGGTCTCCCTCATCCGCTGAGTCTTCCATGTCCATGGACAGTTCGTCCTCCATTTCTTCATGTTCTCCTGCACCTTGCTCAACATTTCGCCTGCTACTATGCGCCCTTGTCGATCCCTGTCCCCCTTGGTCCCATGCCTGCTGCGTTGGTGATGATGAACGTCTGGACCTTGGTGATGTTGTTGTCCCTTGCGCATATGAATCCTCCTGTAGTTCCTCCCCTTCATGTTGTCCCACCCCCTGACTCCGAATAGTGTTTAGCGTGTGCTCCAGCATGTAAATGACTGGAATCGTCATGCTGATAATGGCATTGTCAGCGCTAAACATATTCGTCGCCATGTCGAAACTGTGCAGAAGGGTGCATAGGTCCTTGATCTGAGACCACTCCATCAGGGTGATCTGCCCCACCTCTGCATCTCGTTGGCCCAGGGTATACGTCATGACGTATTGCACCAGGGCTCTGCGGTGCTGCCACAGTCGCTGTAACATGTGGAGAGTTGAATTCCAGCGTGTCGCCACATCGCATTTCAGGCGATGAACCGGCAGGCCGAAAGACTTCTGGAGCGATGCAAGTCGCTCAGCTGCGGCGCTTGAATGGCGGAAGTGAGCAGACAGTTTTCGTGCCCTGTTCAGAAGGCCATCTAGGCCGGGATAGTGTGTTAAAAATTGCTGCACGACAAGGTTCAACACGTGAGTCATACAAGGTACGTGTGTCACCTTGCCCAGGCGAAGGGCCGCACCCAGGTTTGCAGCATTGTCGCACACGGCCTTACCAGGCTGCAGGTTGAGTGGAGACAACCATTTATTAAACTCGGACCGCAGAGCTGACCACAACTCCTCAGCTGTGTGACTCTTATTACCAAGACATGTCAAGCTAAAGACCGCCTGATGCCGTTGCGCTCTGCTGCCAGCATAGTAATGAGGGGTGCGTGATTCCTTCTGCGCAGTGAGAACGCTGGTGGCCTGACCAGGCAGGCTTGGGGTGGAGGTGGAGGACCCAGATGAGGTGGAGGATGCAGAAGCAGTGGCGGAACTTGGACAGACAGAGGATTGACACACAAGTCGTGGGGACGGCAAGACTTGTGCAGCAGACCCTTCACCATCTATCACCATAGTTACCCAGTGCCCAGTCAGCGACATGTAACGTCCCTGTCCATGCTTACTGGTCCAAGTATCGGTGGTGAAATGCACCCGTTCACACACAGAGTTTCTCAAGGAAGCGGTGATGTTGTGTGCGACATGCTGGTGTAGCGCGGGCACACCTTTCTTAGAGAAGTAGTGGCGACTAGGCATCTGGTACTGGGGCACAGCGACAGACATAAGGTCTCTAAAATCCTGTGTGTCCACTAGGCGGAAAGGCAGCATTTCGGTAGCCAACAGCTTACAGAGGGATAGAGTCAACCTCTTAGCTTTGTCATGGGTCGGAGGAAGTGGCCTTTTATTTGACCACATCTGAGGGACAGAGATCTGGCTGCTGTGTGTAGACGGTGTTGAGTAGGGTGTCCCTGGAAAAATGCAGGTTTGTGAGGAAAGTGCAGGCGGAGACATGATGTTGCCTTCATCCAACGTTGGTGCTATCGATGTCTGAGAGAGCTGTACACACTCACTTGTTTCCCCTTCCAAACCAACTGACGACCTTACAAGCAAACTGCCTGTTGCGGTTACAGTGGTGGAAGTTTTGCGTGGAAAAACAGGTGTGACAGCTGTCCCCACAGTCCTAGAAGATGAAGAGCGCGCGGATGCACTGGAAGGGGCGGGCGGTGGATGGTTCGCTCCGCTAGGCCGCATTGCAGCACGGTGAGCTTCCCACCGGGACTTATGATATTTAGTCATGTGACGATTCATGGAAGAAGTTGTCAAACTGCTGAGGTTTTGACCTCTACTAACAGAATCATGACAAATGTTACATATCACATGAGTTGGGCGATCTTTTTCGATGTGAAAAAAGGACCAGGCTAGGCAAGGCTTAGAGGCCATGCGACCTGTTGATCCACCCCGAATAATGCTCATAGGCAGAGTGGTGGCTGAGGATGCAGTTGTAGACGTGCTACCAGTGCTCCGACTCTGTCCAGGAAGGCGCAAGGTAACTTCGTCGTCGGTTGCATCCTCCTCCACCGCCTCTGTTGACCTCCTCGAGTGCCTGACTGGGGGTTGACAGTAGGTGGGATCTAGAACGTCATCATCAATTGTTGTGTTTGCACTCCCCTCCCCCTCAGACCGAGCCTCTTCTTGCCCTGACCGAATATTTAAGTTGTCATCCCAATCGGGTATCTGCGTCTCATCTTCATCAGTATGTTCCTCATTGTCTATAACCACAGGTGTTACAGTTTGTGACAAAGGGTCAACATTATGCTCAGAAACTTGGTCCTCACGGCCTGAATCAGAGTCACAAAGGTTCTGGGCATCACTGCAGACCATTTCCTGTTCTGTACTCACTGTAGCTTGGGAGCAGACCTCTGATTCCCAGGCTATAGTGTGACTGAACAGCTCTGCAGACTCAGCCATCTCAGTTCCACCATACTGTGCAGGGCTGATGGAGACTTCAGAGCTGGGAGAAATCAAGTGTGATTGGGATGACAACTCAGAGGACTGGTGTTTTTTGGATGCGGTACTTGAAGTGGCTGAGAGGGCACTTGTTGGACCACTTGAGATCCATTCAAGCATTTTCCTTTTTTGCCCATCATCTACCTTTGTTCCTCTTGTTCGTGTCCGTAAAAAAGGGAGCACATCGGATTGTCCACAATAAGTAGTAGACATCTTACTTTTGCTAGTAGATGGTCTATCTGCAGCAGATGATAATGGAGCTTTGCCACCTTCCCCACTGACAAAACCTTTTTTGCCTTTTCCACCACGCCTCTTCCCCTTTCCACCAGCATCTGTCATTTTGCCACTCATGTTGATTGCGACAAGATTGTGGACTGAAAATGTGGTAGTAAAAATTGAGAGGTGGTGAAGATTGCAGTGGTGGTCTAGCTTTATTAACAGCAGAATAATAAAGAATAAATATCCCTGACAATGTAACTTAGTTATAATCAGTTGGAGTGTGCAACGCAGGCAGACGTGCTGCAAATGTCTTGGCACTAGTGGGACTAAAGCAAAGTCCAATAGCCACGTATAGGATGCCACTAGGTACACTGAGTGTGTGCTAGTATAATGGCTTAGTTATAATTAGTTGGAGTGTGCAACGCAGGCAGATGCGCTCTGCAAATGTCTTGGCACTAGTGGGACTATAGCAAAGTCCAATAGCCACGTATAGGATGCCACTAGGTACACTGAGTGTTTGCTAGTATAATGGCTTAGTTATAATTAGTTGGAGTGTGCAACGCAGGCAGATGCGCTCTGCAAATGTCTTGGCACTAGTGGGACTATAGCAAAGTCCAATAGCCACGTATAGGATGCCACTAGGTACACTGAGTGTTTGCTAGTATAATGGCTTAGTTATAATTAGTTGGAGTGTGCAACGCAGGCAGATGCGCTCTGCAAATGTCTTGGCACTAGTGGGACTATAGCAAAGTCCAATAGCCACGTATAGGATGCCACTAGGTACACTGAGTGTGTGCTAGTATAATGGCTTAGTTATAATTAGTTGGAGTGTGCAACGCAGGCAGATGCGCTCTGCAAATGTCTTGGCACTAGTGGGACTATAGCAAAGTCCAATAGCCACGTATAGGATGCCACTAGGTACACTGAGTGTGTGCTAGTATAATGGCTTAGTTATAATTAGTTGGAGTGTGCAACGCAGGCAGATGCGCTCTGCAAATGTCTTGGCACTAGTGGGACTATAGCAAAGTCCAATAGCCACGTATAGGATGCCACTAGGTACACTGAGTGTTTGCTAGTATAATGGCTTAGTTATAATTAGTTGGAGTGTGCAACGCAGGCAGATGCGCTCTGCAAATGTCTTGGCACTAGTGGGACTATAGCAAAGTCCAATAGCCACGTATAGGATGCCACTAGGTACACTGAGTGTTTGCTAGTATAATGGCTTAGTTATAATTAGTTGGAGTGTGCAACGCAGGCAGATGCGCTCTGCAAATGTCTTGGCACTAGTGGGACTATAGCAAAGTCCAATAGCCACGTATAGGATGCCACTAGGTACACTGAGTGTGTGCTAGTATAATGGCTTAGTTATAATTAGTTGGAGTGTGCAACGCAGGCAGATGCGTTCTGCAAATGTCTTGGCACTAGTGGGACAAAAGCAAAGTCCAATAGCCACGTATAGGATGCCACTAGGTACACTAAGTGTTTGCTAGTATAATGGCTTAGTTATAATTAGTTGGAGTGTGCAACGCAGGCAGATGCGCTCTGCAAATGTCTTGGCACTAGTGGGACTATAGCAAAGTCCAATAGCCACGTATAGGATGCCACTAGGTACACTGAGTGTGTGCTAGTATAATGGCTTAGTTATAATTAGTTGGAGTGTGCAACGCAGGCAGATGCGCTCTGCAAATGTCTTGGCACTAGTGGGACTATAGCAAAGTCCAATAGCCACGTATAGGATGCCACTAGGTACACTGAGTGTGTGCTAGTATAATGGCTTAGTTATAATTAGTTGGAGTGTGCAACGCAGGCAGATGCGCTCTGCAAATGTCTTGGCACTAGTGGGACTATAGCAAAGTCCAATAGCCACGTATAGGATGCCACTAGGTACACTAAGTGTTTGCTAGTATAATGGCTTAGTTATAATTAGTTGGAGTGTGCAACGCAGGCAGATGCGCTCTGCAAATGTCTTGGCACTAGTGGGACTATAGCAAAGTCCAATAGCCACGTATAGGATGCCACTAGGTACACTGAGTGTGTGCTAGTATAATGGCTTAGTTATAATTAGTTGGAGTGTGCAACGCAGGCAGATGCGCTCTGCAAATGTCTTGGCACTAGTGGGACTATAGCAAAGTCCAATAGCCACGTATAGGATGCCACTAGGTACACTGAGTGTGTGCTAGTATAATGGCTTAGTTATAATTAGTTGGAGTGTGCAACGCAGGCAGATGCGCTCTGCAAATGTCTTGGCACTAGTGGGACTATAGCAAAGTCCAATAGCCACGTATAGGATGCCACTAGGTACACTAAGTGTTTGCTAGTATAATGGCTTAGTTATAATTAGTTGGAGTGTGCAACGCAGGCAGATGCGCTCTGCAAATGTCTTGGCACTAGTGGGACTATAGCAAAGTCCAATAGCCACGTATAGGATGCCACTAGGTACACTGAGTGTGTGCTAGTATAATGGCTTAGTTATAATTAGTTGGAGTGTGCAATGCAGGCAGATGCGCTCTGCAAATGTCTTGGCACTAGTGGGACTATAGCAAAGTCCAATAGCCACGTATAGGATGCCACTAGGTACACTGAGTGTGTGCTAGTATAATGGCTTAGTTATAATTAGTTGGAGTGTGCAACGCAGGCAGATGCGCTCTGCAAATGTCTTGGCACTAGTGGGACTATAGCAAAGTCCAATAGCCACGTATAGGATGCCACTAGGTACACTGAGTGTTTGCTAGTATAATGGCTTAGTTATAATTAGTTGGAGTGTGCAACGCAGGCAGATGCGCTCTGCAAATGTCTTGGCACTAGTGGGACTATAGCAAAGTCCAATAGCCACGTATAGGATGCCACTAGGTACACTGAGTGTTTGCTAGTATAATGGCTTAGTTATAATTAGTTGGAGTGTGCAACGCAGGCAGATGCGCTCTGCAAATGTCTTGGCACTAGTGGGACTATAGCAAAGTCCAATAGCCACGTATAGGATGCCACTAGGTACACTGAGTGTGTGCTAGTATAATGGCTTAGTTATAATTAGTTGGAGTGTGCAACGCAGGCAGATGCGTTCTGCAAATGTCTTGGCACTAGTGGGACAAAAGCAAAGTCCAATAGCCACGTATAGGATGCCACTAGGTACACTAAGTGTTTGCTAGTATAATGGCTTAGTTATAATTAGTTGGAGTGTGCAACGCAGGCAGATGCGCTCTGCAAATGTCTTGGCACTAGTGGGACTATAGCAAAGTCCAATAGCCACGTATAGGATGCCACTAGGTACACTGAGTGTGTGCTAGTATAATGGCTTAGTTATAATTAGTTGGAGTGTGCAACGCAGGCAGATGCGCTCTGCAAATGTCTTGGCACTAGTGGGACTATAGCAAAGTCCAATAGCCACGTATAGGATGCCACTAGGTACACTGAGTGTGTGCTAGTATAATGGCTTAGTTATAATTAGTTGGAGTGTGCAACGCAGGCAGATGCGCTCTGCAAATGTCTTGGCACTAGTGGGACTATAGCAAAGTCCAATAGCCACGTATAGGATGCCACTAGGTACACTAAGTGTTTGCTAGTATAATGGCTTAGTTATAATTAGTTGGAGTGTGCAACGCAGGCAGATGCGCTCTGCAAATGTCTTGGCACTAGTGGGACTATAGCAAAGTCCAATAGCCACGTATAGGATGCCACTAGGTACACTGAGTGTGTGCTAGTATAATGGCTTAGTTATAATTAGTTGGAGTGTGCAACGCAGGCAGATGCGCTCTGCAAATGTCTTGGCACTAGTGGGACTATAGCAAAGTCCAATAGCCACGTATAGGATGCCACTAGGTACACTGAGTGTGTGCTAGTATAATGGCTTAGTTATAATTAGTTGGAGTGTGCAACGCAGGCAGATGCGCTCTGCAAATGTCTTGGCACTAGTGGGACTATAGCAAAGTCCAATAGCCACGTATAGGATGCCACTAGGTACACTAAGTGTTTGCTAGTATAATGGCTTAGTTATAATTAGTTGGAGTGTGCAACGCAGGCAGATGCGCTCTGCAAATGTCTTGGCACTAGTGGGACTATAGCAAAGTCCAATAGCCACGTATAGGATGCCACTAGGTACACTGAGTGTGTGCTAGTATAATGGCTTAGTTATAATTAGTTGGAGTGTGCAATGCAGGCAGATGCGCTCTGCAAATGTCTTGGCACTAGTGGGACTATAGCAAAGTCCAATAGCCACGTATAGGATGCCACTAGGTACACTGAGTGTGTGCTAGTATAATGGCTTAGTTATAATTAGTTGGAGTGTGCAACGCAGGCAGATGCGCTCTGCAAATGTCTTGGCACTAGTGGGACTATAGCAAAGTCCAATAGCCACGTATAGGATGCCACTAGGTACACTGAGTGTTTGCTAGTATAATGGCTTAGTTATAATTAGTTGGAGTGTGCAACGCAGGCAGATGCGCTCTGCAAATGTCTTGGCACTAGTGGGACTATAGCAAAGTCCAATAGCCACGTATAGGATGCCACTAGGTACACTGAGTGTTTGCTAGTATAATGGCTTAGTTATAATTAGTTGGAGTGTGCAACGCAGGCAGATGCGCTCTGCAAATGTCTTGGCACTAGTGGGACTATAGCAAAGTCCAATAGCCACGTATAGGATGCCACTAGGTACACTGAGTGTGTGCTAGTATAATGGCTTAGTTATAATTAGTTGGAGTGTGCAACGCAGGCAGATGCGTTCTGCAAATGTCTTGGCACTAGTGGGACAAAAGCAAAGTCCAATAGCCACGTATAGGATGCCACTAGGTACACTAAGTGTTTGCTAGTATAATGGCTTAGTTATAATTAGTTGGAGTGTGCAACGCAGGCAGATGCGCTCTGCAAATGTCTTGGCACTAGTGGGACTATAGCAAAGTCCAATAGCCACGTATAGGATGCCACTAGGTACACTAAGTGTTTGCTAGTATAATGGCTTAGTTATAATTAGTTGGAGTGTGCAACGCAGGCAGATGCGCTCTGCAAATGTCTTGGCACTAGTGGGACTATAGCAAAGTCCAATAGCCACGTATAGGATGCCACTAGGTACACTGAGTGTGTGCTAGTATAATGGCTTAGTTATAATTAGTTGGAGTGTGCAACGCAGGCAGATGCGCTCTGCAAATGTCTTGGCACTAGTGGGACTATAGCAAAGTCCAATAGCCACGTATAGGATGCCACTAGGTACACTGAGTGTGTGCTAGTATAATGGCTTAGTTATAATTAGTTGGAGTGTGCAACGCAGGCAGATGCGCTCTGCAAATGTCTTGGCACTAGTGGGACTATAGCAAAGTCCAATAGCCACGTATAGGATGCCACTAGGTACACTGAGTGTGTGCTAGTATAATGGCTTAGTTATAATTAGTTGGAGTGTGCAACGCAGGCAGATGCGCTCTGCAAATGTCTTGGCACTAGTGGGACTATAGCAAAGTCCAATAGCCACGTATAGGATGCCACTAGGTACACTGAGTGTGTGCTAGTATAATGGCTTAGTTATAATTAGTTGGAGTGTGCAACGCAGGCAGATGCGTTCTGCAAATGTCTTGGCACTAGTGGGACTTAAGCAAAGTCCAATAGCCACGTATAGGATGCCACTAGGTACACTAAGTGTTTGCTAGTATAATGGCTTAGTTATAATTAGTTGGAGTGTGCAACGCAGGCAGATGCGCTCTGCAAATGTCTTGGCACTAGTGGGACTATAGCAAAGTCCAATAGCCACGTATAGGATGCCACTAGGTACACTGAGTGTGTGCTAGTATAATGGCTTAGTTATAATTAGTTGGAGTGTGCAACGCAGGCAGATGCGTTCTGCAAATGTCTTGGCACTAGTGGGACTAAAGCAAAGTCCAATAGCCACGTATAGGATGCCACTAGGTACACTAAGTGTTTGCTAGTATAATGGCTTAGTTATAATTAGTTGGAGTGTGCAACGCAGGCAGATGCGCTCTGCAAATGTCTTGGCACTAGTGGGACTATAGCAAAGTCCAATAGCCACGTATAGGATGCCACTAGGTACACTGAGTGTTTGCTAGTATAATGGCTTAGTTATAATTAGTTGGAGTTTGCAACGCAGGCAGATGCGCTCTGCAAATGTCTTGGCACTAGTGGGACTATAGCAAAGTCCAATAGCCACGTATAGGATGCCACTAGGTACACTAAGTGTTTGCTAGTATAATGGCTTAGTTATAATTAGTTGGAGTGTGCAACGCAGGCAGATGCGCTCTGCAAATGTCTTGGCACTAGTGGGACTATAGCAAAGTCCAATAGCCACGTATAGGATGCCACTAGGTACACTGAGTGTTTGCTAGTATAATGGCTTAGTTATAATTAGTTGTAGTGTGCAATGCAGGCAGACGTGCTCTGCAAATGTCTTTGCACTAGTAGGACTATAGCAAAGTCCAATAGCCACAGATAGGATGCCACTAGGTACACTGAGTGTTTGCTAGTATAATGGCTTAGTTATCAGTTGGAGTGTGCAGAGGACAGGAGGGTACAGTGGCAGGATTGTGGTGCTCTGGGTAGAGGAATGGAAGCCTGCCTTTCTATTCCCTCCTAATGGTGAAATGCAGGGAGGAAATCCCTGACCTTGGCTGCACAGACGCTGGCGCTGTTTTCAGGACCTGTCACCTTAACTCTGACCCTGCCGGTTTGAGCCCTTAAAAGGACTGCTATAAAGTGCTCTCCCTATGCTGTCTAACGCTGTGTATGCAGCGCATACAGCTGTATCAGCGATAGGACTCAAGACGGAGCTGCGACAGTGATGTCTGACACCAAAGACGCAGAAGGCAGATAATGGCGTCCGTGAAGAAAATGTCCGGTTTTATAATGCAGGGACATGTGACATGCAGATCCTATCACACATGCCGTTGCTTCTCTGGCTCAAAGTCCACTTAGCTGTGTGTGTGTCTGTGATTGGCTGACATGCTGGCCCGCCCCTCAAGACGCGCGCGCTTAGGGAAGGAAGACAAGAAAAAAAAAAAAATGGCGATCGCCATTATAGAAACAGCAGTGATCTGAAGGCGCTGTTCACGCACACTATACACTGAAATGTGATAATAGTTTGATTCACAGAGTGACTTACACTATTACAGCAGAAACCAAGCTATGATTTAGCTGTTTTTTGGCTGCTAGAACCGTTCTCGAACGTTTCTAGAACTATCGAGCTTTTGCAAAAAGCTCGAGTTCTAGTTCGATCTAGAACATGCCCCAAAATCACTCGAGCCTAGAACTGGAGAACCACGAACCACGAACCGCGCTCAACTCTACTTATAGATAGATAGATACAAAGTAGATAGATAGCGATAGATATAGATAGATACATAATAGATAGATATAGATACATAATAGATATAGATAGATACATACTAGATAGATAAAGATAGACAGATATAGATAGCTATAGATACATGATAAATAGATATAGATAGATACAAAGTAGATAGATATAGGTAGATATAGATAGATACATAATAGATAGATAGATAGATAGAAAGCTGAATATACATAATACATAGATAGACAGATATATATATATATATATATATATATATATATGGATGAATAATAGATAGATATAGATAGTTATAGATAATAGATATAGATAGATAGATAGATAGATAGATGATAGATAGATAGATAGATAAGGGATAAATAGGTAGATGCTACTATGAAGAAAATAAGAAAAAAATACAAATATATACAGTATATAAAAAGTTTCCTTTATTTTCACCCCCTTGGATTTAATCCAGCAACTTTCAAACATGTGTCCAGCAGCCCTCCTAGCTGTTGAGCCACAACAAATGAGAATGACAGAAGGAGGATTTTATATAGATGAACCTACAATGCAGCGTCTTACACAGCAGATTACACAGGACATAGAGCTCCATTGTACAGAGCAGTGTCTCTGTGACCTGTATTCTAGCGGACAAGGAATATAGATTTTTTTTTTCTTCTAATAAAATTACTAAAAATAAAAAAATTAGAATAATGTCTTTTTATTGCGCTTTTTTATAATATAATAAACATCACAAATCATCAAATAACATGGACATGTTGGGTGTCCCTGTAATCGTAACGACCCAAACAACACAGTGATCAGGTTAATTATGGGAATCAGTGAATAGCAAAACAAAAGGCTCAATTTATTATTTTTCTCTATTAAAATCCATACAAAATGTAATAAAAATGTATCGCTGATATGTATGTTCACACGTAGTGTAAATGCTGCATTTTTTTCTGCAGGTGTCCACACCACACAACGCAATAACAATCTTCTCTAATTATTGCGTATTTGTGGTATTTTTTATGCATTGTGCCTCTTATTTGATTCATGTTTGTTGCAGATGTGAATCCTGAAGCTTATAAAAAAACCCCACCAAAACTGCACAGTTCAGCAATGTCTTTAAAAGCAAGAGGGGCGGAGATTTCATGATGTCACATCCACTTTGCTTGGACATTTAGTCCATGTACACGTGTAGCGTAAATGCTGTATTTTTTTCTGGTGCTTTTTTTTGCACATTTATTATGCTGTGTTTAATTATCCGAGCAAAGTGGAAGTGATTCCATGAAAAGACACCGCCAAACTGCGGTTTTTGTGCTTTTTTTTTCTCTAGAGGTTTCTGTGGAGCTTAAAAATTTTATGGAAAAAACCTTTCTGTACTATAAAAACACTTAAAAACAAAGTTTCACATGTGAACCAAAAACAAATGAAATAAAGGAGAAAAGGCAAAAATAATTCAACAACAATGGAATAACCAAAGAAGATTTTTATTGCGTAGTTTGGTGCGGTCAGCGGCAGAAACAAAAAACACAAAATTTATGCAACGTGTGAACACGGCCTTATAGGCACAACTAAGCAACATGTCATATAGTGATGCTTATATAAATATAAGAAAATTCTGGCTGCTATAATTATGAATGAACAGTCCACAGCATCTGCTGAATGACCTTTACTGTCAAATGGGTGTGGCTAGGGGTCTGGCTAGGGGCGTGGTCAAAATGTACCGCGGCGCGCGATGCAAAGTTCAGCCCTCTTTGCTTTCTTCAAAAGTTGGGAGGTATGTCTAAACCCCCAATCCTCAACAAATGTCTTCCGACAGGGAAACAGTCCATGGGGAAAATTGGAACAAAATGCATAAAGGGGCACAGTTCTTTGTTCCTTCACGCCTCCCTCCAAAATTAGCCCTTAAGACCCTGTCACACACAGAGATAAATCTTTGGCAGATCTGTGGTTGCAGTGAAATCATGGACATATTGTTCCATTTGTACACAGCCACAAACCTGGCACTGATTGTCCACAATTTCACTGCAACCACAGATCTGCCACGGAGTTATCACTGTGTGTGACAGGGCCTTTAGGACTATGACATTGCATTTTGGGGCAGAATCCATTCCAAGGATTGGGCACAGTTTTAGGCATAGGGTGTACGACCCTCTTGCAGCTATAATGCACATCAATCCAACAGAGGGATGTGCAACATGTGCAAACAAACAAGGGAAAGAGGTAAAACTTTGGATATTAGTGGTTAATGACAGAACGTCCGGGTATTTGGGTCCTAGACCATTTCAAGAACTTTACAACTGTCCAGCTGGTGCAATTAGCATGAAACAGACCTCGAGACATCTGTCCCCTCTTCCGACCACCGCCAAGCCACCCAGCCACATTTCACCTTCAGGCCACAAACTTTGGGCCTTTTTCCAGCCCCACAACAGTTCAGGACACAGGGGGACACTGTCGTACACGGTACCCCCCAATGTGGCATCAGCATACCACCTACTCTGCAGGCCATCATTTGTTTCATTGGGTCAAGCTAAAAACTCACGCTCCACCAACTGATGGAAATGATGGCATTCTTCTCCATCATAAGAGTATAATAAAGATTTTTTTACATTCTACATAGTGGCCTGGGCACTTATATACAGCATTCTGAAATGCAGTATATAAGGGCTCGCTTGTGCTGGCCGCAGTTCATAAAGGAAAAAGCTGGTAACAGGTTCCCTTTATCTCTATCTGCCCCCACAGTCTGTTGCTGGGCAGACTTGACCTTTCTCCTACATTTCGATACATACACATTGTAATGCCTTGCATTATCACATCCTACATAACACTGCTATGTCATATAATATACAGTAACAATTCACAGCATTGTCAACACTGCTACACCTTAACATTATACATTCCAATCTTATATTACTAACACTTATTTCTATCATACATTACATTAGACATTGACACGACTGGTGTCTTCAGGGAGAAAATGTGACCATAGGTCTATCTCCTTACACTGAGGTCCACATAGAAGATTCGACAAATCTGAAATATGGTCAAAAGATACAGAAAAGAACCAGAATGGTGTTGATAACTGGCAAAGATAATAATCCATCAGTGCATAAACATATACACACTGTACAATATGCATATTACTAATGGACTAAGAAATCAAAATTTTTCTGGGACTGCGTCTTTGAGGAGAGTCTGGCAGTACAAAACTCTTCATACTAAGCACAGGCGCTTAATGCAACCTTGGCATTGCCAAGCAGTTCAGAGAATCTTGAGATCTACTTGTTTTTCATCAGTCTACACACTGACTCAATTAAGGAAGAAGGGATCATTATATATGTGGTTTTAGTTATTATTATTATTATTATTATTAGGTATTAGTCATTTTCTACTAACAGACTCCATTTAATCACTTCACTTTAACGCTACATACTACTGATTACCTTTACCTACAGAACAAACTTTAACATCTCTTGTAATTACAATAGTATAAACCCCATCACAATTGAATAATAAAAATTCAGAGAGATGCAAAAAACTAAAAATAATTCAAATGGAATGCAAGTCTCCATAACTATTGTTACTTGTAGGAAAAAAAACCTGGCTACATAAAAATGGTTAACTTACCACCATTAACCTCTGTACAGCATCTCCACACAATATTACGGCCCTGATTCAGCAAGAAACAATAGGCCCAATTCATCAAGACTGGTGTTGGTCACGCAATATAAGAAACCTTCCATATAGCAAAAATAAGATAATGTAAAAGACAATTCCAATGCTTCCCCTCCAGGGCTACAAAGTACTTTTTAATAATCCCCAACCAATAAATTATTTACACAACATGCAACATACCGGCATAAGTACGTCGATGACATATTTTGCATTTGGGAAGGCCCCTAGACACACGACCTTTGTCTCTACTCCTAAAGGGTACTTTACGCGCTGCGATATCGGTACCGATATTGCTAGCGAGCATACCCCCCCCGTAGGTTGTGCATCACGGTCAAATCGCTGCCCGTGGCGCACAACATCGCTAACACCTGTCACATGGACTTACCTTCCCTGCGACGTTGCTCTGGCCGGCGAACTGCCTCCTTTCTAAGCGGTCGGTAAGTGCGGCGTCACAGCGACGTCACACAACAGCCATCCAATTGAAGCGGAGGGGCGGAGATGAGCGGGACGAACATCCCGCCCACCTCCTTCCTTCCTCATTGTGGCCGGCCGCAGGTACGAGGTTGTTGCTCGTTCCTGCGCTGCCACACGTAGCGATGTGTGATGCCGCAGGTACGACAAACAACCTCGCTACTGAATAGGCAATGATTTTAAGTTAATGACGTCTCACATACCAACGATTTTTGCCTCTTTTGCGATCATTTAAGGTCGCTCATACGTGTTACACGCTGCGACGTCGCTAACGACGCCGGATGTGCGTCACAAACACCGTGACCCCGACGATATATCGTTAGCGATGTCGCAGCGTGTTAATGGCCCTTAGCACCATTAGACCAGAACTCCAATTTACCCTGAATTACAACACAGAACAGATTTAATATGTAGATACATTGGTGATTAAAAACTACGAGTCTTCCAACTATTGACCTCTACTCCAAACTGACAGAATAGTGAAGTAATCTGATTCTAACTGCCCCCAAATGCATTAACAATAGTCTCCCTCTAGTACAAAGAATATATCTGGAATTGTGACCAACAACACTTTTACCAACCAGACTAGACAAAATGGCCAAGAGATGTTCACATAGAGATAGCCCAAAACAACCTAGAGAACATTAAAACCAAATGACCCTGACAAGAAGCCCATTAACATCTTGACGGAAACAAAACGTGTTGCATTTGTCCATACATATCATCAGATAATCTAAAGTATAAACAATTATACATAAACATTAGCCACTGCTTAAGAAAGCTTACACGCATATATAGAGTAATTTAACCTCTTCACACCAGGGCGATATTCTGCTTTTTGTTTTTTTCTTCTCCTTCTTCCAAAAGCCAAAATATTTTTATTTTCTCATCAATATAGCCATATAAGGGCTTGTTTTTTTGCGGGACGAGTTGTACTTTTGAATAACAGCATTCATTCTGCCCCATATCATACCGGAAAACAGGAAAATAAAATTCCAATTATTGTGAAATTGCAATTGATTTTTTACTGTTTTATTTATTATGTTCACCATATGGTAAAACTGATCTGACAATCTGATTCCCCAGGTCAGTACAAGAATGTTGATACCAAACATGTATAGTTCTTATTTTATTTAAGGGGTGAAAAAAAATAGAAATTTGTAAAAAAATAATAATAATTTTGCTTTTGTCACCATTTTCTGAGACCCATAACTTATATTTTTGGGATCTGGGACTGTATGATGGTGTATTTTTTGTGTCTTGAGCTGACGTTTTTACTAATACCATTTTGGGGTAGATAGGATTTTTTGATCACTTTTTATTTCATTTTTTTTGCAATGTTGTGGTGACCAAAGACCGTAATTATGGAGTTTTGTTTTTTTTTCTCATTACGCCATTTACCGATCAGATTACATTTTTTTATATTTTGATAGATCGAACATTTCTGAATGCACCCATACTAGATATGTGTATTTTTTATTTTTTTTAATTGTTATATTTTTTGTGGCAAAAAGAGTTTGATTTGAACTTTTTTTTTACTTTTTACAGTATTTAATAATCCGCTTAGCAGACTTGAAGTTGCAATTGTCTGATCTACAGAGCAGTGCATCAACAAAAATCACAATCTCCTCGTAGCCAATGTTCACAGGAGAACCGTAATGACAGGCATAGGGGTCATCAGCTGACTTCTGCTATGATGAAAACCATCCATGTCACAAGATCACGTGATGGGTGATGGGATTTGTGTCAGCGCTTGTTAAATGCTGCTGTCAGGGATTCACGCCGACTGTTAGGCTATGTGCCCACGCTGCGGAAAATGCGCGGATTTTGCCACGGATTTCTCACGGAAAAGCCGCGGATTTCCCGAAAATCTGCAGCTCAGGCACTTCCCAGCCATTTCTATGGCATTTTGGAAATGCTGTGCCCACGGTGCGGATTTTACCGCAGCGGATTTCGTGCGGATTTTGATCCGGAAAAATCTGCAACATGTCAATTATTGTTGCGGATTTTCATCCGGATTTTGGCTTTAAAATTGGGAAAAAAAAAAATCCGCACCAAAATCCGCATCAAATCCGCGGCAATTCCGCGGCAAATCCGCACCTTTGAAAAGGTGCGGATTTTGCGGGAAAGCTGCGGATTTTGATGCAGTAAAATCCGCAGCTACATTCTCCCGTGGACACATAGCCTTAAAGGCACTTGACGACTGATTAAATCAGCTGTCAAATTCCAGGAAAGATGCAGGTTCAGCGTCTAAGCCCACATCAAAGGCAGGGACACAGCTGATACATGTATGTCATCGCTCGTGAAAGGGTTAAATATCCAGCACTGATGTGTACTGAAAGACCATGTAATATCAGAGACCATATGATATGTGTGATATGGGCAGATAGACACTGTGTTTCAAATTATTATGCAAGTGTTTTTTTTTTCTTATTTTCCTAATCGGTTGATGCAAATGAGTCGGTATAATGTTCAAGTCATCAGCTGTTAAAGTATAAATCAAATTTTATGGGTCAAACGTCCCAATGATAACAGTATTTTTTTTTTTTTTCAAAACTAAAAAACTCAAAATGCATTTTTCAAAATCATTAAACACATCAGAGTTTCCAAACATTTTATAGGTTGTAAAGAATTGAAAATGGTCATTTGTTGAATTTGCAGAATTAAGACCTCACATTTACTGAAATGAAAAGTTTTTCCAATTAAAAGCATATTAACAGGCCAAGTTCTTTGATTTCACCTTCATATTTCTTGCACCCATGGAACTTGGGATTTTTTGCATAGTTTCTGCTTCAATTTCTTTGCAGGATGTCAGAATAGTCTTGCCAAAATGCTGTTTTGATGTGAACTGCCTCCCACCCTCACTTATAGATCTTTTGCTTTGTGATACTCCAAAGGTTCTCAATTGGGTTGAGGTCAGGTCAGGCTGGTAAGTTTCTCTCCTTTTTTCGTCCATAGCAGCCAATGACTCAGAGGTATTTTTTGCAGCATGAAATAGTTCATTGTCATGAAGATCATATTGTTATGGATGGCACAGTTATTTTTGTGCTGAGGAAGACAGTGATTAGTCAGAAACTCTATATACTTTGTCAAGGTCATTTTCACACCTTCAGGGACTCTTAAAGGGCCTAACAGCTCTCTTCTCATCGTTCCAGCCTAAACATGACTCCACCACCTCTTTGATAATGTCACACATTTGTTGGGACATGGTGGCCATCCACCAACCATGCACTACTCCATCCATCTGGACCATCCATGGTTGAACACCATTCATTAGTAAAGAGGTTTTAAAAGGAGTTTTCATATACATATGGGCCCACTGTTACAGTTTCTGCTTGTGAGCACTGTTTAGTGGTGGCCAAATAATAGATGTATGCACAACTGCAAGCCCTTGGAGGATCCTACAACTTGAAGATCATGGGATTCCAGAGGCATCAGCAGCTTCAAAAACCTCCTTGCTGTTCTGTAATGGCATTTAAATAGATGCTCTCTTAAGAATGTGTCTGGAAGAAATCTTCCTCATTATGCCTTTATTTGTACAAATCCATCTGTGTTGTATATCAGCCACAAATGTCTTCATACTACGATGATCACCCTTAAGTTTTTGTGGAATATCTAGTGTTTTCATAGCTTGTCCAAGGTATTGCACTATTTGATCACAGCACAGAGATCTTTTTTCTTTCCCACATTGATTCAAACATGTGGTTTGCTTAATAATGTGGACCGTCCTTCTTAAGTAATTTTCTTATAATTAAGCTTACCTGGCAAACTTATTATCTCAGGTGTTTGAAATTGATCTCATTGAGCCAAAGAGCCCTAAGACACAATACCATACATTTTTCAAGTTTAAAACTTTGTGATGCTTAAATCCAATATGCATAATAATTTAGAATACTGTGCAGAGAGCTTTAATGAATAATCAGTATGATGTTTCCTAGGGTCTAGGAAACAGAACATTTTCTTGTTTATCTGTGCAGCTTGCTCCAATGCCATTAAGACTACTGAAGTTTTGAATCCACAAACTGGTAAGCCCTATCTTATTATAGGTTCCTTTATGTGTGAATCTAATTAATTTCATAGTGTAATTCATCAAATGCCCTTGTGGCCTCCTCTACATGCACGAGACTGCATTTAAGGATGGAGTCTCCCGATCGTATGGCATCCGATGCGAGTGCGCCAGATGCGATATGCCAATAAACCTTAGCTCTACTGCCAGCGTGAGTCGAATGTTATGCAACTGTGATCCGATTCAGCAATCGGATCACAGCTGCCGAGGAGAGGGAAGGAGTTGCAATGGAGAGGGAGGGATTACGCTGCCCATATTCTCCATTGTCATCTGATGCGCTTATTGCACTGAACTTGGATGTCATCTGAGTGTAGTCCAATGTTTCTCTCGCACCCATAGACTTAAAAGGGTGCGAGTGACATGTCTCTCGTTGACAATCGCTGTTACCTCTTTCTCATCACTTGACACACTGACCCCAAGACACAATATTATAAATACGATTCTAGGTTATCGAACAAGTACAAGATTAAGGCTGATAGGAAGTCATATCAAGTTGAAAAAACAAACAGAATCATATTGGATTCTTGCACTCCAAATACTTGCCCTAAAGGGACTCGATTGAGAAATAGACTTAGGGCTCAATCACACAAGCGTATTACGCAACGAGCGTTGTGAGCGCATTCAGACCAACCAAGGTCTGACGTACAACGAAAACACACCTAACAAACACCACAGACAAGGGGGAAACACTGGGGACACAATAATATTGGTGGGCCCTGGCACTAGTGAGAGGGTAGAGGGGCACTTCCTAACCTCCCCTGAGCTGTCTCTACTCTCTTAGGCTAGTTTCACACTTGCGTTGGACGGGATCCGTAGCATTGCGTTGTGTGACGCATGCAACGGACGCGTTGCATATAGTGGCACAACGGATGCTACGGATCGTACAAAATAACGCAATCCGTTATAGATTTTTTCCTTGACTTTACACATCTGAGCATGCGCAGTTGTATAAAGACGGATGCGTTAACGGAATCCGTCAAATGACGCATTCTAACGGAATCCGCCACCATAGGTGTCCATTATAAAAACAACAGACGCCAAACGGATTCCTGCAGGTTGCGTTTTTTTGACACTCCGCCAAGGGCAGAAAAACTTTACATGCTGCCTTCCATCCGCCCGACGCAGCGTCAAAATAACGACGCTGCGTCGTCCAGCGGATGCAACGCAGACACTTGCGTTACAGTGCGTCGTCCATACAAGTCTATGGAGAATAGCGCAGTGCGTTAACGGACTGCGCTATTCTCCATAGTGACGGAATGCGCTGAACGCAAGTGTGAAACTAGCCTTAGCCAGTCTCTATACAATCTCTGCAACTGTCACCGAGCAGCAACCTGGGTCCCTTCAAAAACCCAAAGATGCCGTGACTAGTGAGAGGCAGGTGAGGTTCATTAGATCCATCACTGCACTTAAGAGACAAGAGGGTAGGAGAGAGAAACAGGGAATAAAAAAAAACAAAAATGGAGAGGATATGACTTTTAGTACAATCCGTAGCAGCTTCTTTCCACCAAGGCAGCATTTATAGAAATGGTTTGTATAGTCAGCAAGGCTAGCTGGGAGAACTGGCTATTTAAACACAAGGGGGTGTGGCTACAAAGCAGGTAGCTGACTTTACCTGCAGGAGAGCTGCAAACAGAAAAACTGACATTAACTATTTCAGTGCCAAATGAAAGGAAAGATGAGGGGCTCCAGTCCTCAAGCTGCCACTAGTCTCTAAAAACAGGGAGACGACTGTGACAATTACACGAACAAGAGCACTCCAATACTTGATAGACGTCCAATACCATATTATGGGGCACTGCTGATCAGCACTTTTTTTTTCTCATGTCGATTTGTCATGAGAAAAAAAAATCGCAGCATCTGTGAGTTGCAGTGTAAATCGGACAGCGCACACTTGCTCAGTCTATGGGTGCGTGCAAAACATCGGACTGTAGTCGGATCTCATCAGAGTGCAGACCAATTTCTGAGATTAATTTCTCTATCTTTTCCTCTCCTGTGATCCCATTTTCGAATGGGAAAGAATCAGATCACAATAAATGACCCTTGGATCAAACTCTGAGAAAAGAGCAATAGCATAATTGGTCCAATTTTCTTGCATGATTGAACAAATGCTCCTGTGAGCCCAGCCTAATTATTGAGGTCTCTCTTTTCTCAGACTCGTTTACTCCTATAGTTATTTGCCACAGAGGGTAAGGACAACGGCTATGCTATGCAACAACAATCCCAACTCTGTCTCTCTGTCATTATTCATTTCTATTTCTTCCTATATCTTATCTTTTATCAACACCTGTTCGGGCATATGTTACTCTTTATTTATATAACTCTGGTGTATGATAGATATTTTTTGAAACTTTCTCACCTCTACCTTTTAAGAACATTCCATACACCTATATGTATACAGCTATACCTGCTGACACTGTGCCGCCCCCGTGCCAGCAGCCGGTGCTGCTCGAATCCGGATCTGCGGTATGGCTCAAGGGACTCTATCAGACCCGAGGATCGCGCGGACACTTTGAATAAAAAGGGGACGTAATTGTACGGGATTTGTTATAAACTGTCTGTGACGCCACCCACGGTGTGTGGTGAGATGTAGCACAACCGCTGCTGTTATCAGGTGCCAGGGGAAGATATGATGGCAGCTGGATGTTGACCGCTCCGTGGGTAGGGATGGATGCCCCGGGGCCCAGTGTTGTGCAGGGTTGCAGGGATCAGCACACTTACAGTTCGGTTGTCCTGGTGCTGGATGAGGTTGCACTGATGTATGGAGTCAATAAACACACAGTTCTTTTGGTAAACCAAGGTGATGGTGGCCGGCCTCCGCAGACGGGTGTATCTGGTCCCACACCTGGGCTGGTGATCAATGTCCCTTTCCTCTGCACTTCTGTATTTTTCAGTGATGGACTTCCCGGTGTGTAACGCAGGAGTCCGCTCCCGGTCCTTTGGTTGGGAGCCGTGCCCGTCAGACGTTGACCCGTGGGATCTACCGGGCCCTGGCGGATGCCCTATCCCTTTCTGTGGGTGGTTGTATACTTTTCGGGATTTAGGTTGGGACAGGACCTATAATCATGTCCTCAATTGGTTAATTATCTAGGACGTTGGTGACGGTCCTGGCTTCAGGGTCCAAGTACCCCCTTTGTGCACGGTTTCCGGGTGGGTTCTCCGGTGTCGGTACCGGCGGGCTACAACCCTGCCCCGATCCACCTCGGATCTCCGGCAGCCGTCTTCCCGTCTCCTCCTGCCACTGATCACCGTCTGCCACCTAGCCAGCACGCCAGGGCTCCAACCCTGACGCCTGTCAGCTTGGCACCTCCACTCACTTCAAATGACTTAAACACACTAAACTCAACTGACTGTTTTCCCGCCCCGGGTTCTCCAGACCCCTAGGTGGGTGTTCTCCATCCACCTGGTCCCGCCCACTGGTGTGTCTGTCCTTCCCTGAGGGGGTGACTAGGGTTTCAGGTCGACTGCTTTAACCCTGTGTGGGAAAGGTGTTCTGCGAGGGCCTAAAACTGTGTGACTAGCTGGTTTTGCCAGCGCGTCATAACACCATTCGTCCCTCAACCTTTGCTGTCTCCTTTTCTTATTCACAGTCAGTTTAAGGCCTCGCTCACACTGATGTATAATACAGAGAAGTGCAATGCGAGAAAATCATCACATTGCACGCTGACCAATGTTATATAATGAGGCAGAGCAGATCTGCAAATTGTTCCTCATGCTGAATTGCCATGAGAAAAAAATTGCACCATGCTGCATTTGGCAAAGTACATTGGATCATGTGTACTCATACAAGTCTGTTATTGCATGTGAAATATCAAACTGCACTCAGCTGACATCTGAGTGCAGTCTGAAAAACGCTTGCAGCGCCTCCTCATTTATTTCTTTATGTCAATCTGGAGAAAGTTAATCATTATTGTTGGTGTGCTCCAATATCATTCATTACATTTGTTGTTTTACCTTAATTTTGAAGCATCTTATGAGATTTATGTTAATATCAGTTTTTTTTTATATATATATATATATATATATATATATATATATATATATATATATATATATATGCAAAAAGGAGGGGAGCCAGCACTGCCTATGAGTGGCATGCAACAATGAGAAAGTAAAAAGTGTAATATTCACAAATTCATTCCTACTGTGACAATTCAATGAGATTTTTGGCAAATAATTGATCAATGATTTGAGCCCCCCTGCCCTGTCACGGCAAATCTCTATAAGGGGGGTCCCTACACTATATTTATAATTTATATACGTACCATAAGGTCTCGTGTAATGCGCAGGACCGTATAAGAACATCACCTACCTGAGAAGTGTCAGAACCGCTCCCATGCTGCAAGGTCTGACAACTGCGAGTAAAAGGGCAGTCCAGGTGCCAGCGTGTGTGGCAGAACCACACACACCAGCACAATGTCAGAACTGGCCCCCACAGTGCCAGACCAGCAAACATGGATGAAGGGCGGAACAGCCCCAGGCAGGTGGTGCTTAAGTAATAATGCCTATGGAACAGGAGGCGGTGGCTGTGTGTGAACAGGCACCAACATGAATTTTGATGGTAACAGAAGGAATTTGAAAACCACACTGGGTGTGCACGGCAAGGTGGCGGTCAACCACCGACCATCTAAACGCAAAAAGCAGGGGAGCCTGGGGGGAGATTTGCCATGACGGGGCAGGGGGGCTCAAATCATTGATCAATTATTTGCCAAAAATCTCATTGAACTGTCACAGTAGGAATGAATTTGTGAATATTACACTTTTTACTTTCTCATTGTTGCATGCCACTCATACACTCATAGGCATATATATATATAGTACAGACCAATGGTTTGCACAAACCTTCTCATTCAAGGAATTTTATTTCTTTTCATGACTCTGACAATTGTAGATTCACATTGAAGGTATCAAAACTATGAATTAACAAATGTGGAATGAAATACTTAACAAAAAAGTGTGAAACAACTGAAAATATGTCTAAAGGGTACTTTACATGCTGCGACAACCCTAGTGATCTCATTAGCGATGTGAAATTCTGGATCGCAAGTGCGATTTGCAGCATGTAAAGTACCCTTTATATTCTAGCTTCTTCAAAGTAGCCACCTTTTGCTTTGATTACTGCTTTGCACACTCTTGACATTCTCTTGATGAGCTTCAAGAGGTAGTCACTGGAAATGGTCTTCCAACAGTCTTGAAGGAGTTTCCAGAGATACTTAGCACTTGTTGGCCCTTTTGCCTTCACTCTGCGGTCCAGCTTACCTCAAACCATCTCGATTGGGTTCAGGTCTGGTGACTGTGGAGGCCAGGTCATCTGGCGTAGCACCCCATCACTCTCCTTCTTAGTCAAATAACCCTTACACATCCTGGAGGTGTGTTTGGGGTCATTGTCCTGTTGAAAAACAAATGATGGTCCAAATAAACGTAAACCGGATGGAATAGCATGCCGCTGCAAGATGCTGTGGTAGCCATGCTTGTTCAGTATGCCTTCAATTTTGAATAAATCCTTAACAGTGTCAGTACCAAAGCACCATCACACCTCCTCCTCCATGCTTCATGGTGGGAACCAGGCATGTAGAGTCCATTCGTTCACCTTTTCTGCGTCGCACAAAGACACGGTGGTTGGATCCAAAGTTCTCAAATTTGTACTCATCAGACTAAAGCACAGATTTCCACTGGTCTAATATCCATTCCTTGTGTTCTCTAGCCCAAACAAGTCTCTTCTGCTCGTTGCCTGTCCTTAGCAGTGGTTTCCTAGCAGCTAATTTACTATGAAGGCCTGCTGCACAAAGTCTCCTCCTTAACAGTTGTTCTAGAGATGTGTCTGCTGCTAGAACTCTGTGTGGCATTGACCTGGTCTCTAATCTGAGCTGCTGTCAACCTGCAATTTCTGAGGCTGGTGACTAGGATAAACTTATTCTCCGCAGCAGAGGTGACTCCTGGTCTTCCTTTCCTGGGGCGGTCCTCATGTGAGCCAATTTCTTTGTAATGTTTGATGGTTTTTGCCACTGCACTTGGGGACACTTTCAAAGTTTTCCCAAATTTTCGGTCTGACTGACCTCTATTTCTTAAAGTAATGATGACCACTCGTTTTTCTTTACTTGCTGCTTTTTTTCTTGCCATAATACAAATTCTAACAGTGTATTCAGTAGGACTATCAACTGTGTAACCACCAGACTTCTGCACAACACAACTGATGGTCCCAACTGCATATATAAGGCAAGAAATCCCACTTATTAACACTGACAGGGCACACATGTGAAGTGAAAACCATTTCCGGTGACTACCTCTTGAAGCTCAACAAGAGAATGCCAAGAGTGTGCAAATCATTAATAAAAGCAAAAGGTGTCTACATTGAAGAACCTAGAATATAAGACATATTTTCTGTTGTTTTACACTTTTTTGTTAAGTATTTCATTCCACATGTGTTAATTCAAAGTTTTGATGCCTTGAATGTGAATCTACAATTTTCAGAGTCATGAAAATAAAGAAAACTGAGAAGGTGTGTCCAAACTTTTGGTCTGTGCTGTATATATAATCACTGATGTTTATTTGACCTCAGTTCATTAATACCTTGAAATTCTGTCAATATCACTTGGTTATTCTTCATCTATAGCAATGAACATTATTATTATTGCATCTGTTTATTTGTATAGATGTACACTGTACAGCACGTTAGTTCATTATAGGTTATTTTTCTTATTTTAGTGACTGAGTGCCAAATACCAGAGAGGATGCCAATGCCTTCATTCTGAATTGTTGCTTATACCCTTATGTCCAGTTGTATCTTCTTTAAAAAAAATCCACATCTACAGAATTCCTCTAATCTACTTGTATACCTTTATGTTTGTTTGAATTGTTATCGACATCTGGTGAGAAATTCATGTCAATAACACTTTTAGAAATGTATTTCTTTAGAAAACTGTTACTCAACCCTTTTTTCACCCACTGTATATATATACACAGTATATACACAATGCCTTTAAAAAGTATTCATGCCCTGTGAACTTTTCCACATTTTTTCACTTTATATCCACAAACATATATGTATTTTATTGTGGTTTTATGTGATATACCAATAACATTAAGCAAATATTTATGAAGTGTACAGGAAATGATATACAGTTTTTTACATATTTAAAAAATCTAAATCTGAACATTGTTACATGCATTTGTATTCAGCCCCCCATATTAAATATTTTGTAGGACCACCTTTCACTGCAATTATTGCTTAAAGTATTTTGGGGGGTGTCTCTATGAGCTTTGCACATCTAGAGGTCTTTCTGCATGTAGCAGGTGCTGCTTTCTTCACTGCACTACGCAATGTATTAGTATAATGTGACAATGCTGAGTCCGGAGAGGGAGGAGACCAGAGTTAAAGATGACTGTATGTGGCTCATAATCTGTTGGGTGTTGATGGTACATAGATTTCTGTATGTGTGCTAATTGGGGGTGTCCTAGGTGTGGACAAAGTTCTTGACAGAAAAGGAAAGAAGGGAAGAAAGTTGGGTCAGAGAGTGTGAGAGAGGAGTTAGTAAAAACAAAAACAGAGCAAAGCTGGGAGACGACCAAGGTCCAGTGTATTCCTGTCTTCATGTGTAGGAGTTAGTAAATTGTGAAAAGCCAAAAGAGGATTTTAGAGAAAGAATATGAGTGGCGGGGGGGAGATCGGATCATCAATGGGAATGTTAATCCACTGTTGTAGCTGTTCTGTTTTGTCACAAGTCAGCTTATGGGATCACCAGCGAGGTCCTCTTGAGTTAGGCCTCTTCAGACCTAATCAAGATCGAGCGCTCGGAGAGAAAAGACCAGCATCCATGTGAGCATGATCAATTTCTTCTGTTTATTTAAGGAAAGTACAGTTTATTTATACCATTTACAGATCAATGTGATATTGCAAAAGAAAGAGAAAAAAACTTCTAGCTGAACTTTACCAGTTGTTCATATGACCTTTAAGTTTTAGCAAAACAAAAATGTAGAGTCATGCATATGAGATAAGGAGAAGATTAGAAGAACATTTAGAGACCATAATAATCCTTGAGCCGGTATCTTATTCCGTAGGCTCCATGACTATGAACTACCATCAGATATACTTACTAATAACAATAAATCTTTAATGAAGAAATAGAGAAACTATTAACCCTTCTATATCAATTTCCCCCTTTTGTAAATGGTATAACCTTCACTACACGGTCAGTAGGCGTCCAAACAGGAGCTGCTGGCTCATGGGCCTAGTACCCATGAGGGGTCTTCCTACCACTTCACCCATCCACCCTCAGTGTGGACACCTACTCCCGGTCAGCAGAGGCCATTTGGGGTCCGTAGTAAACTACAGAGGGTTCAATGCTGGGACTCTTAGAACATACATTATTCATTAGTTTAGGTAATGCATATATCAATGTTTTTACAGCTATATAAAGCAGTAGACAGAACAACAATATTTGCATACAGGTTTGTATAATGCCAGAAACCCAACCTGCTATGCCCTTAAACCAATTGGCTGGATTCATAAAAGAAAATGTATTTCCCCACCAGGAGTCCTTGTTGGCATCGTGCTCTTTTAACCATTTATCCCTAAGTTCACTTGTTTTCCGTATATCTGCTCTAACCTGGAGGTTGCCTGCAGGGTCAATGTAATGGCAACAGGCAGGACCAATTATTTGACACATTCCGCCGTCTTTTGCTGTCACAAAGTCTAGTACTATAGTATGCTGGTTAGTGACTACAATTAATTGTTTTTGTATAGCATTGGTAGCATTTAGAATCTCAAGAACCCGAAAAATTTGATCATCCAGGTAGTCAGTGGACTCTACTAGCTTGTCCCACATTTGCATTAAGAAAGGGTGTATGAAAATAGCACTAAATACCTTATTTGCTTTTCCCAATTCTACTACATGAGGCCTACCATTTGGCCGGGGTTTATTATCTGCTGCTCGTTTATACAAGGTATGAATTGGGACAGCTGCTACATCTACTTTACTATGAGGAACTATGAAAGTGGCAGGTGTAAGTCTGGCAAGTGTGCAAACCCCTCTCATGTCAGGGCTCACCCACTTGTGAGCACGATTCCCACAAACCAAAAACACTCCCTCTGGGAAAATACAAAAGTGAGTTTGACTTTGTACACAATAAAGCAGATTCAGAAGCCCCTTCATGACTTTATGAGCACACCATGTATTGTTCATTTGTTTTCCGGTCATACCCGAGATACAGCTACCCCGCTCCCTCCTAAAAGTCCGTCTAATAAATGATGATGTACAGCCCTCAATACCCTTCTGATATACTGTCTCATTGTCCTTGGTTGAGTCATGTGTATGTATATAGAAACAGTTATTGTCTTCTCCACAATTTCCAACACCATTGTATTGAAGACTGAACCATAATCCATCATGGGGAATGGGGCCCGAATGAGGAATCTTAGTCTTTATTTTGGCAATTATGCCCATGTCTGAATCGTATTCCATCCACCACGAGTATCCATCGGGTCATGTGATATTTAGCTGGAACCAGGGTTTAGTGACCCATCCAACTATAGTCAATGTAGCAGATACATCACGAGGTACATCTTCTCCCAAAAATCTAGATTGAGTCCAGGTTTCATTGTGTATACAGTCTGGTACCAACACCTCCTGTGGTTCCAGAGGTAAGGCTAAATAAGGCATAGTCTTTGAAGAAATAGGACTGTGTGTGCAGATCCAACAGTCTTTTGGCTTTTCTCCCTCCATGTCCTCAGTAAGAGAAATATGGTGGCGAATGAGTTTATTATCCCAGTCCGTAGTTAAAAGTTCGCTCAGTGTCTTTGTTTGTTGCAGCAACCCTGCTACACCTAGCAGGATAATTAGCAAAACTGTCATTCTGCCGGTGGAGTGACCTTTTTACAGTGACTGGCGTGGATCCAGGTGGGTTTTCCCTCAAGTTTCACTGAGGTGGATGTGGTCAGCTGGACTTGGAATGGGCCATCAAAGCGTGGATCTAGGCTCCTTCTCACGTGTCTGCGCACGACCACCCAATCACCTGGATTCAGCTGATGCACATCTGCACTTGCATTGGGATCTGGAATGGATGAAAATACATGTTTATGCACCACATTAAGTCTTTCCTGTAAGGCCTGGACGTAGGCTGTCATAGTGCCGTGCTGCATCTGTAACACTTGTGGAAAGTAGAGACCTGTTTTTGGGGCACTACCAAAAAGGACTTCAAAAGGAGACAAGCCTGTCTTTCTATTTGGAGTGTGTCTGACTGAAAAGAGTGCCAGGGATAAGCACTCTACCCAATTCTTTCCTGTCTCTGCCATGGCCTTTTGAATTTTTAGTTTAAGTGTCCCGTTTAATCTCTCTACTTTTCCACTGCTCTGCGGATGATAAGGGGTATGGAATGCCTGCTCTATTCCCAGGGCCTGCATAATGTCCCTCATTATTTCTCCAGTGAAGTGTGTACCCCTGTCACTTTCTATGGCTTCTGGGATGCCATACCGACAGACTAGTTCCTTCATCAGTTTTTCTGCAGTTGTTTTAGCATTTGCACATTTTACTGGATAGGCCTCAACCCATCCTGAGAAGAGATCTACACATACCAGGACGTATTCATACACTCCTACCTTGGGTAGTTGTATGTAGTCTATTTGCAGTCGTTGAAACGGATAGAGCGGTTTGGGTGTTGCTTTCTTAGGGACTTTTACTGTTTTACCTGGGTTGTGTTGTGCGCAGATAATGCAGGATTGTACATGTTTGGAGGCTACGTAACTGAAGCCAGGAGCGATCCAGAAGGCATTCACCTGGTTACACATGTGACTTTTTGAGGCGTGAGTGGGGCCATGTGTTGCTTGTGCCATCATAGGGAACAGGGACCTTGGTAAACACAACCTATCCTTACTTTCCCATACTCCATTCGAGTTCAGCCCAGCTCCCATTTTCCCCCAGTGTTCTTTCTCTGTTTGGGCAGCCTGATGCTGGAGGGATTTCAGGACATCCAGACTCACTGTGGCTGGGACTTGCTGGCTCCCTGCCACTATCCTCTGATCCCTAGGCCTCTTTGCCGCTGCTTTCGCAGCTGCATCCGCCCTTCTATTGCCCGCTACCTCCAGTGAGTCACCTTTTGTGTGTGCTTTCACCTTAATGATGCCAACCTGGACTGGTAACATTAGTGCCTCCATTAACCGTTTTACCAATTCTGCATTTTTAATAGGCTTACCAGCTGACGTAAGAAAAGCTCTACTTCTCCAGATAGGGCCAAAATCATGATAGATCCCAAATCCATACTTTGAGTCTGAATAAACATTAATTTTCCTACCTGACCCCGCTCTACACGCCTCAATGAGCGCTGTTAGCTCCGCCTCCTGCGCGGACATGTGCGGCGGGAGTGGTTCAGCTCGGATTACCTCATGCGAGGATACTACTGCATATCCAGTGTAGAATCTCCCATCCAGGTGGTATCTGGAGCCATCTACAAAAAACTCAAAATCTGCATTAGTAATAGGTGTATCATAGACATGTGGAAAACCTGCTGTCTCCTGACTCATCAGCTCTATGCAGTCATGCTCGTGCGTCATGTCAAAGTATTCATCCTCACTTGCTACCATTGTCACCAATTCCCCCTTTTCTGAATCTACTGGCAAAAGGGTGGCTGGATTCAGAACATTACACCTCTTGAGGGTGACATACTCAGGAATCAGAAGGGCACATTCAAGTCTGAGCTGTCTGGCCATAGACAGGTGTTTCGGTTGGACTTGCACAAGTATAGCATGGATGTCATGCGGGGAGTAAATTGTTAAGGGAAATGTCAATGTGATCTCGCAAGCTTTCCCTAGCAGTACTGCAGCAGCCGCTACAGCACGGACACATGTGGGTGACCCTCTGACAACTGGGTCCAATCGCGCTGAGTAGTAAGCTATTGGTCTTTGTTTGTCACCATGTTGCTGTGTGAGGATGGCTGTCGCATGCCCTCCCTGTTCTGTGCAAAACAAGAAAAATGGTTGATCGTAATTTGGAATACCCAGGGCCGGGGCAGATACAATGAGTAGTTTAAGGGAATGGAAGGAATCAATAGCTTCCTGAGTGAGGTCAAAGGGGTCAGATGCCAGACAATCATAGAGGGGTTGCATCATTTGCGAGGCAGACCTTATCCAAGGCCTGCAGTATGACACTAAGCCCAAAAAGGTGCGCAGTTGCCGGTGGGACCTGGGTAAGGAGAGATTTTGGACTGCTTGTTTTCTCTCCTCAGTCAGGTGTCTCGTACCTTCAGAGATACAGTGACCCAAAAAGGTTACCTTTTGCTTACAGTACTGTAATTTTTCACGTGAAACTTTGCAACCATTCTCTGCCAGAAAACACAGCAAAGAAATTGTGGCTTCCTTGCAGGACGTCTGGTCTGGACAGCAGAGCAAAAGGTCATCCACGTACTGCAATAGCGTAACCTGTGGATGAGGCGGTTGCCACTGCTCCAGAATTCCTGCCATAGCTGTAGAATAAATGGTAGGTGAATTCATTCCTCCTTGCGGGAGGACTGTCCACATGTATTGTTTCCCCTCATGTGTGAAGGCAAAAAGATACTGACAGTCAGGGTGTAGAGGCACAGAGAAAAATGCATTTGCCAAATCAATTACTGTAAAACATTTGGAGGTCCCTGGGATTTGTGACAGTAAGGTATGTGGGTTTGGAACAATTGGTGTTACACTCTCAGTGACAGCATTGACAGCTCTCAAATCATGCACCATTCTGTACGTGTCAGGGGAACCTTTGGGCCCTTTTTTCTTGATTGGATACAAGGGAGTGTTACAGGGGGAGGACCTTTGTACTAGAGCCCCTGCTTCCACGTATTCTCTTATATCTCTGGTCAGGGCCATTGATTTGGCTGGGCTTAAGGGATACTGTTTTAAACAAGGAGGAGTGGAGCCCTCTTTTAATTTTATCATGACTGGAGGAATAGGAAGCCGACCAACATCAGTTTTTCCCTTTGCCCATACAATGTCTGGAACTTGTTGCATTGCTATGTCTTCACTAGTTCTGGTATCGGACACTCTCGCAGATTTGGACATGTACACCATTGCTGCAATCTTGCACAAGTGTTTGTCAGAGAGGGGACTTGTGACTGTAATACCTTCTGGGGTGTATTGTATGGTAGCCTGGATAGCACTTAACACATCAGCCCCCAGCAAATTCATAGGAGTGTTTTCACTAACAATAAGCTTTGTGAGAATTTCCTGGCTATCTTGTAATCTCAGCTTCATCTGTTTTGTCAAGGGAGTTTCAGACACCAATCCCTCCACCCCAACACACTCCACAGTCTCGTCAGTGATCATCTCTGGCTTTATCAGGTCTTTATGTACCACAGTGCCGGCTGCCCCAGTGTCAATTAAAAATTCTGCCTCTTTCCCCCCTGGCATGGTTATGGTCGTAAGTAAGGTGGGACCAGGTCCTGAGGGAACGAAAACAGGGTACACATTTGTCACTGGGTTGCCAGTTTCCTAGGTCAGAGGCAAGGGAGGAGGGAAATCAGTCTGCTCACTCTCCTTTTTGGAGTTTTTGCACTGTCTGGCATAATGTCCATTCTGTCCACAATTCCAGCACTGTACGGTCGCTCGGTCACCTGGTGCCCCCCCTCTCTGCTTCCAGTGTCTTCCTTGTGCTCTAGCATACATAACTGGTCGCTTGCATTTTGTCAGTTCAACCCCCTTAGCTACTTGCAGAAGGTCTGTTGGGTCCATGTTTCTCCACTCAGGTCTGGCCGTCTGTACTGCTTCTCGTAAAAACTTATTCATACCATCAATGAATGCATTCACCAATATTTTGATATCAAGGTCGTTTCTTGCACTGTACCCCATGTCTGTCCACTTCAGCTGTAACCTCCCAAAGTACGTCTCTATACTCTCCCCTTTTTGCTGTGTCACGTCAGTCATCAGTACAGACTGCTCTGTCTGTTTCTTTGTAGCCCATCCTTTCAATGCCTCACAGTACGTCATTCCAGACCTCTCAGACTGAATATCCATGATCCATGATTGCTCCTTTATCATATCAGTATGCGTCTTAATTATGTGTCCCAGCACGTCACCTGCCTTTGCAGTCACCAAACTCTCGAGGTCTGACCAAGTGCATTTATAAGTCACCTGTATTGTCTGTATTTGCCTGTAAAATGGGAAAGGTTGGTTTTCAGGGTCAGGTAACTGTTTCAACATAGCTAGCTGGTCAGAGGGGCTCCAGGGGTAATATTCCTGTGTCTGTCTGATTCTTGTGACCTTCCTCGGTCGGGATGCATCTGATTTTTTTGTACTGGTCCCAGGGAGTTCTTTCCTTTCCTCACCGTCAGCTTCCTCCGTAAAACTCAATTCCTTCACTACCTCTGTCTCAGTGTCAGCGTCCTCTGTCATCACATGTGACCTGGTTCGAACAGGATTTAGTGCAATCTGCTTAGGGCGAGTAACATTACATGTAGCACAAGTACCTCTCCAGTCTGGGTTTTTCTGACTACAATGTTTACAAGTCCATTCATCTGGTCTGGGTTTCTGCTTATGTGAAGGGGGGGGCGGTAGCAGTCACAATTCCTGCTTTTGGTGCATTAAAACATTCATAATACACCTTATCTCCCTCTGTGGTCTCTTTATATCCACAATGCTGCACCTCTTCAGCCACACGACACCATTTATTTACTTGTTGCTCTACCCTCTTGTCTTTTATCGAACCTCTCTTTTCTTCCCTGAATCTGTGCCATTTCTCAACATCCAAACATCCGTACTCTGGCATGTCTGCCTTTTTGAGTATCGGTCTGACATTTTTCACTGCTTCTTTGCCTTCTCTTTCTTGCACTATCTGTTTGGCTGTTTTGGATCCTGCTAGAGCCCCACGCTGCACACTGAACAAGTTGCCCATGGCTTCAACTTATTCCCACACAGCCCACCTTTCTGCAAATGCCCTCTCAGTGTCCCTGAACCTTGTTAACAGGCCACACGTCTCCTGGCAAGTCAGAATGGGCTCTCAAGTGGTAGCAAGAAGGCTCAATCAGCATTCACTCTCACCTGCTACACTTGTAGGGCGTATTGGGAAAGGTTAAAAACACCTCTCACCCAATAGACCAGATGACTAAAGCAGGAAGGACCAGGTGTGATAGTCCTCTCACCTGCTAGACCACCTCCATGTAAGTGGGAAGGCCACAAATGCTCTCTAACCCACTTGACCTGATGTGCAGTTTGGCTACTCCATGCTGGTCCTTTACAAACTATTTCAGCCACCAACGTAAACTAGAGTTAAACCAATACAATTAACAGAGCTGACTTCTCACAAAGGGCAGAAAATCGCGCAGCTGTTCACTTGACCCCTCCCAAAAGAATTTCAGCACACAGTTTGTTTAGCAAGAGTGTTATCTCGTTCAGATTCAGCTTCCAAAACACAATCCTAATACCCACTGGTATAATCCACAATCCCTGCAGAAAATTGAGACCACTTATATACCTTCACAGCACTAATATCCTACTTTACTATAAAACCTTCATCCCCATTTTGAGGGGAAGAAACACACAATATCTCACTATAAGGACAGATCCCAGGACCACTTGTCCTACTCATTCATTGATTCCAGAAGCATATGTAACAATACACCTTCCAAGGATCAGTTAACCTCACATGCAAATAAAATTATCTAAACCGCTCTTGACACTGATGGGAAAAAATACATATGTCAGGTATCCACTCAAATACTCTATATGGCTATGCCCTGTGACATTTCACAACCGGAACATCTTTTCACAGTCCACAGTATGACCTATAACCATTAGGCTTATACATACATATTATTTCACCAAGTCTCTTATCTCAATTACTTGTCACTTTGTTATTCAGAGGCTTCTCATCAATATACAACAACCTATTGCCTGCCTACTTTATCTAGGCATTAATATGAAACCACTTATGAACACATATCCCTAGACCAGTGTATTGCCCATCAAAGATGCAAAGATGGCCAAAGCAAAACACAAAACACAGCAACACAGCAAATGCAATTATACAGAGACTGTCCCAAATTCCGTGCTATGCAATCTATGCAATCAGTTAATGGACGGACAACAGATTATCTTATTACTCTATATTTCAACTCTCATTCAGACATGCATGAAAAAAACAATACTCACTGGTGATGCCAGAGTTCTTGAACCGTGTGTACAGCCTTACCCAGAATATTCGGGAAATCAGAGAGAGTGAAATGAAGTGTAAGAATAAAGCTTCTCACCTTGCTGCAGCTGAAATTTCACTGTCTCAAGAGTCCCCAAAACTTCTTCCGAATAGGCTGGTTGGCCACGGCTCCACGTTGGGCACCAAAACTGTTGTAGCTGTTCTGTTTTGTCACAAGTCAGCTTATGGGATCACCAGCGAGGTCCTCTTGAGTTAGGCCTCTTCAGACCTAATCAAGATCGAGCGCTCGGAGAGAAAAGACCAGCATCCATGTGAGCATGATCAATTTCTTCTGTTTATTTAAGGAAAGTACAGTTTATTTATACCATTTACAGATCAATGTGATATTGCAAAAGAAAGAGAAAAAAACTTCTAGCTGAACTTTACCAGTTGTTCATATGACCTTTAAGTTTTAGCAAAACAAAAATGTAGAGTCATGCATATGAGATAAGGAGAAGATTAGAAGAACATTTAGAGACCATAATAATCCTTGAGCCGGTATCTTATTCCGTAGGCTCCATGACTATGAACTACCATCAGATATACTTACTAATAACAATAAATCTTTAATGAAGAAATAGAGAAACTATTAACCCTTCTATATCACCACCATGATGAGAGTCGGACTGTCACAGGGAAAAAGTGTGAAAGCCAGGTGGCAAAGTGATCCATGAACTGGTATGTTTTGCCTGGAAGGCTATACACAACTGCAGCTTGAAAGGAGAAAGATTCAAAGAGTCTAACGGCGTGGACTTCAAAAGAAGGAAACATAAACGAGGGCCCCAGGGGAATGACCTAGAAAGCACAATGTGGTGAAGGGAGCAGACCAAAACCTGCACCTCCACCTGTTCTCAGGTCTGTATGTGAAAATTGAGGCCTACCATATACCATAGCAGCAACGGTGGTGTCAGACTGCTGGATCTTTCAGTGACAGCAACAAGGTTAATGGCATTGGAGTAACCCTCGACTCTGCTCTATCCTTCAAGCCACACATCCAAGCCCTCTTCAACTCATGCCGATTACAACTCAAAAATATCTCCCGGATCCGTGCTTTCCTTAACCAAGAATCTGCAAAAACATTAGTGCATGCCCTCATCATCTCCCGCCTAGACAACTGCAACCTCCTGCTCTCTGGCCTCCCTTCCAACACTCTTGCACCCCTCCAATCTATCCTAAACTCTGCGGCCCGCTTAATCCACCTCTCCCCTCGCTACTCCCCAGCCTCACCACTCTGCCAATCCCTTCACTGGCTTCCCATCACCCAAAGACTCCAGTTCAAAACATTAACCATGACATACAAAGCCATGCACAACCTGTCTCCTCCCTACATCTGTGACCTAGTCTCCCGGTACCTACCTGCACGCAACCTCAGATCCTCACAAGATCTCCTTCTCTGCTCCTCTCTTATCTCCTCTTCCCACAATCGCGTACAAGATTTCTACCGTGCATCCCCCATACTCTGGAACGCTCTACCTCAGCACATCAGACTCTCCACTACCATGGAAAACTTCAAGAGGAACCTCAAGACCCACCTCCAACAAGCCTACAACCTACAATAGCCCTCAGTCCAGTAGACCACTGCGCAACCAGCTCTGTCCTCACCTATTGTACCATCACCCATTCCCTGTAGACTGTGAGCCCTCGCGGGCAGGGTCATCTCTCCTCCTATACCAGTCTGTCTTGTACTGTTAATGATTGTTGTACGTATACCCTCTCTCACTTGTAAAGCGCCATGGAATAAATGGCGCTATAATAATAAATAATAATAATAATCATTAGATAGGAAAAAATCTTGGATTTGAGGCAATTGTAGCATGCTGACTGACTGGAATTGTTATCCACACATACCTGTTAACCCCTTAAATAGCGCTGTCAAAATGTGACAGCGCCATTTTAATGGTGATCGCTGTAAAGGTTTACTCACCGCCCGCCACCATGTCATGTGACGTGATCACGTGGATCCAATGGTTGTCATGGTAGCACAGGGTCATGTGATGACTCCTGTAGCTCACATGAATCAGGTCCTGTAACTAGCAGCCGAGTACTGCAGGTTACAAGAGATGATCATTTCTCACGATCTAACGGGTGCTGCTCTGATTGGGAGAAAAGAATGAGCGATCAGAGAGCTGATCATTATAGCCCCCTAGGTGGACTAGTAAAATAAAAAAAAAATTAAAAAGAAAATTTTGAAAACTTAAAAAAATAAAAAATAACTAAAAGTTCAAATCCCGCACCCCATTCGCCCCCATTGAAAATTAAAGGATTAAAAAGTATACAGACAATTGGTATTGCCACATTCAAAATATAAAATCAATTAATCTGGTTGGTACACGACGTAGTGGCAAAAAAATTCCAAACGCCAAAATAACGTTTTTTGGTTGCCACAAATTTTGCATAAAATGCAATAACAGGCGATCACAAAGTAGGATCTGCGCAAAAATGGTACCATTAAAAACGTCAGCTCGAGTCACAAAAAGTAAGCTAATAACTGAGCTTTACATCCCAAAAAATGAGAACGCTACAGGTCGCAGAAAATGGTGCAAAATGTGCACTACTTATAAAGTTACGGCTCTTGGAAGTAAGATGTTGAAAAAAACGGAAAGAGCAAAACTGGCCGGTCATAAGGGGGTTAAAATAGACAAGAAAAGGTGAGCATTACATGTTGATAACATTAGCAGGTTTTCGGTTTGCAGCAGGAGCAGAGTTTTATAAATACTAGTGGAAGGAGGCCCAGGGTTACGGGAGATGTCGCAAGTAACAAGGAGAATGAGAAAAAAAGTGAGCAGGTGGTTCAATGATATATGAAAATGATTAACCCCTTCACACCCAAGAACGTTTTCATCGTCCTGACCAGGCCAATTTTTTTTTTAATTCTCACCAGTGTAACTTTATGTGTTAATAACTCTAGAATGCTTCAATATATTCCAGTGATTCACATTTGAAATGACCTTAAGAAGCCTATGTGATGGAAAATTTTCAAAAATGACACCATTTTTAAAACTACAGACCTAAAAGTACTTAAAACCACATTAAAGAATTTTATTAACACTTTAGGTGATTCACAGGAATTAAAGCAATGTGGAAGGAAAAAAATAAAATGTATCTTTTTCCCACAAAAATATTGCCTTAGCCCCAAATTTAGCATTTTCACAAGGGTAACAAGAGAAAATGGACCATACAATGTGCTGTGAAATTTCTCCTGAGTACTCTGATACCTCATGTGTGGTGGAACTCTACTGTTTGGGTGCACGGCAGTGCTTGGAAGGAAAGGGACATTATTTGACTTTTGAAGTGTAAAATTAGCTAAAATAAATAGCTGACACCCTGTCCTGTTTGCAGAGCCCCTGATTTGCATAAACAGTGGAAACAAACATTTCAAACAGAAGATCTGGCACTTCTAAAAGGCAAGACTTTTTTTCTTTATCCAAGTTAAAAACATGATATTGAAAGATGGAAAAAAGGGAATATCAAAGTCGCATTATATGGTTTACATTTTCCAAGGATAAATGCCTCTTCACCATAACCTAAATTCACATGGTAATCCACAGGATTAAAAACCCCACAGAGGTACTGTATAAACCCCATCATATAATAAGGCAGAAAAAAGGACATTTAACAACAACAAAAGAGAACAAGTAAAAAAGGGGCAAAAAGAAACCCATGTAAATATAAATACAAAGAAAGTTCTAAAACATTTTGACCTATACAGAAAAAATCAACTATTTCATCATTAATAATGTAAATTAAATTTGTACAATTCTGTTAACCTATTGGGTAGAATGTATCCAGCATTAAAATCTAATAAACCTCTTTATTGAGAAGTGTTCATCTATGATCCCCACCTCTTGGTAACAGATTTAACTCTTCTATGCCAAAGATTCAAAGCCATTTAAATTACCTCCGTGTTCTACAAATTGTCTAGATACATTTGACGATTTACCAGCTTTGCTGTTCACAGAGTCCCTGACATGTTCATTAATCCTCCTTCTCAATTTACATGTGGTTCAACCAGTATATTTCATGTTGCACAAATTACAATAACTATAGTAACCTAAATATAGTACATACTACCATAATTAATGACCTGTCTAATTTAATAGGGGTATTTTCATGTTTTTTCTCCGAACAATCAAATCAAAGTCCCCGGTTCACTTAACATACAGTATTTACATGAAGCACATTTAATAACACCCATTGAAAACCCATTGGTGCGTGCCAGGTTTTATTTTTTGAGAACAACCTTTGGGTAATGAGGCTTGGGGATAAAATGCTCGACAGAGCCTGAAAACAATCAGGCACTCTGCACTATTTCATTAGGCCGACAATCTCCCCATAAAATAGGTAGGTATTTAATAATTATAGGTTTAATCTGATGAAGTTCTTTACTTAATATAGTAGTAAAAATGGGTTTTCTGATATCCTTCTGTATTTTCCACATTTTATGTATCAAATCACATTGATTTTCCTTTTCCACTATTTTTTTGGCTCTATTCAATACCCAGTCCTGATAGCTTCTATTTGTAAATCTTCTATAAATAGCTTCAATTTCCTTGATATATTGGCTTTCCCTTGTACAGTTATAATATGTGAATAGAAGGAAAAAAATTCTGGGCACTGCTTACCATATGATGGTGCTTGCTGGCGATGTTTTCTAAATCCAAGACGTTCTTGATGAAAAGGCCGCTTGCACTATTGTTGTCCCTTAACAGGGTTCTTCTGAGCTTACACTCATGGAGTCACAGCTAAGGAATAGCTAACAGCCACCGTGGTGCTTATGCCAAGCAAAAAGAAGTATCCATCCAGAAACAGAAGCGGCAGCACTCTGCGGTGTGAGAAGTTTTAATTCTGCTTCATACAAACAGGTGAGAAGGCATAGGGGAGGTGAAGGGAGGGAGCACAGAGGACGACGGTACCGTTTTGCACCTCTAAGGGTGGACCCGTGAAAGCACCCCTAGAGGTGCGAAACGGTACCGTCGTCCTCTGTGCTCCCTCCCTTCATCTCCCCTATGCCTTCTCACCTGTTTGTATGAAGCAGAATTAAAACTTCTCACACCGCAGAGTGCTTCCGCTTCTGTTTCTGGATGGATACTTCCTTGTACAGTTATACTTCTCTCTAATTATTTCACCAGTTGGAATATTAATTTTGGTATGTCTTGGATGACAAGAATCTGCTCCTAATATAGTACAGTGGAACCTTGGATTAAGAGTAACTTGGTTTGAGTGTTTTGCAAGACAAGCAAAGCTTTTTAAAAATGTGTAACTTGGTTTTAGAGCAATGCTTTGCAAGAAGAGCAAATACTCCCTGTGTACACTTCCGATTCTGTCCTTTCACCATGCTCTGGAGGTAACTTTCTGTACATATGTACTGTATACAGTATACCATTGCACAGTACAGTATAGCATGTCTATCAATTTACATTTGTGGATACAGTATTGTACTTTATTTCTGCTAACCAGTGCAGCACATTGCTTATACTGTAATGTAATTGCCTGTGCAGTATTAATGCCCCAATTTTGTCTCAGTGCTGTCCTTATTTTGGGGTGTGTTTTTTTTTGTCCATTGTGCTAGAATAAATATTGTCATATTTATACATCATTTTTTCTCTCTAGTGTATTTTCCGCACACCAACAATTCTATTGTAAGCTAACGTGCAGTTTAATCTGTTTTATATGTTTTTTTCTATACTGAACAGTATTTTGTATTAGTGTACTGTAATAATTTTATATGAATACAGTACATTATTTTGTATTACTGTAATAGGTTTGTATAAATACAGTAAATATTTTTGGGTTGTGGAATGAATTGTCTGCGTTTCAATTATTTCCTATTGAAAAATTCATTCACTTTGATATGAGTAACTTGGTTTAAGAGTACACTCTCGGAACGAATTATGCTCGTAATCCAAGGTTCCACTGTACTACCTATACTGATTTTACGATATGCCCCAATCAATCTGATACTCCAAATGCAAAAAACACACCTATTCTCTCGTCCAATTAAATGTGAAAAAAGTTGCAGGAATGAGAATTTTAAAAATCAATACGGGATGCCATGGCAGACATATCAGACGAACGAATCATCAAAATCTCCCCCGTGGGTCACGAAAAGGGTTTTCATCAGAAAAAAATAAATCATCATTAAACATGAAAAAATGATGTTTCAAAAGATCACTAAGTGGCAAGATGAGGTGCACAGTTCCTCATTATCAGTAGTATAACTTTTTTTTTTTTTTTGACCTTTAAAACCCACCTTTATTTGTAAAAATGCAGATATATATTATATATAAAACATCTCTGTGGATGTGCTCCCTTACAAAAACTAAACCAGAGAAGGCACAATGAGAACTCTGAACAGGACGCACACAGGCGACTCTGCGCCCCTCGCCAAAATGCATCTTCGCTCACAGGAAACAGGCCGGACAAGTGCATGCAGGGATCCAGGGTGTGCAGGCAGGCAAAGGGGGAGGGGGAGGGCAATGTGTGAAATGTCAGGACAAACCGCGCTTAATAATAGGTTTCTTTCTCCACCCAACCTCCAGGGCTGCGTCTGATTATCATCTTACGGATTTCATCGTATATGAAGATTTGCAGCGAGTACGGGAAGGCACAGAACCACCACGTTGGCTTCAGTGGGTACATGCGCAGCGCCACGTCCATACCCGGGCAGTACGACAGGAAGGCAGCCAGAGCCGTCTCCTCAAACAGCCCAAAGATCAGCAGGATCTTGTTCTTCATGCCCTGCTGGAACACAGAGTTCCTCCGGGTCTTACAAATGATTAAGTCAGCCCATTGCACAATGACGATACTGACGAAGAATGACGTGTGACGAGGGCCTCGATCATACCAATCTGGCTGTACGCCATGCTGATAAGACGCTCATTCACCAACTTGTCTGTTTTGGGGTTTCTGGGCTGACGCTTCATGATGTCGCTTTCTGCTTGTTCAAGCCAGAGAGATGGCGGGGACCATGTCAGTGCCCAGATCAATACACAGGATGGTGACTGTGCCCAGAGGCAGAGGAATGTTGGCGATGATGAAGATGAGGAAAGGTGTGATCTCAGGGATGTTACTGGTCAGGGTATAGGCGATAGATTTCTTCAGGTTATCAAAGATAAGACGTCCTTCCTCCACACCAGTCACAATAGAAGCAAAGTTATCGTCCAGCAGGATCATGTCAGCCGCCTGCTTAGAGACATCTGAGCCAGCAATGCCCATAGCGATACCAATGTCTGCCTTCTTCAAAGCTGGGGAGTCGTTCACACCATCACCAGTCACAGCCACAATGGCTCCCTGCCGCTGACAACCCTCCACAATGATCAGCTTCTGCTGAGGGGAGGTTCTCGCAAAGACTATTTCTGTGTGGTGTTTGAGGACGTCATCGATCTGCTCCGGAGACATGTCCTTTAGGTCTGAGCCATGGATCACACAGGCTTTGGCATCCCTGGGGTTCACCTGGTTCACTGGGATGTTCAGCCTGGCTGCAATGTCTTCCACCATCTCATTACCCTCAGAGATGATGCCCACTCCTTTGGCAATGGCCTTAGCAGTGATTGGGTGGTCACCGGTCACCATGATAACCTTGATGCCGGCACTTCTGCACTTGCCAACAGCATCTGGCACAGCGGCACGAGGAGGGTCAATCATTGAGATAAGGCCAACAAAACACATGCCCTCTGTGGGGAAATTCACATCTTCTGTATCAAAATTGAAGCCATCGGGGAACTGATCATCACTGAGAACCAAGTGGCAGAAACCCAGGACTCGTTCTCCCAGGCCTCCAAGCTCCAGGTACGCGTTCTGAAAGGCGTCCTTCAGCTCCTCATCCAGCGGCTGCTCTTTGCCTTGTAGTAGGATGGTGGAGGAGCGGTCCAGGATCCTCTCAGGGGCGCCCTTCATGACCAGCAGGTAACGGGACTCAGAGGGGTTGGCATTCTTGTGTATGGACAGCTGGTACTTGTTGGTGGAGTTGAAGGGAATCTCCGCCACTTTCTGGTTCTTCTCTCTCATGTCCCTCACAGATCCGCAGCAGAGCTCGATACACTTCAGCAGAGCAGATTCGGAGGCATCTCCGGCCACATCCCGCTTCAAGATAGGCGTGTTCTCCTGCCCGGCCTGGAACACAGCGCGGTTACATAGGCCGGCTACACGGGACAGGGCGGTCCATGTGGGTGAGCTCTTATCGAAGGAGGCACCGCTCTGATTCTCTGCGGTATCCGCTTCATGAATCTGGTTATCAAACCACATGTGTGCCACGGTCATACGATTCTGAGTGAGGGTCCCGGTCTTGTCAGAGCAGATGGTGGAGGTAGAGCCGAGGGTTTCCACAGCTTCCAGATTCTTTACCAGGCAGTTCTTCCGAGCCATCCTCTTAGCGGTGAGCGTAAGGCACACAGTGACTGTGTACAGGAGACCTTCAGGCACGTTGGCGACAATGATACCAATGAGGAAGATGACGGCCTCCAGCCAAGTGTACTGCAAGATGAGTGATAGTATGAAGAAGGAGACTCCCAGGAAGACAGCCACACCGGTGATGATATGAATGAAGTGCTCAATTTCAATAGCGATGGGGGTACGACCGCCCTCCAGACCAGACGCCAGGGTGGCAATACGTCCCATGACTGTGCGGTCGCCGGTATTGATGACGATACCACGAGCAGTTCCCTCCACACAGTTGGTGGAGAAGAAGGCGATGTTTCGTGTCTCCAGGGGGTTCTCGTTCGTGAAGTCAGGAGATCTGGTCTGTGGCTCAGATTCTCCAGTCAGGGAAGAGTTATCCACCTTATAACCATGAGCAGATATGATGCGGAGATCGGCTGGGATCCTATCACCTCCCTTCACTTCCACCAAGTCTCCCTGGACGACATCTTCCGCGTTGATGCTCAGCTTCTCGGCACTGCGGATAACCAGGGCTTGCTGGGGCACCATGTTCTTGAAGGACTCCATGATCTTCGAGCTCTTCACCTCTTGGTAGTAAGAAAAGCAGCCGGTGATTATGACTACTGCAGACAGGACAACCCCGAGGTAGAGATTATCATTCTGTGGTTCCTCCTCTGTCGCGGCTTGAATACCATATGCCAGGAAGCAGAGAACCGCTCCAATCCAAAGCAGCATAGAGAATCCTCCAAAGAGCTGTCCTCAGAACTTCACCCACTCTGGAGTGGTGGGGGGCGGCGTTAGGGCATTTGGACCATCACGTGCCAAGATTTCAGCAGCGCGGGCAGTTGTAAGCCCCCGGGTCAGATCTGTGCCATACTTGCGGTGAAGCTCATCTAAGCTCATCTTATGGTCTTCCATAGTGACTTCCTTCTTGAGCTCATCCATGTCCCATTCCTTTGCTTTGCCCTTCTTCTTGCCGCCATGTTCAGAAGTGGCAGCGGGCTCATACTTGTCACGTCCGGCCCCGTAACCCATGCTGTCGGTGCGGCGATTCTCCTCCTCTCCGGGGACCGCGCTCTACCTCCGTCTGACTAACTCGTAGTATAACTTTTTTTAAAAATCAGACACAGACACCAAGCACATATCATATGGGAAGCAGGTATAAAATGTCTTAATGTCTCATGTAATCCATGTATATCAGTCATTCCACATGACCTGTTCAATGGAAGCTAAAACATGTTGGGTATGCTTAAGAAGGCACGAACACCTATCCACACTAGATTGTAAAAAGGAATCAACCCATTCAAAGAAATGTTCTTTCAACGATGCTACACTGGCCACAATTGGCCTTCCTGGTGGGGGAAACTTCTGCTTATGTAATTTTGGTAACAAATGGAATATTGGAATGACAGAGTTCTCCACCAAAATTAATTCACATTCCTTTTTAGAAAGATCCCCCATAGAAGAAACCTTCCTTCAAAGGTTCCTGTAAAATTACTTCAGACTTCTGAGAGGAATTTGCTAATAATTTTATTTAAGTAATCACATCATTCAATTTTTCCTGATTAAGCTGAAATTAAAGATCTTTGCTCATTAAGAGGCCACAGTCCCCATCTAACAGAGGGCTCAAAATCATAAGTGACGGGTGCCTGACTTGTTGAGGTACCCAATGCTTTGCTCATTTTCAAGAAGGTAATGTTGGCGAAAGATGCCCATGCTCCTCAGATGCCAACTCTGTGCTTTCACTGATTCTTAGACTGCCTTTTTTGAATAGTTCCCACACAGGAGCCAATTTTCTGCTCCAGTGGTAGACAATCTAGTTTCTGCATTTAAAAAGCTCATAGTTGGATTTGGAATTAGGCCGGAGGTACACCAGCTAGACTTGCTACTGCTTGTCCGAGCCATTTACACTTGAAGTGGCTCACCCATGCTACTCAATGTCTATCTTGGGAATCTGAAGCATTTATTATGAAAAATGTATTGTTCAAAGCATACAGCTGTCTGAATATCACAGCTTTGAATAATGGAATAAGACTCTATCTCCATTTTTGGGTTTGGTGGCACTGTGGCAACTAATAGATTACACTGCTGTTTTAAACCGCTACGCAAAGTTGTGGGATTCAACACAGCCTGAGGTTTCTGAGATATTCACAAGGCAAGGCACAGTGGAAAAAAACTCTGTTTTTTGCTAGACTGAGCTAATAGATTGCACTGCTTATACGCTGCTGTTTTTGACCACTACGTAAAACTGCGTGATGCAATACAGTATGAGAGTTAAGACATAGTCACACAGCAAGGCACTCTGTGCACACACTATTTTTTGGTAGATTGAACTAATAGATTACACTGCCTGTATGCTGCTGTTTTTGACCACTATGCAAAGCTGCGTGATGTAATGGAATATGAGGTTATTCACACAGCAAGGCACTGTCATGGATGTTATGGAGAAAGCTAGTGACATAGTGACAGGGGCTCCTAAACTAGCCCTCAGTCTAGGGGGAACCTATCTATCCCTGATCACAGAGTTACCTCCGAATCCTTCCTATCCCTGCTCCTGACCAGCCCTGATCTTATACCTCCTACTCCACAGGAGGGCCAAGACAGGAGTGTGACGTAACCAACAGAGCTGGACAAATAGGGGAAACCAAAACTCTATCTCACAGTACTATAGTCGATGTGGGATGATGGATTCAACCATATTTCTGTAATAATTTGCAAAACCCAAAAAACGATGCAGAGCTTTCAGGTTCTTAGGACGGTCCCATTTCAACATAGCCTGCTATTTAGTGGTATGCATCCTCAAACCAGAAGCGGAAATTATGTAACCCAGAAACGGAAGTTCTGAAAGGCAAATACACACTTTTACAATATTGCATACAACTTATTCTCTCTGAGAGTTTGCAAAACCTCCGACATGTTTCATATGAGAACTAGTCCTTTGAATAAATCAGAATGTCATCAAGATAAATAATAACAAATCCCCCTAGGTTACACATTATGCACATGTGCAACTTTGTCTATGAGGTGGCAACTTCTGACAACCCTTCTCAGAGAAGACTTCCCCAAAATTTGAGATAGGATACAGAAGACTAGTATTTATAGCCAAAATATGGGTTCAGTTACAGTGTTCCTTACAGTAGGGGCTTCACTTCAATATGTCCTGGGCAGTCAATAGTGGGGTTGTGTAAAACAAACCAGAGGAATCCTAAAACATTTTGTGCTGGAAGGTCTTTAAGCATAAAACATGATATGCGTTCTGAATGGAGTACTCCTATGTGAAGATCTAACCCCTGTACACACTCCACAAAACAACAGGTGATGAGTCGATGGCAAAAATACACACCAGACTAGATAACTCTTTTATGTATAACCCAGATGAGCGAACAAACCGCTCATCAATAATGTTAGCCCTAGAACCACTGTCCAGAAAAACGTTAGTGGGTATTATACATTGAGACACCATAGTGGAGGAAATATGCAAACCCACGTTGGGATCCCCAACCCACCTAGGCCTAATAGTTTTTTCCAACTGCTGAACTAACTTGGGCACAGAGAGGCAGATACTAACAAAATGACCCATATTGCCACAGTAGAAACAAGCTCCTCCCTTTTTAGCAGTGGGAAAGCCTTTCTTCACATAGGACATCCCTCAAAGCTGTATGGCCTTGGTTGAGGACTTCGGAGGTAAAGAAGGTACAGATGCCACTTCCTAGAGAGTCCTGGTATTATAAGACCTTTGTCAGAAGTGGCAATCAATCTGAATTACCAGCAACATGGCACACTCCAGAGATGGAGGGGTTTAATATATAACCAACATGGATACAATCTGAAAAAAATGACTTTTAAGTGCAGGGTTGATCCACAGTGTGTCCACAGACCAGAAACAGAATTTGGCAGAGTAATCCTCCTCAGGCCGATTCCCCTGTTGTAGTGAATGGGTTTTTGACTCAGCTAAAGATGTTTTATCCGGATCATAAAAAATGAGACCGAGTGCTGAAAAAACCATCCACCATAAGAAGAACATGAGAATCAGCTGGCAGAGAAAAGGCACATGATTGTGGGTCCCCATTCAAGAGTGAGACAATAATTCACACACGCTGTTCCTCACCACCAGAGGAGTGGGGATGTAAACGAAAATACCACTTATATGCCTCCCTGAAAGCAACAAACTGGATGTGCTCCCCTAAAAATCACTCAGGAAGAGACCATTTGGGTTCAGATGATCCAATGACCCACACAATTGCTCAGGTGTGACAGGCTGAGCTTGCTGCTGTACAGCTTGCTTTAACTCTGAAACCTGAAGAGTATTGATGGGCGATTCCCCCCAATGTTTGGGATCGGGAGCCTCGCCCGATCATTTTGTAAAAATCGAGATATCTCGAACTTGCGTCCGATCACCGAATTTGGGCTTTACAGTTATGGGATGGGGCGGGGGGCTGTAAAATAAAGAATATAGTTAATAATAAACATTGTCATTATACTTACAGGTCACATGACGCGTCCTGCAGACAGTCTCCCGGCCGCATCTGCTTCCGCGTCGGATCATTGCTGGTCACCCGGTAACCAGCACTACCTAAAGGACCTTCCATGATGTCATAGTCATGTGACCAGTGTGGTGTGAATGTTGTACAGACATTGGCTTACAAACTGGTCACATGATTATGACGTCATCAAAGGTCCTGTTAACTGAACTTTGTCACTGTGGGAGTGTCACATCGGCATCACCCGCTACGGCCCCACACTCTCCTGGCAGGAGCGGTCAGCTGCATGTATTTCCAAGCAGCTGAGATGCTCCTGTCCATAGAGTGTCAGGCCGTGCCAGCTGATACCGATGCGAGATGCAAGTGGAATCATCCCCTTACTGTCAGCCTGCTTCTCACTCTGTACAGAGCGATGTAGCAGAGCTGACATGGCTCTCCCTGCTTCTCTCTCTGTAGAGAAGCTTGTCTTTATAACGTTATGAAGCAGAGTTGACATGGATCTCTCTGTGGACTACGTCGGACTAGGATTTTTTTTTTATTTCTAATAAAAACATTTTTTCTCTGTGTTGTGCTTTTTTTACTGTTTACTAAAAATTCATGGTGGCCACATCTAATTTGGCGTGAAACCATGAATTTAGGGCTTAGTGCCAGCTGAGAATACAAAGCTGGTAATGACCCCTTTATTACTCAGCACGCCACCGCTATCAGGGCCGCTGGACAAGCCGGGTAAAGCACCTGGAAAGGGCACTAAGAAACAATGCACCATTTCCGGCTGTGGGCTGCGGAGAATCCCCTGATGGCAGTGGCATGCCCTGGTGGCGGTGGCATGCTGGGTAATAAAAAGTTAATACTAGCTTTGTATTCGGGCCACATGTCCAGCTTGGATACCCAATAGTTATATGGCACTGAGAAATCACAGAGGCCACTGGTACCGTCCCCTGGGTACTCCTTCAGCATCTTCGTCAACTTCTCTCTCCTTGTCAGAGTACCCCGCACAACTGTCCATTGGTGCTGGGACGAGTTCATGAAACTGTCCCAGGTCTTGAACATTGTGCCCCTGCTTGTGTTGCACCTGGTGTGCATGTCTCTCCTCACTAATCCTTGTTTGTAAAAAGAAGGGGTATCTCTGTGTTAAGGTACCTTCACACATAACGACTTACCTGCGATCCCAAAAACGATGCGACCTGATAGGGATCGCAGATAAGTCGCTGGGAGGTCGCAGGTGAGATGTCACACAGTCAGATCTTACCAACGATGCAGGAACAATACAGGTAGCAGTAGCGACCTGTATAACGATCTCAGCAGTCACTGTGATCCTGTTATACAGTGTCAAACACAGCGATGTGTCCTGCCCAGCAGGACATCGCCTTTGAAGAAAATGGCCTGGACCATTCTGCAACGACTAGAGATCTCACAGCAGGGGCCTGATCGCTAGTAAGTGTCACACATAACGAGATCGCTAACGGGATCCGTGACTCAGCTGCGATCTCGCTAGCGATCTCGTTATGTGTGACGGTACCTTTAGTCAAATTCTTTATCACCTGAGGGTTTTGGGAAAGGTAGTAGGACATGAACTCTGCCATGTGTTCCAGACAACCAAGAAGCAACCTCTCACAATCCCCATCAAGACAAAGACTGTCCACCAAATAGTGCTCCTTCTCTTCAGACTATCTACACTGAACAGACAAGAAGCTGATGTTGGTAGTCTCCTCTTTAGCGCAGACAAACAACTTGTCCTCCTCAGCATCCTCCTCCAGATTAACACCCAGTCTGGACAGAGAAGATGGGATGAGGCTGGCCTGGGTACTATCATCCAGTGTAAGTTCTTGCTCCAAAGCCACCTGCTCGGCATGCAAAGCTTCCTCTTTCAGAGTGAGCAGCAAGTGTTTCAGTAGACACAGCAGCGGGATGGTTAGGCTGATTATAGTGTTATCACTGTTCAACATCTTCATGAAGTCCTCAAAACTTTGGAGAACCTCAAACGTCAGACATCCATGACCACTCAGCAGTTGTTATGTGTGGAAGCTGATTGGAAGTCCAACAGGCATATTGGAGCTGGTAGTCAACTACTGCTCTCTGCTGCTCAGTAAGCCTTGTCAACAAGTGTAATGTTGAGTTCCATTGTTAGGGCATTTAGGGTATGGACCTGTGTGGCTGAGTATTTCCACTTCAGTTCCAATAAAGTGGACAAGGAAGTGGACAAGGTGGCTGATGTTGATTGTGTATGTGCAACCACAGGTTTCAGGCAGGAGGCATCTGCACCTGCTCCTAGGACAGTGGTTTGGGAAGCTTGTAGTCCTGGGGAAGGGGCATTGGTTTCACCCTCTGACACTGGTTTTATACCCAGGCATTCCAAACACATAGTAGGGTGCTTACCTAACATGTGCTTGAGCATGCTGGTGATACTAGTTTGGTAGTGCTCTTAACTTTGGTCAGCTTGCTATCAACTTAGCATGGCAGAGGGCAAATGCTGCAAATAATTGTCCTTTTGTCTTCAGGAGTATAAAAAAAAAATAGCAAAACTAGAAAACACCAAACCCTTGGCCTATGATCTGGCCGCGTGTGGTGTTTTCGGGAACAGTTGACCACCTTCTCCCTCTAGTCAACCCACTGCCTTTTCCTGCCTGTTATGGTGCTACGAATCCCTCCCCTGCTGTGCTTACTACTATGCATGCCCCCTTGCCACATTGGGACATTAGGTTGTACATCCACCACTTCGTTTTCCACTTATTCAATCCGGTCCTCCTCATGAGTTGCGATCTTAAGCTGACCTAATGGCAACTGTGTCTCATCATCATCCACCTTTTGAGACAGTTATTGCTGTTCCCCACTGTTTGCTTCTCATGACCATGACTGCTTAAATATTTTGGGCATCAACACACACAACCTCCTCCTGTCCTTCTTGAAACGTGCATGGTGAGAGGCCAGAAGAAGCCATAAAAGGGAAGGTAAAAATCTCCTCGAAGTGTCCAAGTGTGAGGTGACTTGTCTATTGGGACTCGTCAAGGTGGGTGGAAGGAGGATTAGGGTGAGGATTATGTAATCCATTATCTTGGTTAGTGAGTATACCATGTGGAAGACAAGGTGGTGCTGGTAAACAGACTGGATATAAGGAGAAGGAAAAAACTCTGCATGTTAACATATGCACACCAGGAATTAGATATACTAATAAGCCTTAAAATATGAAACTTTATTAAATGCCAAACACAACAAACAAGGTTAAAAACATTTAAAATGACACAAAAAAGCCCCCTAAAGGCCCAATGTAGGATATACAGTAGTTGCCATAACTAATAGCCACGATAGACAATACAATTATACAGTATAGCTGTAGTACCCAGGCGTTGCCCGGGATAGTAACTATCTCTCTTCGAGTTTCTGTCTGTCTGTCTCTGTCTGCATCAGTTTCTGTCTGTCTCTGTATCAGTCTCTCTGTCTGTCTCTCTCTATCTCTGCGTCTCTATCTCTGTGTCTCTCTCTATCTCTGTGTCTGTCTGTCTGTCTGTCTCTCTCTATCTGTCTGTCTCGTTTCCCGTCTGTCTCTTTCCAGTGCTGTCTCTTTCCCCGTCTGTCTCTTTCCCCGTCTGTCTTTTTCCTCGTCTGTCTCTATCCAGGGCTGTCTCTTTGCCCTGGCTGTCTCTTTCCAGGGCTGTCTCTTTGCCCGGGCTGTCTCTTTCCAGGGCTGTCTCTTTCCAGGGCTGTCTCTTTGTCCGGCTGTATCTTTGCCCGGTTGTCTCTTTCCAGGGCTGTCTCTTTGCCCGGCTGTCTCTTTACACGGCTGTCTCTTTATACATCTGTCTCTATCCCAGTCTGTCTCTTTCCCTGTCTGTCTCTTTCCCCGTCTGTCTCTTTCCCCGTCTGTCTCTTTCCTCATCTGTCTCTTTCCTTGTCTGTCTCTTTGCCCGGCTGTCTCTTTGCCCGGCTGTCTCTTTGCCCGGCTGTCTCTTTCAAGGGCTGTCTCTTTCTAGGGCTGTCTCTTTCCAGGGTTGTCTCTTTGCCCGTTTGTCTCTTTGCCCGTCTGTCTCTTTGCCCGTCTGTCTCTTTGCCCGGCTGTCTCTTTCTAAGGCTATCTCTTTACAGGGCTGTCTCTTTCACCATCTGTCTCTTTCCCCATCTGTCTCTTTGGCCGGCTGTCTCTTTGCCTGGCTGTCTCTTTGCCTGGCTGTCTATTTCCAGGGCTGTCTATTTCCCCATCTGTCTATTTCCAGGTCTGTCTCTTTGCCCATCTGTCTCTTTCCAGGGCTGTCTCTTTCCCCGGCTGTCTCTTTGCCCGGCTGTCTTTTTCCATGGCTGTCTCTTTCCAAGGCTGTCTCTTTGCCAGTCTGTCTCTTTGTCTGGCTGTCTCTTTGCCCAGCTGTCTCTTTCCAGGTCTGTCTCTGTCTCTATCTCTCTGTCTCTTTCCCTGTCTGTCTCTGTCTGTCTTTTTCTGTCTCTCACTCACACATAAGCTTCTTATACTAACAGTTTATTTTGTTCCTATAGCAACCACTGACAGTTGCTATTAATAGCCCGTATCTCCCAGCTCCATTCAGATTAATGGAGGCAGGATTTGTGAAAGTAACTGTAAAGCGCTGGGTTAATTTTTCCCGTCAAAACATAGTCTATGACGTTCCCTGGGTCACATGGAGTGTCTGTGCAAAATTTCATGATTGTAAATGCGACGGTGGGGATTCCTTTAGCGGACATAAACACACAGACACACACATACATACACTGAGCTTTATATATTAGATAGACTACAGCGAAAAATAAAAAAATACAGCAGCAGGAAACACATATATACATATATGTCTCACAAGGGAGATAATAATGGCCTCAAATAACCACCATATAATAATGTAATAAAACAATAGTTAAGAAATAAATCACGCTGAATAGGGGAACCCAATCCACTATAAGGCCTGAAACACACTCCCGTTAAAAACACGCACGTGCCGCGAGACACGTATTTACCCTGCGTGTTGCGTGTGGTAAGTACATGTCTCGGGTACGTGCGGTCCACGTGTGTTCTACATGTGCTAGCCGCGATAGCACACGTAGAACCGGTAATTTGCATACTCACGTGGTCCGCGCTGCTGTCCGTGGTGCTGATTTTCGGTCTCCAGCCCTGCTGTCTCCCCGCTGCTGATGCTGCCGGCCGCAGTGAAGTGAATATTAAATGAGCATAATGAGCGGCGGTCGGCAGCAAGTGGCAGCAGTGGCAGAGACAGGAGGGCTGAAGAAGGTGAGTAAATGTTTTGGTTTTTTTTACTGACACGTGTGTCAGGCGCTGGCGCGTGTCACACGGGACCTCATCCACACTACATCCGTGTATGGGTGCGGGCCGTGTGACCCCGTGCTGCCAGAGAAAACGTGGACATGTCAGCGTGTAGAAAAACGCACACACGTACAAACGCACATAGACACACGTTCCGTGTGGTTTTACCTGTGTGTGCCTGCTACAATAGGGTAGCATTGCTGAACGTGTCTCCGTGCCACCGGTATGTGCAAAAAATGACAAACACGTGCCAGCGGCACGGATGTGTGTTGCAGGCCCAACACAGCAGAAACTATAGTCTGCAAGCGAGGAAGATCTCCTCCAACCTAAGTATGAGAGGAGCAGGTGTGATAAACTTCCTTACAACATATGATCCCAGAAGCCTAACAAGCAGGTTAGCAGAGGTTAACTGTTTCTAGCCTGTCTATAAATGAGCACATAGCTGCCGATGCCCAAGTCTGCCTGTGTAGATCAGAAATACCAGAGAAACCATTGGGTGGAGTGTCAGAATCTGCAATGTGAACAGCATCTGATGCCACCACGACAGTCGGCAAGTTTTGTATAAACCTCTGTGTGACAGGTAGGCACTGGGTAAAGCTTCAGTTTACTCTTGCCTCAATTGTGAGTGGACGGGACAGTGGATATGCAGCAGTGTGACCACAATCTGTCTGCATCTAGCTGAGACCCAATCTTTTCTTCTTGTACTCTCTTTTTGTCCAGAACTTAGTAATCTCGCCCAACTAACTGCTATCTACCTACCCTCGGTATATACAATTGAAACTGCAAATTTACATACAGTATCTAAAAATACATATATACATGTTTTTCTCACTATCTGACATGAAATCAGAATGATTCATTCCCGTTTCAGGTCAACTAGGATTACTAAAATTATTTATATTTCTCAAATGCCAGAATAATGAGAGAGAGAACATGTTAAGGCATTTTTGTTACTTTCTGCAAAGTCAAATGTTTACATACACTAAAAGTACTAGGCCTTTAAACAAACATGGGAGCGCGCGTGGTCACAACAGGACTACAGAGCAGCTGATGAGAGGATGCGATTACCTGCAGCTAATCGCGACCTCTCATCAGCTGTTCTTCAGTCCTGTTGTGACCACGCGCGCTCCCGCGGTCACAACGGGATCTGAAGAAGCGAGGGCGCATGCGCCGCCCTCTCCTGCAAAATACTAAGTGCAGCGGGATTCAGAAACATGGTGCCGGAGATAAGCGCTATGAGCAGGCGCCAACTCCGGGGAGGAACAGGGGGCGGGGGGGAGGGACGGGGATAAACGGGCATAACACGCCCGGACATTAGGAGAGAGGTGCACACGTCAATCAAAAAGTGCACGAATTTTCAAACTTTATAAAGTTGGATTTCACTGACTAAATACCCGAGCTGCACCCTAATGGTATGTACACAACGTGCCTGATAGTGCCAGTACTGCACTGGCTGCACCTTATACAGTTAGGTCCAGAAATATTTGGACAGTGACACAAGTTTTGTTATTTTAGCTGTTTACAAAAACATGTTCAGAAATACAATTATATATATAATATGGGCTGAAAGTGCACACTCCCAGCTGCAATATGAGAGTTTTCACATCTAAATCGGAGAAAGGGTTTAGGAATCATAGCTCTGTAATGCATAGCCTTCTCTTTTTCAAGGGACCAAAAGTAATTGGACAAGGGACTCTAAGGGCTGCAATTAACTCTGAAGGCGTCTCCCTCGTTAACCTGTAATCAATGAAGTAGTTAAAAGGTCTGGGGTTGATTACAGGTGTGTGGTTTTGCATTTGGAAGCTGTTGCTGTGACCAGACAACATGCGGTCTAAGGAACTCTCAATTGAGGTGAAGCAGAACATCCTGAGGCTGAAAAAAAATAAAAAATCCATCAGAGAGATAGCAGACATGCTTGGAGTAGCAAAATCAACAGTCAGGTACATTCTGAGAAAAAAGGAATTGACTGGTGAGCTTGGGAACTCAAAAAGGCCTGGGCGTCCACATATGACAACAGTGGTGGATGATCGCCGCATACTTTCTTTGGTGAAGAAGAACCCGTTCACAACATCAACTGAAGTTCAGAACACTCTCAGTGAAGTAGGTGTATCTGTCTCTAAGTCAACAGTAAAGAGAAGACTCCATGAAAGTAAATACAAAGGGTTCACATCTAGATGCAAACCATTCATCAATTCCAAAAATAGACAGGCCAGAGTTAAATTTGCTGAAAAACACCTCATGAAGCCAGCTCAGTTCTGGAAAAGTATTCTATGGACAGATGATTCCAAGATCAACCTGTACCAGAATGATGGGAAGAAAAAAGTTTGGAGAAGAAAGGGAACGGCACATGATCCAAGGCACACCACATCCTCTGTAAAACATGGTGGAGGCAACGTGATGGCATGGGCATGCATGGCTTTCAATGGTACTGGGTCACTTGTGTTTATTGATTACATAACAGCAGACAAGAGTAGCCGGATGAATTCTGAAGTGTACCGGGATATACTTTCAGCCCAGATTCAGCCAAATGCCGCAAAGTTGATCGGACGGCGCTTCATAGAACAGATGGACAATGACCCCAAGCATACAGCCAAAGCTACCCAGGAGTCCATGAGTGCAAAAAAGTGGAACATTCTGCAATGGCCAAGTCAATCACCAGATCTTAACCCAATTGAGCATGCATTTCACTTGCTCAAAACCAGACTTAAGACGGAAAGACCCACAAACAAGCAAGACCTGAAGGCTGCGGCTGTAAAGGCCTGGCAAAGCATTAAGAAGGAGGAAACCCAGCGTTTGGTGATGTCCATGGGTTCCAGACTTAAGGCAGTGATTGCCTCCAAAGGATTCGCAACAAAATATTGAAAATAAAAATATTTTGTTTGGGTTTGGTTTATTTGTCCAATTACTTTTGACCTCTTAGAATGTGGAGTGTTTGTAAAGAAATGTGTACAATTCCTACAATTTCTATCAGATATTTTTGTTCAAACCTTCAAATTAAACGTTACAATCTGCACTTGAATTCTGTTGTAGAGGTTTCATTTCAAATCCAATGTGGTGGCATGCAGAGCCCAACTCGCGAAAATTGTGTCACTGTCCAAATATTTCTGGACCTAACTGTACATGAAAATCTTGATGTTTGGTTCCCTTTAAAACATTCTCTCTCTCTCTCATTGTTCTGGCATTTGGCAAATATAAATATAAATATTTTTTTTTAATCCTAATTGACCTTTAATCGGGAAAGGTTTATTTTGATTTCATATCAGATAGTGAGAAAAACATGCATATGTGTCTTTTTAGAAAGTGAATGTAAACTTCTGGTTTCAACTGTATATGCCTGGTCTATTACCCCAACAGAAAGAAACAAGGTCTGCCTAACTTGGAGGACTTGGGTGCCAAACATGACTGAAGACATGTGAAGCCGCACAGCCACCTTGCGTTGTCAGGTCAGTATAGGATTTGTGCACTTGTTCTAAGGTTTATTGTTTTAATATGAGTCTTATTATGGTGAAGTGGTTATGACTAGTGATGGGCAAGTGTGCTCGCCATTAGGGTGTTCGATCTAGTAACAAGTAGTGCTGAGCACTATGTGGCGCATAAGTTAACAGTGAAAGTAGGTTTTTTTCACTGATTTTAGCCGCCCACTGAAGCTGTGGATTTGCCAGCTGAGTGCAGGGACTCCTTGCTCAGCTGAACTCTTCTCTTAGGGGCACTTTGCACACTACGACATCGCAAGCCAATGCTTGCGATGCCGAGCGCGATAGGCCCCGCCCCGTCGCAGGTGCGATATCTAGTGATAGCTGCCGTAGCGAACATTATTGCTACGGCAGCTTCACATGCACTTACCTGCCCTGCGATGTTGCTCTGGCCGGCGAACCGCCTCCTTATAAAGGGGGCGGGTTGTGCGGTGTCATAGCGACGTCACACGGCAGGCGGCCAATAGAAGCGGAGGGGCGGAGATGAGCGGGACGTAAACATCCCGCCCACCTCCGTCCTTCCGCATAGCCGGCGTGAGCCGCAGGACGCAGGTAAGGTGATGTTCCTCGCTCCTGCGGCTTCACACACAGCGATGTGTGCTGCCGCAGGAACGAGGAACAACATCGTAACATCGGTCCTTCCGAAATTATGGAAATGACCGACGCTACACCGATGATACGATTTGGACGTTTTTGCGTTCGTTAATCGTATCAAAAATGATTTACACACTACGATATCGACTGCGACGCCGGATGTGCGTCACTTTCGATTTGACCCCACCGACATCGCAGCTGCGATGTCGTAGTGTGCAAAGTGCCCCTTAGTGTTTAAGAACTGAAGACCTATAAGTTCAATCTATATCTCACTCATTCTCTTTCTCTCTATCTCCTCAATCTGTCTCTGCTCTGCTAAATCTGACTATCTCATTCAGATGTTGAAACAGAGCTCAGACTGTGGCAGATGATGCTGAAGTTGGTTTCTTATTCAGCAGTTTCTTAGTCAGCATTTATTTATTTTCTGTTCTTTACAGGTTAAACAACAAAAATAAAAAATTCCAACAATAAAATATAATGCTGTGAGGTGCCCTTGTCGCGGGCGGGGAGGGGACGCTGCGCTCACCCACTGCTCGGGTCCGGCTGCTGCTCGGTGGCTCAAGCGGTGGGCCGGATCCCGGGGGCTCGAGCGGCGCTCCTCGCCCGTGAGTGAAAGGGGGGGTTGTTTGGTTTAAGGATATTGTCCGTGACGCCACCCACGGTTGTGGTGAGGTTGTGACACCACCGCTGCTCTGGACGGGGATCCTGGGAGCGATGACAGGGAGCAGCTTGGATGTTGTTTCTCCCCTCCATGGGTAGGGGGTTTGGTTGTCCCGGGGCCCGGTGAGGGAGGCATGGCAGGCGGGTTACGGGGCCTGGTGAGGTGCAGGGTCGCGGGGGCAGCACTGTGCCGCACGGCACGGTGGTACTCACTCAGCCAATGATGAATGCAAAGTCTCCGGTAAAACAAACGGCTGGATGGACGGGTCCCACAGACGGCTGCGGTAGCTCTCCCGGTAGGTTGGTGGTGACTGCCTTTCCCTGCACCTGTGTTGTGTTCACGGTTCCAATGGCTTCCCACCGGTAACCCGCTCCCCAGCTTGGATGGATGCTGAGGGAGCCCCTTTTGCCTCTCAGGCTCTGGCCCTGGGAACTGTAGCCTTGGCGGTGACTGTATTTCCCTTCACGGTTTGAGCTGTTGCCTTCAATCGGGTCTTGACTGATGGGAAACCCCGGAGGTTCCCTTCGCTAACGGATTTGACCGGTTTTACGGTGACTCCTAGCCTGGTCGGGGTCCGTAAGCCCTGCCGAATGGTGCTGGCTTCTCTTTGTTCCCCGATCCGGTACCGTCGGGCCACCGCCCGTCCCCGGTCCTTGCGGTTCACTCCAATCAGCCTCTCCTGCAGACGGTCACCACCGTCTGCCAACCTTGCTGTATGTGCCCGGGCCACGCACCCGGACACGGTCAGTCTCCTCTACTACCACTTCACTCTCCAAAACTGATCTGACTTCTCTTCCTTTTTCCCGCCTCCAGGACTGTGAACTCCTCGGTGGGCGGGACCAACCGCCTGGCCCACCCCCTGGTGTGGACATCAACCCCTGGAGGGAGGCAACAAGGATTTGTGTTTGACCTAGATGTGCCTAGCCGGGGTGTGGGGTGTGTTGTTGTAGTACCTGTGACGTCCTGGCTTGTCCAGGGCGCCACACCCTGATGTGGATACACTTAAAGAGAACCTGGCATATGCCCCGAGCATATAAAATTAATCTGGAGATGTACACCCAGATTCAGTGCTCTGGGCTTTATCACGTCTCCTTGGGTGAGTGTACGCTAAGCGGGTCTCTGTTCCCTCGAAAGAAAAGGGACGCACAGAGTGCATGCCTGAGAAGCTGAGCAGAACTGTATAAGTGCTGGAATTAATAGGAAATTGCAGTGATATTGGGTCATTCACAAAAATTGCATAATTTGAATGTAAGGGGGTGTGCAAATCCACAATGTAGAATGTGTAAACATGTACTGTGTACAGTTTGTGGAGTGCAACATTTAAATTGGTGTAACATGTGTGCGGCCACTAGGTGGCCACATTGGGCTTTCTGCTTCTCCTGGTACTTGGGGCTAGAAAGAGTTAAAGGGAACCAAATATCAGAATTTTCCTATATAAGGTGCAGCCAGTGCAGTACTGGCACTATCAGGCACATTGTGTGCATACCATTAGGGGGCAGCTCGGATGTTTAGGCTGTGAAATTCAACTTTATAAAGTTTGAAAATTCATGCACTTTTTGATTGACGTGCACACCTCGCTGCTAATGTCCGGGCGGGTTATGCACGTGGATTCTCATGCACCGCCCTCCCATGCACCATAATACTGTGGGCTTCAGAAACAACTGTAACTGAAAATTAGAAATTTACATACGGCCAGTGAGAGGGAGGAACAGGCGGCGGAGGGGGGGTGGGGATACACGTGCATAACCCGCCTGGACATTAGCAGCAAGGTGCACACGTCAATCAAAAAGTGCATGAATTTTCAAACTTTTTTAAAGTTGAATTTCACAGCCTAAACACCCGAGCTGCCCACTAATGGTATGTACACAATGTGCCTGATAGTGCCAGTACTGCACTGGCTGCACCTTATATAGGAAAATGCTGATGTTTGGTTCCCTTTAATGGCAGGGAGGAGGCCAGCTAATAAAAAGGAGAGCGACACAGAAAAGGACAGGAGAGTCCCTGAGGAGAGTGATACATGTATATTCCCAACCAATTCCATTACACGGACCCTGTGGGTCAGATCCTGGTACCGGACATGTGGGGCCCTAGTGTGGAGAGGGCCGTGCGAACCACGTCCCAGAGTGTATGTAAAGTCTAGACAGCCTGGATGGTGGTCACCCCCTAATGGATACCCAAAGAATGCCCCCAACCAGCGGAAGGTCAGTGGGCTCCAACGACAGGAGTAGGTCCTGACAGCACTGGCAGAGGAGTGCCGTCCCCGGGAAGGCCGCCCTAGCTTATAGCCAAAAAATCCCTGTGGGTGAGACGACGGGACAACCAGAGGACTATTTTACCCTGCCCAGCAGAATGAAGATGGGTGAGTAGATGAGGGGCTCGGAGGCCTGAGTTCCAGGGAAGTGGCTGACCAGCAAATTAAGAGTGACTCCGGTTGCTAGTGGCAACCCTGATGGGGAACCGGAGTGTATGTCCAAAGTATTGTGGAGAGTGGATTGTATGACCTTATTGATGGAGAAGAGATGTGCCCGCCGCTGGCATGATTTGATGTTTGTGGAACTTTTGCCCAGTAAAGCAACATTGATGTTTAAAGAGAACTGTGTCAGTGTGTGGTGCTTGAGGGTAATTGAACCTACTGCAATTGGCAGTCTTGAAGCGATCCTGAACAGAGAACCAGTCCTGGCCTGAAAGTAGGTATCCCGCACCACAAGTCCCAGCAAACATTCCCCTGCACTAAAGAGGCTATTGTGGTGCAGAGTCATTACCCAGAGCTGCGCTGCGGCTAAACAGCAGACTTTGCTGCAACTACCATGGCACCCAAACGCCCCTTTAACATGAAGATGGAGCCTTACTGACCATGACTGAACTGAAGGCAAGCGCCATCCTTATGACTGAAACAAAAGGTGTTTAATATACAGTATTGTATTTACATAATGAGAAAAAGTGATGTTTTTTTTTAATGATAAATGCAGGTAACTTTTGTTTGATAAAAACATGTTCACATTTCCGTTTTTTTACCTGCGTTGCTTGATGCTTGTGACTGATGCGTTGTACAACGGGTGACAAGAAATGGAATTAATTGTCATGAAAAAGCGGATTTCTTTGGTGAAATTATTTCAGTAAAGAGAGAGAACGATCAGCTGATCGCCCAGCGGCCGGCTTTTCACAGCGATCAGCTGATCGCCCAGCGGCCAGCTTTTCACAGCGATCAGGTGATGGCCCAGCGGCTGGCTTTTCAGAGCAATCAGCTGATCGCCCAGTGGCCGGCTTTTCAGCTGATCGTTCTCTAAAGCCAGCTGCCGGGTGATCATTTCAGTTTAAAACCTGCGTGGGGGGGGGTGGGAAGAGAGAGAGAGAGAGAAGAACTTATTTGACATGATTTCGTACGTTCTGCTGGACATGGCGGGCATGCTCAGTAAAATGTGACAGATTCCTGCACTGGAATCCGTCGCGTGACATAGGATAATGGAATCCTGCACCATAGACTTACATTATGCCTCCAGACAGATTCCAACGGAATCCTGTAGGGTGCGTTTTTTTCCCGCAACAAAAAACATTGCATGCTGCGTCCCTCCCGCCCGACAGTCAGTCAGTAAATGACTGATGTGCCGAACGGCGGATGCAACGCAGGGTCATCAGTCACAATCCGCCACTCATACAAGTCTATGGGAAACAACGGAATCCGCCAAATGGATTGCGTTATTTATCAGAGCGGCGGATTCTGACTGATCCTAAACAACGGAAATGTGGACATAGCCTTAGTGATGCACATGGCACGACTAGAAAGACATTTGGGGCATTTTAATATAAAAAAAAGAACATGCAGGTTCCTTTTAATAGCAGCTACAAAAATAATAAAACTGGCATAAAAATGGGCATCAAAGTGGGAACCAAAGTATATTATTGAAAGGGTTAGATGACTTTGGGCCACTGATATGACAATGTAGACAAACATATAGTGATGTGTGATGCCCTGGCCGGGCCAGGTAGTCACAAATAGGGCCCCACACAACACCCTTCCCTCATAGGTGACATCAGCCAACCTTAAAACCCTAGTCACCTCCCTCGGGGCTTGATAAACACACCAGGGGGCGGAACCGGGTGGTTGGAAGACGCCCACCTAGGAGTCTAGACAGCCCGAGGGCGGGGAAAGTCAAACAGATCAGTTATAGAGTTCAAGGAGAGTGGAGGTCAGGCCTGTGTCTCAGGCCTGAAGGAATACTGACAGGTACCAGGGTAGGAGCCCTCGTGCCTTTGGCTAGGAGGCAGACGGCGGTCTCCGTCTGCAGGAGCCGGGAAGACAGCTCGGTAGAACCGAGGTGGACCGGGACAGGGTTGTAGCCCGCCGGTACTGACCCGGGGAACCGACTCGGAAACCGGAGCACTCAGGGGAGTACTCAGACCCTGAAGCTAGGTCCAGAAGCGACTGGAATTGGTTAATTAACTGATTGCGGCCAGGACTAGAGGTCCTGTCCCACCCAAAGTCCCTAATAGAAGGCAACAGCACACCGAGGGGGATAAAAGGCCACCGCCACGGCTCAGAGATCCCACGGGCCAGCGTCTGTGGGCAAGGGCTCCTTAGGCGACAACCAGCCAAGAGCGGACTCCTGAAGTTGCAAGCACAGGCAGTCCACTGTTCTAAAAAAGGTGCAGGAGAAAGACAGAGACCACCAGCCGGGTGGGGGAACCAGAACGCAGCCGGCTGCGGGCACCGACCACCATCACCTTGGTTTACCAGAGACTCGTGTGTTTCCTTAATAGTGAGTACACCAGCACCCTGCGGTCGCCCATCTCCCTGCACCACCAACCCCAACGGAGGGGTTAACAACTTGCTGCACAACATCTCCCCCGTGTGCTCCATAACTGCAGCGGTGGTGTCCCATACCACCACATACCGTGGGTGGCGTCACGAACCTAGTACGGCCCAGCCCGTACATATACGTCCACCACCCCCCGACCCTTTTCATTCGGAGTGTTCGCGGGATCACCTGGGTCCGGAGACCCTCGAGCCACCCACCGGAAGGTCCGGACCCGAGCAGCGGCAGGCTGCTGGCACTGGGGTGGCACAGATGCCCCAAATCTAATTCAGGTCACTCTTGCCTGGCACAGACAGGTTCTGGGCAAGAGAACTGGCATCAAAGTGGACACAGTCGATTTGAATAAGTAACTGGTCTTTTTAAGGGGTTAAATGTCTTTGAGCTGTAGATTTCACATGACCAATACATATATAGTGATACCCTGCATCAAAAATAAATTAGCCTGACCCATCTGGGTTGTGGGCATCAGAACTGGCATCAAAATGGGATTCTTTTAGTTTCCCGTCCATATCCACACCTTACCCAGAGGCCTCCTGTGTGCCGAGCAGTTGTCTCCGGAAAATTACTCACCTTCTCCATTGACTTCTATTATGCTCGTTATGCGAGCCAAGTGTGACGCCCTGGATTATCCAGGTAGTCACAGATAGTGCCCCGCACAACACCTGTCCCCTAAAAAGGTGTCATCAGCCAACCATTAAAACCTAGTCACCTCTCTCAGTGCTTAATGGACACACCAGGGGGCAGAGCCAGGTGGTTGGCCATGCCCACCGAGGAGTTCAGAGGGCCTGAGGCAGGAAAAAACAAGTCAGTTGGGAGTTCGGTTGTTAGTGGAGTGGTTAGTAGAAGTTTGTGGAGGAGGCAGGCCTGTGTGGCAGGTCTGCAGAGAACTGACAGGTGCCGGGGTTGGAGCCCGGGCACCTTTGGCTAGGAGGCAAGCAGTGGCCTCAGCCTGCAGGAGCCGGGAAGACGGCTCAGTGTAACCGTGGTGGACCGGGACAGGGTAGTGGCCCGCCGGTACCGACCCGGTGAACCGACTCGGAAACTGGAGCACAAAGGGGGGTACTCAGACCCTGAAACGAGGTCCAGAAGCCACTGGACCAAGTTAATTAACTGATTGTGGTCTGGACTATAGGTACTTTCCCACCCAAAGTCCCTACTGAAGCCAACAACCCAACGAGGGGGATAGAAAGCCACCGCACAGGCAGAGAGATCCCACGGGCCAGCGTCTGCGGGCAAAGAGCTCTCCCGACATCCACAAAGCCGGGAGGCAGACTCCCGTCGCTGAAGCTCAGGCAGTCAACAGATACATAACACGGTGCAGGAATAAGGCAGAGACCACCAACCGGATGGGGGACCTGACTCAGCCGGCTGCGGGCACCCACCACGATCAACTTGTTTTACCAGAGACTTGTGTGTGTTACTAATCGTGAGTACAACAGTGCCCTCCGGCTGCGCACCACCCTGCACCTCCCAACCACACAACACCCAACGGGTCCCGTGGCCACCATCCCTGCCCACGGAGGGGTTAACATCTTGCTGCATAAACATCTCTCCCGGGTGCCCCGTAACTGCAGCGGTGGTGTCTACACCTTCACCACATCCCGTGGGTGGCATCACGAACTTAACCATGGCTCCGGCCGTACACCTACGTCCCCTAAACTGCCAGCCCCCCTTTCAGATCAAAGTGACCACGGGGCCACCGAGTCCGGAAGCGCTCGAGCCACCTCCCAGCAAGCCCAGACCCCGAGTGGCTCGGCTGCAGCCGAGCATGGGGCGGTACACATCGACTCTTCTGGCATCACGAACAGGATACTTACCCATTCACTTACCTAGTGAAGTGCGCCTTGAAGTGAAGTCAGCGGTGATCCGTTGCGAAATTTTCGGAATAAGCCATCTTGTCACCATCTTTTGGCGCGAAGATTCCCGCCAGAGTCTTCTTCCGCGCAGAAAGGGCGCGAAAGCTGAAGCCCCGCCCCCTGGGAACACGGCCGTGCAGCAAAGCCGGAAGTCGCAAAACGAAACTTACCGGCCGGAGAGAGGAAGGCGCGAAAAGACCAAGGAGGAGCAGATGGAGGATGTTTGTTCCCAAGCCTGATGCCGGTCCCGCGCCGACCGCTGGAGTGGCGGCGCCTGCAGGGGACGCCGCCGGCAATGAAGAGGAGGCTGCAGATCCCACCCCGGTCGCGGGAGCGGCGGGTCCAGAGGTTCCGGTGGTGACTCCCCACGCGACAGCTGGTGGTGACCCGCCTGCCGCAGGAAGGATGTCGGCCCCGGCAGTCCGCCCGGCTGCGACGGGAACAGTGCCGGCTCAGAAGACCTCCCGATAGCCAGCGCGGAGCCAGTCGGGGCAACTGACGAGGAGGCCGCGGCTCCTGCCCTAGATGCTGGAGCTGAGGCGGCATGGTATCGGTTACCGCCGTGAACGGCAACGTGGTTGGAGATGAAGCTGGCGCAGTTTTGTATCCAGGTACAGCTCGAGTCGATGCAGCAAGCCATGGGCTGGAATCGGGAGATGCAAAAGATGGTGGCTGTGGTGTGGGAAAACGAGAGGCCCGCCTCCTGGAAAGCACCCCGGCAGGATAAGGCAAACCCTTCCAGATCAGCCGACCCGTCAGGAGACAGGGCCCGCCCACGGTGAAACCGGCGAACTTCAGATTTCCGTGCAAGCCTTGGGTGTAAGAAGGGCATACATGGGTGCTCAGCTGCACGTCCGCCCCTCTCCGCCACCCGTTGACCATGAGGAGTACGAAGAGGAGTGTTGAAAGGTAGCGGTTCCCGGCTACCATACTACCCGTCCCCGCTGAGACTTTGTTTTGGCTCCGTTATAGCGCGTTTTAAATTAACATGGCCGAGAACTTGCAGGCCACCCAATAATTTTTGGGCTTGTAAATAATCCCTGGACCACCCTTTCAGGTCCTACAGTCTCCAGAGAGGCTGGTTGGAGGAAGGGCCTGCAGCAGAGGAGGCCAAGGTCCCGTCACCATGCAAACCGGTGACAACCATCCGGGCCAGGGGTCCCCTGGACGTGGGGCCTCTGAGAGACTGCCGGGTAAGGAACTTATTACCCGGCCCGTGTGGGCAATACCTGTACCTGATCCCGATTCCTGGACTGGGGAAAAGGGGTGCTGAACTAGTTCTTAGAGGCAGCATCAGGGCTAGGTTTGCTTGGGTGGGCAAATGAAAGGACCCGTTCCCGTCCCGTTCCCGGTTAATAAAAATGTTTGCAACGTTTAAGTAGCATGCCTCCCACAGGGGAAGAAAACCAAATATGCTTGAGTTGTATAAATGTTAGTATACCTGTAAATATGTTTTTATCTTTTGCAGTTCAGAAAAATAAGTGGTGGTGGTCGGACAGCCCGCGGACGGTCTGTAGTTAACCAAGGGGGAGTGTGACGCCATGGACTAGCCAGGTAGTCACAGCGCCCCACACAACACCTGTCCCCTAAAAAGGTGTCATCAGCCAACCATTAAAACCTAGTCACCTCTCTCAGTGCTTGATGGACACACCAGGGGGCGGAGCCAGGCAGTTGGCTACGCCCACCGAGGAGTTCAGAGGGCCTGAGGCAGGAAAACACAAGTCAGTTGGGAGTTTGTTTGTTAGTGGAGTAGTTCGTAGGAGTTTGTGGAGGAGGCAGGCCTGTGTGGCAGGTCTGCAGAGAACTGACAGGTGCTGGGGTTGGAGCCTGGGCACCTTTGGCTAGAAGGCAAGCGGTGGTCTCAGCCTTCAGGAGCCGGGAAGACGGCTTGGTGGAACCGTGGTGGACCGGGACAGGGTAGTGGCCCGCCGGTACTAACCCAGGGAACCGACTCGGAGACCGGAGCACAAAGGGGGGTACTCAGACCCTGAAACGAAGTCAAGAAGCCACTGGACCAAGTTAATTAACTGATTGCGGCCTGGACTATAGGTCCTTTCCCACCCAAAGTCCCAACTGAAGACAACAGCCCAATGAGGGGGATAGAAAGCCACCGCACAGCCAGAGAGATCCCACGGGCCAGCGTCTGCGGGCAAAGGGCTCTCCCGACATCCACAAAGCCGGGGAGCGGACTCCCGTCGCTGAAGCTCAGGCAGTCTACAGATACATAACATGGTGCAGGAAAAAGGCAGAGACCACCAACCGGGTGGGGGACCCGACTTAGCCGGCTGCGGGCACCCACCACCATCAACTTGTTTTACCAGAGACTTGTGTGTGTTACTAATCGTGAGTACAACAGTGCCCTCCGGCTGAGCCCCTTCCTGCACCGCCCAACCACACAATACCCAACGGGTCCCGGGGCCACCATCCCTGCCCACGGAGGGGTTAACATCTTGCTGCATAAACATCTCCCCCGGGTGCCCCGTAACTGCAGCGGTGGTGTCTACACCTTCACCACATCCCGTGGGTGGCGTCACGAACTTAACCATGGCTCCGGCCGTACACCTACGTCCCCTAAACCACCAGCCCCCCTTTCAGATCAAAGTCACCACGGGGCCCCCGGGTCCGGAAGCGCTCGAGCCACCTACCAACGAGCCCGGACACGAGCGGCTCAGCTGCAGCCGAGCGTGGGGCGGTACACAAGAACCCAAGCTTTAGAAATTACTCATGTCACGTAATGAGCACCTGAGCATTTTAGTGCTCGCCCTTCACCAGTGATGACCTCTGCCATGGTGAGTAAGGTCCTCTGAGACCATTAATTCACTTAACCAGTTAAATAGCATGCTCTACTTTATTATTGTACTTCCTATAGCAGCACAATAATGTACGAATTCTAGATTTTATATTCCCCATATTCACAGGAATATAAAAACATAAGCAACATCATTTCAGCGTTAAAAATAGAATCTGAATATATTCTTCTCAATCTTAATGGGTCTTTTACATATCTGCACAACAAGCCTCATTATGGTGGAAAATAATATAGTTAATGTTTCCTGTACTCCGCTCTCCATAAGCTGTGCAAGCATTGCTAATCAAGGCTCAATTGTCTCTCCTGGAACTGCTGACAATATGACATGCAATTGTAACGTATGTCTAAATTTTACCTTACATTACTGTAAGTACAGTACTTTAGAATAAAATACTGCTAAGATGAATCTCATTGCTTCCATTAAAGCTTTGAATCTAACTTGTTACTTAGCTTGGCTTATGTGAAAGGTTCTCATAGGGGAATGGGTGCAGGAGTTGGCCCCTCTATATGAGCAATAATTGGCACAATTCCCATGATTTAATTTGTACAGTCAAAGGCAGCATCTTATCATTCATTTAACAAACAACTCAAATTATTATACAGAAGCATCAGAAATTTGTGAATGCGGGTAATGTAATATTTGTATGTAATTGAATAGTGGGCCGCATTAGTCAGTGTTCCTGGTGGGTTCTTTGCACCACAGTACAACACTTCCTGTGTAGTGATGAGCGAAGCCAAACTGTAAAGTTCAGGGTTTGTACTGGACACTGACAGGACGGCTGTTATGTATGACAGAAGTGAGCCTGGATGTCTATTCTGGTACTTGTAGTGCTATGGGTCTTGCTATGGTGTATCAGGGTCAGGTTGTATGGATAGCTGGAAAGAAGGGCGAGTCTGGCTATCCACATATCTCCGCCCATGAGTGCATCTTACATGTTCAAAAAAAGAGAGAAAGTTCAGCTCACCGTTACTGCCATACACCGCTCCCCGCCTGGATCCAGCGCATGGAAGGCTCCGCTGCCAAGTATCCTGAGAAGTGTATCAAAGATACAAAATTGATACATCTTACATGTTAGGATGGAGACTGTCTGTTTAGCATGTGGTCAGTGTGTGAGGGCCGCTATGCTTTAAGGAAAGAATTTCATGTGGAGGAGTGTGTTTACTGACCCAAGTCAGTAGCAGGTGTGCTGTGAATGATATGGACTGTAGTACCACGAGTGTATTCCTGAGTGTAGGCAGACATAGCTCCACTTGGATATGTGCCGCCCCCCGTGCCAGCAGCCGAGCTGCTCAGATCCAGACTCTCAGTGGCTTGAGGGTCTCCAGACCCAGGGGTCGTGCGGCCACTCAAATGAAGGGGGATATTTACAAGGGGAGTGATAGAGTTCGTGATGCCACCCGTGGTGTGTGGTAATTAGGAGTATCACTGCTGCGGTTGGGAGTACCCGGGGGTGATGGTATGGGGCAGCCAGGTATTGTGACCCTCCACGGGTAGGGGAGATGCCCCGGGACTCGGTGATAGAAGGGGAGTGCCATTGGATGCAAAGGGGTCACTTGCATACTCACTCAGTCCATTAAGCTGACACAGACAACTTGATAAACAAATGTTCTGGACACTGCTGCCGCTGATGGGAGCTTAGTATGTGTCCCGTCCCCAATGGTGCTGCCTGGTGATCCGTGACCTGGCACTGAGTCTACTTCTTTGGTGGTCCTGGTAGTGTGAAACTTGCCGGGTTCCACTCCCCACTATGGCTAAGTGTGGGAGCTTGCTATCAGTGTTCACGCTTGGGATTTTCTGGACCATTTTGAGTGGAAAGTCCTATCCCCCTCGTTGCGCTAGTACCCCAATTTTGGAGCGGGTGGGAACGGATCTTGAAGGCTCCATCCTCCTCTGGTAAATTATCGGGTTGCCTGAAGCTACTCCCCGATCTAGGGTCCACGTACCCCGTCGTGTCCTGGTCCCAGCCCGGTGATGGTGCAAGGCCGTCAAAGTTTGTTGAAAGTCTGCAACGCAGGCAATCAACACGTTTTTTGGCTGTGGACACTTCTGGAACCATCACCACCATGCCAAGTATTGGCATGGCTGTGACTCGCAGGCACACCACATGACATGGAATGTATAAAGGACTGATCTTGTTTGATATTGCCATTCTATTCTGAGCCTGTTCCATAGTACTCTAACAGAGCCTGATGGATAGTTCTCTAACAGAGCTTGATTCACAGTACCCTAATAGAGCCTGGTGCAGAGTGAACTAATAGAGCTTGGTGCAGAGTACCCTAATAAAGCCTGGTGCACTATACCCTAATTGAGCCTGATGCAAAGTACCCTCTTTGAGACTGGTGCAGAGTACCCTAATTGCCTAATTGAGCCTTGTGCACAGTACCCTAACAGAACCTGGTGCAGGGTGCCCTAACAGAGCCTGGTGAAGGGTTCCCCAACAGAACTTGATGCAGAGTGCCCTAACAGAGCCTGGTGCAATAATCTGCTGGGCACTGTCTCTCTCTTTCCTACTGTTCATGTTTTGTTCTTCAAAGAATGAGGAAGGCATCAAATAGGGGATGTGGTCATATTGTTGCTGGTAGTGGTGGTGTAGCTGCTGCATTGAGGGTATGTGGCCAATCTGTGTATGCTATGTACCCAAATAAAACACTCTATTGCACGCAGGTGACAGGATGATCTGTGTAATTTTGTAGGCCCTAGTACCATTTTACAATTGGTTAGAACAAGCAGAGGCAGTTTTAGATGGTATGGCTGAGAGTTCCTCCAGTTCCTTCACTTTATCTTCCACCTGGTCTGCTGAAAATGCAGTTTGCACCTGTATCGCATGGGCATCTGTCTTCCACTTTACTCGCTTGCAAATCAACCAAGCAGTCTGAGCCCCAAGTCATGCAGCAGACACTTCAGCTTTTTAATGACCACTGGCTGAGTCTCCATGGGCTATTCACCTGGCACTGCTGAAGCGTGGAGGAGATTGAGTGCACTGTTGTAGTTTAGAATGAGTATTTGTGAAGGCTAGGGCACACAGTCAGTGGACCACCACAGCATATCTCTGACGATGATGAAACACAGGTACCAACTGCTGCTGCTTTCTGCAGTGTATAGACCAGCAAGGAGGGCAGGAGTGAGGATTTGGTGGAAAATGATGCGGGGGATGATGAGGTCCTAGACTCCACATGGAGTGAAGATCATCCGAGTGACGTGTGCAATTTGTAGGTAGAGGAAGTGGTCATGTTGCTCCAACTGGACAGTAAAAGAGGGAGCATTCTGCCAAACCACAGTGGTCAGGCCCTAGCCAGTATGTCTGCTGCTACTGCCAACAAACTGAGCACATCAAAGCCAGCACAAAGGAGCTCCTTTGTGTGGCATTTCTTCAGGCAGTGTGCTGACTACACGACACAGCTAGTTTTCACGCTTTGCCTTCTAGCCTGAAGGGAGGCAATAATGTTCTTAACCTGAGTACCAGCTGCATGACGAGGCATCTGAATGTAAAGCATGAGCTGCAGTGGAGTAGACACCTGAAAAAAACAGGAAAGATCTGAGGCTCCTACTGCTTCCTCTTCTGCTGTGGACTTGACTCCTCCCTCCACCTCCTGAGAAACAGGGCCACCCGGCTCCCCACAAAGAGAGGATGTGATAGCACCACCACTAGCAGTGTCACCAAGAGTCTCCACACCATGGAAGCATTCAGCTGTCTATCCCCTATACACTAAACAGAAAGTAGAAGTACCCCCCTACCCATTCATGAGCCCTAACCGTCAATGAGAGCATTTAAAAATTCCTGGCCTTTGAAATGCTGGAAATCCAACGTTGAGACAAATGCCTTTAAAAAACGTATGGTGGTGTCTGTCCCACTGTACGTCCCACTACTTTTTCAGGCTGGTCACATGTATGGGCCCTTGTAGCATTCTAAATCTTATATTGACAGACAAACTGCCCTCCTGCTAGTATGTAATAATGTACCCCATCCTGGGCTCCTTCCTGGTAAACATTTTTCCCGTCCTAGTAAATGTCACTTATCCTGGGTTCATAATGGTATTTATTTCCCCATCCTGGTAAATGTCCCCTTCATGGTATATATGTAGAGTAAAACTGGGGTGTCTGGAGCCCACAGGGGGCATTGATTCTAGGGGCCCACTCTAAAGCTATATGCAAAAACCTGCTATCTGCTATTCCCTGTTATAGTGGAGCATTGAGTGTAAAACACAAGCGTCTGCTGCACATGTGCTGTGTGCTCACATAACTGGGATGTACAATTACCATAGTTTGCATTAGAGGGGTTCTTTGATGAAAACAAGTTATCACCGATCCACAGGTTCGGTAGGTGATGACTTATTGATTGGTAGAACCAGACCAGTGGAAATCGCACTGATCGGAAGATTGGGAACTTTTATCCTTGACAGGGCACTTTTATCCCCATTATAAAATCCAGCGGCAAGTTGGATATGTGACCACAGACTAAACCATAGCAGTACCCAATATAATTATAAACACATTGACTAAGGGCCGCTTTACACGCTACGACATCTAGCAATTGCTAGCAATGTCGAGCGCAATAGCACCCGCCCCCAGCGCACGGCCGATATGTGGTGATCGCTGTTGTAGCAAACATTATCGCTACGGCAGCGTCACACGCACATACCTGCTCTGCGACGTCGCTGTGACCGGCGAACCGCCTCCTTTCTAAGGGGGCGGTTCGTTTAGCGTCACAACAACGTCACAGCAGCGTCACTGAACCGCCGCCCAATAGAAAAGGAGGGGAGGAGATGAGCGGCCCATACATGTCGCCCACCTCCTTCCTTACTCCTTTTCCGGTGGAGGCAGGTAAGGAGATGTTTGTCGTTCCAGCGGCGTCACACATAGCGATGTGTGCTGCCGTAGGAACGACAAACAACATAGTTACTGCAGCAGCAACGATAATTGCCATACTATGAAAAAATAACACTACCATACCATGAATGGAAAATAAAATTGACAAAAAACCATGAACATGCTGTGACTGGATGACATCAACAGACCTGAAATGACTGGATAATATCACACTACCGAGACTAAAATGATAGACCACCTGTCCGTGTCATGTCAGATACAAGAGCAATGTATAAAATCATTCTAAATTATTATTACTAATAGTGGGATTATCATTAATCTTATTGTGAGTTAGGAAGCCGTTTATTTATTCCAATGTGATTTGCATTTTGCTTTTGGATTTTTTTTTTAAAAGCACTTAAAGAATTACATTAAATGATGGAAATTGTGACTTTTTTGAGAGAGGTCATGTCATAGAAAGCCTAATGGCTTTGCTCTTTTTCAGATTTTATAAATGTATAGCCATCAGAAACACTAATTTTTATGCATAGTGCACTTTTGTGGATGTGATAATGATGACCTCTACTTTTGAAAAGGAAGCTTTAATGAGTCTGCCATCATTCTCAGGCATGTCACTTTATAAATGTACTTACCAGTATATTTTTTTTTTTTCTAATTTATTTATATGTGCTGTCACAATCACGTTTCCTGGCTACCCTGAGTTCTGTATATCAAACTTCTACCCCTACTTCCTGAACTTGGCCTGTCTGATTCTGCCAACTATTCCTGTATCAAAACGTACTTGTTCCAAAAGTAGAGTTGGTGTGTATTTGCAGGTAAGGGCATATGCACACTCTCCAGTTTTAACAGCACCCAAACTTCAACCAAAACGTCACCTTGTCCCAGAGTGCCTGAAAATGTAAAAAAAAAAACTTCTACTGATGATTTTTTGCGCGTTTGTTAATTCTGAATTTGAAACTTTTTTTTGTGAAATAATCACCATATGTGGACCGGACTGTAAAGTTCGACCCCCTGCGGGTTCAAAGGCACCTGCAGGGGTTGGACACTCAGGAAATAAAAAAAAATAAATAAATCTAAAAGGAAAAAAATAATAAAGCTAGCGTAATTTACTTACGGAGTCATCTGCGCAGTTGTACACTGCTCCTGCAGCGGCTTATTCTTCTTCAAAGGTAGCTCATTAGGCTCATGCATATTCACTGCTTCCTCAGTCTACCGACATCTGTGAATGGTTGCAGACAAAGAGCGCCTCCAGCCTGTGTGTTACAGCCTGTCTGATGCTTCCAATCACAGACCATGTCTGTGGGCGTATGACGCGCCCACCGGGGCCTGGGGGCACTCGCTACTGGGCCGCGATTCTGCTCTGGGATGTCATGGCAGCAGGGCCTGGCTCGTAACCACGGTGGTGTTGTTTTAAGATGATGGTGGGGAATTATTTACAGGGCATGATAGTTCATGACACCACCTGTGGTATGCGGCAACATGGATGCTGCCACTGCTATTCAGTTCCCCTGGGGGGTCAATGGTGATGCATCTGAGTTGGTATAGCTCTCCAAAGGTAGAGCTGAGTCCCCAGGGCTGAAGATGTTGTTGTGGAGCAATGGCTGGGTGCAGGGCCAGAGGCGCAGGGAATAACTGGGCAACACAGGGATGCAGTCACAAGATCTTAAAGGCTTCTTTACACGCAGCGACATCGCTAGCGATGTCGCTCGTGAAAGCACCCGCCACCGTCATTTGTGCATCATGGGCAAATCGCTGCCCGTGGCGTACAAAATCGCTAGTACCTGTAACACATACTTACCTTTCTAGCGACGTCGCTGTGGCCGGTGAACAGCCTCTTTTCTAAGGGGGCGGTTCATTTGACGTCACAGCGATGTCACATCAAACATAGATAATGGTATAATGCCTCAAGCATATGGAAAAATATTGGAATATACAATGAAAAATGCTACTTGCTAATTTGAACATGTGAATAATGAATTGCATACCTGCTATGAATATTAGGAAAAAGGAGATATTTAGCAATCGCATTGATCAATGTAACTGAGCCCCAAAGCCTCGTCAAGGCATATCTCTATATTGGGGTCCCTAGCTCTGTGACCCTAACTGTGTGTCATCTCATTGCAATTAAAAACTGCTGTGGGTGGAGAGGGGTAACTAAGGACTTTCTTATATAGGAGATGGAAAAAACATGGCCGAAAGGGGCGGAGCTGTGTTCACATTCAGAAAAAAAACTACATATAACTGAATAGGATAACTGAAGTGAGCACTAATAATATATATATTAGTGCTCACTTCAGTTATCCTATTCAGTTATATGTAGTTTTTTTTCTGAATGTGAACACAGCTCCGCCCCTTTCGGCCATGTTTTTTCCATCTCCTATATAAGAAAGTCCTTAGTTACCCCTCTCCACCCACAGCAGTTTTTAATTGCAATGAGATGACACACAGTTAGGGTCACAGAGCTAGGGACCCCAATATAGAGATATGCCTTGACGAGGCTTTGGGGCTCAGTTACATTGATCAATGCGATTGCTAAATATCTCCTTTTTCCTAATATTCATAGCAGGTATGCAATTCATTATTCACATGTTCAAATTAGCAAGTAGCATTTTTCATTGTATATTCCAATATTTTTCCATATGCTTGAGGCATTATACCATTATCTATGTTTGATGTGCAGCCTTATCCTTTGTATAGTATGTATTTTTTGGCTTGCACTCATAATATATATATTAGTGCTCACTTCAGTTATCCTATTCAGTTATATGTAGTTTTTTTTCTGAATGTGAACACAGCTCCGCCCCTTTCGGCCATGTTTTTTCCATCTCCTATATAAGAAAGTCCTTAGTTACCCCTCTCCACCCACAGCAGTTTTTAATTGCAATGAGATGACACACAGTTAGGGTCACAGAGCTAGGGACCCCAATATAGAGATATGCCTTGACGAGGCTTTGGGGCTCAGTTACATTGATCAATGCGATTGCTAAATATCTCCTTTTTCCTAATATTCATAGCAGGTATGCAATTCATTATTCACATGTTCAAATTAGCAAGTAGCATTTTTCATTGTATATTCCAATATTTTTCCATATGCTTGAGGCATTATACCATTATCTATGTTTGATGTGCAGCCTTATCCTTTGTATAGTATGTATTTTTTGGCTTGCACTCATAATATATATATTAGTGCTCACTTCAGTTATCCTATTCAGTTATATGTAGTTTTTTTTCTGAATGTGAACACAGCTCCGCCCCTTTCGGCCATGTTTTTTCCATCTCCTATATAAGAAAGTCCTTAGTTACCCCTCTCCACCCACAGCAGTTTTTAATTGCAATGAGATGACACACAGTTAGGGTCACAGAGCTAGGGACCCCAATATAGAGATATGCCTTGACGAGGCTTTGGGGCTCAGTTACATTGATCAATGCGATTGCTAAATATCTCCTTTTTCCTAATATTCATAGCAGGTATGCAATTCATTATTCACATGTTCAAATTAGCAAGTAGCATTTTTCATTGTATATTCCAATATTTTTCCATATGCTTGAGGCATTATACCATTATCTATGTTTGATGTGCAGCCTTATCCTTTGTATAGTATGTATTTTTTGGCTTGCACTCATAATATATATATTAGTGCTCACTTCAGTTATCCTATTCAGTTATATGTAGTTTTTTTTCTGAATGTGAACACAGCTCCGCCCCTTTCGGCCATGTTTTTTCCATCTCCTATATAAGAAAGTCCTTAGTTACCCCTCTCCACCCACAGCAGTTTTTAATTGCAATGAGATGACACACAGTTAGGGTCACAGAGCTAGGGACCCCAATATAGAGATATGCCTTGACGAGGCTTTGGGGCTCAGTTACATTGATCAATGCGATTGCTAAATATCTCCTTTTTCCTAATATTCATAGCAGGTATGCAATTCATTATTCACATGTTCAAATTAGCAAGTAGCATTTTTCATTGTATATTCCAATATTTTTCCATATGCTTGAGGCATTATACCATTATCTATGTTTGATGTGCAGCCTTATCCTTTGTATAGTATGTATTTTTTGGCTTGCACTCATAATATATATATTAGTGCTCACTTCAGTTATCCTATACAGCGATGTCACATGGCAGGCGTCCAATAGAAGCGGAGGGGCAGAGAGCAGCGGTGATTGCGTGTAAAGCCCCCTTTACTCACAGTTCAGAGTTCCAGACTATCATGTCCGGATGATCAAATGCTGCCTTTGGAGTACTGAGTTCTGCTGTAATGTGCCCCAGTCGATCCCCGGATAGTTTAAAGGCACAACCCGGTACACCCTTCAGTGTCCTTTCCTGGTCGTCTTACTGCACTGACCTCTCCTGCCTGTCCTACACACACAGAGCCCTGAGCCGGTGTCTGCGGACCCTGTCGGGTGGCTTAAAGCTCTACCCCTTGACCCTATGTGGTCACCTTTTCACTGGATGTGTGTGGATGTAGCTCTAGCACTTGCAGTAACCTTAGCCTCCAGTTTGCTAGCTGAGTCTTAAAGTTCTCCACTAGTTGAGGGGCCGGTCCCCTATGTGGCAAAGTCCCTCCACACCAGTATGCCACACAGTATGCCGGTGTGGAAAAGAGTCCACGGGTGTATGGAGCACTTCCCGTGGCCCTAGGACCCCTTCTTTCCCACGATCCTGAGATGACCTGATCCAGCCCTCGTCCCCAGGATCACGCTCCGAAGCGTCCACTTCCAACTGACCTCCCGTTGTGCAGACTACTCCCAAACTAGACTCCATCCCTAGGCTGGCTTCGGACTGTGTATTCCTATGGCGATATCAAGGTGCAGCTTGCCCTAACCACGGTCTAGTGGAGTGTTGCTAAATAAGAGTGTCTGTGTTTGTGTATACCGATTTGTGAACTCCTCCTTACCCGGGAATGGGATACCACACTTCTAGCTGAGGTGCAGTACCTCTGTGGTGACCGAAGCCTCAGGGGCGGCACACGTACAGTAAAAATAAATAAATTAAAAAATCAGCATGCGGTCCCCTCCAATTTTGATAACCAGCCAAGATGAAGCCGGACAGCTGGGGGCTGGTATTCTCAGGCTGGGGAGACCCATGGTTATTGGGAGCCTCCCAGCCTAAAAATATCTGCCTGCAGCCGCCAAGGATTGTTGCATCCATTAGATGAGCCTGGTGAGATTGGACATGTTTTCGGTCTCTCCGGGCTCAGATGTAGAAGAGCTGTATCGTCGTGGGACCTCGTGTGGATTACATCGGACCTGCAGAGAAGTTTCTGGGGATAATAAAGGGGTGAAAGAGGGTCTTTCTTTGTATTTTATTTCAACTAAAGGATTTTTTCAGTCTTTGTATTTATTTCTTTTCACTTATAGATTAGTGATGTGGGATCACATAGATGCCGATTCAGCGGAGGATTGATCTGAGAATACTCCCATCCCTAGTGAGAAACCCAGGGACAAAGCGCAAAAAGAATGAACATACTGCATTTTTTTGTCAGAAATTTGTGACAAATAAACTGCAGGAAAAAAAAACTGCAATGTGAGCACAGCAAATCTGAATTCTCATAAACTTTGCTGGGAAGTCAAAAGTCAGAACTTTTCTGACAACAAAACTGCACCAAAAACGCGACAAAATACGCAGCGTGTGTGTCGCGGGCGGGGAGGAGGGTGTCAGCACACTACGCTCACCCCTTCTGCTCGGGTCCGGCGGCTGCTGCTCAGTGGTGGCTCGAGCGGTGGGCCGGATCCCGGGGGTTTCTCGAGCGGCACTCCTCGCCCGTGAGTGAAAGGGGGTTGTTGGGTCTGGGGATTGTTTATTGTCCGTGACGCCACCCACGGTTGTGGTGATTTCACCACCGCTGCTCAATACGGGGATCCCGGGGATGGTGATGCGGAGCAGCCAGGTGTTGTGTTGCCCCTCCGTGGGTAGGGGTTGGTGATCCCGGGGCCCAGTGATGGCTTGGGAGGTGCAGGGCCTGGTGGGCGCAGGGACGCGGGGGCAGCGCTGTGCCTTGCGGCACTGTGGTACTCACTCAGCCTGAGATGTTGACACAGTTTTTACGGTAAACCAAACGGCTGGTAAGACGGTCCCACGGACGGCTGCACTTGCTCTCCCAGTAGGTGACGGTGATGTCCCTCTTCCTAGCACCTTTGTGTACTTGTTGGTTGCGATGGGTCCCCACCGGTAACCCGCTCCCCGGCTTCAAGCTGGACCGGAGGAGCTCTACTCTTTGCCCGCAGGCGCTGGCCCTCAGAAACTGGTGCCCTGGCGGTGGCGGTGTCTCTGTTGTACAGGTTGGGCTGTTGCCTTCACTCGGGACTTGGTTGTTGGGGGATCTACGTCCCCTTCACTGACGGATTCGGCAATTTATGGCGACTCCAAGCCTTGCCGGGGTCCGAGAGGCCCCTGCCCTGGTGCTGACTGTCCTTCGGAACACTGCTCCAGACCACCGGGCACACAGCCTACGGGGTCCTTCCAGGAACTTCCAAACGGTCCCCCTCCAGACAGTCACCGCCGTTGCTGACCTTGCTGACCTGTCCTGCACACAGCTGGACTACTTCAGGCTTTTCTCTCTGTCACCCCTCTTGCTTTCCTCCTTTACTACTTTTCGTCTTCACTTTCACTTAGTTGTTTACTCCTCTCTAGCCCTCAGCTAGACTTCACTCTTGCCCTGCCTGGGCTCTCTGCCTGGTACTTCCTGCCTCCAGAGCTGTGATCTCGGTGGGCGGAGCCAACCGCCTGGCCCACCCCCTGGTGTGAATCATCAGCCTCTGGAGGAAGGCAACAAGGATTTTTGGTTAGCTTTGGTGTTCCTAACTGGGATGTAGGGTGTGATGGTGTGTGACCTGTGTCCCCTGGCTTGCCCAGGGCGACACATGTGCATATAGCCTAAGAATACAGGATCCATCACGTTAGTAATCTGTTGTCTCTTGAGCATTTTACCTACTGCTTACAGGGCTCTTCACTTGATTAGCTGACCTGGAGCATTATCCATTGTTGCAGCGTGATTCTCATGTGTCTTCATCACGCTAGGCCGGCTGATCAAGAGAAAATACAGGAAGGCAGTTTTCAGGTCTTCCATCTTGCAGGTACAGATTGCTAACATAGACAATGAGTCAATTTGCACAAACTCTACTAGAAAGCCATTCTCAGGGCCACTACATTACATTTCTCCATAGCGAAGTCCATTGTGAGAGTCAATATCAGAGGGATTACACAACTCAGCTCCTTCCAGTGTTACTTTCTTTCACGTTCCACAAAGAAGCTTATGGAGAAGAAAAACACCAAGAGAGCACACACAGTTCAGCAGCATCTTTAAACACACGGTAGGCAGTGATGTCATGAAATCTTGGACATTTAGTTCATATTCACATGAAGTGTAAATTACTTTTTTATGCTACTTCTTTTTGCACAGACATTCTGCTGTGTTTAACTGTTCAAGCAAAGTGGATGTGATTTCATGAAAAAATCCTGGGGATTTTTCTCTAGAGGCTTCTATCTGGAGCTTAAAAAAAAAACATGTAAAAAAACTGCAGTTACTTTTTTAAGGGCAGAATCAGCGGCAGAAAACAAAAACAGAATATTTATGCAAAGTGTGAACACGGCTTTATAGACAAAAAAGCAACATGTGATATAGTGAAGCTTATGTAAATATAAGAAAATTCTGACTGCTAAAATTATGAATGAATGAGCAGTCCTGAGCATCTGCTGGATGTCCCTCTCTGCCAAATGGGCGTGGCTTGAGGTGTGGTCAAAATTTGCAGATTTAATCATTTTACCAGAAGACACAGTGCAGCATGATGTACTATTTCTCTGTAAAGATGACAGAATATGCTTTGTATGTAAATCTCAATGCGGTGTTTGGTCGAGTATGACTCTCTAAATGCATTTAGGAATTCCTCTTAGGCCTCTTTCACACGTAGGTACCTCCGGCACGTGTTTGGCAGTTTTCTGACGTAACAGAGACACGTACACATGTAGACCTATGTATTCCTATGGTTTTGGACACACGTAAGTATTTTCGCACGGAACGTTTGTCCATTCCGTACTTACGTGTGTCCGTGTGTTTCTCACGGCAACGTGTCCGTTTTCTCTCTGGCATCACGGGTGTCACACGGAACGCAAACGTGTCACACGTAATGCAAACGGACAACACGGATGTGTTCCGTCTGACAAGAAAAGACATGTGTCTGTGAGAAAAAAAACCAAACCTTTACTCACCTTCTCAAGTCCTGCAGTCTCTGCCGCTGCTGTCACTTGCTGCCTACCGCCGCTTATTATGCTCATTGAATATTCACTTTACTGCGGCTGGAGGCAGCAGCGGGGAGTCGGCAGGACCGGAGACCAGAGATCAGCACCACAGACAGCGACGCCAGGGACAGGTGAGCAGAAAGTTCCCGTTCTCTGTGTGTTATCACGGATAACACATGGAGAACACACGTGTGCCATACACACTGCTCACCGAGGGCAATACGCACCTTTGACACGTCCGTGAAAAACGAGCGTGATTTTCACGGACGTGTGAAAGAGGCCTTAATGAATTTGGTGCATCTTTTACAGTCATGGCCAAAAGTGTTGGCACCCTTTAAAATGTTCTAGAAAATGAATTACAAAAGCAACTACACACATTTTGTTATACATGTTTTATTTCCTTTGTGTGTATTGGAACATCACAAAACATAGAGAGAAAAAAAATGGCAAATTGGACATAATTTCACACAAACCCCAAAAATAGACTGGACAAAATAGTTTTCACCCGTCAGCTTAATATTTGGTCGCACACCTTTTTCAAAAAATAGCCACAATCAATCACTTCCTATAACCATCAAACAAGCTCCTTACACCTCTCAACTGGAATCTTTGACTACTCTTCCTTTGCAAACTACTTCCGGTCTCTCATATTTGAAGGACGCCTTCTCCCAACAGCAATTTTAAGATCTCTCCACAGGTGTTCAATGCAATTTAGATCTGGACTCGCTGCTGCCAATGCAAAACTCTCCAGAGCTTTGTTTCCATTCATTTCTGATTGCTTCTTGAAGTATATTTGCGGTCATTGTCATACTGGAAGACCCATTACCTAGGACGCAAATCCATTTTTCTGATAATAGACACTATATTGAGACCCAAAATCCTTTGGTAATCTTCAAATTTCATGATACATTTCACACCGTCAAGGAACCCAGTCCCAGTGACAGCAAAACACATAGAAACTATTTAAAAGTATACCTATAGATGTAAAAAAATTGCAGTTTTTTTCTGTCTCTGAATATAATTTGAGTACTCTTATTTATTACCAATTCTGTGATAATGTTTGAAACCTAGAGATACCACAACATGTACTCCCATTCTTGTTTCACTACTGTGTGGGAGATGAGAAAAAAAAACTGCGAGAATGTAGGGGGCTCTACCAATCTTAGGATACCGTCTCACTAAATGAAGTACCAACTGAAAAATAAGGAGCGCTGATAGTGTAATACCAACAGATCGGTGAGGTAAATCAGGAAAAATACACTCACCTGAAAAGGTTGTGATAGTCACAACCACTGATAAAGTATAGGATGATGGCGTCAGCTGCAGCCCCACGTGGATGTGCATACAAATCAGAGTGAAGAGGGGGGTTAATGCCGCGCATCAGCCAAAATGAAGATGTAGCATGTTGATGTTATAAACGTATTCTTTTATTCCATCGTCTACGCGTTTCGAGGATATACCTCTTCTTCAGGACCAGTGCATCAACATAGTATAGCATAAATGAAGATGTCAGACATATATATACAGCTGATAACAGAGAGCACCGCCCATTAGATGAAAAAAAAAGGAGGAGTGTATAGTATGAGATCTATGTGTATTAAAAGGATAGGGTCTATGTGTATTAAAAAACCTGAAGTGACATTCACAATTAATAAAAAATAGTGCTGACCGGAAAAACATTAAAAATAGGTAAAACCTTTATTAAGATCAATAAAAAATGTTAAAACTTGTAGAAACATCACCACAGAGAAAAAGGAAAATTCGTGTTATATTCAGGGCTCAGGAGCGAGTAGCATAACAGAGCGCTGATAGAAGACAGGTCAAGAAAGTCCAGACCGTGGGAAATAATGCTTATGCGCATGTCCTGCAAGGTCATCCCAGCGCAGATACTAGTCAATTGCATATCTAGGGGGCCCATAGGAGAGATGCTGCATAGAGGAGAAATTATATATATAATTGACTAGCATCTGCACTGGAGTTACCTTGCAGGACATGCGCATAAGCATTATTTCCCACGGTCTGGACTTTCTTGACCTGTCTTCTATCAGCGCTCTGTTATGCTACTCGCTCCTGAGCCCTGAATATAACACGAATTTTCCTTTTTCTCTGTGGTGATGTTTCTACAAGTTTTAACATTTTTTATTGATCTTAATAAAGGTTTTACCTATTTTTAATGTTTTTCCGGTCAGCGCTATTTTTTTATTAATTGTGAATGTCACTTCAGGTTTTTTAATACACATAGACCCTATCCTTTTAATACACATAGATCTCATACTATACACTCCTCATTTGACACATTTGATTCTTTTATTTCCTACACATCTTTCACAGAATATGGAATAGCCAGTTTCACTAATAACACTGACTTTGAGGTTTTAAGGAATCCACCCAATGTGGGTTCTAGTGTAATGTTCACACCTAGAAAAGGTTTTTTTCTTTATATAATAATTTCTGTTTTCTTTTTTTCTTTTCAAAAAAATTTGTCACTCCTATAACTTTTATATTCGTTATTCATTATTATCTATTAGTCTATATGTGAATTTGAGTTCTACTAAATATCTGTTATGTCACTGAATCAGTGGTTCCTCCCACAGTTTTGGGGGTTTTTTTTCATCTAATGGGCGGTGCTCTCTGTTATCAGCTGTATATATATGTCTGACATCTTCATTTATGCTATACTATGTTGATGCACTGGTCCTGAAGAAGAGGTATATCCTCGAAACGCGTAGACGATGGAATAAAAGAATACGTTTATAACATCAACATGCTACATCTTCATTTTGGCTGATGCGCGGCATTAACCACCTCTTCACTCTGATTTGTATGTAAATGAAGTACCAGCAATTCCGACCACGATATGACCTGGTCAGGATCGCTGGTGCGTCGTTACATGGTCGCTGGTGAGCTGTCAATCAGGCAGATCTCACCAGCGACCATCCACCAGCGAATCTGCGCTTGGTAACCAGGGTAAATATCGGGTGACCAAGCAAAGCGCTTTGCTTAGTTACTCGATATTTACCCTGGTTACCAGCGTACACCACTTAGTGTTGGCTCCCTGCACACGTAGCCATGGTGCACATCGGGTTACTAAGCAACGCGCTTTGCTTAGTTACCCGATATTTAGCCTGGCTATGTGTGCAGGGAGCCAGCACTAAGGGGTGTACGCTGGAAACCAGGGTAAATATTGGGTAACCAAGCAAAGCACTTTGCTTAGTTACCCGATATTTACCCTGGTTACCAGCGTACGCTGCTTCCACAGAGTCGGTGCTCATTTGTCTCCCGCCGTCAAACACACTGATGCATGCTGCACAACGGGAGACCAATGAGCAAAAAATGAACCAGAACAGTGTGTAACGATCAGGGATTTCACAGCAGGGGCCAGGTCGCTGCTTAGTGTCACACACAATGAGATCGCTGATGAGGTCACTGGTACGTCACAAAACCTGTGACTCAGCAGCGATCTCGCTATGTGAGAAGTACCCCTTATTCCACTCCATATGCCTCATAGCTAGGAGATGCTTGTTAACACAGTGGTTGTAATAAACAGTAGCTAGTCAGTCCAGAGCCACACCTTGTCTAAAACTGGATTTTGTGTTTTTAATACGTAGTATGTGTGTGGAATAGAATGTGTCTGTAAAATACAGTGTTTATGTGTTATCAAGGAATGTGCTTTTTAACATAAAATGTGTGTGTACTCTTCACCAGTAGCTAAGTTTTCTAAGTGCTTCATTATCATCTTTCTATACATTGAACCCTAAACCCAGTCAATCTCTCACGCTGAAAGAGAATAAGCTTAGCAAAGGATTACTAAAGAAATTCTGTGAAGCAGCCAGGATAAACCTGCTTTTATTTTAAATGAGGCAGTTATAGCCTACACTGAATACACTAGGTCTGAAGGCTTTCCTGTACAATATGCCATTACTTGTTGGGGTCTGAAATTACAAGAAATTATTTAATGCAATTATTCTATAATCAAGCTCAGGAATTGGTCATGTTGGGTAGATATAAGTGAAGAAAATGACAGTATCAACACTTACATAAAGTGAAAATGAAATTGTTACCCAATTTTTTTAGTTTTACTTATAAATACATTAAAAATTGTGACATAAACTTAAATAATCTTGTCATTATATTCTACAGAAAATGAATGATTTAGATTTGAATGATTTAAATTAAAATTATTATATTAATAAGACAGCAATTCTGTGTCTCATGCTTGAGAAAGAGAGCGTTCCTCCGAAACGTTTCCTAAAGGTTGCTTTACACGCTACGAGATTGCTAAAGCGATCTCGTTGGGGGTCACACAATTTGTGACGCACATCCGGCCGCTTTAGCGATGTCGTTGTGTGTGACACCTATGAGCGATTTTGAATCGTCGCAAAAACGTTCAAAATCGCTCATCGGTGACATGCCCCCCTCTTCCCAATTATCGTTGCTGCTGCAGTAACGATGTTGTTTGTCGTTTCTGCGGCAGCACACATCGCTATGTGTGACGCCGCTAGAATGACAAACATCTCCTTATCTGCGTCCACCGGAAAAGGAGGAAGGAAGGAGGTGGGCGGCATGTTCCGGACCCTCATCTCCTTCCCTCCTTTTTCTATTGGGCGGCGGTTCAGTGACGCTGCTGTGACGTCGCTGTGACGCTGAATGAACCGCCCCCTTAGAAAGGAGGCGGTTCGCCGGTCACAGCGACGTCGCTGCACAGGTATGTGCATGTGTCGCTGCCGTAGCGATAATGTTCGCTATGGCAGCGATCACCACATATCATTACAACGACGGGGGCGGGTGCTATCACGCTCGACATCGCTAGCAATTGCTAGCAATGTCGCAGCGTGTAAAGCCCCTCTTAAGGAGTATATTTGGAACTGGCTGCTCCTATGTTTGCCACATATAGTCTGGATTTGATAATAGAGAAAGTAATGTTCAAGGAAAATGCTTATTGTTTCCTAAAATGGATTAAGAACAGTTCCTCTGTATATGGTAATATAATTTAAATAGTAGTTTTATAGTTTGTACATTAAATCAATTCTACACATTAAAGGAAAAGTGCAATAAAAAATTAAATAATCACTGAAAAAATATAAATGATTTATGTTTTAATGTCTTGTTTATTATATTATCATATTATCATTTGTTTTCAATGGATCACACAGTGCGGAGCCATGTTGTTGGTAACTACAAATTGATCCTGAACTGTGGAAAGTGTCACCGATGACAGCTGACATAGTGCTCCATTTGTATAATGTGCCCCACTGTATAATGTGCCCTGTATACTCTGACCCCATAATACTGTGTCCCCAGTGCTCTCTGTGCCATTCCAGCATCCCCAAGAGCTCTTTATTTCCCTTCAGCATCCCACAGTACTCTCTGTGCCCCTGCAGGATCTCCCAGTGCTCTCTGTGCCCCTCCAGCATCCCCCAGTGCTCTCTGTGCCCCTTCAGCATCCCCCAGTCCTTTCCGTGCCCCTGCAGTGTCCCGCAGTGCTCTCTGTGCCCCTGCAGCGTCCCCCAGTGCTCTCTGTGTCCCTGCAGGATGCCCCAGTGCTCTGTGCCCCTGCAGGATGCCCCAGTGCTCTCTGTGCCCCTCCAGCATCCCCCAGTGCTCTCTGTGCCCCTCCAGCATCCCCCAGTCCTTTCTGTGCCCCTGCAGTGTCCTGCAGTGCTCTCTGTGCCCCTGCAGCGTCCCCCAGTGCTCTCTGTGCCCCTCCAGCATCCCCCAGTGCTCTGTGTCCCTGCAGTATTCACCAGTACTCTCTGTGCCTCTGCAGCATTCCCCAATGCTCTCTGTGCCCCTGCAGCTGTGACGCCCCTGGACTATTCAGGTCATCACAGGGTACTGCACAAACTGCCCTCCCAGTGCAGTATTCCAAATCCCTCATGGTTCTGGGTCCCCATCTTGCAGTACTGCCTCCAACAGCAAATCAAATCCTAGATACATTCTGTACCACACCCACCAGGCACACCAGTGGACAGCTTAAGCGGAATAGGGCCGCCCACCTAGGGGTCTGGCAGGGGAGGTGGAAGGTGTTAGAGGAGTCGAGGAGTTGAGTGGTAGCCCTCGAGCTGAGAGGAGCTCTGAGGAAGCTGGGAGTAGTGGCTCCCAGGGGAAACTGACAAGGTTGCAGACGGTGGTCTGGGCCTAGAGGAGTCGGACCCCCGGTCGCAGGGGATTGAGGCTAGGTGCCTAGGACCTGTCAGTGAGGACGGTCAGCAGCCTGGCACTATCATGGTCTGGGATCGAAGGCACGGCGGGGTACACAGACCCTAGGTCGGGGACAAGCTTTATGCAACCCGGCAATTAACCTGCGGAAAATAGGGCCTTTATGGACTGTATCCACGAGCTACAGAATCGGGCACTAGTGCAACGAGGGGGATAAAGCTTTCCAAAAGCAGCCCACTGAAATCCCGAGCATGAGCCCTGAGAGCAGGCTCCCTCACTTAGCCACAGTGGGGAGCGGGGCCTGGCAAGTTCCAAACTACCGGGCCACTACGAAGAATCTACACTTTTGTGTCAGGAGGTAGGTCACGGATCACCAGGCAGTACTGCAGGGGACGGGACCCGGACGAGCTCCCCTTTGAGAGATAGCAGCAGTCAGAGACTTGGTTTACCCGCTTGTCAGCGTCTACTTAATGACTGAGTGAGTACCCGAGTAACCCCTGCATCCCACGGCATCCCACCGAGTCCCGGGGCCTTCCCCTACCTGTGGAAGGCAACAACACCTTGCTGCCCCACTCCATCACCCCAGGTGCTCCCAATGGCAGCGGCGGTATCCCTTTATTACCGTACACCACGGGTGGTGTCACGAACGATAACTCCCCTGTAAATAACTCCCCCTTTACATTTAGAGTGGCCCCAAGCCCCCGGGTCCAGAGACCGTCGAGCCACGAGTAATCACCCCGGATCCGAGCGGTTCGGTCCGCTGTCGGGGCAGGCACACAGCATTCCCCAGTTCTCTCTGTGGCCTCCAGCATCCCCCAGTGCTCTCTGTGCCCCTGCAGTGTTCCCAGTGCTCTTTTCCCCCCTGTGCTAAGCACCGAGCACTCACAGGAGGAACTGCAGTGAGCGGTGGTCTGAGGTGGGTTCTGGCGGTGTCCTGCGACAATCTGTAGCATGAGCCTGGTATTGTATTATAGATGGGAGGTTGTGATCACTGCTCACCACAGTATGTACTCACCTCAGAGCTCCACTTCCGACAGCTAAACCTGTCAGCCTGGTGTCTCTCGGCAGCTTCTACTGGCAGCGCACAGAGAGCTGACAGGAGTAGTTGCCGGGAGCTGAGCTCCGAGGTGAGTACATGCTGCGACGAGCAGTGATCACAGCCTGCCATCTATACAATACCAGCCTCATGCTGATCGCCGAGGGAAACACTGGGGGAAAGTGAAATGCACTGTATACACTTGGATCCAAAAAGATGGGGTCTATCTCCCAGGGGGCATGTTCAGGTCACAGCAGGGAGCAGCCTTAATGCTAGACATAGGGTCGGATGCCGACTACCAGCCCTTATGCACAGGGACTGTCATATTTGAGGCATGTAACTATTGTTACACACAGCAAATCCAAGATGGCAGCCCCCAGTGTTTGAGTACAAATAGAATTACTGTAAATGAAAATTAAACAATGAATTTAATTTTGTATTAAAAATAATTGATTCAATAATCACTATTATTAATACAAAATTTAAAAACGCGACACCTTCCCTTTAAAAAGTGTTTGTAGAAGGTTGATGCTGTTTGGAGTGCACTCCTTTCATTTTAGCAATACTATAACTCAACTCTTCTTAATGACTAGTTTTGATATAAACAAAAGTGAATCTTATATAGAACTGGTATATTAGAAACATTCCAAACCATTGGTGGCAAAAACGTTTTTTTCAATGTTTATTATGACAAAAGATTTAACATCTAATATTTGGGTTTGGTGAAGACGAGATGGCTATTACATTGTGTCCACATACAGCAATCCTAGCTACAATCCACAAGATAAATGACCACGCACAGCAATCGTCACTTGTGTAAATGTCTGAAATGATTGTTTCCCCCTGGTAGTTGATTTACAGAATGTGACTTGGCTCTAAATGTCACTTTAACTAGCAGTTATTGGAGTGCAAACAGGGACCAAAGAGAAATCCGTATTTCAGAGAATAACACTGTTATTTTGTTATGATTGTAGCAATTTATCTTGAAGAAATTGTTCATATGATAAAATATATAGTATCACCTTTGTAAATACTAAGGGCAGATTCTGATTTTTATCACAAACATCAAGGCATCCATCTTATTTGAAGGAAAATAATAAGAGCATAAGCAGAAATACTGCTCCATTGCAAAAGTCATCTAATCAGCAAACAAACCGAGAGATTTAGAAGGAAACGTTGAATTTAATGAAAAAAGTCTTTCTGCTGCTAGAAGAGAAATCTCACTGCAAACTTTTATTATTGATTAAAAATAAATAACAAGCCATTGTTTATACCATACTCCTGTGACCCACTGTGTGGATGATACTAATATTCAGCAGATGAAAATTATAAATGCATCTGAAAGTGTCAAATGTATTAGGGGTTCTTGCCCTTGTCACTGGTAATGATAAGTCTTTTGTCGTAAACATAGAGTTGGATAAAAAGATTTACAACCATTTTTAGAGCATTTATTAAGACTAGTTGCTAGAAATGTTGCCCTTTTCACTGCAGTAGTCTTGCATAACCCTTTTGCGATATCGCTGAATTAACAATCTTCTACCGCAGGATCAGTTTTTCTTAGAATTTCTTGAGTCACCCTGCTTTCTTTCAGCCTTTGCATATCGCCAAGTCGAATTTACTTCATCAATTGACATTTCAGAGTGCTTTACAAGCTGCGACATCGCTAACGATATATCGTCGGGGTCACGGTGTTTGTGACGCACATCCGGCGTCGTTAGCGACATTGCAGCGTGTAACAGCTAGGAGCGACGATCAACGATCGCAAAAACGTCAAAAATCGTTGATCGTTGACACGTCGCTCCTTTTCATAATATCGTTGATGGTGCATGCCGCTGGTTGTTCGTCGTTCCTGCGGCATCACACATCGGTATGTGTGACACCGTAGGAACGACAAACATCTCCTAACCTGCGTCCACCGGCAATGAGGAAGGAAGGAGGTGAGCAGGATATTCTGCCCAATCATCTCCGCCCCTCCACTTCTATTGGATGGCTGCCGTGTGATGTCACTGTGACGCCGCACGAACTGCCCCCTTAGAAAGGAGGCAGTTCGCCGGCCACAGCGACGTCGCAGGGAAGGTAAGTCCGTGTGACGGGTGTAAGCGATGTTGTGCGCCACAGGCAGCGATTTGCCCGTGACGCACAACCAACGGGGGCGGGTACGCTCGCTAGCGATATTGCAGCATGTAAAGTGACCTTTCCACTCTGTTTTATCGGTACCAGGGGTTCAACTTCTGTTTCTCCAGTTGCCGTCCTGCCAAATCTACCTTCTTTGCTCCAACTTGGTTGTTCTGCTGCACCAATGTCATCTGTCTCTATTGATCATTCAACCAAAGGCTTCACAAATTCACCTGACTAGGTGAGGCATAACAGTGTCAGGACAACTAAAACTACTTAACAGATGTTTATACATTACTACAACTTATCATCTACTCAGTGTCAGGTCATTGGTTGATACATAATGAAAATGCTTTTGAAATGCTTGTGCAGTTTCCATGGTGGTTTGAACATCAACCCGACGTACTGCACCTTTAACAGTGAAAAAGTCCTTTAGCTTAGAAAAATCCCACTTTTTCCAAGTTTTATCAGGCAAGCATTAAACATTGTGACGCCCCTGGACTATCAGGTCGTCACACAATATTGTACAATCTGCCCTCCCGTGCAATATCCACCTCCCTCTTGGTTATGGGTCCCCAACTATATGGTGTTGCCTACATCAGCTAAAAAAATCCTAGGTACACTCTGCACCACACCCACCAGACACACCAATGGACAGCCTGAGTGGAATAGGGTCGCTCACTTGGGGGGTTGGTTAAGGGGAGGTCAGGAGGAAAAGTGTGCTGGAAGTGAAGGAGAGAGGAGGTCAGGAGCAGGGCTCCTAGGAACTGTCTAGGTTGCAGACGGTGGTCTGGGCCTAGATGAGCTGGACCCCCGGTCGCAGGGGATCATGGCAAGGGGATGGAACTGTCGAGGAGGACAGACGGCAGCCTTGCACCATCACCGGGCTGGGACCAGGGCACGACGGGGTACCTGGACCCTAGGTCAGGGAGTAGCTTCAGGCAACCTGACAATTCACCAGACGAGAACGGAGCCTTCAAGATGCGCTCTCCATCCGCTCCAGAATCAGGGTACTAGCGCAATGAGGGGGATAGGACTTTCCACCAAAATTGTCTAGAAAATCCAAAGCGTGAACCCTGAGAGCAAGCTCCCACAGTTAGCCATACCGGGAAGCGAGACCTGGCTAGTTCCATACTACAGGGACCAACAGAGAAGTAACTTAGTGCCAGGAGGCAGGTCACTGATCACCAGGCAACACCATCGGGGACGGGCCCCGAACTAGCTCTTCTCAGCGGCAGCGGTGTCCAGAACTTTGGTTTATCCAGTTGTCGGTGTCAGCTTACTGGACTGAGTGAGTACGCAAGTGGCCCCTGCGCTCCCCACAGCACTCCCCAAACACCATCACCGAGTCCTGGGGCATTTCCCTACCCATGGAGGGTTTTAACACCTGGCTGGCCCGCTCCATCGCCCCCGGGTACTCCAAATTACCACAAACCATGGGTGGCGTCACAAATTCTAACACAATCCCCTGTAAATACCCCCTTCATTTGAGTGGCAGCACGACCCCCGGGTCCGGAGACCCCTCGAGCCACCGCGGATCTGGATCCGAGCAGCCCGGCTGCTGGCACGGGGGCGGCACAACATCACATTCTCTACTTTGGGTTTAACTAGGTTATCAAACACCAAGGTCCCCTCCAGACCCCAGTTATTTATTTATTTATTTTGCTCGCTTACTGTATATAGGGCCATTACAGCACAGCATTATACAGCCATCATTATCACAGTCCCCATTGGGCTCACAGTCTAAATTCTATATCAGTATGTCTTTTTGAGTGTGGGAGAAAACTAGAGTATCGGGAGAAACCAACACAAACACCAGGACTACATACAAACTGCTTGTAGGTATTGTCCTTAGTGGGATTTGAACCCAAGACCCCAGCACTACAAAGCTGCAGTACTAACCACTGAGACACCATGCTATCTTTGATAGCTGGTATTGCAGCTCAGCTTAATTGAATTGAAAAGGGGAACATTTCTGCTGTGAGACTCAGTCCCTCAATACGGGCGATTGAAGAATTCGAAGACATCTATTCAAAGAGCCTCACTATATGACAGAATTGAATGACCAAAAGGTCATTGTCCAATAAACAGAGGATCTCAGGTGACCACAATGGCAGAATTATATTCCAATGTTGCCCAATCCAAAGGGAGCCCAATTATCCAACTGACCAGGTACCTCTCCCAGTGGCGAGGGTGGCAAGGTTGGAGATGTGTGTCTGTGGAAAGAATTTGGGATAGAAGGGAATCATACTAGTAAAAGGCCCTATTGAAAGTGGACTCATCATGACATTTGGAATGAATGTCCTATAGGAAGTAGGACAAATTCTGGCAAACAATGGCACAGTACGAAGGAAAGGCCCTGTCCATCACTGGCATCGAAAAAGAGAAAGGGCACTAAGATTCACCCATACCTCCAAAGGTTACATCTACAGGAGGGAGTGTTGTGCCTGGAGGAGTCGATTTGTAGTGAGGAATGCTCACCCCCGGAGGGCAAGCTTAAAAGAGAAGGTCATTCCATTGCAGAGTCACCATAGAGAATGGGTAGAGACCTGCAAGAAACAGGATGTTGAGCTAAGGAGAACTTCACTGCAAGGCAGAGTTGTGGAGCAGGCCACCAAGTTGTGAGGGGATTGGAGCCATTTGTCTGCAGCACGATATCTAAATTGCTCTGATGTCTGAAAGTGACTTGGGGGAGCGTGTGTGTCATGGAAGTTGAAGATGTTGGTGACTCCAGAGAAGAGGCAGAGACAGGGCTCACACCTAATAAACAGACAGGTGTTTGAGATGGTATGCTGATTCAGCTACGCTAAAGGAGGTAGCACCTTCAGCTCCAGCTAGACTGGAAGACGCGCTGAATCTGAACCCGCCTGTGAAATGCCAGAGGATCCAGACAAGACGCTCATGCGCCCAGTGGAACCAGAAAGCAGAGTGGAGCCTTAACTTTCACATAAAGCTCCTGAATTATCAAGCATCCTTGTAAAAACACTTTCAAAGAGGCCATGTGTCAGAGGTGACAGACATTCATGTGGTTTCTGGAAATAGAAGGTCACAGCATTTGGCTGCACAAAATGTTCCCTGACTTTCTATTGTTTCTGCTGTTATTATTCATTGTAATAGGTAGTTTTTCTGCTGGATTTTCATTTCTCCCCCTTTTGGACCCATCAGTAGCTCACCTTGCAGTCATCTCTTGATCATCAGTATTCTCTTGATGCTTAAATACTCACTTCTTTCCTGGACTGATGCTGGTGATATTATTCAGTTCTAGATATCACTCTAGTTCTGGTTGCAAGCAGGTGGCTTGCTCTCATCTGCAGTATTGTTGCTGAAGCTTTGATGAACTCCTGCCTGTCCTGCCTGAGTCATCTGTAGATAAATAGTTCCTGCTTTTTTCTCCATGCTGAAGCTTTGCTGAACTCCTGCCTGAGTTATCTGTGGATGAGTAGTTACTGCTTTTTTCCCAATGTGTCTTCCTTGTGTCTTACTTAGCATTTAGTGGGGTTGACTAAGAGCTCATCCTAACAATTCCTATTTACAGTCCAGCACTAGGGATACCTAGGGTCAGCTATCCAGCTAGGTGCAAAACCTATCTAGGGTGGTGAGGGACCCCAGGGACCAGCAGTAGATTTGGTCAGGGGTCACCATCTGTCCCTTTCCTAAATGGAGGGGTCACATTCCCTTACCTTTTGCCGCTCATTTGATACTTCCCCGTACCTAGCGTGACAGCATGTAGAACTGAACGGGCCAATGCTGGCCTGCAAGACATGCACAACACATGTTTCCCTGGCCGAGCGAGTCACCTACGAGACACCCGAGCATGGTGTGCTCAGTAGCTGATCATATCAGGACCATCCCTAAAGAACACTAAGGAGCATAAAAATTGTTCTCGCTGGAAGACTGGTGAGTTTAAAGAAAGGAGGAATGTAAAGGAATCAAGGATTTCTGAAGCATAAGAAAAGTAAACATGACCATCTAGTGGCCAGAAATTGTAAGAACAGCCGGGACTACAAAGAAAATAGTCATTTGAGGGAGGGGATAAGAAAATACACCTTCAGGTGACAGTTGTGTCACAGTTATTAAATATTAAAAGGCCTGGCTAGGCCAGGAAGTGGAGGCATTGGCACCAGAATCTTGTTCCAGAAAAGTCGTGTGGCAGTGAAGTGGGCTTACAGCCCCAACGCCACAAAAGGGTCCTAGAGCAGTCAGATCCCACAGAAGGCCTTGACTACACGACTCATGACATGAGCATAAAGGATGATCAATGATTCGAACTGAGAGGAAGATCCATGACCAGCACTATTAGAATCCAGTGATTCAATTTGCAGAGAATTGATTTGATGTGAATCGAAAGTACTGTAATCAAAAGTACTGTAAAGCCTCTAAAAGCCCTGAAGAGCCATGTATGATACTCTGAGGTTTTCTAGGACTATATTGAACCCCTTTAAAGGGAACCTGTCACCTAGAATATGCGTTCTGACCTATCAGTAGATGCATGTGTGCCCTAATTACACCTCCCTACCGATCCCTGTGTTATAAAATTGTATAATATGAAAGTAATAAAAAATGTTTTATTACCTTCATATTTCGTATGTAAATAGCAGGGAATGTGGTCACAGGGGCGGCGCCTTGCCCTATGGACGTCTGCATACTTAAGTGGTATCACGCCCCTGGTACCACGTCCCCGTCGCTGATTCTATCCTGCGATCATTGCGGCACGCTTCTCTTCCGGGTTCTCCTTGTCAGTTTGAGACACGCAGTGTGCATGCGCAGTGCGCGTCAAAAGCCCGCGATTGAACACCCGGAAAAGAAGCCTGCTGCAATGCGCATAATACCACGGAAGTATGCAGACGTCCATAGGGCAAGGCGCCGCCCCTGTGACCACATTCCCTGCAATTTTCATATACGAAATATGAAGGTAAAACGTTTTTTTTATTACTTTCATATTATACAATTTTATAACACAGGGATCGGTAGGGAGGTGTAATTAGGGCACACATGCATCTGCTGAGAGGTTAGAACGCATATTCTAGGTGACAGGTTCCCTTTAACATACCGTTTATGGCTATGGGCAATCAGATGGTAATTATTCATTATTGCTGTGCTGTCAGAAACCCAATCTAAATTCTTCATTCCACAAACCTTATATAAAGAAAAATGTAAAAAGGTTACATTATATGTAATATATTAACCACAAAAGAGTACACTGATCCATATCAAGGACAAATATAATTTTCCAGAAGTCACCATAGACAATTATTATACTCAAACTGACTCTGTTCATATAATCAATATGTTTAGAAATAAAGGCTATGTGCCAAAAAGATTTGCAAAAATTACAAAATATTTTTTATTTTTAGGACAATGCGACATAGGAACACACAGTGAAGTGCAAAAAGTGAGATTTAAAAACAATGCACACAAGCACAAAAAACAGGGCAGCCGTGCGTGTCAGGATTACATGTACGACAAGGTCTCAACTGCATAATCAATGTAGTTAATGAGAGACCAGAAGTGGTCAGGATGGACAGCTGCATAGTTGCATGGTTTTTATATGGATAGTCTCCATATAACCAGCCTGGCCACAAGGGGTCTCACTTAGTTAAATCACATAGTGACTGCAGGATAATACAAAAAGACATGCAATGACAGTTGTAATAAGAATATAACATGCAATGTAGTAAAACTAGAAGTTATAGTGATATACTGTTAATAGCCTGAATGGCATTTTTATATTACTATAATACAGTGGCAGATAGTAAGAGAGAGTTAACAACTGTATATATACCAGTATAGTTACCTATCTGTGTAATAACAGCTAGAATTTTATAATTAACTGTTAAAGGTATTTTCATAGAAAACAGTATACATATAAGTCAGTCAACTTTCACCAAATGTAACATTACATCCTAGTGCATCATCCAGAGACCATATCATGAAATGGCAGGAATTATAATGACAGCGGTAGATGTGAAAGGGTTAAAGCTAGAGTTGAGCGCGGTTCGCGGTTCGAGGTTCTCCAGTTCTAGGCTCGAGTGATTTTGGGGCCTGTTCTAGATCGAACTAGAACTCGAGCTTTTTGCAAAAGCTCGATAGTTCTAGAAACGTTCGAGAACGGTTCTAGCAGCAAAAAAACAGCTAATTCCTAGCTTGGTTTCCGCTGTAATAGTGTAAGTCACTCTGTGACTCACACTATTATGACATTTCAGTGTATAGTGTGCATGAACAACGCCTTCAGATCACTGTTGTTTGTATAGTGGCGATCGCCATTTTTTTTTTTTTTCCTTGTCTTCCTTCCCTAAGCGCGCGCGTCTTGTGGGGCGGGCCAGCATGTCAGCCAATCCCAGACACACACACAGCTAAGTGGACTTTTAGCCAGAGAAGCAACGGCATGTGTGATAGGATGTCCATGTCACATGTCCCTGCATTATAAAACCGGACATTTTCCTCCAGGACGCCATTATCTCTTCTGCGTCCTTGGTGTCAGACATCACTGGCGCAGCTCCGTCCTTTGTCCTATCGCCGATACTGCTGTATGCGCTCCATACACAGCGCTGGACAGCTTAGGGATAGCACTTTCTATCAGTCCTTTTAAGGGCTCGTACCGGCAGGGTCAGAGCCATAGGTGACAGGTCCTGAAAACAGAGACAGCGTCTGTGTAGCAAAGGTCAGGGATTTCGTCGCTGCATTTCCCTATTAGGAGGGAATAGAAAGGCAGGCTTCCATTCCTCTACCCAGACCCCACAATCCTGCCACTGTACCCTCCTGTCCTCTGCACACTCCAACTCATTATAACTAAGCCATTATACTAGCAAACACTCAGTGTACCTAGTGGCATCCTAAACGTGGCTATTGGTCTTTTGTCTAGTCACACTAGTGCAAAGATATTTGCAGCACGTCTGCCTGCATTGCACACTCAAACTCTTTTTAACTAAGCCATTATACTAGCAAACAGTCAGTGTACCTAGTGGCATCCTAAACGTGGCTATTGGACTTTTGTCTAGTCACACTAGTGCAAAGATATTTGCAGCACGTCTGCCTGCATTGCACACTCAAACTCTTTTTAACTAAGCCATTATACTAGCAAACAGTCAGTGTACCTAGTGGCATCCTAAACGTGGCTATTGTACTTTTGTGTAGTCACACTAGTGGAAAGATATTTGCAGCACGTCTGCCTGCATTGCACACTCAAACTCTTTTTAACTAAGCCATTATACTAGCAAACAGTCAGTGTACCTAGTGGCATCCTAAACGTGGCTATTGTACTTTTGTCTAGTCACACTAGTGCAAAGATATTTGCAGCACGTCTGCCTGCATTTCACACTCAAACTCTTTTTAACTAAGCCATTATACTAGCAAACACTGAGGAAACTTAGTGGCATCCTAAACGTGGCTATTGGACTTTTGTCTAGTCACACTAGTGCAAATCTATGTGCAGCACCTCTGCATGACACCCTCCTGCTCTGTTTTTAATAAGCTATAATGATAGCAAAAAATACTGCCATTTAGTGGCATCATAGAACTGGCTGTTGTATTCCATTAGTGCCCCACTGGTGCCAAGCTATTTCTAGCACCTGTGCATGACACCCTCATGCACATTTTGCTACGCTAATGTTATAGCAAACTCAGGGAATTCATTGCTGCATTTGATAATTCGGAGGGATAGAAAGTGAGGCTTCCTTTAGCTTTTCCTTCTGTTCATAGACAGCATCTCCAAGTTCACACCCGAAGAGCAATTTCTCCTCCACGTCTAAGTGTGGAGAGGCAGCTAGTGCGCATGCGTGTGCCGATTTACCCCAGCTGCAGCCTAACTACAGTGTTTCGCCTAGTGAGTATGCTCAGCCTGACTGTGCCATTCCTGACGCTAAGTCTTCATTTCGGGATACAGCGCATGCTCCCACACTAAGTGTGAAAAGCCTCTTTGCACAGGTACTTGCATTCCGTGCTGGGTCTAAGTCCTGTTTTGTGCCTAGACACCATGCTAAAGCTGATAGTCTTTTTTCAGAGACTGTATCTCATGCTACTGAGCATGCTCAGGCACTTACTGCATCAGAGACTAGGTCCGGTAATGAACTCTTTGGCCCTGCCCCTGATGTGGGGGTCCCATATAGACCACAGGGCATCAGATGTCCTCCCAAATGGCTTGCAGAGGCCCACCCCTATGACTTGTCACCGCATTATTGATGGTCAGACGATGACTGGTGAGGTGTTTGGGTCATGGCAGCCATGAGGTCATCATTGAAGTTGCGGTTCCAAATAGGACGCTAGTTATGCCACTCATGACGTGTCACTCTACTTTTGTCTCCAGGAGGTGCATTGTGGTTCACCCTGGTTTGGGGCGGACCCAGGTTATAAAAGGGGCTGGAGCCAACAAGGAGGTGCGCAGTCTTCTATTATGCTCCGAAAGAGCACACCTCCATGTGTTGAACCCATTGCGGCTTTAGGCCAGAGGTAGGCAGAGATAGGGTGTCGATGCAGGCCACCACCACAGTTGGTAACGCAGAACGGTTAAGACCAGCTCCTGTCCTACCAGTCCTGCTTGTGCAGCCCAGTGGCATTAACAGGCCTGCTGCTGCTGATGCCCCTACGCACACGGTCAGCGTACTCAATGGCCCCTGTGTTGTTAACAGGGAGTTCCTGGGCTGGGTGGGCATGTGGACCCTGTGACGCTAACAGGGCTCCCAGTCTCCAGATCCGAATGGCGTCTAACTCGGTTCAGGCTACTATTAGTTTCATAGCCACACAGCTCTGTATCCTCCACCAAACCTTCCAGTTGCCAACCTCTCCTTTTCCAACTGGGAGCACGGTGGACACTGACTGCTGATGGGAATATATACCTTTCTCTTTCTTTTCTTATTAATTTTCGTTATATAGCGGTAACATAGTATATACCACCTTATCCAAATCTGCCAGTCCCACTGTAACAGATGGTGTTTCTTCAGCAAATGTTACTGTTGCTTAACCATCAAATCCACGGACCAAAACTTTTTTCCCCTTTCCAACACACCTGTTCCCCTTTCCACCAGCATCTGTCCTTTTTCAACTCATTTTGGTATATGACCAAAAGTGCAACTCTGCAGGGACACCGTACTCAACGCCATCTCAGCACAGCAGCCAGCCCTCGGTCCCTCAGATGTGGACAAGTAAAAGACCATTTCCTCCTATCCATGACAAAGCGTTGAGATTCACTCTGTGCAGCACTGGTGTTTAATGGAAAAGCAGATCTAAGATTGCGTACCACATTCTGCAGATACTTCTGTATACGTGCTTCCATTTCTATGGCAGGAATTATTTCGCCAAATTTTGTCTTGTACCGGGGATCTAACAGTGTGGCAACCCAGTATTCCGGATTACTTTGAATTCGTACAATCCGAGGGTCATGTTGTAGGTAGTGCAGCAAGAAGGCGCTCATGTGTCTTGTGCATCCAGGAGGACCAAGTCCTTGGTGTGTTGGTGGCAGAGAGGTGAGAATCGTGCCTCCTTCCTCTGCCCTCTCCCCACAACCTCGCACAACCGAAATGTGAGCAAGCTCTCACTCATCTGCTGAGTCTTCCATGCCCATCGCCAGTTCGTCCTCCATTTCTTCATGGGCTCCTGCACCTTCCTCAACACTTTTTGCTGATACTATGCGCCCTTGTTAATCCCTCTCCCTCACCATGACTGCCGCATAGGTGCCGCTGACCATCTGGACCTCGTAGATCTTGTTATCCCTTCCGCATATGACTCCTCCTGTACTTCCTCCCCTTCCTCTTGTCCCAACACCTGACTCCGAATAATAATTACAGTGTGCTCCATCATGTAGATGACCAGAATTGTCACGCTGAGAATGACATTGCCAGTGCTAAACATCTTCGTCGACATTTGTAAACTGTGTAGCAGGGTGCATAGGTCCTTGATCTGACACCACTCCAGCAGAGTGATCTGCACCACCTCTGGATCAAGTTATCCCAGGCTATATGTCATAACGTATTGCAGCAGGGTTCGGCGGTGCTGCCACAAACGCTGCAACATGTGCAGATTCAAATTCCTGCGTGTCGGCACATCGCATTTCAGGCGTTTAACCACCAGACCTAAAGACTTCTGTAGCGACGAAAGTTGTTGAGCTGCTGTGTGCGCACGATGGAAGTGAGCACATAGCGAGCGTGCCCGCTGCACAAGGCCATGTAGGCCGGGATGGTGTTTTAAAAATTGCTGGAGAATTAGGTTTAACACGTGAGCCATACAAGGCACGTGTGTCATATTGCCCTGACGATGGCCCGCAGCCAGGTTTGCATCATTGCCGCACACGGCTGTTAAGTCACCAACGGAGTCCGCTCCGTCAATTTGTACTCCGGTCGCCAGGTGACAACGTGTTCCTTTCATGCATAGTGCTGATGATGGGAGAGGAGTCGATGCCAGCGGCGCAGGTGGACGCAGGTTATGCTCACCCACTGGGCTGCATTACCTTGACAGATGCAGAATCTCTGGCTGAATGTAGCTGGTGGGTATCTCACAGATGAAATACCATCATTCAGCTACAACCAATGGGAAGACACCACACCCTTTTTTATGCCCATCCTGTCTGCAGACCACTGCCAGACATAGCTATGAACCTCTGGTTAATTTTACCCCCAGTTCAGTTTTATGATTTTGTGTGCTTGTTACCTGACTACTTTTCCTGCTTGCTGTTTATGTACCTTGTTGGCCGATCCGCATTTCACCTCTGCTTGTTTTCTGATTAAGTCCTGGCCGTCCCATTCTGTTCCTGTTCCTCAATTAATGTTTTGACCCTGCCTGACTACTATTCTCTGGAACTGCAGCCTTCCACAGGTATTAATCACCTTGGGCCCTGTGTAATTCCTAATCCCTGTATAGGGGTTAAAGGGTTTCAGGGTTCTAGGGGTCCTGCTTGGTGAGTGGCTTCCCTCTAGCCTATCATTTACAGCCCATCTGAGTGTGTGGATCAAGGAAGGCGTTACACCGTGCTCTCTGCAGAAGGCCATGTGGGCCAGGATAGTGCTTTAAAAATTGCTGGACAACCAGGTTCAACACGTGAACCACACAAGGCACGTGTGTCACATTGTCACAGCGAAGGGCCGCACCCATGTTTGCATCATTGTCGCACCCGGCCTTCCCTGGCTGCTGGTTGAGTGGAGACAACCATTGATGAAACTCGGTCTCCAGAGCTAACCGTCCACAACTTCTCAGCGGTGTGACTCACATTTCCCATACATTTCAAAGTAAACCTTTGACCACCTGATGGCATTGAGCTTTGCTGCCAGCATAGTAAGGAGGTGTGTGGTATTCCTTGTGCGCAGTTACAAGGAAGGGTGGCCTGACCACACAGGGTTTGCGCCAAGGTGGAGGACCCACACAAGGTTGAAGAGGCAGAAGCAGTGTATTAACTTCTACATACAGAAGAAGGATTGAAACAACTCGTGTGGACGGCAAGACTTGTACGGCAGACCCTTCTCCATCTCTCCCCACAGTAACCCATTGCCCAGTCAGCGACATGTAACGCCCCTGTCCATGCTTACTGGGCCAATTATCTGTGGTGAAATGCACCCTGTCACACAGAGTTTCTCAAGGAATCAGTGATGTTTAGTGCGACATGCTGGTGTAGCGCGTGCACGCCTTTGTTGGAGAAGGAGTGGCGCCTGGGCATCGGCTCTTGGGGCACTGCGATGGGCATAAGGTCTCGAAAATCCTCGGTTAAAAAGGTTGGAAAGGCAGCATTTTGGTAGCCAACAGTTTCCAGACGCTGAAAGTCAACCTCTAAGCCATGTCATGCCCTACTAAAAGCATGTAAAACACAGTAAGGGGACTCCAACCACAGTCTCCCTCGTTTCCACTAACTGGGCCACACACACCCCACTTGACTGGCATCAGTTGACCCAATTTTCAAAATGAAAAAGATGCTTTGCATGAAGCACTTTCAAAAATACGCGTGCCTTTCCCGTCCCCTGGATGACCCAGGGGAAGAAAAGTCCTCTGAAAGCCATGACTTGTTCATCTTGGTTCTTTTAGAAACACAGCGAGGGGACTCCAACCACAGTCTCCCTCGTTTCCACTAACTGGGCCACACACACCTCACTTGACTGGCATTGGTTGAGCCCCCTTTTGAAAAAGAAAAAGATGCTTTGCATGAAGCACTCTCAAAAATACACGTGCCTTTCCCGTCCCCTGGCTGACCCAGGGGAAGAAAAGTCCTCTGAGAGCCATGACTTGTTCATCTTGGTTCTTTTAGAAACACAGCGAGGGGACTCCAACCACAGTCTCCCTCGTTTCCACTAACTGGGCCACACACACCCCACTTGACTGGCATCGGTTGACCCCCCTTTTGAAAAAGAAAAAGATGCTTTGCATGAAGCACTCTCAAAAATACGCGTGCCTTTCCCGTCCCCTGGATGACCCAGGGGAAGAAAAGTCCTCTGAAAGCCATGACTTGTTCATCTTGGTTCTTTTAGAAACACAGCGAGGGGACTCCAACCACAGTCTCCCTCGTTTCCACTAACTGGGCCACACACACCCCACTTGACTGGCATCGGTTGAGCCCCCTTTTGAAAAAGAAAAAGATGCTTTGCATGAAGCACTCTCAAAAATACGCGTGCCTTTCCCGTCCCCTGGCTGACCCAGGGGAAGAAAAGTCCTCGGAGAGCCATGACTTGTTCATCTTGGTTCTTTTAGAAACACAGCGAGGGGACTCCAACCACAGTCTCCCTCGTTTCCACTAACTGGGCCACACACACCCCACTTGACTGGCATCGGTTGAGCCCCCTTTTGAAAAAGAAAAAGATGCTTTGCATGAAGCACTCTCAAAAATACGCGTGCCTTTCCCGTCCCCTGGCTGACCCAGGGGAAGAAAAGTCCTCTGAGAGCCATGACTTGTTCATCTTGGTTCTTTTAGAAACACAGCGAGGGGACTCCAACCACAGTCTCCCTCGTTTCCACTAACTGGGCCACACACACCTCACTTGACTGGCATTGGTTGAGCCCCCTTTTGAAAAAGAAAAAGATGCTTTGCATGAAGCACTCTCAAAAATACGCGTGCCTTTCCCGTCCCCTGGCTGACCCAGGGGAAGAAAAGTCCTCTGAGAGCCATGACTTGTTCATCTTGGTTCTTTTAGAAACACAGCGAGGGGACTCCAACCACAGTCTCCCTCGTTTCCACTAACTGGGCCACACACACCCCACTTGACTGGCATCGGTTGACCCCCCTTTTGAAAAAGAAAAAGATGCTTTGCATGAAGCACTCTCAAAAATACGCGTGCCTTTCGCCTCCCCTGGCTGACCAAGGGGAAGAAAAGTCCTCTGAGAGCCATGTCCACATTGTCAGTGGACAGACACGTGTGCTTATCTGTCAGCAGACCCCCCAGCAGCACTGAAGACAGGTTCCGAGAGAACGCTGGCTGCAGGACACAACAAGATCCCCAAGGCGTACGTGGCGAGCTCAGGCAATTTATCCAGATTGGAAGCCTAAAATGAGCAGGGCTCAAGTTGCACAATAATGGAATCGATGTTTCCTTGCATATACTCATATATCTGTGTGTCCTCCTCTTTTTCCTTGTCCAGCTCTTTTGTTTTCGCATGAGTATATGTCCTTGTCACTTTCCCATGTGTTTGTGTTGTGTTGTGAGTTGTTTGTCACCTTTTGGACACCCTTTAGGGTGTTTTCTAGGTGTTTTTATGTGTTTGTGATTGCCTGCCATTGTTTCCTATGCAGTTCGAGTTCGGTTCGTCGAACGTTCGACGAGCCGAACTCGAACGGGACCTCCGTTCGGCGAACCGACCTCGAGCCGAACCGGGACCGGTTCACTCATCTCTAGTTAAAGCTACATGCTTGAGGGAAAGAAACCGCTGCAAGGAGATGCCGGTAACCCACCAAAAGACCACCTGTTTCTATGAAAATACCTATAAACAGTTAATTATAAAATTCTAGCTGTTATTACACAGGTAACTATACTGGTATATATACAGTTGTTAACTCTCTCTTACTATCTGCCACTGCATTATAGTAATATAAAAATGCCATTCAGGCTATTAACAGTATATCACTATAACTTCTAGTTTTACTACATTGCATGTTATATTCTTATTACAACTGTCATTGCATGTCTTTTTGTATTATCCTGCAGTCACTATGTGATTTAACTATGTGAGACCCCTAGTGGCCAGGCTGGTTATATGGAGACTATCCATATAAAAACCATGCAACTATGCAGCTGTCCATCCTGACCACTTCTGGTCTCTCATTAACTACATTGATTATGCAGTTGAGACCTTGTCGTACATGTAATCCTGACACGCACGGCTGCCCTGTTTTTTGTGCTTGTGTGCATTGTTTTTAAATCTCACTTTTTGCACTTTACTGTGTGTTCCTATGTCGCATTGTCCTAAAAATAAAAAATATTTTGTAATTTTTGCAAATCTTTTTGGCACATAGCCTTTATTTCTAAACATATTGATTATATGAACAGAGTCAGTTGGAGTATAATACATTATATGTAAGTAGGGATAAGCGAACCCAAACTGTAAAGTTCGGGGTTCGTACCAAATACTTCGTGTCCAGATTTTTACCTGTATGTTCGGTTCCCTTTAGGGTTTGTCATCCAAATAAAGCTTATTGAAAGGCTAGAGCCAATCAGCAAGCTTTATTGGTGTGGGCAAGTCCGGCTCCATCACAGCCACGTCAAGTATTGACATGGCTGTGATTCACTGGTGCACCACTTGGAAAAAAATACATGGGCTCCCTCCCTATTTTTGATAACAAGTTCTGGTAAAGCAGACAATTTTGGGCTGCAACCCTCAGCAGTTTACTTTACCTTGGCTGGTTATCTGAAATAGAGGGGATTGACAGCCTTCTTTCAAATTATTTAAATAAACAAGTAAAAAAACAAATGTGGGATCTACCCATTTTTGATAACCCGCCAGATAATAGCGGACAACTTTGGGCTGGTATATTCAGGGTGAGAATAACCCTGGTTATTGGCCCTTGCCAGTGTAAAATTGCAACCCACAGCCTCCTCAGAATTGGTACATCACATTAGATTTGTCAATTCTGGTGCTTTACCCAGCTCATTCTGATTGCGCTGATACGGTCGGGGTAATATATGGAGTTGATGATAGCTATGATTTGTCAAAAATCATAGATGCCATCAAGCCCTAGATTAGTAATAGAGAGGTGTCTATGGGACACCCCATTACTAATCCTGTAAGTCAAAAGAAATAAACACAAATACAGAAAAATCCTTTATTTGAAATAAAAAACATGCCCCCTTTCACCCATTTATTAACCGCAAAAACAGGTCCAACGTAATCCATAACAACGTCCCACAACGATTCTCGGCTCTGCTACATCTGGAGGCTGTGGTGAACCTAATGGTTGCTCTAATTCTGGGGCGACGGCAGGCTGCTATTTTTAGGCTGGGAGGGGCCAAATATCTATAAATTTTCCCTGCCCCCAGATGATTGTTTTACCTTGGCTGGTTATCAAAAATAGAGGGGACCCTAAGTAGTTTTTTTTCAATTATTTATTTAAAACGTGGAGTTCCCTCTTTTTTTGATTACCAGCCAAGTTAAGCAGATGCTTTGGGCTGCTATTATCAGGGTGGGAGGGGCCATGGACATTGGCCCTTTGCCAGTTTCAAATCAGCCCCGAGCTGTTGCTTCATCTTGGCTGGTTTGAAAAATAGAGGGGAACCCCACGTCATTTTTTAAAATGATTAATTTATTTAGTTTTACACTACAATACAGCAAACTGGTCTGCAACCAATCACAGATTTGGGCACAGATAGTGGGCGGTTGAAGCAGTAAATATTTATGTACTTTAATGAGCAGGCCCAGAAAAAAGTCTGACTGCTGTTTTATCTATGGGGAAACACGGTACGTATATTGGTCCTGTTCTTACCCCCATCTTGCTTCTTTGCCTTTTTTCAACACAGAAGTTCAGGTCCCAATTGACTTGCATGGGGTTTGGTGTCTGGGGTTCAGTCCAGTTCTCGAACCAAACTTTTTTTTCAAGTCCTGCTGAACCCCGCGAACCCGAACATCCACATTGCTGCTCATCTCAATTTGTAAACAAAAAATAGGCAGAACATAAAATTAAAAAAATGGAGGCAAGATATACTTAATGCATGAACATGTGCATTGCAAGTTTTTTTAAACAATTATTTCCTTTAGCAAGAACAAAAGCATTACAAAAACTATAGAATGAAAAAATCAGGTATATGTAAAATAGCTTAGTGCTTAGTTATACATGTTTATGGCAATAAAATAACCAAGGTAATCACTTTACAAGTATATTATATGTACATATCCATAATGCCTCTACTGGCTGGTGTAGCGCAGGCCCCAATGCAAAGTCTTCATCTGGGTATAGTGTCACACTGCCAGGAAGTCCCTTTTAAACCCCTCAAAGACCAGTAGGGAAGATGGTAACTGTTAAATATTAGGTCATATCAAACAATATTATTAATATATGGCTTCATGCATAGTAGAAGGTTCAGGTGACGAATGTGTAAATGTACACTTTGCTTTGTGTATGGCCTCTTTCCACAACCGCATAAAACACACATTTCACGGTCCGTGTGCATGTGTCTGTGTGTGTGTTCTATGTGTGTTGTCCCTGTGCTATCTGTGTGACATCTGGATAGCACAAGGACAGCATGAGCTGTTATACTTACCTGTCCCCAATGCTGCTGTTACTTCCAGGTCCGCTCTGAGTGCAGTGAATATCAATTGAGCATAATGAGTGGGTCTGGAAGCAACAGCAGAGGCAAAGACGGAAGTAGAAAAATTATTTATTTTTATATATGTATTCTCTCTGATATCACAGTGTGATATCACGTATCACACTGATGTCACATGGATCACATCAGTGTGATTGTGCAGTCCATGTGATACCCGTGCTACCGGAGAAAAATGGACATGTATCCGTGTGGAGCATACGAACATGCATGTGCTCCACACTGACACACAGAATTTGGAGCATTACATTTGTTGGTTCCCTAAAACTCTCAAAATGGCCAGAAAAAGAACTTTTATGTAAAACCCGACAATCTATTCTTGTTCTTAGAAACAAAGGATATTCCATGCAAGAAATTTCCAAGAAACTAAATATTTCCTACAACAGTGTGTACTATTCCCTTCAGAAGAGAGCACAAACAGGCTCTAACCAGAGTGGAAAGAGAAGTGGGAGGTCCCGCTGCACAACTGAGCAATAAGACAAGTACATTAGAGTCTCTAGTTTGAGAAATTAATGTTTCACAGGTCCTCAACTGGCAGCTTCATTAAATAAACGCCAGTGTCAACGTCTACAGTGAAGAGGCAACTCCGGAATGCTGGCCTTCAGGGCAGAGTGGCAAAGAAAAAAACATATCTGAGACTGGCTAATAAAAGGAAAAGATTAATATGGGCAAAAGAACAGACATTCGACAGAGGAAGATTGAAACAAAGTGTTATGGACAGACATATCTAAGTTTGATGTTTGTTGATGTAAGGTGTTTGGATCACACAGAAGAACATTTGTGAGATGCAGAACAACTGAAAAGATGCTGGAAGAGTGCCTGATGCCATCTGTCAAGCATGGTGGAGGAAATGTGATGGTCTGGGGTTGCTTTCGTGCTGGTAAAGTGGAGATTTGTACAAGGTAAAAGGGATTTTAAATAAAGAAAGCTATCTACAATGCCATGCCATATCCTGTGTACAGTGCTTGATTGGAGCCAATTTCATCCTACAACAGGACAATGGCCCAAAGCACACCTCCAAATTATGCATGAACTACTTAGAATACCAGCTGCCTGCTTCTTCCCTATCTGTAATGGAGTGGCCAGCTCGGTCACCAGATCTCAAACCTATTGAGCTGTTGTGGGAGCAGCTTGACCGTATGGTATGCAAAAAGTGTCCATCAAGCCAATCCAACTTGTAGGAGGGGCTTCTGGAAGCATGGGGTGAAATATCTCCAGATTACCTCAGCAAATTAACAGCTAGAATGTCAAAGGTCGGCAAAGCTGGAATTGCTGCAAAGGGAGCATTCTTTGACGAAAGCAAAGGTTGGAGAAAATTATTATTTCAAGTAAAAATCATTATTTCTAACCTCGTCAATGTCTGGACTATATTTTCTATTCATTATGCAACTCATCTGATAAATAAAGGTATGATTCTTCATGGAAAAGACTAAATTGTCTAAGTCACCCCAAACTTTTGAACTGGAGTGTGTGTATATATATATATATATATATATATATATATATATATACTAGAAGGTGGCCCGATTCTACGCATCGGGTATTCTAGAATTTACGTATTGTGTAGTTATTATATGATTTTTGTTTTTTATATATATATATATATATATATATATATATATATATAGAGATGTTGTTGTGTGTAGTTACCAAGTGTTTGTGTAGGGCGCTGTACATGTTCTGGGTGTTGTCTGGGTGTGACGGGGGGTGAGAGCGGTGTTGTATGTGTGTTGCGTGTGTTGCGTGTTTGTGGAGCGTTGTGTGTGTGTTGCGCGGTTTGTGTGGGTGTGGTGTGTTTTGGGGGGAGGTATGTTTTGTGCAATGTGTGTGTTGTGCGGTATGTGCGTATATTTATGTATGCCGCGGTGTTCGTGTGTTGGATGTTGTGTGTGTGTGTAGCGTTGTCTGTGTGTGTGGGTGTCTGTGTATGGCGGTGTTTGTGGTTCCCAGTGTGTGTGTGGTGTGTTGTGTGTGTGTGTGTGTTGGGGGGAGGTGTGCACCTCCCATCGGGCTCCATCTCCCATGCTGCGCACCCCCCATCATGCCCCATCCCCCATGCTGCGCACCCCCCATTGTGCCCCATCCCCCATGCTGCGCACTCCCCATCGTGCTACATCCCCCATGCTGCGCACTCCCCATCGTGCTACATCCCCCATGCTGCGCACCCCCCATCGTGCTACATCCCCCATGCTGCGCACCCCCCATCGTGCTACATCCCCCATCGTGCTACATCCCCCCATCGTGCTCCATCCGCCATGCTGCGCACTCCCCATCGTGCTCCATCCGCCATGCTGCGCACCCGCCATCGTGCTCCATCCGCCATGCTGCGCACTCCCCATCGTGCTACATCCCCCATGCTGCGCACTCCCCATCGTGCTACATCCCCCATGCTGCGCACCCCCCATCGTGCTCCATCCGCCATGCTGCGCACTCCCCATCGTGCTACATCCCCCATGCTGCGCACTCTCCATCGTGCTACATCCCCCATGCTGCGCACTCCCCATCGTGCTACATCCCCCATGCTGCGCACTCCCCATCGTGCTACATCCCCCATGCTGCGCACTCCCCATCGTGCTACATCCCCCATGCTGCGCACTCCCCATCGTGCTACATCCCCCATGCTGCGCACTCCCCATCGTGCAACATCCCCCATGCTGCGCACTCCCCATCGTGCTACATCCCCCATGCTGCGCACTCCCCATCGTGCTACATCCCCCATGCTGCGCACTCCCCATCGTGCTACATCCCCCATGCTGCGCACCCCCCATCGTGCTACATCCCCCATGCTGCGCACTCCCCATTGTGCTACATCCCCCATGCTGCGCACTCCCCATCGTGCTACATCCCCCATGCTGCGCACCCCCCATCGTGCTACATCTCCCATGCTATAATAGTTCTCCTATTATACTCAGAGAGGAGTATAATAGGAGGACTGTAATAGGAGGAGTAGTCCTGGGGGGAGAGGAGTATAATGCCGGCTCCCTGCACATGTGTACCGGGAGCCGGTGTACGCTGGTAACTATGATACACATCGGGTAACTAAGGGACCTTAGTTACCCGATGTGTATAATGTTACCAGCGTTCACCGGCTCCGTCACGATCCCAGCATCGCAAGTTTATGTCTGGCGAGGCATGCGGAGGGCCGGGGCGAGCAGCCAATCCATGCGGAGGGCGGGGCCAGGCCGAGGCAAGCGACCAATCCGTGGGGGGGCGGAGCCGAGGTGAGGCGAGCAGCCAATCCGTGCGGGGGGCGGGGCCATGGCGAGCCCAGCGGCCAATCAGCTTTGTGTCACCGTAAGGACACAATTTTGGAGCAAGACAGACAGACAGACTCCTTCGTCCCAGCCTCCCCCAGCATCAGCCTCCCCCTCCCAGCCTCCCCCAGCATCAGCCTCTCTCCTCCCAGCATCAGCCTCTCTCATCCCAGCATAAGCCTCTCTCCTCCCAGCATCAGCCTCTCCTCTCTGTCCCCAACATCAGCCTCTCTCCTCCCAGCCTTCCCCAGCATCAGCCTCTCTCCTCCCAGCCTTCCCCAGCATCAGCCTCTCTCCTCCCAGCCTATCTCCTCCCAGCCTCCCCCAGCATCAGCTTCTCCCAGCATCAGCCTCTCTCCTTCCAGCCTCCCCCAGCATCAGCCTCCCCCAGCATCAGCCTCTCTCCTTCCAGCCTCCCCCATCATCAGCCTCTCTCCTTCCAGCCTCCCTCAGCATCAGCCTCCCTATTGCAGCCTTCCCCAGGATCAGCCTCTCTCCTCCCAGCCTCCGTCCTCCCAGCCTTCCCCAGCATCAGCTTTCCCCTCCCAGCCTCACTCAGCATCAGCCTTCCCCAGCATCAGCCTCTCTCCTCCCAGCCTCAGCCTCTCTCCTTCCAGCCTCCCCCAGCATCAGCCTCTCTCCTTCCAGCCTCCCTCAGCATCAGCCTCCTCCCAGCCTCCCTCAGCATCAGCCTTCCCCAGCATCAGCCTCTCTCCTCCCAGCCTCAGCCTCTCTCCTTCCAGCCTCCCCCAGCATCAGCCTCTCTCCTTCCAGCCTCCCTCAGCATCAGCCTCCACTTCCAAGCCTTCCCCAGGATCAGCCTCTCTCCTCCCAGCCTCCTTCCTCCCAGCCTCCCCCTCTCAGCCTCCCTCAGCATCAGCCTTCCCCTCTCAGTCTCCCCCAGCATCAGCGTCACCTCCCAGCCTTCCCCAAGATCAGCCTCTCTGCTCCGTGCCTCCTCCAGCACGCCGTGCTCCTCTGCCGACACTCACACACCCGATCCCGACACTCACACACACCCGACCGATCGCATACACTCACACACACCCGACCGATCGCATACACTCACACACACCCGACCGATCGCATACACTCACACACACTCGATCGCATACACTCACACACACAGACACTGACGATATCGCACACACGCGCTCACAGTCACAACATCCGGAGATACCACATGCTTCTGGCCATGTGATCCTCCGTCAGGTCCTGGAAGGTCACAACAGCACAGTATCGAGGCCGAGAAGCAAGCGATATCCCAGGATGTTGTGAGTATGTGGATGCGATGTGATGTGTGTGTGAGGTGTGTGTGAGAGTGAGTGTGATCTGATGTGTGTGTCTGTGTGTGCTGTTATGTGTGTGCGTGTGTGTATTTTCCGCCGCTGCAGGACCTTGATGTGTGGATGCGATGTGATGTGTGTGTGAGAGTGAGTGTGAGCCGGTGTACGCTGGTAACTATGATACACATCGGGTAACCAAGGGACCTTAGTTACCCGATGTGTTTAATGGTTACCAGCTTTCACGGCCTCCGTCAAGATCCCAGCATCGCAAGGTTATGTCTGGCGCTGCTGAGATCCTGACGGAGCCGGTGTAGAAGCAAGCGATATCCCAGGATGTTGTGAGTGTGTGGATGTGATGTGTGAGGTGTGTGTGAGAGTGAGTGTGATCTGATGTGTGTGTGTGTACTCACCTGGGAGTCGCAGCTCCGTGTCAGTTGGGCCAGAGCGAGCGTGCATTGCGTGAGGGGGCGGGGCCTGCAGAGAGCCGGGGCGAGAGGCCAATCCGTGTGGGGGGGGCGGGGCCATGGCGAGCCCAGCGGCCAATCAGCTTTGTGTCACCGTAAGGACACAATTTCGGAGCATGACAGACAGACAGACAGACAGAATAAGGCAATTATATATATAGATATATATATAAAAGCTGAGTGTATGTATGTGTGTTTGTGTGTCTATGTCCGCTAAAGGAATCCGCGCCATCGCATTTACAATCACGAATTTTGCACAGACGCCTCATGTGACCCAGGGAACGTCGTAGACTGTTTTTGACAGAAAAATTTAACCCCGTGCTTTACGGTTAGTCTCTAAAATCCTCCCGCCATTAAACTGAATGGAGGTGGGAGCTATAGGTTATTAATAGCAACTGTCAGAGGTTACAATAGGGACAAAATAAACTGTTAGTTGAAGCTTATGTGTGAGGTTATATGATGTCGGTGGAGAGATGGATAGAGAAAGACAGAAAAAGACAGACAGACAAAGACACAGACAGAAACAGATGGGGTAAGAGACAGCCCTGGAAAGAGACAGACAGGCAAAGAGACAGCCCTAGAAAGAGACAGCCCTGGAAAGAGACAGCCCTGGAAAGAGACAGCCGGGCAAAGAGACAGCCGGGCAAAGAGACAGACCGGCAAAGAGACAGACCGGCAAAGAGAGACAGGCAAAGAGACAGCCCTGGAAAGATACAGCCCTGGAAAGAGACAGTAGGGCAAAGAGACAGCTGGGCAAAGAGACAGACCTGGAAAGAGACAGACAGGCAAAGAGACAGCCTTGGAAAGAGACAGACAGGCAAAGAGACAGACAGGCAAAGAGACAGACAGGCAAAGAGACAGCCCTGGAAAGATACAGCCCTGGAAAGAGACAGACGGGCAAAGAGACAGACGGGCAAGGAGACAGATGGGCAAAGAGACAGACGGGCAAAGAGACAGACCTGGACAGAGACAGATGGCCAAAGAGACAGACCTGGAAAGAGACAGCCCTGGAAAGAGACAGCCGGGCAAAGAGACAGCCGGGCAAAGAGACAGCCGGGCAAAGAGACAGACCGGGAAAGAGACAGACCGGGAAAGAGACAGACCGGGAAAGAGACAGACCGGGAAAGAGACAGACCGGGAAAGAGACAGACCCGGAAAGAGACAGACCCGGAAAGAGACAGACCTGGAAAGAGACATCCCTGGAAAGAGACAGCCGGGCAAAGAGACACCCCTGGAAAGAAAGACGGGGAAAGAGACAGCCCTGGAAAGAGACAGACGGGCAAAGAGACAGACGGGCAAAGAGACAGACGGCCAAAGAGACAGACCTGGAAGGAGACAGCCGGGCAAAGAGACAGCCGGGCAAAGAGACAGCCGGGCAAAGAGACAGCCGGGCAAAGAGACAGCCGGGCAAAGAGACAGATCGGCAAAGAGACAGACGGGCAAAGAGACAGACGGGCAAAGAGACAGACGGGCAAAGAGACAGACGGGCAAAGAGACAGACCTGGAAAGAGACAGACCTGGAAAGAGACAGACGGGCAAAGAGACAGCCGGGCAAAGAGACAGCCGGGCAAAGAGACAGCCGGGCAAAGAGACAGCCGGGCAAAGAGACAGATGGCCAAAGAGACAGACCTGGAAAGAGACAGCCCTGGAAAGAGACAGCCCTGGAAAGAGACAGCCGGGCAAAGAGACAGCCGGGCAAAGAGACAGCCGGGCAAAGAGACAGACGGGCAAAGAGACAGACGGGCAAAGAGACAGACCGGGAAAGAGACAGACCCGGAAAGAGACAGACCCGGAAAGAGACAGACCTGGAAAGAGACAGACCTGGAAAGAGACATCTCTGGAAAGAGACAGCCGGGCAAAGAGACAGCCCTGGAAAGAGACAGCCCTGGAAAGAGACAGACGGGCAAAGAGACAGACGGCCAAAGAGACAGACCTGGAAAGAGACAGCCGGGCAAAGAGACAGCCGGGAAAAGAGACAGCTGGGCAAAGAGACAGACCGGCAAAGAGACAGACCTGGAAAGAGACAGACGGGCAAAGAGACAAACGGGCAAAGAGACAGCCGGGCAAAGAAACAGCCGGGCAAAGAGACAGCTGGGCAAAGAGACAGCCGGGAAAAGAGACAGCCGGGCAAAGAGACAGCCGGGCAAAGAGACAGCCGGGCAAAGAGACAGCCGGGCAAAGAGACAGACCCGGAAAGAGACAGACCCGGAAAGAGACAGACCCGGAAAGAGACAGCTGGGGAAAGAGACAGACCTGGAAACAGAGAGACAGACAGACAGCGACACACAGACAGAGATTGGGAGAGAGACAGAGAGACATTTACTATCCCGGGCAACGCCCGGGTACTACAGCTAATAGATATATATATATATATATATATATATATATATATAATTTATTTTTGTGAGGGTGGAATGAGCTGCTGCACTTGGACACTCACGGAAACACACAGCTGTCACAGCTTTTCACTCAGGATGTAAAGAATGGATGAGAGATTTTCTCTTCAGGCAATCAAATGCTCTGACAGCTGATGAGATGATTTTTCTGTAACCTCTTCACATGTTCTATATTTTTCCACTACTTTATAAAGAGTTAAAGACACTTCAATTCAACTACTATATTTTGTATAAGAATTATTATGACTTTCTCCAATGTGTGTCAGAAAGTGTACTCGTATTGGAAGGGGATTAAAAGGTATTTCAAGAAACATTAAAGGGGTTGTCTCCCTTGGGAACATTTTTTTTTGTTACCTAAATACGTGCAATTGGGGCTAAAAGTCATTTTTGTTTTTGCGTTTCATTAAAATTTTCCACTATTAAGACTATTTCCTAAATATGTATGCATAACAAATATATTTCACATTTGGCAAAGCCCTTTCATACCTGATCTTGAAACTTGAAGAGACGGTAAGTTGTAATGATCCAAACAAAAGTTTCAAGCTTTTAGAATATCATTGGGTTCAACCTAGGATTTTCTGATGGAGAACTACAAATGCCAGATGTGCAGATGATGACCATAACTCAATGTAGTCACATAGCTTCTACAAGCTGAGATATTCCAAGATTGTAAGTATGAAAATGAATAAATGTTTTGCTGGATAGAATAGCTTAGCTTTCAAGTGTTTGCCAAGCTCTATATCAGGTCTAGAAATGTTTTAGTTTAATTTGTATCCCGAAGGTGAAAAAGTAAATAAATTATATTCGTTGGCTTTCCTTTAGTAATGAAAAAGAAAAATTGAAACATTTATTATGGCTGGTTGATGTGTTTCATAATTGTAGGGCATAAAAATCTATATATGATTGTGCAGAAGCAGTAAAGTTTAATGAAACGTCTGACATTGCATGTGAAAAAGTAGTAAAGGTAGAGAATTATATGGAAATCCAACAGAATGATGTGAAACACATGTCTGTAGTCTCTGCTGAAGGAGACATTCCCACATGTGATGAGGAAATCCATGTGTGTAGCTGTGGGCTTTATCTGTGCTAGCATCAATACGTCGGGGGGACCCTACACCAATGTTATTTATTTAATACCACGATAGATCCACAGACAGGGTCTGTGGTTCCAATCAATCACAGATGCTGTCTAGGGGCGTGGTCTGACAGAAGCCAGAGATGCCACTGGGCGGGAAAAGCAGTGAGTATGGATGAGGGATAATCAGCGGCCCCAGAGCTACAGCCACGGGAGCAATCACAGCCTCGAGAGCAGTTACAGCTGCAGGAGCAGTTAAAGCCATGCCGGAGACTTGGTAAGTATGTCCTGCTTATTTTCATTTTACAGCCCCCCTACACCATTTTACAACAACTAAGTTTGGCCTCACGTTGAATTCTATGGGCTCCATATGTTCGTCAAACTGTTCGGCGAACACTGGGAAGCTCGGTAAAGATCGTCAAACTGAACTTTGAAAGGTTCGATCATCTCTACAATTGAAGAGAAAAATTAAATTATTTATAATGTGGCTTCTCTTAAGTTACCCTTTCCAGATGCTTAGCAGTAAAAATGTTTGGTGATAGTGAGTCATATATTAATGATTCTGACAAATTAGAAAAGCCGATCTCTTGCACAACCAATAACAGTTTTCCAAATATCCTTAAAGAGTAAAAAAATTGTCCAAAATGAATGTACATTTGCATTCATGGCTACATTTGAGAAAGGACATTAAACAGTTATTGAATTTCAAATCCCATTCAATGATTTGGGCATTTGTAAAAAATAAATTTCATTCTTGTATTCTGTCATTGTGCTTTTTCGCCCCCCAAAATGTCATTATTTGAGGCAGCAAAATTGTTAGACATTGCATGAAACATTAGCAAAATAATCATAATCTACATAAATAATGGAAAAGAGCTAAAGGTATAAACTCAAACAGGTTAAAATCCTATTAAAGGCAAGCATCATATTTCCTTAGAATTAAGTATATCAATAAAAAAATGTATGAAGTTTGCAGAAAACTACATTTCCTATAAGGCTCACCATTTGATGAAAAATCCAAAATTTGGGTCACATAAGTCGAATCGCAGAAAGGGTTACATGACTACAATCTCGATCCTCCCTTCTTTTTGAAAGGCAGGGGCCTCTCAACAACATAGACATACAGAGGACTGGTGGTTTCTGAGCGTCCCACTTCCTTAAGTAGCAAACTGAAGAATGTAAAATTATCTGTACACTTAACTGAAACTATAAGTTCAAAAATTGGTATACTGAGAAAGGTTCGCAGAGACATTTTTTTCACCAGGAAATGATATATGTCTTATACGTTGGCTAAAATGTAATTATATGTTTATAGTATGGATTGTTTTATTGGTTCAATAGTTGGGGTTTATGATTAAATAGGCTGTTGTAAAAAAAAAAAAGTATAACATAATACATCTCTAATTAATCAAGATATTTATATACAGTATATGTATGTAATTATTAGTGATAATCAAGCATACTCGGCACTGCTCATTACTCGGTCAAGCATCGGGGTGCTCAGGTCCTCACGGAGCTCAGCCGGCTATCACTGATATTTTGTCGGTGAAACAATGACCACAATGCACAGGCTTGCTTCGCTGCATGATGTCTACAGGCAACCCAAGGAGAGCCATTCGCTGTCTCTGAATGGCTCTCCTGGGAGATAAAACACATTTCTTGGACGTAACATGACTAAAACTGAAAAACCCCGCCCTTCTATCTCCAGAAATTCTCTGCTTATGGCCAACTGTATGTGGGCAGAGACCTGAACAGGCCAACCATTGACTTTCCATAATGCTCGTTACTTGTGTCAAGTTTGTCCGAGCATCTGACCAGCTTGAATTGAGTAAAGTGCTTTCCAGCATTTTAGTGCTAGTTCATCACTAGTAATTATCTAGTAAATAAATATATGCTAATATCTAGTAAATGCATATATATCGTGTACATGTATACTTTATTGCTATATTTATGTATTTAGAGTAATATGTATTAAATTAAAGCTCATTAGTAGAATATCATATGTCCACATAAAGTAATGATATTTTGAATTAATTAGAGCCAACATATAAGATCTAAGTGTTTATTTCACATTATATTCTATTTCCCCTTAGAACTTTCATGTCCAAGCTGGATTTTACAGGAATATTTTTTATAAATTATTTTTCCTTACACTGGAAGGTATAATAACTGCAAGAGTTTTAAAATATGTGATATTTAATCATTTATAGCTATTTATTACTAGAATGTGTGACTAACCTGGGAACACTGAGGTTTCTATAAAAGGAGATAATTTACAGTGTTTATAAAAATATTTGTAGTTTGCAGTATTTTGCATTTTGAAAGGTCATTTGTAAATGCATGTAAGAAGAATGGAATGATTGACAGGCGTAGTATGTGACATTTGACCTTTTGTGCTAATAATATGTGAAAGCTGCATCTTATGTGATTTATGTATCTGTATGTATGGAAAAAATAAATTTATAGTACATGCCTCCTGTATTATTTGTAGTTTCTGAATACATAAATAAATAGTTCAGATTAAATTTAAATAATTTGATAATTAATAATCAGTAAAGATTACTTGGTTAAGGTGTATGTATGCATTCTTCAAGACTGAAGATATAGGAGTGGAATGTGTTGTTCGTCTGTAAGTGAATAGCCATTGTGAGGATAAAATGTATGATTGAAGATATATGTACGGCATGTCAGTTCAAATATCATCATACAAGGAGTTGTGTCTAACGAAATAGATTTTGTGTAAAATGCTTACCAATGGTTTTAGTAAAGGGATTAGAGTGAAAATAATGAAATATAACATGCACAAAATATATTTATTAATTTCCTTACTAATTTTTAACCTCTTCATGACACATGACTAGAGATGAGCCACCTCCCTAGAGTTTGGTTCGGTTCGTCGAATTGTGTCTGTGTATTTATTTCTATTAAAGTATTTTTTCTCTGTGTGGTGTCCCAGCAAGCCACCCGGCTTCAGGGCTGCTGGAAGAGTTGGATACAGCACCAGATGATGGCACTTCTATGAAAGCGCCATTTTCTGGGGCGGCTGCGGACTGCAATTTGCAGCAGAGGGGCCCAGAAAGCTCGGGCCAACCTGTGTTGCGGATTCCAATCCCCAGCTGCCTAGTTGTACCTGGCTGGACACAAAAATGGAGCGAAGCCTATGTCGATTTTTTTTTTTTAATTATTTCATGAAATTCATGAAATAATTAAAAAAAGGTCTTCCCTATTTTTTTAGTTCCCAGCCGGGTACAAATAGCCAGCTGTGGGTTGGGGGCAGCCGTACCTGCCTGCTGTACCTGGCTAGCATACAAAAATATGGCGAAGCCCACGTAATTTTTTTGGGGGGGCAAAACACTCCTGCATACAGTCCTGGATGGAGTGGAAAGAAGGATTCACCAGCACTGCAGTAAAGGCAAAATTTTCTTAAAATGAAGATTCTTTATTCACATATTCTTTAAAAAGTCCATACTGTGGAAATCAAGCCCATGTTAGAGAGGACGCGTTTCGAACATCCAGTTCTTATTCAATCTTCTTTTTTTTCTCTATATAGTCCTGGATGGAGTATGCTGAGCCTTGTAGTTCTGCAGCTGCTGTCTGCTCTCCTGCATAAACTAGTGAATGGAGCATGCTGAGCCTTCTAGTTCTGCAGCTGCTGTCTGCTCTCCTCCATACAGATAGAAAGCAGACAGCAGCTGCAGAACTACAAGGCTCAGCATACTCCATTCATAAAATAATTTTTAAAAAAATGACGTGGGCTTCGCGCAATTTTTGTGTCCAGCCAGGTACAACTAGGCAGCTGGGGATTGAAATCCGCAGCTCAGGGTGCCCAAGCTTTCTGGGCACCCCTGCTGCGAATTGCAGTCTGCAGCCGCCCCAGAAATTGGAGCTTTCATAGAAGCGCCATCTTATGGCGCTGTATCCAACTCTTCCAGCTGCCCTGGTGACGGGTGGCTCGCTGGGTAATAATAGGGTTAGGGCTAGCTGTATATTATCAATTGGCCCTAAGCCCAAAATTCATGGTGTCACGCCAATATTAGACATGCCCACCATGAATTTCTAGTACAGATAAAAAAATCACAACACAGAAAAATATTTATATTAGAAATAAAACACAACTAGTGACTCCATCTTTATTGAAATGACAGCTTTTATACAATCAACTGATGCATCAGTGCAAAAAAACCCGAAAAAACTACACACTTCTGTGCAAACTCCTGTCCGACAGCATTAGCTGATAGTTTAGCCGACCGAGCGGTAAAAAGCCAGCCTCACCGCACGACTTATAATGTCAGCTGATCCTGTCAGGTGACCGCATCAGCTGATCATTGCCAGGTTTGAGAGAGAGAAAGAAGAGAGAGAGAGATAAGATAGAGAAAAGAGACAGAGAGAAAAGAGACAGAGAGAAAAGAGAAAGAGAGAGAAAGGAGAGAGAAGAGAAAGGAGAGAGAAGAGAAAGAGAGAAAAAGAGAGAGAAAAAGAGAGAGAAAAAAAAAGAGAAAAAGAGAGAGGAGAGAGAAAGAGAGAAAAAAATAGAGAGAAAAACAGAGAGAGAAAGAGAAAGAGAGAGAGAAAAGCGAGAGAGAGAGAGAGAGCAATGCAGCCTCATTCCGTGAACTGCTCTGATTTTAGAGGTGTGTCCCGCGGCTCACAACTGATGTCCGGCTCCTCCCCTCAGTGCATAATTAAATAATTATAATTTAAAATTAAAAATAAATAAAAAAATTTACCGGGGCGGCCGGTACTTGAACTCATGAACTAATGCTTCTTAGGCGAGAGCTCTATCCATTGAGCCACTGGCTCTAATGAGAAACTTAGGCAGATTTGGTAATCTGGACGCCTGCATTGCAGAGTGAAGTCTGGTGAGCTTTTTTTGATGTGGTTAGGGACTCGTAAGCGTGGGGACCCTTGACGTATGGGTTACGAGCTTATATATTCTGGCCAAAATATGACCAATACCTCACATTTATTATCATTTTTATCAATTTATTATCGCACAATTCTGCAGGATGCAGCCGGTACCCTGAGATGTCTGTCCATTCTGCCAGTGCACCTTTTAGGTGCTGGGCAGCCCACTTGACCTAATAGAAGAGCATGATCAATAGGCTTTGCTTGGACACTGTGCATTGCACGTATCTGTGTGACTGACGCCCTATATTAGATCTTATTAGTGTGCAGTTTTATGCCGGCAACCTCCCCCTCCTGACAGATTAGGCTGTGGCTGGGGATGGTTGTTTTATAGGCATTCTTCACCTGTGAAATTCCAACCTTTATTGTGGGGGGCCGTATGCATCTTGCATGTGCTTTTGCCATTATCTGACTATATTTTGGCTATTTGGCTTTATTTCTGGTGAGTTTTTCTGTGAATTTAATCTAATGGATGCGGCAATTCTGGGCGGCTGCTAGCTGATATTGTTAGGGTGGTGGGCTCCCCATAATGTGGCGCTCTCCATCCTGACAATACCAGCCTCCAGCCATGTGGCTTTATCCTGGCTGGTATCAAATATGGGGGGAACCGCATTTTTTTTTTTATTATTATTTATTTTACGCCCACCGGCGGCTGTGATTGGTTGCAGTGAGACAGCTGTCACTCATCATGGGGGCGTGTCAAACTGCAAGCAAATCATGGGCGCCGGTGGGCGGGGAAAGCACGGAATAACTGATTGAATAATGAAGCGGCAGCCGTTTTCAAAAGAGGAAATGCCGCCGGAGCTTTGTGACAGCCGTGCAGCGCCGCGCCCGTGATCGGTGAGTAGGAAAGAGAGAGGGATTGTGCTGGGGACGCAGGACGCATGCAGATACGTAACGTGCGCACATACTTACTGTGAAAAGCCACACTTTTGGTGATCGAACTGTTCTCGAACGTAACTTGAACTGCCGAACTTTTAACAAATCGTTCGAGTTCGTCGAACGACTCGAACACCCCCCAAAGTCACTCGAACATGAAATTGGCGAACCTCGAACTTTGCTCATCTCTACACGTACTGGGTATGTCATGGAACGTGTCATGTTAAGCCGCGGGCAGCGATCCCTGTACGTCAGCTGATTTGAACAGCTGATATGTGCAGCTATCAGGCACAAGTTGATTCGCGTTCCACTTGAGCCTGTTAACCCCTTATCTCGCTGTCAAAATGTAACAGTGAGTTGAAAAAGTGTGCCGTGGTAAGCATTCATGCGGAAGTCATGTGACGTGATCACGTAGATCCGATGGTTGTCATGGTAGCAGAGGGTCATGTGATGACTTCTCTAGCTATCATGAGTCACTTACTCTTACACCAGGCAGACCGCCGTGTGTGAGAGTAAAGTTCTTTTCTGCAGTTCTCAGCTGTGTAGCTGTGATCTACAGAAAGGAACAAGCACTCAGACTGCTGATCCTTTTAGCCCCCTAAAGAACTAGTAAAATTAAAAAGTCGAAAAAAAACTTTTAAAAAATTATTATTAAAGGTTATACATAATCTAGCAGTAGAAAATGTATAACTGGTGGAAAATGGTTGACCTTAACCCCATCATGACTGAGGATGTACCCATACTTCCTAAATCATGAAGGGTTGATCACAACTGGCTGAGCTAGCCACGATCTCCGCATATCTCTGCTGATTTGTACAGCAGACATGTGTGCCTTGCAGGTGCAGGTGGATCCTCGAGAATGCTGCCTGAAACAGAAGATGAGCATTTCTCCTGTTCTGAGCTATGCAACTCTGATCAAGAGAGGTTAATGAGCAATTAGACTGCTGATCCTTATAGCCCACTAGGGGGACTAGTAAAATAAAAAAAGTTTTAAAAAATTTAAAAAAATAAAGTTCAAATCACCCCCCATTTGCACCATTGAAATTTAAAGGGTTAAAAAAATTAAAAAAATATATACACATTTGGTATCGCTCAGAAATGCCCGATCTATTAAAATATAAAATCAAGTAATCTTATCGATAAACGGCGTAGTGGCAAAAAAAATTCCAAATGCCAAAATTACGTTTTTTGGTCACGGCATATTTTACACAAGATGCGATAACAGGCCATAAAAATGTAGCATCTGTGCAAAAATGATAGCATTAAAAAAGTCAGCTCGAGACTCAAAAAAATAAGCCATCACTGAGCCATATATCATGAAAAATGAGAATGCTACAGAACGCGGAAAATGGCACCAAAAAAGCGCCTTTTTTGGGACAAACTTGTGAATTTTTTTAACCCCATAGATAAAAGTAAACCTATACATGTTTGGTGTCTACGAACCCGTACTGACCTAAGGCATCACGCCAACACTATATTTTTCCGATATAGTGAACACTGTGAATAAAATATCCCGAAAACATTCGGTCAGTCACACTTTTTTTGCAATTTTTTCATACTTTATTTACCGTTTTCAAGTACACTATATGGTAAAACTAATGGATTCATTCAAAAGTACAACTCATCCTGCAAAAAATAAGCCCTTAAATGGCAAGATTGTCGGAAAAATAATATTATGGCTCTCAGAAGAAGGGGAGGAAAAAAATAACGGAAAGACAGAAAATCGCCCAGGGGTGAAGGGGTTAATTCTTGTCATATTGTCATAGCTAACTGTGGATAAGTGTAAACACCCATCAAAATAGTTTATCGCCTAGACTTAGGGTCACTTTGCACACAACGACATCGCAAGCCGATGCTTGCGATGCCGAGCGCGATAGTCCCCGCCCCCGTCGCAGGTGCGATTTCATGTGATTGCTGCCGTAGCGAACATTATCGCTACGGCAGCTTCACATGCACTCACCCGCCCTGCGACGTCGCATTGGCCGGCGAACCGCCTCCTTCCTAAGGGGGCGGGTCGTGCGGAGTCACTGCGACGTCACACGGCAGGCGACCAATAGGAGCGGAGGGGCGGAGATGAGCGGGACTTAACATCCCGCCCACCTCCTTCCTTCTCATTGCAGCCGGGACGCAGGTAAGGTGATGTTCCTCGCTCCTGCGGCTTCATACACAGCGATGTGTGCTGCCGCAGGAACGAGGAACAACATCGTACCTGTCGCTGCAACGTAATTATGGATTTCCCAGACACTACACTAATGATACGATTATGACGATTTTGCGCTCGTTAATCGTATCATCTAGGATTTACACACTACGATGTCGAGTGCGATGCCAGATGTGCGTCACTTTCAATTTGACCCCACCGACATCGCACGTGCGATGCCGTAGTGTGCAAAGTGCCCCTTACATTTTAACAACTTTTTTCAAATGATTAATTTAATGATTAATGATTAATTTTTATGGCATTTCATGTTATTTCTGTATGATGATTACACAGATAGATGATGTGGTTTATTTTTTTACCAAAAATACAAAAATATATGATAAAAGTTGACACGGGAGTTCATACTGAATAGAGATGGGAGAATTAACAGATGTTCGGGTTCGATGGGTCCTGCCAGACTTACAAAAATGTCCAGTTTGAGCCCAGACTTGAACCCGAACTTCACAAAAAAAAGACAGTTGCACTCTGAAATGCTAAAGCATAAAAACCATGAATGTAAAAATATAGACATGCATTACTGCTAAAGGAAATCTAAGGAAAAATTGAGATATTTAGCATACAAAAATGACCATTTCTAATTCTGCCCAGTAGCCTTGTCAAAGCAATCTCTTATTACTGGGAACCCACAATGAACTGAAGCCCCTCTCTGGGTTTAAAAACCTTTGTATGGGCGAGTAGAAACCTGCTACAGGCAAGTAGGAACCTACAGTAATGCATGTCTATATTTTTACATTTATGGTTTTCATGCTTTAACATTTCAAAGTGCAACTGTCTTTTTCTGTCATTTTATGTCATGTTCAGTTATGCACCTGTTTACACTGCAGTTTTGCCGTCAGTCTTTTTGACAAGATTATGGAGTCATGTCTTCTGACTGTGCACCCCTCCCCCATTATCCACAAGTGATTTTATTCTCTAGTAGCAGGTTCCTTACTTAAACTCAGAGAGACTCTTCTGTTCAGGGTAGGTACCCAGTATTACGAGATATGCCTTGATGTGGCTACTTGGCAGATAGAGAAATGGCCATTTTTGTATGCTAAATATCTAATTTTTTCTTAAATTTCCTTTAGCAGTAATGCATGTCTGTATTCTTACATTCCTGTGCAACTGTCTTATTTTGTCATTTTATGTCATGTTCAGTTATGCACCTGCTCACACTGCAGTTTTGGGAATGCAGTCAGTCTTGTTGCCTTCAACCAAAACTTGAGCCTGGACACCGGACCTCATATGAGTTTATGGGAACCCAAACTTGTGAGTTGTACAATGGTGTTAGTAAGGGTTAGGGGGCTGCAAAAGGAAGCAAATCAAGGATTAAAGCAGGACAGTTATACTTACCAAGTCTCCGCACAGCTGTCACACTGCTTCCAGGTTCGCTCATTAACTCTCTTACATATTCACTGCTTCCTCAGCTCACCATCTGTGACAGTGTCTGTGATTGGTTGCAGTCAGACTGCCGGCGTCTCTAATTGGTTGCCTCACAGTAGTTATATGGGTTCTGAAATGGAAGGTAAAAATAAATAAGTGATTGAAATAAATAGTACATGGTCCCCTGTATTTTGATACCCAGCAGGTTTTTTAAATTATTTAAATAAATCATTTTAAAACGCAAAGTGTGGTCCCCCCATTTTTTGATACCCATCCAAGATAAAGCCGACAGCTGGGGGCTAATGGTCTCAAGCTGGGGAGGTCCATGGTTATTGCACCCCCAACCTAAAAATAGCAACCCGCAGCCACCCCAGATATGTCGCATCCGCTATATGTGCCAATTTCGGCACTTTACCGTGCTCATCCCGACTGCCCTGCTGCGGTAGCAATCGGAGTAATATAAGGGGTTAATGGCAGCTGTGATTTGTCAAGAAATCACAGCTGTCATCAAGCCCTGGATTAGTTATGGGTAGGGGTCTATCAGACCCTGCATTACTAATTGTTTAAGTAAAAAGAAAAAAACAGAAAACAGAGAAAAATCTTCTATTAAAAAAAAAAGACAAAAATAAAAAAACAAAAACAAAACAAAACCGCTCACCACTGCAGAGACAAGCCTGAATATATCCTCCTGCTAATCACCTTTGGTCCGGCACGGATTACGGCAGCAAGCCGAGAAGGTAATAGAACAAAACAGTGGACAGGATCCAGCTGGACTCCAAAGGGATAAATAAAAATGCTTCTTTATTTGTATCAATTCGATTAAAAATATATATCCATTTCTCAAGTAAAGATACTGGCTTGTTCACACTGATGAATGGCAGATGTATACCACTACGCGTTTTTTTTTTTTTTTTTATATTGACCAGTCAATAATATAATAACAATAATAAGTCAATAATCCAGCAGTATTGAACAAAATGTTGGATTACCGGTATATGAATGCATTCTGGTAATCTGGCATTGAGTTCAATGGGTTCACATGAAGTCACAGCTGAGATCCCGTGGGAACCAAAGCTATGACCTCAGGTGAACTCACTGAACTCAATGCCGGATTACCAAATTAGGCTTTGTGTGGACATGGAGTATTGGGTTGCAGACATTTCGGCACCAATTCTGCATTTCCTGGCAAACAAGGTAACAAAAATATAATGCGTCCAAATACTCAACGTGAGGTAACATTAATCAGATCACCGAAGGTCACAGCTGCTGGTTCCCACTGATCCGAATATAGCACTAACTCAAAACCAGTAGGTAATACAGAAGAATTCCAACATGTACAACTTAATCAGATATAGCAACATGTGATAATAAAACGTAACCTTTAATTGGGTTATTTAAAATGACGTAAATAACATACAGTGATCCAAACACCAATTAAAACCAGAAAAATGTTGAGGCCAATACAGTTCATGTATTTATGGCGCCAACATATTTCAATATACAGGGGAACGGGAAACGTTCACCTTTTACAACCAACACAGGAGGGATAGGGAGATCTTGTGCATAGTTGGCTATAATGGCACTGCTAGTAAGCTGAATTATTGCTGGGTATAGGTAGCATACAGGATATATATATATGATCACAATAAAAATAGTATGCCAATTAACCCAGTCAGCATTAGTACCATTAGGCTTAAATGGATGAAAATAATCGCCCAGCTGTAAATTTACAATAGTGTAAAATACCAACAAAGGACAATTTAAGCCGAAACAAACACCATAGACTGTAATATCCAAAAGATGGCGACTCCTATATGGATATACTATGCTAGATATCAATAATATCCTATGGCATATAATGAGAAAAAACAAATGCAATATCAAGACCACTTGAAGTGGAACAATCTCACCCAGTCCTTTCGTCCCATGGATGGATCAAAGTTCTCCCGTGTTGTATAGTCCAAATACCGGCACGGTGGGAGTAGTGGTTTGGTCACTAGCCCTGTCTGGGATTAAACTGACCCTTTAATTATCCACAATGACTCCCGCCCTTACAAGGGCAGTCCACAGCTGGCCCTGTTGTGGCTGACCCTTAGTAGAAGAAACCAGGTGACTCCCGACGCGTTTCACATTATCTGCTCATCAGGGGAGGCGTAAAACACCTGAAAATCACAGCGGTGGCTCAACACAGACCTCAAACCTATGTGGCCTGGTATCCATGAGGATGTGTGATGTACTGAGGTTAAAAAAGGCCTTGCTCCCACCCCCCGAGTTAGAGGACCCGCCTCACTTAATTATGCAAATGGCACAATGGTAATAGGGAAGACCCGGGTTGCAAACAGAATTAGCCCATAAGGAGATTATCTAGCCCTGCGATCTGATGAATAGCCAGGCTCAAGATATCTCTGGATGTACATTACTGCATATAGTTTAATATAAACAAACAGATCGTTCTTACCGAATGATCGAGTAGAACGTGCGCTATCTCATAGTGATCAGGCGGTGGGGTGTAATACTTCCTGGTTACCCGATCACATGGGTGATCACGTGGATAAACAGGAGCATGTGGGAGAGGAGGATGATGTGAGTCGCGTCACAGAACACTGGACGCGCATCATCAGATGGTGACTGATCGGTGGAACGCAGGACTTCCTGGTTCTCCGGTCACGTGAGCAGTCATATGGTCTGAAGTGAATCAGTAGAGAAGGGGAGGAGGCGACAGAGGCGTCTCCATAACATCAAACCCACATTCCATGTCATGACGCACTAGGTGCTCATCATGTAGCAGTGACCGGCCGGTTAAAACACAAGGCTGCATTCGTAAAAGGCTACGTGATAATCACATGGTGTAGAGAGGGGGCGTGTACCATGTCAGCCTCACAGGCTGGTCACAACATCATCGTTACAGGGGAGTGTGTTCAACAAACTTTATCATCACATACAAATACACACTGCAGACACATTAAAGAACATACACCACAGCAACCTGACCACACCAGAGAAAACGAAATTGGAGTTTATATGTAACAAATCTATTCAAGCTATAGATGTTTAGATCACTCATGTGATATTCATTCATGAGGTGAAATCAGTAGATAGTGCATGTGATGGGTGGGTGTAACCCACATAAAAGCATATTATCCAACAGCACTACCCAGGTATAATAATAGTACCAATATGATGTAAATAGCCAAGATTGGAGAGGGGGGGGGGAACAAGGGGAATCACTGAACTCATGTTGATGAGATAGAAAGTGATATAGAGTGACTTGCAATGGCAGTCAGATATATATACAATATCCCAATAGGACATCAGGAAAATATACAACCTGATAGGGGAATTCAAATGACAATTACTAGATTACCAAACAGGAAGCTAACAGACAAGTAGAGAGAGGATGAAGAGACCAATATTTATATAAAGCATCCATAGTTGAGTTGTTCATTCAAACCAGAGGGGGAGACCGTATTGAGCCGGAAGATCCATCTTGCCTCCTTTTGTAAGATCAACCGGTCCCAATCTCCCCCTCTGATCGGTTTTTCAATTTTTTCAATGCCAATGAACTTTATGGCGTCTTTTTTTCCCACCATGAGAGACATTGACATGACGTGCCAAGGAGGTGTCCCTGTCATGTTCAATGTCTCCCATGTGGTCCCCAATACGTCTGCGTAACTCTCTCCTCGTCTTACCGACATATTCGAGTCCGCATGTGCATGTTGCCTTATAGATGACGCCTTTTGTACGGCAATTAATAAAATCCCGGATAGTAAATGATTCCTGAGTAACATTTGACATGAAAACTTTGCCTGGTGAGACAGACGAGCATGACACGCAATCGCCACATCTGTGGCACCCCTTCAGATTAGATCTGAGCCAGGTTTCCTGCTTTGGTGCCACAAAGTGACTGTGGACCAGTCTGTCACCTAAAGATCTACCCCTCCGATAGGTGACTTGGGGATAGGGACCCACCGATGTTTCGAGGTCGTTGTCCATTGTCAAAATTGACCAATGCTTTTCAAAAATGTTTCTGACAAGATTAGCTCCATTAGAAAACGTGGTGATAAGTCTTGTAACGGAATTACCAGCCTCCTTCTTGGAGGGTTTTAAGAGGTCAGATCGATTCTTGGATCTTGCCTCTTTAAAGGCCTGACTCAACACTTTTTTGGGGTAGCCATGATCAAGAAAACGCTTGATCCGAGTGGGTGTAACGAAGGGTCCAGAACAATCGTAGGCCCTAAGGTTATCAACCTGTCATCCCGGCCTCTCAGTGGAACCGAAACGGCGGTCTTGGAAAGGGGACTTTCTTTCGTCCCCACGACAGACTTCGACCTCTTTTCTTGTATCAAAGATCTAAATTTATTCGCACGCAAGCTGAAATGGAGCAAATTCTTCCATACAAAGGATAATAAACTTAGTGAAGAACTGGGCATTCCTCCAGATATGCTGCCTGATGTCAGATTGTTGGAGGGTCTCTCTGACATGAACCCCAATCTCTCTGGACAGGGTCCCTTTTCCGTGTTTTAAAAGAAAAGCACTAAAATGCCACCTGTGCAGAACGATATGTTGACAATAGACATTTTCGTTAATCTAGTATCTAGAGACTTAAAGAAAATGAGTGAACATGATGTTTTCACACATTATAACTGCACCAAGGAGGAGATCATGGCCATTCGGACTTTGGAGCAGGACCGCCACGTTGTCATCAAACCCTCTGACAAGGGTGGCAACGTGGTTGTCCTGGATCCAGCACAATATCTTGCGATGTGCCATGATCTCCTCTCGGATAAGGAGGGGTATGCTGTCTTGAGGGATAACCCAACAATTTCCTTGTTGTCTGGTTTGAAAAATCTGTTGGATAGGGGTCTTGCCGATAAGGTAATAGACAAGAAGGAGCATGAATTCCTGTTGCCGGACCATCCCATCATGGCAACCTTCTATGGCCTACCCAAGGTCCATAAGGGACTTAGTCCGCTGAAGGGTAGGCCAATCGTCTCAGGTATTGGCGGGATATGTCAAAATCTTGGCTCATATGTAGACGTGATCTTGAGACCTTTCGTGGAATCACTCCCTTCTTACACAAGGGATACTACTGACCTCCTCTTGAAATTAGACGGTGTCTCTGTGAGTGAGGGCGACATCCTAGTCAGTATTGACGTCGAGGCGCTCTATTCCTCAATTCCGCACCACATGGGACTTAGGGCAGTAAAACATTACCTCTCTACGAGAGGCTGCCAATACCATCTCCACAATGAATTCGTGCTACAAGCATTGGAATTCTGCTTGAGGAATAACGTCTTCACCTTCAACGGGAGGTTCTATCACCAGCTCAGGGGCACCGCGATGGGGAGCCCTTGTGCTCCCTCGTACGCTAATTTGCTCCTGGGCTGGTGGGAGGAGACTATTGTCTTCTCCGAGGAGGGTGATGATGGACGACTGTCTGACCAGATCGATCTATGGGCACGCTTTATCGACGACATATTCGTTATATGGCGTGGTACCCGGGATGATCTGGTGACCTTTGTAAACCAATTGAATGATAACGGGATAGGCCTCCGCTTCACATACGAGGCGGACCCTGTCTCGTTGCCATTCTTGGATGTTCTCATCAGCAAGACGAAGGATGGGACCTTGAGTACGTCTACTTATAGAAAACCAACTGCCACCAATTCCCTCCTGAGGTGGGACAGTAACCATCCGGCTCCCCTCAGGAGGGGAATTCCCAAGGGACAATATTATAGAATTCGCCGAAACTGCTCCGAGGACGCTTCATTTATGACACAAGCAAATGACCTCAGGAAGCGTTTTCTTGATCGTGGCTACCCCAAAAAAGTGTTGAGTCAGGCCTTTAAAGAGGCAAGATCCAAGAATCGATCTGACCTCTTAAAACCCTCCAAGAAGGAGACTGGTAATTCCGTTACAAGATTTATCACCACGTTTTCTAATGGAGCTAATCTTGTCAGAAACATTTTTGAAAAGCATTGGTCAATTTTGACAATGGACAACGACCTCGAAACATCGGTGGGTCCCTATCCCCAAGTCACCTATCGGAGGGGTAGATCTTTAGGTGACAGACTGGTCCACAGTCACTTTGTGGCACCAAAGCAGGAAATCTGGCTCAGATCTAATCTGAAGGGGTGCCACAGATGTGGCGATTGCGTGTCATGCTCGTCTGTCTCACCAGGCAAAGTTTTCATGTCAAATGTTACTCAGGAATCATTTACTATCCGGGATTTTATTAATTGCCGTACAAAAGGCGTCATCTATAAGGCAACATGCACATGCGGACTCGAATATGTCGGTAAGACGAGGAGAGAGTTCCGCAGACGTATTGGGGACCACATGGGAGACATTGAACATGACAGGGACACCTCCTTGGCACGTCATGTCAATGTCTCTCATGGTGGGAAAAAAGACGCCATAAAGTTCATTGGCATTGAAAAAAATGAAAAACCGATCAGAGGGGGAGATTGGGACCGGTTGATCTTACAAAAGGTGGCAAGATGGATCTTCCGGCTCAATACGGTCTCCCCCTCTGGTTTGAATGAACAACTCAACTATGGATGCTTTATATAAATATTGGTCTCTTCATCCTCTCTCTACTTGTCTGTTAGCTTCCTGTTTGGTATTCTAGTAATTGTCATTTGAATTCCCCTATCAGGTTGTATATTTTCCTGATGTCCTATTGGGATATTGTATATATATCTGACTGCCATTGCAAGTCACTCTATATCACTTTCTATCTCATCAACATGAGTTCAGTGATTCCCCTTGTTCCCCCCCCCCTCTCCAATCTTGGCTATTTACATCATATTGGTACTATTATTATACCTGGGTAGTGCTGTTGGATAATATGCTTTTATGTGGGTTACACCCACCCATCACATGCACTATCTACTGATTTCACCTCATGAATGAATATCACATGAGTGATCTAAACATCTATAGCTTGAATAGATTGGTTACATATAAACTCCAATTTTGTTTTCTCTGGTGTGGTCAGGTTGCTGTGGTGTAACTTTTGACTTCCCCTTTTTTCTTATAATGTGGGAGGATTGTATGTTCTTTAATGTGTCTGCAGTGTGTATTTGTATGTGATGATAAAGTTTGTTGAACACACTCCCCTGTAACGATGATGTTGTGACCGGCCTGTGAGGCTGACATGGTACACGCCCCCTCTCTACACCATGTGATTATCACGTAGCCTTTTACGAATGCAGCCTTGTGTTTTAACCGGCCGGTCACTGCTACATGATGAGCACCTAGTGCGTCATGACATGGAATGTGGGTTTGACGTTATGGAGACGCCTCTGTCGCCTCCTCCCCTTCTCTACTGATTCACTGCAGACCATATGACTGCTCACGTGACCGGAGAACCAGGAAGTCCTGCGTTCCACCGATCAGTCACCATCTGATGATGCGCGTCCAGTGTTCTGTGACGCGACTCACATCATCCTCCTCTCCCACATGCTCCTGTTTATCCACGTGATCACCCATGTGATCGGGTAACCAGGAAGTATTACACCCCACCGCCTGATCACTATGAGATAGCGCACGTTCTACTCGATCATTCGGTAAGAACGATCTGTTTGTTTATATTAAACTATATGCAGTAATGTACATCCAGAGATATCTTGAGCCTGGCTATTCATCAGATCGCAGGGCTAGATTATCTCCTTATGGGCTAATTCTGTTTGCAACCCGGGTCTTCCCTATTACCATTGTGCCATTTGCATAATAAAGTGAGGCGGGTCCTCTAACTCGGGGGGTGGGACCAAGGCCTTTTTTAACCTCAGTACATCACACATCCTCATGGATACCAGGCCACATAGGTTTGAGGTCTGTGTTGAGCCACCGCTGTGATTTTCAGGTGTTTTACGCCTCCCCTGATGAGCAGATAATGTGAAACGCGTCGGGAGTCACCTGGTTTCTTCTACTAAGGGTCAGCCACAACAGGGCCAGCTGTGGACTGCCCTTGTAAGGGCGGGAGTCATTGTGGATAATTAAAGGGTCAGTTTAATCCCAGACAGGGCTAGTGACCAAACCACTACTCCCACCGTGCCGGTATTTGGACTATACAACACGGGAGAACTTTGATCCATCCATGGGACGAAAGGACTGGGTGAGATTGTTCCACTTCAAGTGGTCTTGATATTGCATTTGTTTTTTCTCATTATATGCCATAGGATATTATTGATATCTAGCATAGTATATCCATATAGGAGTCGCCATCTTTTGGATATTACAGTCTATGGTGTTTGTTTCGGCTTAAATTGTCCTTTGTTGGTATTTTACACTATTGTAAATTTACAGCTGGGCGATTATTTTCATCCATTTAAGCCTAATGGTACTAATGCTGACTGGGTTAATTGGCATACTATTTTTATTGTGATCATATATATTCCCACTGATCCCCAGCTGTGACCTCAGGTGAACTCAATGACTCATTGATGATTTACAATGGTATAAATATTGGGTATAATGTAATGAAATATAATAAAGATAACTTTTACACTAAAGAGAGGGAATCATATGCAAAGCTGCATGATCTTATTGTTTCAGTACAATAACAGTAGGACAGATGGGAATATTAGAAGTATATGTTTCTGAAAATATATCTTGCACCTTCCACCCACATGAATAAAGGTCTTATTCCTATTTTATCTTAATATATCAATTGAGAGAACACACCAATAATTAATGGTGTAATATCTGATATGAATGTTGTTTTGTTAAATATGATGATGGATTGGTTCATTATGAATAAAGATCTGAAATCTCTGCATGAGAATATGCAAGCATTTATTAATGCATACTTTCATTCTTGCTTATGGTTATATATTGTTTTGTATTATCATTTTAATATAGTCAATGAACAAAGTGTTAGTACTAAAGATGAAAATACTTGTTACATCAAAATGTAACTGATGAGCGACCACTAAAATGCTCAAGTGCTCGGTACTCAAATCAAGCAGGTCGGTGCTCAGATGGGGTTGACTAGAGTATCGAGTGTAACTGAAGCCAATGGGAAACAATCATTTTTCTGGAAGACCCTAACAGAAGAGTGGGGGGGGGCAGGAAAATTGCTTAAATAGATAAGAGCAGTGTTCAAATCAGTAGAGTAGCTACCAGGGAGGCAGAGGGTGTGGTCGCCTGAGCCACGTGCTTAGAGGGGGCCCACTCGGGGCTACAATACTATTAACTGTATCAGTGACACTGACTTTAAATATAGTGGCTTTGGCCGAATCACGAGGTTTAGGACGAGCCCACATCCTATCACATGGCTGCGCACCTGTCTGCAGAGGATTCCCGACTGTTCCTCTCGGACCTGTGCGGCGCTCAGTGCCGGCTCCACCTCCCTCTTTCTCTGCTGCACACTCCGGGCTGCTGGTAAGATGCAGATCGCATCTAAGATTGTGTACAATGGGGGAGGAAAGTGAGGTACTGTGGTGACAGGTGGCAATGTGCATTACTGTGCAGTGTGGGGGCCTGATAATATGTATATAATGAGGTGGTGTGGGGGAGGGGGCCTATATATTATAAGGGCCTGATACCTGTATATAATAAGGTGGTGTGTGTTGGGGAGAGGGCTATATATTATAAGGGCCTGATAACGTATATAATGAGGTGGGGGAGGGGGGCTGTATATTATAAGGGCCTGATAACTTGTATATAATGAGGTGGTGTGGGAGGGGGCTGTATATTATAAGGTCCTGATAACTTGTATATAATGAGGTGGTGTGTGTGGGGGAGGGGAGTTATTACACTGTGCACTCTTATGGTCTGTACTGTGTGACTGTGGTGCATTGGATACTTACTTTATGCTGCTGGTGGGTGTTATGCTTTCTGAGAGGGGATTTTTAAGTACTTTTAGAAAAGTTATTTTAAATATTAAAGTAAAGGGATACACATTAAATATGAAATACCAATTCGGTTTTGGACCCTGTGGGCCTATCATACTGTCATACTCTGCATAAATGTATAGGGGAGTTATGGGCCCATCATACTGTGTGTGGTGTGGTGCAATCATACTATGTATAGAGGAGCTGTGGGCCCATTATACAGTGTATAGGGGAGTTGTGAGCCCATTATAATGTGTAGAGGAGAGCTGTGGCCCATTACACTGTATAGGGAGTTGTGGGCTCATTACATTGTGTATAGAGAACTGTGGGTCCACCATACTGTGTATAGGGAGTTGTGGGCTCATCATACTGTGTATAGGGAGCTTTGGGCTCATCATTAGGGAGCTGTGGGCTCATCATACTGTGTATAGGGAGCTGCGGGGTCATCATACTGTGTATAGGGAGCTGTGGGCTCATAATACAGTGTATAGGGAGCTGTGGGCTCATCATACTGTGTATAAGGAGCTGTGAGCTCATCATACTGTGTAAAGAGAGCTGTACTTGGGAGACCCAGAAAACACTGTTAACTGTTAAGTGGACACTTAAGAACCATTACTGTTAAAGGGGTACTCAGGGTATTGTGAGTGTCACAGGCACACTGGGGGCATTATTACTTTCTAGGGGCAAAATGTGGGCACTTTTCAAGAGCACTTGCCAAGAGCAATAATATTTTTGAGGGACCAATTTTACCATGTAGAGGGCAAAAAGGAGGCATTATTACCATTTAAGGGGCACAGTGGTAGCATTACTATGTGGGGCAGTAAGAGGGGCCCTGTTATTGCATCATGCAGCAGATGCAGTAATAGGGACACATACGGCAATGGCGGCTCAGTATTGGGGTATCAGGAGCATGAGGAGGTTGTGCAGGTCGGGAATAGACAAGGACGGTGCTGGAAATGTGAGAAGTCATACGAGTCTGAATAGTAATTGAAGCGCCCGCAGGGTCTCTGGGGCTACTCGTCACCGGGCCAGTGTTGGGGATTTGGGGTGTCACAGCGGCCTGGCGTGGTTCCGTGACCCCGTCGGTGTCAATAAAGATGAAGGGGTTGGGGATAATGCGAATAGTTGTCTTGTGATGCCACCTGTGGTGTGTGGCTATGATGGGAGCCACCACTGCGCAAAGTCTCTCTGTCTCTCTGCTGGGGAGGATGGTAACGCAGCTCAGATGTTGCAGCTCTCCACAGGCAGAGCTAGGCCCCAGGGAGGATGTTGAGAGTAGTTGTCCATCTCAGTGTGGGAAGCGCAGGGCACGGGAAGGAACAGACGACACAGCAGTTGCAGTTTAAGGTGTTTACTCACCGAGTTGCTCCTGCATTTGGACTGCCAGACTCCGCTGTGATGGGCTCTATATGATCCAGGATAGTTCGGGGGCCGGTGCCAGTGGGATACTTCCTGAGTCCTTCCTCCCTACGCTCTGTTGTGTGAGTCCCTGCGACTTCAAGCTACACAGGGACTCGAGTCCTTGGGGTAGTTATGTTCCCCATCCCGTATAGCAGGCAGCGCGAGTGCGTTGATGGGCCGCCCTATGGTCACGGCTCCTGGCTCTATATGCTGCTTTGCCCAGGGCGCTGTTGTGGGCCAGAAGACATGAAATCCTCTGCCTGGTGGATTCTACTGGCAGGTCTTGAAGTGCCCACCAGCCTAGGGCTCCGCACACTGAGATGTGTGCCGATCCTGAGGAAGCTATGAGCTCTCCCCTCAGTGACTGTGTTCTCCTGTGTCTCACTTGGTTCCCGTTCATTTCTCTTCTCCAGTATATGTGTTTGGCTCCTACTCCCCTGATCAGTCACTCCGCCAATCTGAGTCCCTGAGCTAGTGGGTGGAAGGCCCCAGACGATATGGTGACCATCCTAAATGACCCTACCCTAACCCCGTCCCGGTGAGAGGGCAACTGGCTATTGTGAGGTTGTGGATGTCATGAACCGGCACCAACCTCCTCCTTTCCCGGGATGAGTACCACACCTCTGGTGAGATACAGTACCCTGTCGCGACTGAAGCCTCTTGAGCGCCACATAATCTCTGCAGACGAGTCCTGGCTGGAGAAGTAGTCATGTCGGTCTGGGCCAGATGGAAAAGACGGGAAAAGGGAATAACTCCATCAGAAAGAATATTAGCTGTAAGTCACCACCTATAACTGTACTATAATCTCTCACATGTACTGCAGAACTGATATCTACCACTATATGGTCAACATATGGCAGTAATATCGGTGTTGATCTTTGTGTAGATTTATTTTCAGTAGCAGCGTGGTCATCCGCTGAGGTTCCTGTATACCCATTATTAAGACTGTTAAGGATGTGACTCAACCGGTCACTCAGGATCTGACCGCTGTTTCAAATCATAATGTCATCAGTGCACGCGAGACTAAATAACAGACTACGAGTCAGTTATATCTATCTCCATGACTGGCACTGAAGCAACTGAACTTTATTCTTAAACAAAGCCCCTAGACCAAGAAGTAAAGGGGTGTGAACAAAAGTTTTAGTCCAATCAAGTATCGTAGGTCGGGGCTTCATGACGTATAGGAAATCTGCATATCCTCTTTGGATTGGTCAGTCCAGGCTCCAGGAATTTCTTTTGTATATCATCATATATAGTGTAGCAGCCATCTTCAAGTTACATATACTGATATATACTGTGTTTAAGGAAAATCACTAAATATGCAATATACATATATACGTATTAGTAAAAAGAACAAAGACATACATAAACATGTGTGTTAGTTTACATCTACTAAACTATATACCTGAGTCTAAGAAATGGCTGAATTAAGTATTTTTGGATACTCAATTCTTATGCTCAACAAGACGTGCTACCATAGTTGTTACCATGGTTACCTGGTTAGGGCCCCATTCAGATGTTTCGCCCCCCTGAGCTGAACCACTAGCTACGCCAATGGCTCAAATAAAAAGGAAACAGCATGGGGAAGACGCCCTAGCGCATCTCTGACTCCCAGGTCTCTGCTGAGAACAAATTGTAAGAGCAGTATGGTATGTGCGCATGAGTAATTGGATGTAGAAAAGTGGGAGAACTTGCACAATTGGTGACTGACTAAATACTTTTTTCCCCACTGTAATACTGTAATATACATATTGTGAGACTGTGACCGGGGTTGTCTATGACGGCCGGTACATCTCGCCCCGGTTGTGCTCCCTCCATGTATAGAAAGCAACTCCACTCCAGGGTTAATGCTGTTTCCCTGCAGGCTGAAAGGAGGGTTAAAAAGAAACAGGAACATGGGCGTGGTTCCCTAGTGTGAGGGAGTGAACACAACTCCCTGAGTTTCTGCCAGAGACAGAAATGTGTGCTGTTTTGGACTTTTGTTTGTGCAATAAACCGTGTGCTGTGACCATTGGTGCCTGGATCCCGTGTCTTCTGCCGCGCAGCCGACCACGCTACCTCACAGATGGTGGAGAATGCGGGCATGCCAGCCCGGTGAGGTGTAGCATCCCTCCCTGGTGACCCAGCAGCGCATGTCCTGGATTCGAGCGGCTATACTACAGCCCAAACCCGGCGACGCCATGGAGGACATACTAAAGCAGCTGGCTCAGGCTAATGCACAGCAACAACAGACCAATGCACACCTGCTCTGGTCGTTGGATCGTCAGCAGCAATCCTTGCAATTGCAGGAACAAAGGCACCAAGAACAGATGGTTCTCCTGGCCAAGTCGATCCGTGCCGGACCGGCAGCAACAACCCCGGGACCGGGTGACGACGGCAGCGTCCGGAAAACGGTGAGACAAGCGTTGCAAAAGATGACCCCGGGGGGAGCCCCAAAAAGCGTACCTGGACCTCTGTACCGAGGACGCCATAGAATATGAGACCCTGAAAGCCGAAATACTTGCTTGGTTGGGGGTGAATACCTATGTACGGGCTCAGCGGGTAAATCAGTGGTTCTATGAGGAAGTCAAACCCGTACGCTCCCAGGCCTATGACTTGTTGCATCTGGTAAAGAAGTGGTTGCAGCCTGACACTCTGAGCCCTGCGCAAATGGTGGAAAGGGTAGTGGTTGATTGCTTTGTGCGCACTTTACCCGTCACCATTCAACGGTGGGTAGGACAGGGCGACCCAAGTACCCTGGACCAATTAGTGTGCCTGGTGGAGCGGCATGTGGCTACGCAGGACTTGATACGGGACACTGAGACTTTGCGTGCCGCCCGTAGGTCCAGCCCCTCCAAGCCTCGGGCCAAGGACCCACCGCGGACACCGGTGCGGGAGTCCGCTACCGTCCCGTCTGAGGCTGCGCCCGCCGTCCCGGAGGTCCGGAAGGTTATGTACCCTAAACGACAACTCGTCAAGGGGGTTTCCTTCCCTATTAGATGTTGGCGGTGCCAGCGGGTGGGACATATGGAAGCCCAGTGTCCACTCACCACGGAGCCCATGGATTGTGGGGTTACCTGGCGGGGTTCAATGTATGCTCAGGCGGTGTGTACCGCGGACCTTGTCTCCCCGGAGACTGAGCCCCACTTGTGCCAAATACAGGTGAATGGATGTCCGGTTACAGGCTTGTTGGATTCCGGAAGCTTAGTGACCATTGTGCGATCAACCCTAAGGGCTGAAGTAAAGGCCACAGGACGTACCGTGGGGGTGGTTTGCATACATGGGGACCGCCGAGACTATCCCACGGGGATTGTCACCATCACAGCACCCTGCGGTCAGGTGCAACATGAGGTGGGACTTATTAACACTCTTCCCTATGACGTGATCCTAGGAAGGGATCTGCCGTATTTTTGGACTCTATGGAAGGGGCCTCCTAAGTCCCCTCAGGTATTGGACAGTCCGGGACCTGAGCCCGACAATCCCGAATCCGGGACGCCTGCCGTAGGGGTCCCCATGATAGGGACAGAATGTGAACCCGATAGGTCGCCCCTAGAGGTATTGGCAGGAGAGGCTGAGATGGTCGAGCCCATCCCGGAGTTGGAGGCGTCCCCGGATACGTTTGGGACAGCCCAACTCCAGGACCCTACATTAATACATGCCCGGAGTCGGGTGACAGTGGTTGACGGGGTAGCACAGCTGCCCGGTGCCCAGGTAAGGTACCCCCATTTCGCTCTTAAGCAGGATTTTGCTCTACCGGGTAGATGAAATACGGGGCGTGGGGGTAGAGCAGTTGGTGGTGCCCCAGCCATATCGCCGGCGGGTCCTCGACTTGGCTCATAAACACCTGATGAGTGGCCACCTAGGGGTCAAGAAAACGCAGGAGCGAATATTGCAAAGGTTCTATTGGCCCGGGGTCTTTGGGGAGGTAAAACGGTTCTGCGAAACCTGCCCGGAGTGTCAGCTTACCGCACCCCTGGCCCACTTTCGCAGTCCGTTGGTACCATTACCCATTATAGAAGTCCCTTTTGAACGGATAGGGATGGATCTGGTGGGGCCCCTCGTAAAGTCCGCTCGAGGGCACCAACACATCCTAGTGATCGTTGACTATGCCACCCGGTATCCAGAGGCGATACTGCGGCGAAGCTTATAGCTCGGGAGTTGTTTTCTGTGTTCTGCCGGGTGGGGTTGCCCAAGGAGATCCTTACGGATCAGGGGACCCCATTCATGTCTAAAGTGACCAAAGAGCTATGCCGGCTACTCCAGATCAAGCAGTTGCGTACGTCTGTGTATCATCCTCAAACGGACGGTTTAGTGGAGCGATTCAATAAAACCCTGAAAACCATGCTCAAAAGGGTGATTTCCAAAGACGGGAAAGACTGGGATATGATGCTTCCCTATTTGATGTTTGCCATCCGAGAGGTGCCACAGGCATCCACGGGGTTTTCGCCTTTTGAGTTGTTATACGGACGACATCCCCGGGGACTGTTGGACCTGGCAAAGGAAACATGGGAGCAGGAGCCCACCCCCCATAAAAGTGTGATTGAACACATTTTAGGAATGCAGAACCGCATAAGCGCGGTCATGCCAATTGTGAAGGAGCATTTACAGGAGGCTCAGGCCGCGCAAAGCGGCCGCTACAATAGACAAGCCACCGTGCGGACCTTTAAACCCGGGGATCGGGTGTTGGTATTGATCCCCACGGCGGAGAGTAAATTCCTGGCTCAGTGGCAAGGCCCCTACGAGATAAAGGAAAGAATCGGGGTGGTCAACTATAAGGTATTGCAGCCCGGTAGGCGGAAACCTGAACAAATATACCATGTCAACCTGTTAAAACCTTGGCAGGAACGGGAAAGCCTGATGGTTGATTTATCCCCATCTCCCTCCTCTTCGGGTCGCTCAAACCCGGCTCCAGCGACCTCCGGAGAGGACGAACCGGAAGTAAGGATTGGAGAAGCCCTCACCAAGCAACAGAGGCGAGAAGCCAGACGGCTGGTTCAGCAGAACCCCGATGTCTTCTCCGAGCTGCCTGGTAGGACCAGTCTGATACGACATGACATTGTCACCGAGCCTCACCTGAAGGTACGCCTGAAGCCATACCGGGTACCGGAGGCTCGAAGACAAGCCATATCAGAGGAAGTGAAGACAATGCTACGCCTGGGGGTCATCGAAAAATCCCGGAGTGAATGGTCTAGTCCCATTGTCCTAATACCAAAACCCGATGGCTCCTTAAGGTTCTGCAATGACTTTAGGAGATTGAACGAAATATCCAAGTTCGATCTCTACCCCATGCCCCGGGTGGATGAGCTGATTGATAGGCTGGGACAGGCGCGATATTTCACCACGCTCGACCTGACCAAGGGGTACTGGCAGGTGCCACTGACGGAGTCCCCCAAGGAGAAAACCGCTTTTGTTACGCCGGAGGGTCTCTTCCACTATGTTGTCTTGCCTTTTGGGTTACATGGTGCTCCGGCCACGTTCCAGAGGTTGATGGACTTGGTGCTGGAACCCCACCAGGCGTATGCATCAGCGTACCTTGATGACATCATTATTTACAGCTCTGAGTGGCAGACCCACTTGGAACAGGTACAAGCGGTGGTGAACGTGCTCCGAACAGCCGGATTGACAGCAAATCCCAAGAAATGTGCGTTGGGGCTCACGGAAGCCCGCTACTTGGGCTACATAATAGGCCAAGGAGTGATTAAGCCCCAAATTAACAAAGTTGAGGCTATCCAGAAGTGGCCTAGACCCCTGACCACGAAGCAGGTTAGGGCCTTCCTGGGTATCGTGGGGTTCTACAGGAGGTTTGTAAAAAATTTTGCGGGACTATCGGCCCCCTTGACGGACCTTCTCAAAGGCAAGAAGTCCGTCATGGTGCGCTGGACTCCGCAGGCCGAGGACTCCTTCCGGGCCCTGAAGGGGGTCCTGTGCGGACAGCCCGTTCTTGTCAACCCTGATTTCCGGAAGGAGTTCGTAGTCCAGACTGACGCCTCTGAGGTCGGCCTGGGGGCAGTGCTGTCTCAGGTGGTTCAGGGGGAGGAACACCCCGTCACCTTCTTAAGTAGGAAGCTCACCCCTCCCGAGCGGAATTATAGCGTAGTGGAGAAGGAGTGCCTGGCGATCAAGTGGGCCTTGGAGTCCCTACGCTATTGCCTGCTGGGACGGCAGTTTCGCTTGGTGACTGATCACTCTCCGCTGGTCTGGATGAGGTCCGCCAAGGAACGGAATGCCCGGGTTACCCGGTGGTTCCTTTCTCTGCAGAACTTCTGGTTTACAGTTGAACACCGGGCCGGTAGGTTGCAGGGCAACGCCGATGCCTTGTCCCGCGGCCCGTGTTTGATGGCGGGAGTTCAACCCCGCACGCTTGAACTGAGGGGGGGGTATGTGAGACTGTGACCGGGGTTGTCTATGACGGCCGGTACGTCTCGCCCCGGTTGTGCTCCCTCCAT